>NC_092804.1:10370112-11570112 GCF_040954645.1 Diabrotica undecimpunctata | reverse complement strand
ATTAAGTTATTGTAAGATTTGTACCGTAACTGCTTCTTGATCTGTAAACACCAAATATATAGCAATCTAACAGGACGATGCTCAATATATCGGATATCTTTGTCGTTAACATTCCATCTACATTAGACTCGACTAAAGGAACTCGTTGGAGTCAGATTTACTGGAAGCAGATCCTGTGCTCAATTTGGCGAATATTAGTTCTTGTGGCATTTCGTATGGTACAAGTCTTGCGGTTAAAGAAATATGGGTAATCACAAAACATAACAATTAAACATTTATATTTTGTTAACATTTTCTTTCAAAACAATCAAAAATATTTTTGCTTACCTAAAAAATTATTGACGTCATTGTTATTATTTAGTAACAATTGGTCTGAAAGGATACAGCAAAAAAATTACACTAGGATATGTCTTATGTTAAAAATAATGGTGAAATGAAGTAAGTCCTATTATTTAAATATGAAATATGTGACGGTTGAACATCTCTATAATCTATAAAAATGAATCCCGTGACATATTTCTCTATGTCACGCCATTACTTGAGAACGACTTTACCGATTTCATTCATCTTTTTTTATTAAGTTTTCTACTGTGTAGAAGGTTCGTACGGAAAAAATATTTAAGAAAATTGGGCAGAAAATTAAACATTTCGCGGTTGACAGTTACCACAATTCAAATGTACTGAATAGTGTGGGGGTGAGTAAGCAAGCCTGTCATGCAGGAGATTGGGGTTTGATTCCCCACGAGAGAAATTTTTTGTTTTTTTAAATTCATTAAATGTGTCCTCCTTCCTTCCTTGTTTGACTATTTCTGTCCAATTATCTCTCTCCTGTGAGTGTTGTTTTGCTTCGGAGAATAAGTAACCAATCATCTCCTTTATTTGGTTCGACTATCATACTGGAGATCTTCCTCTGGATCTTGTACTCGCTACGTTACCTTCAACTATCCTTCGCTCCATGCCTTCTGTTCTTCTAGTTATATGTCCAAAATATCTCAGTATATTTTGGTTGATACTTGTGATTAAATCTTTTATTATTTTAAATCTTATAAATGATTAAAAACAATCAATTAAATGAAATAAACAATACGATGCAATTTTAAGGAAAATAGTAAAATAAATAATTTTATTTTTCCATTCAAACAGTAATATACTCCTTTGGATTGACGTCACTAAAACCGTAGCTATCTTCATGTCTATTTACTTTAATACACGTGTCCGAATTTAGGTTGAAGTTAATTTATTCTTCTTCTTCTTCCTCTTTATAATCAATTCTGATTGTTCATTGGCGGATTAATACCTCTATCAAAGTCCATATACCTCCATCTTTTGCCCGATCGTCCGATACTTCTTTGCCTATTGGTGACTTATCTCTTGCTATTTTGACGACACGGGTCTCCTTTATTCTGCTTATGTGGTTATTCCATTCTTTTTTCTATTTTGTGTCCATTCATTTATACACTGCACGTTACATTTTCTTCTAATGTCTTTGTAACGTTTCAATCAACTAATTGAATGTGACACCAAGCTCCGCTTGGTACTTGTCCCTTGCACTATATTATTCCAAAGCGACCTCACTAAATGATAAATATTTTTAGTAGCTGTTCCATCCTATATAAGCCGATCCAAATTTTTATTCGCTCTCTTTTCAATCATATCACTACAATCATTCTACAATGAAACTTTAGTCACACAAATTGGTTAGTGTCTTAGCCGTATACACGGGTAAGTATATTTTGCTAGATTTAGACCTCTGTTTTTACATGTTTTCTTTTGCATAGCAGATACTTTCTTTCTTAAAATAAAGCTGAAAACATTTTAACTTTTATTTTTTTTATATATGTACCTTTATTACCTTATTTTCTTTAATATAGGTCGTATAAACATATCATTTAATATTAACATAACGGATTGTGAGTAGAGAGTTTTCTTTCCACACCATTAATAGTTTATTATTAACATATACTTTTTTATACATATCTTTCTAATGAAATTTTTGAACGCACCACTAATATTTGACAGTCATTCATTTCCTTTGTGACTACCATCTTGTAGTATGATTAGTGAAAAAGTGGTAGAGTCCAGATCACTAGTGATGAAACACCACCCTATTTGCCAGATTTAGCACCCTGCGACTTCTACATGTTCCCAAAAATCAAATCGTGCTTAAAAAGAACTCGCCACAGGTCAATTGAAGAAAAAATGGAATATATCACTCACTTCATTGATTAACGATAAAGAAAGTCAACCAAACGATATCCCTCGCGGAATTTCTTAAAAATCTTTTGTCTAGAACATCTAGCTAGAGTATTTGTCTTTAAAAACCTTTGGGAAAATCAGTAAGAACTGTGATTATGCGTGTATCATGAAACGTATTGTAGGACTTTACGGTGAAATTTACAGGGATATTAAGATCTTTTACTTACCTTGTTTATTCGGTGCATACATAATTTTTCGAATGGCCAGCCTCACGGAATTCCTCTTGTGCGGTTTGTCGTCCTGGCTTTCGCCGACGAACGCCTTGAGTTCATAGTCGATACCGCATGGTTTGCCGGTATCTCCTGGTGCCGGTTGGAGCGTCACGGACGCGGGACAATGAGGAGGCAATTCGAAATAGAAGGGGTAAGCATTTGATCCCAATTTCTTAATCAACCGTTCCTGCAGTCTTGTTAAAGGTCGTTTGTTTTGCGGGCTGTCTTGCGGGTAGATTTGTTCGGCGGCTAAGTAAAGGTCCTTGCGAAATGTTAAGCCTAGGACATCGAGATCTTCTCTACCATACCTGCAAATTAAAAATATACATCATGGTTAATAAAAGAAAATTATCAGCATAAACCAAATGTAAGAGAAAACTGTTTTGTTTACTTTTGCTCTGTCCAGTTATTCCCCCATGGATATTGATTATGTTTGACTTTTTGTCTATCCCATAATAAACGTTCAGTTCTTAGTTATTGCTTCAAGAAAGCTACAGGAATAGTGTGCTGTACGGTTCGTCTTTCATGGCCATACTCACAATCTGAAGACTGTGTGGAATGTGTTTTGTTCCAATCTATTTTCCACCATTGGTTTGTTTTAAAGTCTTCTGATGATAGGGATCTGTAAGTTGTTCCAGAAAGAAAAAAATTGGACTTGGGTATTTAAGATTCGGCATATTTATTCGACTTATGATAAGACACCCAATGGCTGAAAATCCAAAACAAACGGCCCACAGTCCCGGGCAGCCCTTAAGGGAGAGGGTGCTAAGAATCCCCCAGTTAACCAATAATGTCCCAAAAGTTCGGTACGTGGAACATTCGAAGCATGTACCAAGCAGGCAAAGCAGCAAATAGTATTCAAGAAACGACTCGCCTGAACATAGATATTTTAGAATGCAGTGAAGTTCGATGGCCAAATTCTGGAATAAGAATTATAGATGAACACAATATCTATTATTTTGGAGACTACACAACAAAAAACAGAAATGGCGTACCGATGATAGTAAAAAGGGAAATAGCTAAAGCAGTAATTTACGCCCATATCAGACAGAGTTGTGCTATTGAAAATTAAGTCAAGTCCCTCTAATATAAACATCATTCAGGTCTACGCACCGACGTCAGAATCCACTGAAGAAGAAATAGAAAATTTGAAGAACATAAATTAATTACTTTGACGAGCCATGTACTTAAAGTACTCCTTACTATCATTCACTCGCGCATATACACCAAATTAGAAGAACACCTGAGTGAAGTTCAATTTGGATTCAGAGCAGGACTCGGAACAAGGGAAGCACTTTTTAGTTTGCAAGTTCTAATACAGAGAGCCATGGAGGGCAACTGCGATGTGTACACATGTTTCCTTAACTTCGAGAAGGTATTTAATAAAGTCCCATATGGGAAACTAATCGATATCCTAAAAACATTAGGACTTGATGGTAAGGATATAAGACTGATCTCAAACTTATATCTCCAACAAAAAGCAACAGTGCGATAAGGAGTTAGACAGGGTTGCATATTGTCACCGGCATTATTTAACATATACAGTCGTCAGAGATTTGTTCTTTAAAAACGACACAAACAAGCTGAATTGAATTTTGCTGAGAATGTTAACTTTAAGACCCCAAAAAAGATGCAAAAACGTTTGCCTCCCGCCTTCCCCCTAAAACCACCCTCGTAAAGGGCTCTTAATGTAGCTGAGATCATTTTGAACAAAAATATTTATTAGCACCTATTGTCTATAATGAACCGCTCTCAGAAACAACGCTTGAAGCAACCGGTGACTTTGAATGCCAATTTCGCGCGCGAAATAAAATTTGTATCAGCTCGACGGTAAAAAAGTGTCTGTGGTCATTATACAAAATAAAAAGTTATCTATTAAATTAAAATATCAGAAGGGACGCATTTATTACTAAAAAAAACTGGTGAAAAATTTAAAAGCACATTGATTACGACATTATGAAGTAGGATTGCACACTGCACGTTTCTAATGATCTTAATTGATGACTGAATGAATGATGATAATTTTTGCCGTCATGTAGACTGCGTAATAAAAGATAAATCAAAATTACTTCTTAAATCACAGAGATGATGGTGAAATTGCAACGTAAATTCTGTGCATGTAATTTATGGATGCTGGTACACCGTCGAAGATGAATGCACAGAAATAAGCCACTAATTAACATTCAAAATTACTTATGTGTTAAAACAGCGTAGGCAATAAAAAATATTTGAATATCACAGGGGCAAATGAGGTGTTGTAATAAGATTCTATAAACAAGTCCCCCATAATACAAAAGTAAACTAATTGTATTAGTTTACCACTTGAAAACAATGTTTTATCTCTCGACACAGATAATTGCGTTGTAATCCTCTGAAATGTTTATTTGATTGGGGATTTGGTTACCACAGGATTGTTGAATAACATTAAACAAAATAAAATGGAAAGAAAAAACTGGCCGAAACCACCACAAAAGGTAGATCTCATCAGGTATTGAACTGTGAAGATTATACACCGTCCGAAGAAGTGAACGTTATTCATTTAGCGTATGTCACGAATCCAATAATATGAAATAAACTACAAATTTTACATAAAAATGAAAGTAATGTAAATAATATTAAAATATATTTTAGCATGAACTTAATTTTTCTCAGGGATTTTAGAGTTTTTACCAGAAATTTATAAACATGGATAAATATGCGTTTCTTTATTGAAGGTGAAAAAACTCAACTAATACTTTGTGTATTTTATCTAAGTTTGTGTATCAGATAACAAACACTTCTTAGATCACGACATAATGGGTAGTTCATCCCTCATAGTCCCAACGGCGTCACGGTAGGGATTATGGATTGATACAGTCTCCCCCTGGCATCGAATCCCTTAAAGGAGGGGTCAGCAGAAGATGCAAGTTTCTTTCTGGGGCACCCTCGTCTTCATCGTGGCACTACAGGCGTGGGAGCTTTCAACATAATTGAGGTTAGCGTGTGTATCAGCGGATACGTGGAACACACCAAGAGCAGTCCACTCCACAAAGCTCGTAACTCACAGGCGATACCACTCGCTTGATTCTATGGGGTCCAACTCTCTTCGGGTAGTAGTCCAACTTAGGTATCTGTCCTTTCGACCTGTTAATACTGGGAGCAATTGTTTTGACCCATACTAAATCTCCTTTGAATGGACTGGGTTCCTTCAAACGTCGATCAGTATATTTCTTTTGCCTTGGGCGTTGTTATGCTTTATCCTCGATTCATGCAATGTTTCGGCCATGCGTTTTAGGTATGGGGTTACCTGAGGTACAAAATTTTCAGATTCTACAACTTGGCGGATATCTCGATTAACTTGATCTTGATACAGTTCGCAGCTCACGTCCAAAAGATATGTACGCAGCGGTTTGTCCTGTGGAGTCGCTCCATACTGAGTTCATGGCAAATCTAACCATTGGTATCTTCTCAGGCTAAGTGTTAGCCTGAGCTCAGTTCCTACAAGCATAACAAGTCTAGGATTTAAATCTCTATTCTTGTGCTCTACCATATTAGCAGAAGGGTGATAGAGTGGAGTAAAAGTCTCTTTTATCTGTAAAATATAGCAAACTTGTTGCATTATGTCAAACATGTTACAATATCTGAGGAGTCAGGGGGAAAACAATCATAGTTCACTCTCTATCCCAACATGTCGAGTCGGGTGTGGCATTTCTGTGATTCTCTTTCTTAGTTTAGCGACTTCGTTATGCGTCGACGAATTCGAGTGGGTACAGGGACACCTAATGCTTTCCGAGTGCAAAAAATTCGAGAATCACTGTCCTCAACTGGCACTGTACCATTAGATGCTAGAGGAAAACACGGAAATAGGCCCCACAACATTTCTGAAGATACTATCGTCAAAATGACAGAATTTATTGGTTCCCATTACTCCTGGAAAAGAGTAAAAAAACTTATCTCCCTGAAGAACTCGACATAACTAAGTTACATACTTTGTATCGTGTGACAAGTTTCGCGAAATTTTTGAAACAAAGTTTAATATTGCATTCGGTTTTCCTAGGAAAGACACCTTTAGCTACTGTGACACTATAAAAGCGGAAATATCTGCCCTTTCGCAGAAACTAGATACTAGCAGTATTGAATATAAAACCCAAATCTTGGAGAAATTACAAGAAAAAAAACACGAAACAAAAAAAAAACAAAAAGAACGAGAAACAACTTCATCTTGTGAGAAGTGAAAAATTTTATTCTGTGAAAAGAAAATATCGAAAATTGTCGTCAAAAGCAATCCATACCGAAGCCATAACCATAGATTTCCAAAAAAATTTACCAACCCCTAATGTGACCTCAAACGATGTCTACTATAAACTTAATTTTATAAGCTTTAATGTACACGTATTGGCCGATTCTACCTCTGTTTTCTATACTTATGACGAATCGGTAGCAAAAAAGTGGGCTGACGATGTGTGTTCGATAATTCATCACTTTTTGTATAACGTACTGTCATCTCAGGTTCAAAATTTGATAATAGTTTGCAACTCTTGTGGAGGGCAAAATAAAAATTACACAGTTTTTGGTTCCTTCATTATCTAGTTCAGACAAAAGGACAGTTTGAGTTTGTGAAAGTAATTTTTCCCATTAAAGAATATTCCTACATGAGTTTAATTAATGAAAAAACTTATACGAAAATTCCGGACATTGGAGAGAAGTCCTCCGCAACAGCAGAGTGAAACTGAAACCGTTCCAAGTGGTGGACTGTGGGAAAGATATCAAATTTCTGAATTGGAATAAGCATTTCTCCAATAAAGACGACATTTCTCTCATAAAGTTAAATGAATGGGAAGAATATTATACGAAACTGCTGAAAGAGGATAGAGTAGAGTATAGATGGGAAAAGATAAGGGAATTAATAGACAACAGAGACGAAAGACAGGAAATCCCTATAATAACATTATCTGAATTGACGGAAATCTTAAAAGAGGTTAAAAACGGAAAAGCCGCAGGGCCTGGAGACATTCCCATAGAGCTGGTTAAATATGGGCCGACTGCACTTTTAGAATTAATAGTAGACCTTTTCAATAAATGTATGTGTGGAGACCAGGAAATTCCTAAAGATTGGAATAAATCTTATATAAGCTCCATATATAAGAGAGGGAATAAAAGAGACTATTCCAATTATAGAGGTATTAGTGTGACGAGCTCTGTGGGGGGCCGGTTGTACGGCAGAATATTAAAGAAGAGGGTTAAAAGACAGATAAAAGATATTGAAGAACAAAGCGGCTTTCGTACCGGGAGATCCTGCCTTGATAATATATTTATCCTACGACAAATAATTGAAAAGCGTGTCGAAAGAAGTAGAGAGACCCATTTGGTATTTATAGACCTTGAGAAAGCATATGATAGTGTCCCGTTAAAGAAAATGTTTGAGGTCCTCGAAAGGTCCGGATTGGATTCGACGTATATCCGAGCGATATATAAATTGTACGAAAATGCAGTTAGTTGTGTAAAAATTGGAACCAGAACCTCAAATGAATTTAAAGTCACTAAAGGCCTAAAGCAAGGATGCTGTTTGTCACCGACACTCTTTAAAATATACGTCCAAGAAGCATTGAGGAATTGGAGAAATAAATGTAGACTTATGGGCATCGAAGTGGGACAAGAAACTCTGTATACATTGTTGTTTGCAGATGATCAGGTGGTGGTTGCAACCGATGAGGAAGATATAAATTATATGAATCGAAAATTATTTGAGGAAAATGCCAAATGGGGGCTTACTGTAAACATAAGCAAAACAGAATATTTAAAAATTGGAGGAAATACCACAGATCTGAGGCTTGAAAACGCAGTCATAAAAGGCTGCAACCAGTATAAATATCTAGGAAGCATCATATCAGCAGATGGCAGAGTTAAGATAGATGTACAAAACCGAATAACCCAAGCATCCGAATACTGAATTCATTACTGTGGTCTAATAAAATAAAGATGCATACCAAACTTTCCGTATACAGAGCAATTGTAGAACCAATTACCACATATGGTGTCGAATGTTTGACGATGACAAAGAATGAATGAGATAAAGTAGACGTTGTGGAAATGGATTATCTTAGAAGGTCATGTCAAGTATCGAGAATGGAAAGAATCAGGAATGAGGAAATACGAAACCGTACAGGAATTAGAGATACTCTTTCAGATAGAATACAAGGAAGGCAATTACAATGGTATGGTCACGTGATGAGAATGGAGGAGGAGCGGTGGCCAAAGAAAGCCTTAATGTATGTTCCGCCAGAAAGAAGGAAAGGGGGAAGACCACCAAATTCCTGGAGAACAGAAATTACAAAAACCATGCAATCTAGAGGCTTAGAAGAGGGAGATTGGAGAGATAGGAAAAGATGCAGGCTGAAATGCGGGAAGCGGCAATCGCCGTAGGACCCCCGTTATATGATGTGATGATTTCTCCAACAAGTATACCAAGAAATGTTCAATCCCTACTAGACCTATTCGAGTGTTGGAAATCAGGAAAAAGTAGCCCTCAATTTATCTTTCACAAAAACACCTATTCTGGGTTATTTGCAGGCTGGCTGTTTGAATGCAAAATTAAACGAAACCCGAAAAGAAATTTAAGGAAAGCTCATAATATTACAACTCCGGAAGTTACTAGCCAGAATCATCCCGAAGCTTTGTACAACGGCCCACTCCCTGTCAAAGCTGCTAAGTTAGAAGATGTTCTCCACTTGACCAAATATTTGGAAAACGTAAACTCTAGAAAGTTCTACACTGATTTACAAGGTACTGAACAGGAGAGAAGTTCGGAGGAACTGAAGCTTGAAGATACTGGGGAAGAACGTTCATGGTCCATGCCGGCACACTCAATTTTTTGTATGATGTTTCGCAAATAAAATATTTTTTTGTCTTCTCTTAATTTTTCGTCTGTAAACATGTCAATGTACCACTGAAAAAAATTACCGATCTATACGGTTGTTAAAACAATTTGTTTTAATTTGAAAAGTCGTTAATAAAATACTATTCATTTGTTGATATATAAATTAATAAAACTTTTATTTCGAAGACCCACAATCTGTTCATTTTTATCTCGGACACGGTCTGTATGTCATTCTTTATTAATATTTGTCACATATATTTATTTTATGATTGTGTACCGATAATATATTGCCTAAGGCACGCACACACCTAAATTATAAATACCTCCACAAAGAATTCGTACCTATCTTATCAGCTTTTTAAATACGGAGGGTTCTCGTAAACAAAAGTACGTACATATTATATATCTTATTTCGGCGAGTCACCTTCCTTATTTTAATTTTTCATGCTGAAATTTAAAATCGAAAAGACAAAAATAAAAATTGACTTGAAGTTACTTAAGAACAAGAACTGAAATAACAAATCAGTTTGGGTAAATTAAAAGAAGTTTCAATAAACGTAAAAATTACACATGCATTTTTTAAAGACCACTCTTAAATACAGCGAAGAAGTTTATTGAAGGTACTGAGATGAAGAATATAGGCGTAGTACATACGATTTGCACAATTTATGGTCTCCCAATATTGTTTGCTTACAATATGCTGATGATATTGTCATCTACTCACATAAGAAAACGTACAGTGAAAGCACTACTGAACTCACAACATATTATGTACAACTTGGATAATTGGACTTGGTTAAATGGATTCAATATTTCGTACCAAAAATGTGCTGTATTATTTTTTTCAAGAAAACACCCTATTAAACATCACGCTGTAACCTTACATGGCAATGATATTCCAATTGTTTCGGAATTTAGATATCTTGGTGTCGTACTTGACAGAAAATTGCTTTGGACTCAACATATTAATTATACAATTGGTCGCTGCGAAAAAGGTATTAATTTTCTTAAAATGGTGTGTAAGAGATCGTGGGGTGCAGATCAAAACATTGCATTGAATTTTTATAGAGCCTATATAAGATCTATAATAGATTACTGTTGTATGGTATATGGGTCAGCTAGTATAACCAATTTACGTAAACTTGATCGAATCCAATTTAAAGCTCTAAGGATTGTGTTAGGATTGATGAAAAGCACTCCAAATGAAGCCACCCTAGTTCTAGCATCTGAAAACCCACTCTCATTGCGCAGAGAATATCTGGCAAGCAAATATTTCCTAAACCAACATTATCGTGGCACTTATAATGCAAAAATAATTAATAAATTAAATACAGCTGATTTAACATCTACATACTTCATTAAAAAAAACTCTCCACCACTTGCAAGAGCAATTATAACTTGCAATGAACTGAAGTTAATAAACTCCCCTTGTAATGTTATCTGGGAATCGTTGGATATACCACATCTAACGAGTGTTCTAGCTACAAATATTATCCCTAAATACCAAAATGAATTTTGCTACACTACTCTTAAAGAAATCTTAAGTGGCTATTCAGATCATATTGTGATCTATACAGACGGGTCAAAATCACCAACATGTACAACCAGTGCTTACTTTGTACCAAAAATGAAGATTAAAAAATCATTTATTTTAAATAATCAATCCAGCATTTTTTCTGCTGAAGCATGTGCTATATACAAAGCCCTTGAATTGTGCTGTGAAAACCAGTGGAACAAAATTGTCATATGCAGTGATTCACTGTCAGTATTACACTCCTTGCAAAACTTTAAATTCACAATAAATAGCAATATATTCATATTAGAAATTTTTCAACAGTTACTAAAACTATCAGATCCATATGGTACTAAATTTCTATGGGTTAAGGGACACTCAGATATTGTTGGTAATACTATTGCTGATTCTATAGCTAAAAATCCATTACAGCACCCACATATGGTGATAGAAGAATTTAACACATGTGACCTACTTGCCTATATCAAACAACATATTAAATTTAAATGGGACAGACAATGGATTCAGTTTGGTGAAAGCAGGGGCACTAATTTATACAAATTACAACCAACAGTGGATGTAAAACAATTTTACAAAGATGTCACACTAAGCAGAAACACAGTGTCAACTGTCTTAAGATTAAAAGTAAATCATGGATGTTTTCCGAAACATCTACATAAAATAGGAGTTCTCCCAACAGACCGATGTGAGTGTGGGACTAGTATAGCTGATTTAAATCACATATTCTTCAACTGCCCCCTACATCGTAATACAAGTACGTGGCTGCTAAAAGAATTGATAAAAGAGGGTTTAAGTACACCATTAAACGTAAATCTTCTATTAAGTGAAGACAATATATGTTGCACACCTACCTAACCGTGGTTTATGTCTTGTTTGTTACAATAAAGCCGCTCTGATGAATCCCTGAGCGTGAAAAGTGTCCTCCTTGTACAATCCTGTATGAATGAATACTAATATCTATATGTAATTCCGTGGCTAAAGGTTTCAAGCCAAGGCCATTAAAAAAAAAAGTTGTGGTTTACGCGGATTTTCTAGATTGTACTGTAAATATTTCTAGTTCTTTATAATCATAATCATGTGAAAATAACACCATATTTCTAATGCTTTTAGACAAAAAAGAACTAATTTCGCACCAAAGGAAAAAAATCAACACATAGGGAATAAAATAACATCAGGGAATTTGCTTTTGATGGACGATGGCGAGATTGTTAGAAATGTCTAGAAGAGAAATTTACAAAAACTTTTTACATTATATACAGGGTGTTTCAAAAAAGTATGTCATAAATTAAATCACGCATTCCGGGGACAAAAATAAATTGATTGAATCCAACTTACCTTAGTACACAAGCGTAAACAAAAAAAGTTACAGCCCCTTGAAGTTACAAAATAAAAATTGTTTTTTGCATTATCTCCTAAACTACTTGACATTTTGTAATAAAAATGGACACGTTACTTTCTTGTTCTGAAAACATTTTTCATACAAAAGAAACAACAATATCTAAGCGCACAGAAAAATTTTAAGGGGTGTGTGCAGCCCTAAATCCCCCCAAACTTTTGAGTACGTTCAAATCGCTCCTGTTATGATTAAGAGCTCTTGTTAACAACAACGGTCAACGGTCCGATTTTGAAACCGTTCGTTAGCCGTTGATCAGTGTCTTTTAGGTTCGTATGAATGTTTGTTCACGCACCTGCAACTAATCCGTTAATTAAGTTGTCACCGTCTACGTATCCGGTCCCCCTCGGCAAGACGTTGGACAAGGAAAAAAACGATTTTGGTAAGTAAACATTAATTGATAAAGTAATATGTTCAAAATGTCTTAAATATATTGATTCTGCCATTGCAATCTCCCTTCTAGTGACATGAAATAATCTGCGAATTTATTGCGAATATTATTGGCTGTTAAATTTCCTCTTACCGAATTTGATCGGGGTACTTCGCGCAGAGCAGAATCGGAACCATCAGTAGTATAAAAATCACTTGCTATGTTATTAATAATTCCTTCTTTCTATTCCAGATATTAGCAAGGGCGTCTCCTTGCTGGCAGTCTGCGGATAATGGAGGTAAAGCTTCGGAAGTTGATGCTCGGCCTTGCAGCGGCCATTTCGCTTCCGGATTGCTGGATGACAGAGGAGGTTTGGCTTAGCAGATAGGCGTTCGGCGTAGACTTGGCGACGAGAGGAACTATCGCCGGGAGTACGAAGAACGAATGCTGCACTAAGGTCAGTCAGGCGGTGTCCTGGACTGATATGCCTTTGGAAGATTCTAGGTCCCCCCTCTATAAAGACAAAAAAAATCCTTTCGTTGTTTCTAAGTTCTATGGAGACTAATATATTAACCCTCTTTCCCCGCTTTACCATTAAGAAGACCTTAATATTATTTATTTCTTAAGTTAAAATTTCTTCAGCCTAACAATTCGTTTTTTTTTAAATTGGTGGAATTAATTAAATATTCTTCTGTTTTAATTCTTAGTAATCTTGAACCTTTTTGTAATAACTCTGAACTGAGCTTTACCGCCGTTTTTATTTTTCTTTGACACTTGACAAATGGGGACGAATTCAAATGTTGCTGGAAATTTGAGACAACCAATATACAAATAAAATAACAGTAGATATAACTTTGGTTAGTATCATATATTATGTCTTATGATAGTTAGACTATGTTGTACAATATTACTGTGAATAATTTATTTACCGAGAATATTGCATTTTTATTTTCGCGCGTTTATGGCGTATGAAAATAATCCGATTTCCAGTAATAATAAAAGCTCAATAAAAGCTCGCAAAGCTATCTTAGCTTTCCGTGCCATAAAATTTTGCAGAGTTTAAAAAAAGTTTAACTTCAAGATACTTAAACCACTACTTTTTTACTGCTTTTATGACGAATGACATTTTTATGAAATTGTGGGATGATGAATAAAATTGGATGAAATATATCAAATTTATAATTCGCAAATCTTTTAAAATAATTTTCTATAGTTTCCGCAGATAGAATTTAGGAATATTATGTGACGTAATATACTTCTGATGTCTCGAATTCGCATCTTCCTTCCCTTATTCACTCATTCAATATTTTCCACGTGTCTCTGTCGTTCCATACATGTCATGTCTTCATCATCATCATCTTGGTGATACAGCCGTTAGAGGGCCTCGACCTTCTCAAGCTTTCTACGCCATTTCGTTCTGCCCCTTGCTTGCATTTTTCAGTTGCCGACTCTGATCTTCTCGGCATCTTGTGTTACCCCGTCCATCCACCTCAGCTTTGGTCTACCCCGTCTTTTCATTCCCACGAGTTGCGTTGTTAGAATCTTTTTTATCATGTTCGTTTTAGGGGCCCGGGCTACATGTCCTGCCCACTGCAGACGGTTTCGCTTAATTATAGTGGTAATATCTTTACCACCAAACGTATGCTTGTAGATATTCTGCAGTTCAAAGTTATATCTACGCCTCCATATTCCGTTCTCACAGACCGCTCCGAATATCTTGTGTAGCACCTTTCTTTCAAAAATCGATAGAGCGGATTCATTTGTTTTAGTTAACGTCCATGCCTCTGATCCATATGTGAGAACGAGGACTAACAGTGTAGGCTACAGCCTTATACGAGTTTTTTGAGACAGACGTTTGTTAGCTAAGTACTTTCATATAGCATGATAACACCTGTTTGCAATTATTATTCGCCTTTTTATTTCTTCAGATGTGTTACTATTGGGGTTAACCGATGTACTAGATATATGAACTCTTTGGACTGCTTCGAAGTTTTGGTCATTGATGATTAAATCTGCGTCAACATTTCCAGCTCTTGTGTTTGTGTTAGTCGCCATTAATTTGGTTTTATTTTGATTTATATGTAACCCCATTCGTTCTGCTGCTGCTACTAGCTCGGTTAGGATTTCCGCAGTTCTCGCCCCGGTTCTTGTTATAATGTCCACGTCGTCTGCATATGCTAGAATTTGGACTGATCTATTAAATATTGTTCCCCTGCTATCTAAATTAGCGTCTCGTACAACTTTTTCTAAGGAGACATTAAAAAGCTGACATACCAGCGATTCTCCCTGTCTTAACCCCCTATGTATTTCAAATGGGGTTGACGAGTCGTTTTGAATTTTTACTGCTGATAGCATCTTCGTCATTGTCACTTTTATCAAACATATGAGTTTTTTTGGAATTCCTAACTCATTCATAGCGTTGTAAAGACTTGGTCTTAAGACACTGTCATATGCCGCTTTAAAATCGACAAAAATATGATACATATCTATGTTAAACTCTTGCGCTTTTTCGAGGATCTGTCATAGTGTAAAGACCTGGTTAATGGTTGAACGTCCACGCCTGAATCCTGCCTGATATTCTCCTAGAAACGTTTCGGTATAAGGCTTCAATCTCTCGTACAAAATGTTTGACAATATCTTGTATGCTGTATTTAGGAGAGTCATTCCGCGGTAATTATTGCATTCCAGTTGGTTTTCCTTTTTGTGTAACGGGAAAATTAAGCCTACGCTTCATTCTTTAGGCATTTGCTCCTCAGACCAAATTTTACAAACAATTTCTCGCATCACCTTGGTGAGCTGCTCTCCACCGTGCTTAAATAACTCTGCTGGGATGCCATCGCTGCCTGGGGATTTGTGGTTCCTTAGTTTTTCTATAGATATTTTCACTTCATCTACCGAGAGGGGTTCCAAGAGTTCCTCATTTCGGTATTCCAGCTCTATATTGTTAGTAGGTTCCTCTCCACCAGCTCTCGAAAGTGCTCTACCCATCGTAACAGAATATCCTCTTTGTTGGCAAGTAAGTTACCTTCCTTATCATTACAATAGTTGATTCTCGGTTTGAATTCTTTTCTAATAATATTTATTTGATGATAGAACTTTCTTGTTTCTCCGTGACTCATATGGCTTTCGAGTCGTTCTAATGTCATGTCTTAACTGGGCTTTTTTCTTCAGAGTTTTATAGGTTGTCCTTTTTATTCACCAGCACTCAATGGGATACCGTAAAAGAACCCCAAAAAGATGGATCAATTCTCTTTTTCCTTGAAGACCATATGCATGGGTTCAAGCACTCAAGAGCGACATCAGCGGTTTCAGAAGCCACTCACTGCGACCAGTGACGGGGTGCTGGAGGCTCGTGACATGAGTCTTTTAAGGAACTAAGAAACTAGATTCCGAATGCAGCGATGTAGAATTATAACTTGGTGTATATAGCCTGATATTTCATTACTATAGTTTGCAGTAAGTTCAACAAGTAATTTAATATATATATGAAATTATGCTAAAAAGACTATGCTATTCTATACCACTTGTGTAATTACCATATTAGAAAAGTAAAAAAAAGTTAAAACATAAAATTGCACAATTATTTTTCCCCAATAAGTACTTATCATGTCGATGTTTTTTGTCATAGCATGCAACACGTCAATTAAAACTTGTAATTGCTTTTTTAATGGTTATAATCAAATTTAACAAAAAAATAAAGAGTAAAACAAATATATTCAATAATATATAAAATTGTTATTCAAAATACATTTCCATATATTATTTAGAATATTATAGGGACAAAAGTTTATTAACAAATGTTGAATGCAATATTCGTTTACCGCAATAAGTTTACTACTCTTTGAAACGATCTTCTAAGTTAAGTGCAAATTAATTATTAGAAAGAAACAAGGCAGACTTTTTTACAACACTATAATTGCCAAAAAGGGCATTAGTACGAAGTATGATGTGTTTTGCCACCAATTATCTCTTGATGACTTTGCGACAATGACTCTACTAAATGAATGCACAAAGTCTTTACTTTGTCGAAGGTACACTTTTATAGCATTAGTTATCATGCGTCCCTTTGGCGAACAATCCATATTATCTAAACATCTCTTCATTATGTTCCACAAGAAAGTATGGCGAATTTTTTAGGCCAATGAGTCACTTTCATTTGATTTTCCAGTATACGTTTTTCGAAGTATTCACCTCTCATCAGGAGCACTTGTGGTAGCTTTAACTAAATATCAAACGCTCTCAACTATTTGGTCGTTACAGTAACATAACATAAGCCTAAGTACGCTAGTATCGACCTGTATATGAAAAAACGGGAAGTCAGCAGACTTCTCTTCGATGGCGAATTAGGTGAACTACAAATCCAAGCTTCATCATCATTTTGGCTTTACAACCCTGTGTGGGTCCTAGCCTCCCCAAGAATTTTTCTCCAGTCGTCCCTATCCATCGCCTTCCTCCGCCAAGCACGTACTTCCATATTTCTCATGTCTTCATCGATGTTATCTAGGAATCTTGTTCTGGGTCTTCCTCTTCTTCTTTGACCAATAGGTCTATCAAGGAGCGTTTTTCTAGCTGGGTCGGTTTGCTCCATCCGCATAACATGGCCTACCCACCTTAGACGTCCTATCTTTATGTGTTTTACGATATCTGGTTCCTGGTATATCCTATAGAGTTCGAAGTTGTATCGTCTTCTCCAGACACCATTTTCATTTACCGCTCCATAGATGCGCCTTAGTATTTTTCTTTCGAAACATCCTAACATGTTTTCATTACTTTTTGTTAAAGTCCAGGTTTCTGAACCATATGTTAGGACTGGGCGTATTATTGTTTTGTAGAGTTTTACTTTTGTATTTCTTGATATAACTGTAGATTTAAAAAGGAGATTAAGCCCAAAATAGCATCTATTAGCCGTGCAAATTCTGCGGTTTATCTCTGCGGTAGTGTCATTTTCAGTATTGACGAGCGTTCCCAGGTATACAAATTCGTTAACTGCTTCGATGACGTCATTTTCTATAACAAGTGGCCGTAGTGTTTGTGGTTGCGTACCTATTTTCATGTATTTTGTTTTGTTGGTGTTTATTATTAAACCCATTTTTGTAGCCGCTTCCTTTAATGCTACGTACGCCTCTCGTGCTGCGTTTTCCGTTCTCCCAACAATATTGATATCATCAGCATATGCTAAGATTTGCACAGATTTGTTATATATTGAACCGGTAGTTGTGATTTGTGACGTACGTATTACTTTTTCCAAAGCTAGATTGAATAGTATACAGGAGAGTGGGTCTCCCTGACGTAGCCCGTTATTTGTTTTAAAAGGTTCAGAGAGTTCCCCCTGGATTCGTACTTTGCATTCAACTTTTTCAAGGGTTAGTTTGGTTAAACTTACCAACTGATTTGGTACTCCTAGGTCTATCATTGCTCTAAACAATTCTCTTCTATTTACAGAGTCGTAGGCTGCCTTGTAGTCTATAAATATGTGGTGCGTGTCTACACCGTATTCCAGTGTTTTCTCTAGAATTTGTCTTAGGGTTGAAATCTGATGAATTGTTGATTTACCACCTCTGAAACCAGCCTGGTATTGTCCTATTATTCGCTCTGCATATGGTGCCATACGATGGCATAGTATATTGGAGAATATTTTATACGCTGCATTTAGGAGCGTAATTCCTCGATAGTTAGAGCATTCAAAGATATCACCCTTTTTGTGTATGGTGCAAAGTATTCCAATATTCCAATCATTGGGAAGGGACTTCTGTATCCATATTTCTTTTATAAGCTGCTGTAGGGCTATTATGATATCGTGGCCACCTTCTTTATATAATTCCGCTGGGAGATTATCTATTCCGGGTGATTTGTTTCTGGCTAGTTTGTTTACAGCGTCTTTAACTTCCAGGATCGTTGGTGGATCCTCCTCCCTCTCGTCTGCTCCGCTTACCTCGCAGCTTTCGTCTTCCGGGTTTTCTTCTTCCTCTATATTAAGTATCTGGTTAAAATATTCCGTCCATCGGTTTAGTACGTCTGTTCTTGTTGTTAAGAGATCGCCATTTAAACTTCTACATTGATTTGTGTTTGCCTTAAATTCTTTTCTGTTGATGTTAACTTTCTTATAGAATGTTCTGAATTCTTTCTCTCTGTTGAGGTTTACTATATATTGAAGTTCCTTTTTTAAGTGGTTTCGTTTCTTCATTCTGTGTATTTTCTTTTCTTCTCTTCTCTTTGTCTGGTAATTCTCTATACTTGTTCTAGTTCGGCGGGTAAGCATTTTTGCATAGGCTTCATTTTTTTTCTGTGTTGCGTCTTTGCATTCATCGTCAAACCAGTGATTTTTTCGGGTACAAGTTTCTGTTCCTATTTCATCTTGTGCTGCTGACTCAATATCTTCCCTTATCCTGTTCCAGAATGAGTCTATATCTCTCTGGTCTTCTTCGACTAGACTTTGATTCCTTAACCTATTGGTAACATTTTCCCAGTACTGTTTTGCAACAGTTGCATCTCTCAGCTTCTGTACATTCCATTTCTTTCTATTTATTTCTTTTTCTTTGTTGGAGTTTGAAATTCTAGCCCTTAGTGTTGAGATCACTAAACAATGGTCTGAGTCTATGTTTGCGCCTCTATAACTTCTGCAGTTTATTATGTCCGTTCCGTGTCTTGAATCTATTAAGATGTGATCAATCTGACTAGTTGTTCTTAAATCAGGGGAGGTCCAGGTTACCTTGTGTATATTCTTGTGTTCAAAATAGGTGCTAGCGACGGTCATGTTCAGTGCTGCTGCTAAGTTTATCAGTCGTAATCCATTATCGCTACTGATGTTGTGTAGGCTATGCCTTCCTATAGTCGGCATAAAAACATGCTCTCGTCCTATTCTTGCATTCATGTCACCTAGCACTATTTTAATGTCATTTTTGGGGCATCTTCTGTAGGCTTGTTCTAGGTCTTCGAAAAACTGTTCTTTAATGTCTTCTAGTTTGTCGTCGGTCGGGGCATGTGCATTAATTAAACTGTAATTAAAGAATTTACCTTTTAAGCGTAAATAGCACATTCTTTGACTGTAGGCTTTAAAATCAATAACTAGGCCTTTTGTTCTTTGGTTTACTATAAATCCCACTCCATCTATGTGTTGGTTTTCATTGCAGCTGTAATATATGGAGTGGGTTCTCTTATCAAGAATGCCTGTTCCCGTCCATCGCATTTCCTGCAGTGCCAAAACATCTACTCTGTACATGTTCACTATGTCTAGTAGAGATGCGAGTGCTCCAGCTCGGTACAGGGTTCGGGTGTTCCATGTTCCTAATCTTAATTCCATTTTTCGTTTGCAGTGTCGTCGTCGTAAGTTCCGTCCGGCTAATAGTCCTTGAGGTTCCGTAACATATGATTTTTACAGGAAGAGGTTGTTAGCCTCTAGCCTAACCCCCAACCTGGAGGGCCAGGGACTCTGTTGGGTTGCCATGCCAGTCTGTTTTGGTTCACGGGTGGTATTTTATTTCCCACCTACCCGCCAGTCCTAGGACTGGTTAGGGCGTTCCCCTATCCACCACCTGGGGACGCGTCCGATGGGCGACAGACAACATCCACACGGACAAATCCAAGCTTACTGGAAGATATTAGACGATGTTAGGAATAACCTGTTATTCCGACAATACATCTACAGTTCACCCTTGAAAAAAACCGTCATTGGCACTCTTTACGTAAAGAAGAGATGTTGAAATGAAAGTACACGATTGCATTTCCTTTTAATTCAAGCTCCATCCAAAATGCCAATCTCAAATGTAAGAAACCTTTTGCGGAAGTGGCTGCTACACCTGTCAACAGTGTACCATATCTTTTGTCAGACAAGTTCCTCTAAAGGTGGGTACACATATGCGAGCAGAACTGTTCGCGAACCGTTTGTGAACGCTATATTCGTCTATTTGTACGACGGGATGAACCGCTTGCGAGCTGTTCGTTCGTTGCTCGTCAGGAACCACGGCCTGTCGGTTTTTGTGACGAACACAAAGAATGTTGGACGGTGTTCGAGACTATAAATTGTTTCTGCTAAGTGTGCGATGAGATCATTCGGTTAAACAAAATTGTTGAACGAGCGCGGCTTATTCAAAAGTAACGAGAGAAATTAATACCAGATAATGTAAACAAAATACCGAAATATTTAGAATAACGAAGTAAATTAATTCTCGGTTTGTTATTAGATACTTAGGGTATTGGATAGTCGAACATAAACATATTTTCAACGAACTGTTCGCGAACAGCTCACGAGCAGTTCGCGAACAGTTCGGCTCGCATATGCGTACCCACCTTTAGAAATGTATAGTTAAATATAAAAAAATAAAGTGTTTTACTCAAAGAAATAGATCTATGGAACATGAGCGAGATAAGAAGGAACTTGGATTATCTAAGTGGTGAGAATTTTGCAGTAATGTCAAAAAGAACCAAAAGCGACTAAAAATTCAAAGCGGGAATTGACAAAAGGTACAATTATTCACTAAAATTTACAATAAGTTGGAATTGCATAAATAGAATAGATGTTATATAGAGAGGAACATCTCTATAGGACCATGGATAAAGCTGTACTACTCTCGACGCCACGTCCAGATGTGTACGAAAATTTTTGGGAGATACTCCAGCATATCAAGTCACCTAGGGCTTGATTTTTTCCATTACTTAAGCCGCGTTTACACGATGACAATTAGCGAGACAATTGTCAGAAGACAACTGACTGGCATGAAATTATTGTCTTCGTCTAAACACTTCCGGCCAATTGCCTTGCCAACTGCCCTCACAATTGGCCCAAAATTCAGTTGTCTCCGGGAGTAGACTGAGGACAATGAGCTGCGCCCAGTGAGCCCCCCCACCACTCGAAATCTCAATTGTCGCGACAATTGGCGCCGTGTGAACGGTGTAGGCCAGTCGTGCTGTCTTGTTTTTTGCCAGTTCCCTCACCGGATACCACAGATGACGAGCAGTCGGCCATGTTTTAGCTGTCTACTGCCATGGCAATAGTTGGCCCCGTATAAACATTTTCTCGTTCAACTGGACTCTCCTCCGACAATCCGCAACCACGTGATGACAATTGTCCAATGACAATAGAGAGACGTGGAAGAAGGAAGAGGAGGCCTATGTCCAAAATTGGACAGCAAGGGCTGTATAGATAGATAGAAAACGTCATAGCAACGACACGTTTCCTACTGACAAAACTCCTTCCTGTCCGTGACTTCTCAGCGACAAAATTATGACAGATCCGTGTCTGGTAATTCTATTGTCAGTTTAACAAACGTCATTGAGGCGTAATCAACTTTGGACATATATAATGAATCCAGACGGAAAATCAAGATTTGGATGCCAGACAGGTGAAAAAATCAAAAAATTGGTTTCGGAAAATCTCCCATTCAACACGCAGAGGTCCAGAAGCTGTATTTGGACAAAATTTCGGAGTTCCTAGGGGTGAGAAATTTTACGTTTTAAAGATGTACTACCATAACGCAACTAGCAAGAATTCTTGAGAATTACGCCTTTAACATGAAGTCAGTCACTAGACTGATGTCTCGTGATTTAACTGACAAAATTAAATTCGCGAAAATTGTCAGGCAATAAACTTTCATACCGGTCGAAAATATTGCCGGCAAAATTTTCTCTTTTATGATATTATATGCGAATATCTGTAAATGTTCTGCTGCAAACTGATAATTTAATTAATAAACTTTAAAAAAGTAATTTAAAGTTGCATTGACATAATCCTCAAATCTGGGTGTATCGGAGAATCCTACGAAAAGTTACGGAAGTCGTCAAAACAGTTAAAAATCGCAAACTTGAATATTTTGGCCATGTTATATATACGCCACCCAGAGAGATATAATACACTCCATTTAATAATACAAGGCAAGGTAGACGGAAGAAGAGGGTCAGGTCGAAGAAGAACGTCATGGCTTAGAAACCTGAGAGATTGGTTTAACAGATCCTCTGCATCTCTTTTCCGAGCTGCCGTCAACAAAATTACTATAGCCAATTTGATGCCAACGCTCGATAATCGAGCTCGGCACATGAAGAAGAAAGATTGACATAATACACAATATCCTACGTCAAAAACCGTTGACATAATTAATACATATTGGAGAAAAATAGTTGTATAGTTTTATGTTTACATTTAAAATGCTTTCCTCTATTTAAAATAACCTAACTTTCGTAGATGAAGATATATTTTTAAGAATTATGAACATTTAAAAACAACCAAATAACATCTTAAAACCAATATACAATAAACTTGAATGTTCGTGTCCGTGAAAACTATCGTGTACATATTCGAAGTGAAAAATAACTCCCATCTACTAGTAGAAAACTTCCAAGCTTTTCTGTTATTTTCTTGGGTTTGATATGTAGCATTTGAAGCGTCGGGAGGTCTTGTTAAATTTTATAGCTGAACTTCAAGGCTATATTGCCGACATTCTGGAATTGCGTCTCGATAAAAGTAAAGAGAGTTGTTTGAATGTATACAAGAACGAGCCGTGACGAATAATTTCCAGTAGAATAGTACGCAATATTTTAAAGAACAGTGATAAGAGAAGTTTGTTTTATTTTATAATCGATAAAAGCTGAAATAATAGAATGTGAGAATTTTAGAACTTCGTAAAAAGAACATTTGAATACAAACAATTAATTTTTATTGAATCTGTCATCTCCTCCATGGAAATATAAAAAGAGAACATATAAACAATAATTGTCTGATATTATGTAGTCTCCATATTGTTCTTAAAGTCTTTTAACAATAGTCTCATAAAATGTATACACGTCAACCGAAGGCAAAAAAAGAGGATGTCAAAGATCAAGTCTATGACGAAGTAGAGACCATCTACGACAGATGTCCCAGAAACATCAAGATCATAATTGGAGGAAGATCTTAATGCAAAAATAGGGAAAGAATATATATACAGGATATACATTAGAAAATGCAGTGTTCATGATGTTACCAATGATAATGGAAATAGAATAATATAATTTGCAGCTTCCAAGGGCATGGTCGTTGTAAGTACTTCCTTTCCCCAAAAAGAATATCCATACAATAACATGAACTTCGCCTTGTAACCTCGGAAACTTTTTTTGGGTGGTGCTAGAAAGGTCACCAATGGAGACACTGCGGACGGCAGCCAGATGGTTGGTGGAGAGCAAGTCGTGGGTTCGAAACTAGCTTTTGGAACCGGGAATGGGTCCAACGGACGAAATAAGTAAAGATAAGACAGGACAAGATATATTAGAAAAGATACAGAAATAAACAAAAAGATAGATGGGTAAAATTACCAACGATAAGATAAGATAAGATTATCTTAACTTTTTGGGGTTAAAGGGGAAAATTAAGAAACCCTAGAAACGAAAAGAGATAAGGAAAGATATTTAGGTTCTGAGACCAAATCTAAGGAAAGATATCACTTAAAACGACAGGCCAGCCTGTATGTATTTCTAAGAAGGTAAAAACGTTCTAACGACATAGGAAGTAACGAGAAGAAACGTGAGGAGATATAAAATCTTTTGGATTCAGTTCTTACAGAAAAATACTATAAAATACTTTACGACGATGTTTACTAAATTTATCAAAAAGAAACCCGCCTGGAACCGGAAAGGATTAATCCAAGCCCTACCGTAAAGTATACTATTTCGGCGACGTCTTTTGATAAGTAGGACCTCCGTACGTGAGAATTCCGTGGATCGGAAAGTCGGTAGATTCCAATAAAATGTTCTAATGGTAAACAAGACCACCCGCGTATATATTTGCAAATACGGCCATGGGCGTCTCAGCAACAGGGGTAACGGTATTAAAAATTATTTAATATTTTAATTATAAAAAAAAATGTTACAGCCTGATGGAACAACAAAAAAATGAAATTGATCACTCCCTAATAAACCAGGCACTTCTCTAATCTAATGGATATATGTCCTTATCGTGGGGCTAGAAGTAAAACGAGGAACAGGAAGGCGAAGGATTTCCTATTTCCTAATTTCAAGCAAAAAAAGAAGAAGAAAAGAGAAAGGCCCCTTAGGGCCGATTGTTCGAAAGCTAATCAAAACTTGATTATAATCAAATATCTAATTACAATCAAATACGTCACAGCAGCTATCAAAATTATTAAAAAATGCTTATTATTATTATTATTGATTTGTAAATAAAAACATGAAATTAACATTAGAAAGAGTTCAATTATGGTTTATTTTAAATTAAAACGTAAAATAATAAAATTGAATAAAATAAATCAGCATAACATAACCTCAAAATGTGACGTATTTGATTTTAATTAAATATTTGATTACAATCAAGTTTTGATTAGCGTTCGAACAATCGGCCCTTAGTCTATAAATTAAATCAATTAAAACAAACGTTTATTTTTGAAATTTTATAGCCGTTTGTAGATTAGTATTTACAAATGGAACGTTTTTAATGAAAATCAATGAATATACACGCCCATTATTCGTGATGATTCTTCTTTTTTTTTTATGAAAGAAGTCAGCAACAGTAAATTTGTTTAAGCTGTTAAAACTGAGAGGTAGGGATTTTTGTGTCATCAGTTTCCGACTAAGAATCTGTCAAAATATTCCAAGCTGAATGAATAGACTATACTGTCAAATAGTAACTTTAGATTTGCGACTCTTTTCCATCATAACTAGAATTTCGTCTACCATTCATACATTTTTCTTTGTTTCTTTTGATCGTAGATACTGCCCTAATATCCTCATTAACTTCATGTAGTATTTAAAGACTTTCGTATATGATTTTGTGTTTTGTCTTTCAGATTTTCATCTTTCAAATGTTAATATTTGTTTGGCGAACTTGTTTTAGTTGTATTGTGGCGACGAAGAGATTGTTATCTGACTTAATCAGCTCCAGGCTATGTTTCAGTAATAGCATAGAATTTCTAAATCTCTAGTTAATCAGGATGAAAATATTTGATTTATAACAATATTGGTCATTTTGTGGCGATCTCCACGTATATAATAACCTTCTGGGAGGAATTTTTAAATGTTGGTATGTTAGAGTTTTTTTAATACAACTTTAAGGTGGCGCCACGGTTTATACAAACTGACGTCACTTGTAGTTAAAATTTCCATAACATCAACCTTAGAGTTAAAATTTTCCTAACACAGCTAATAATACAACACCCATACGGAGCTGCTCGATCTTTCACAGGCGTCAACATGGAATTATAAAGAAAAATGTAATCGTGATTACATTGATAATTTTAGAATTATAATAATAATTAAATAGCCAAAAATATTTTTTTTATTTTAAAATTTTTTAAAAATGTTTACTGTATTCTCAATAATTTACAATCTTATAGTAAGAATATTGTTTGTTTAAATTGATTCGCAATATATAGTTTAAATAAACTGATTATTGTGAATTGTATTTAAAAAATGCCAAAACAACTCGACGGTCGTTGCAAAGAGCTTGTTTCTTCTTTAATAGATTATTGTCAATAAGAACGAAATAACGGTGGGCCTTTATTGCCATTAACTGCTGTAAGAGATGTAAGTTTAAGAATTTAGAATATATAATTTTGTTTTACAATGTTTTCTTATGTATTTTACAGTGTTGCAACAGCCTTAAACCCAAGTGTGTCTACTGTTAGTAATATTTCTTAACCTTTGAAAAATAATAACAATAATGAACTTTTAAAATCACCACCTAAAAACGGTTTTATAAACCTCATAACTCATACCCTGTATTAATATGGGCATTCATTTAGAAGACGAAGGAAGAGGCATCATGCTCTTCTGGAATGAAACTGTCTGGTAAAGGGGGTCTAACGAGATAGCTTGTCTGTACAGGTTTTTTACCAGTAGCGAAATAGGATTCACTACAGATAAGCAAAAGCTAATTCTCTGGTAGATAATTGTGGTGGTTAAAATAAGAACCAGGCTTTACTTGTATGTATCTCGTGTTGATTGCAAAAGATTTCTTTTCAGAAATTACTCATAAATTTCCAGTGAAAGGATATACCTTTCTCGCGTGTGATCGCGATTTTGGCATTATAGAGAAAGCAAAGAAGCATGCCAAGACGCTTATACCAAAAGACCTCATTGAAATTATTGCTAATGCTGGAAAGAAAAATCTGTTCTTAGTAGTGAATACTACAAATTTTTTTGACTGCATGAATCAAGCTAAATCCATGATAAGCACTGAAAACTTGCAGATATCTTCGGCTACTATGATTCGAGTAACATCAGAAAAGGAGGATTTTGAGGAGTTGGAAATCAAGATGAAGAAAACCTCTGTGCCATTGTCTACCGAAAAAAATAAAGATATTAAAGCCATACTACCATGTTTAGCAGGAGAAACAAAAGCTTTTTATCACAATACTATTGTTCACATCTTCCAAAGATTCTTGAAAAATGATTTCTGACTCTTTTGGTTACTAAGGATACCTAAGCATTTTTGATAAAGAAATATCAAGAGGATCAAGGAAAGAGGAAATGTATGTTAATACCTCAAAAATTATGTTTTTTTTACAGATAATGTAATCAAAAATACGTAAATTTAAATAAAAAACTAGATCAAGACATAGCTTTATTTTTATAGATAATGTACGCAAAACAAGTAAAATTGTGGTTATTTCAACGTAAGATTGATGTCACTTCCTTCCAGATAAAGTAGAGGTTTAAATCCACATTGACCAATTCTAATATTTATACGTATTTATTTTAGTTGAAGTTAATAGTATCCAGATAAAAAGAGTAATAATAAAAGACAGTATATGATTCTAGAACTATATAATATCATAAGAAAATAAAGTAAAAATAAATTACTTTGCGTCAATTCTACGAGTACAATTTAGACTTAGGAGACGAGATTTTAACTTAACCCTGTGCGTCCCTATGATATCGCTTCGAAACCTATACCTATAAATGAATAATTTTTTACCTAAAGTTCCAAAGGTGCCACGGTAAATCTACCTGTATAATGTGCTGCCTATAACCATTCTCATTATACTCGAAATTTAACAGCAGTCTTTCACGCGTTTTTTTCGTTGGCGAAGGGTCGATGAACAAAAAGTCACAGAGAGATTGATGCATAAATTTGGTTATTGTGTGCGTGATTGATAAACAATAAATAGTTATAAATAATGGCTGGTAAGTTATTTATATTACAGATATTACGAAATAGAGTATACTTTGCATGAGTAGAGATAGCATCTATAGTATAAAAATGAATCGCAAATTGTGTTGGTAAGCGCATAACTCAACAACGCATGGACCAACCTCAACAATTCTTTTTTTAAAATGTTCCTTGAAGTCTAAGAATGGTTTTTACGGCGAGAAAAATTAGAATAATTTCCGGAAAAACCCTAAAACAGCCTTTTCCTTTTTCCCATACAAATATTTTCGGAGCGGTCTGTTCGGTCCGGTGAACACTTTGAAAGAATTAATTCAAACAAATCTTCCACTATTGAAATGAACAACAGAAGTATGTATTTGATACACTTATGAAAGTAACAAATGATAAAACAGGTGGGGATTTACTTCTTAGATGCACCTGGTGGTACAGGAAAAACTTTTTTGATTTCATTGATATTAGCAACAATTCGCTCACAAAATAAAATTGCACTTGCACTCGCTTCGTCGGGAATCGCAGCAACTTTGCTTGAATGTGGTCGAACAGCCCATTCAGCACTAAAATTTCCATTAAACATGCAAAGCAATGAAACTCAAACCTGAAACATTTCGAAGAACTGTGCAATGGCAAAGGTTTTGCAGCAATGTGAATTGATTGTTTGGGATGAATGCACCATGGCACATAAAAAATCTTTGGAGGCTTTAGATAGAACCTTACAAGATCTACGTAGCAATCATAACCCAATTGGTGGTGCAATGATTTTATTAGCAGGAGATTTTCGTTAAACATTGTCAGTGATTCCACGATCAACGCCAGCTGATGAACTCAATGCATGTTTAAAGTCCTCCAACTTGTGGAAACATGTCAATGTATTACACTTAAGCAAGAATATGCGTGTCGAGTTGCAAAATGACCAATCTGAGGACATATTCTCTAAACAAGTCATTGAAATTGGTAATGACAAATTTCCTATAGACACCTTAACTGGTTGCATTAACTTTCCTCAAAGTTTTTGTCAGTTAACTCGATCAAAAGATGAACTTATTCAAAAGGTGTTTCCAGATGTTGCTCAAAATTACAGAAACCATGATTGGTTTAGCGAACAGGCTATATTGGCTGCAAATGTGCTAAAACATAGATGTAAATGAAGTAAATTTCAAAATTCAAGAACCAATTACAGGCGAATTGAGGATATATAAATCAGTTGATTCGGCTACTAACCAAGACGATGTCGTCAACTATCCGCCTGAATTTTTAAACTCGCTAGATATACCAGGATTGCCACCTCACAATCTTCAATTGAAGGTTGGATCGGTAGTTATAATGTTAAGAAATATCAACCAATCGCGTCTTTGCAACGGCACACGGTTAGCGATAAAAAAATTATTGAACAAGGTGATAGAAGCAACTATACTGAAAGGAAAGTATAAAGGAGAAGAAGTTTTGATACCACGCATCCCAATGATTCCGACTGATGTACTATTTGAATTTAAACGACTACAGCTTCCAGTGCGGCTTGCTTTTGCTATGACCATAAATAAGTCCCAGGGACAATCATTAGGTGTTTGTGGTATTAATCTAGAAAACCCATCTTTCTCACATGGTCAATTGTATGTTGCCTGATCCCGTGTTGGAAAACCATCAGATTTGTTTGTATATTCACTAGGTAATCAAATAAAAAACATTGTATACCATAAAGCACTACAATAAAAATAAAACCGATTTTTGTTAATAATTATGATTCACTTGATTTACAATAAAGCGATTACTGAAAATACTTATATACGTTTTATTTCATTATTCTTTATTACATCGGTTATTAACTCTATGTTAATAATAATAATAATAATAATAAATAATTAATTACCTCTATGTTTTGTCATTGAAGTACCCACTTTATAAAATATTTGTTACGTTTAGGTTCCCACTATCCCTTTAGATTATTTTTCAGGTTGTTCCACTCTTAGTTTGAAACCCTCTGGCAGACATCCCAGTCGGGGTTTTTAGTGGGTCCAAAAGGGTGACCAAAGTTCGTGGAAGCGAAGATACTTAGGACACTCGAGCTGGCCCTCACACACCGCCCTATCATCATGGTGACAGTTCTGTTCACGAGAATTAAAGAAATAAACTGCCACATTCCAAATCTATTTGACAGAACGAAGTCTGTCGGGTCCGCTAGTTTACTTTAAAAATGTCTGTCCGGAGGGGCGTATACAAGTAGTTTCGGTTGAAGCCTACTGGAACTCACAGTGTATTTTATTTTAGGTAAGAAGAGATTTTAGATTTTAGAGTATTTTAGTTAATTGAAGTTAGAAAAAATGTCAGACGAATAATTCAGTGAATTGTTCGTCAAGAATCTGTCATCTCAGATGCAGAGGTCGATGATTATAAGAATGACCTACAGAGCCTATAAAAACTTCATATTGTTTTAAAAGTAAATATTCCGTTCAGAAAAGCGTTAGGGATTTTAAACAAGAATTGACAATATTACAAGTCCCGTCTAATCGGTGCCAATTCCCTCTCGCGCCAATAAATATATGCTTTAGTCATTTAATAAAAAATGTTTTTGTAAAACCACAAATCGATAATTTGTACGCACCAAACAAAATTTTGATCAAACACCTAAATCATAAAGAGTCTGAAAATATGATCTACCTATATCTAGGAAGAAGATATTACATACAGTTCCCATAGTTACTTAAATGTGATGAGTAAAGAGTCTTACTTACCTAAATGCGGCGAGTACATGTCCAAATACTCTTCTGTCTTTTACATAGTCAGGATCTATTAACACAACGCCATCTATAGGATCAACGCATGATATGTGGTCGACGAAATCTCTTTTACCTAAATATACTGTAATCTTTCCATTCGGGGAACTCTTCTTGAACACCCTGCAAAAAAAAACGAAAAATTAAAGTCTGCGACAACAAATAAGTGTTTAAGTAAATAACGTTATAATGTTATGTCACACCATGTATACATGAAAACAAAGGCATGGGCGCAAAATTCAAAACGTTCAATGTGTTTTGAATGTATTCATTTTTTTAGAATCTTGAGAAAACTAATAAATATATTTGAAAAATTGAAACGCAGAATGAAAGATTACGTTATTACCGAGGGATGAAAGTCCCTCAAAACCTCTATAATGTATATTTTAATAAGTTACAAGGGTGAAAAGAAAAGAGAAAATTTAGTGTGACTTTTAATTTTAAATATCGCATTCAAAAGAAACTTTTTGGTTATTCTAAGGGACTTTCGGTCCTCGGTAATAATGCAATCTTTCATTCTGCGTTTAAATTTTTCAAAAATACTTATTAGTTTTCTTAGGATTCGGAAAAAATGAATACATTTAAAACGCATTGAACATTTTGACAGGCAACATTTTGTGCCTATGCCCTTAAAGATGGCGGGCGATCAGGACGGTTTGTTAATTAAGTCTTGTTCTGAAGCTATTTTCTTGTGGCATTTTAAATTAATTACTATTTAACTGGGAATAAGCCACAATTAAAGGTTAAAATACGTTTATTGACGTTTCAATTTCCACTTCGGAAATCGTTCTCAAAATACAAACATTAGTAAATTAAACAAATTTTGTTTTTGTTACTTAGTGAAAAATTCTTCTAATAATTTAATTTTATCTGACTTATCAATATTGACAATTCAGACATACATTATACATTTTAAAGTAGACGACTTTAAAATGATATTGCCAATATTGTTGAGTTGCGTTCCTGGGACGACTTTACTTATAAGATAGTTCATTCGATTACATGACATCAACTTTAACTTGAGAATATATGGAGGAGAAACATTTGTTAACATCTGTTTTATTAAAAAATGATTATCCTTTATCGTTTATAAATAAGGAATTTTCAACAATAGATCGAATAGAACAAAACAACTTAGAACGAGATCCTACAACATATACAAGGGATAATACGAGGAAAATAACAATACCATATATAAAAGGATTATCGGAAAAGCTTAAAAGGATAGGAAATAAATTCAACATTTCAACAACATTCAAAACAACAAACACGTTGAGATCTATTTTGTCCAAAACCAAACCTAACAATGAACAAGAAAGGACAAAGAATTGCATTTATAAAATACCTTGTGAATGCGATCAGTTTTATTTAGGTGAAACATCAAGGCCATTAAATGTTAGAATAAGTGAACATCAATCCTATATTAAAAATAGAGAATTTGATAGATCTCAAATATGTAAACATGCATGGGATAATGAACATAGGGTTCAATGGAATGATTCAAATATAGTCCTAAAAGAAACGGATGGTAAAAAGAGAAAAATCAAAGAAGCGGCTCTAATTATGCTAAATGAGACCAATTGTGTCGCGAATTCCTCGGCAGAATGTAGTAGGATCTGGTTACCCATATTGAAAGAGGAAGTTATTAAAAAGAAAATACCAGTATTGGTAAGTCAGTAACATATAGAGAATACATCATTTATATTTTTTAAATAACAAACATATAAAATCGGAATTTGGTATTTATTGAAGGTAAAATAAATGCAAGATCAAATACTTACCATGTCGGGATAGTATTATGAGGTTTTTTTCCTGGTTTTTCCCTCATAATTTACTATGGAATCACTAACAGGAGAATTTTACTGTCATCATGGCATGTATTTGTCTTTTTAAAGACGAATTACATGTTATGATCTTTTCTGACGGATATTCTCAAGTTAAAGTTGATTTCATGTAATCGAATGAACTATCTTATAAGTAAAGTCGTCCCAGGAACGCAACTCAACAATATTGGCAATATCATTTTAAAGTCGTCTACTTTAAAATGTATAATGTATGTCTGAATTGTCAATATAGATAAGTCAGATAAAATTAAATTATTAGAAGAATTTTTCACTAAGTAACAAAAACAAAATTTGTTTAATTTACTAATGTTTGTATTTTGAGAACGATTTCCGAAGTGGAAATTGAAACGTCAATAAACGTATTTTAACCTTTAATTGTGGCTTATTCCCAGTTAAATAGTAATTAATTTAATTAAGTCTGTTTAGAGAAAATAAAAAAAATTATAATGAAGTGCTGTAATAAATCGTGTGTAGTAGGTATAATGTAGACAAAATATGCCTTTCGTTTATCACAAAGTTGTGCTGAGTCGGGTAAAAGGGAAAATCCTAGAAAACGGAAATAAAATCATGTTACAAAATTTAAGAGAGTCCGATCAAAAAATTAAATCCTTCATCATCATTATTCTGCCCTAAATAAATTTCTCCATAAGTTTGGTGGAGAATATTAGTGTAACATTAGTATTTAAATGAATAATTACGCGAAGTAAGGAAAAAAACAATCTTCTACAAATAAGGAATCAGTTATTGTTGGATGAGATTAAACACTTGGAAAAAAAATTGTAATTGTAAACGAGGGAGTGAGTAATACCACGATGGACAGAAACTTAAGTTCGTAGTCAAAAGATTGGCATCCACAGATACGAATTCTAGTTATACAGTTAAATTGGTGCAACATCTTATAAGTCTACAGGTTCCGAATGTCTCGAACTACACTAGGACAAGCTATACGCGAAATAAGCAACAGACTAACACAAATGGAAATCATCGTGAAGATTTTGCTGTCGAGATCAAAACTGGCAATTAATCTGGACATGGTGCTAAGGGTAACGGGAGCCTGGTCTGTGTATATCGGGAAATAAATCATGTGGCAGCTAGTATGATAAAAGAATATATTGTAGACAAAGCAGACAACATAAATCCATGATATCTTTGTCTGCATGCATGGTTGGTAGGGGATGGAACAAACTGATCTAACTAGAATAACGCTCCTTGACAGACCCATTGGCCAGAGAAGAAGAGGAAGAACCAGAACAAGGTTCCTTAATAATATCGATGAAAATATGAGAAATATGGGAATACGTGCTTGGCGGAGGAAGGCAATAGACTGCTACATTGTATTTAGATCTCAGACAGTCAATCAGTCAGTGATTTGACAATGTAAACCACCTACTGCTTTTAGAAAAACTGAAGACATTATCGAAATATATTGTTTTTTTGCAAAACGTCCAAAATTTACTCACCAATACATTGCTGAAACGTAGACCAACCAAATGAGATACACTTTTATTGTTATGAGTTAAAAATAGAAGTGATGGCAATAGATTTTCTTCATTACTTCATTAAATATTGTTATTTGTTTAACACTCTTTAAAGAAGGCGTTCTCAATCTACAGTTTGATATTATCGCACTCTCTTTAAGTTCTCACTGCACATGTTTGAAGTTTGAATATTCTTTATCAAATATCTAGTTGGGAATAAACAACCAATTGTAAAACAAAATTTTTATTTCTTGAAGTTTCTTGGAATAATGTTTTTTAATTATTATCTTGAATTTATATTATGAAAAATAAATTTTTGAACTAACTATTATTACATTTGAATCATCTATTATTAATAACAGATCATTCAAAAGTTATACTTTAAAAAACGTGTTGTTACTGCGGATTAGCACATGTATTTGGTGACTGAAAGTTTGTACATAAAATTAAAAATTATTTAACAGTTCAATGTCACGATTCATGTATGTATTACAGTCCCAAAAGAGTGATTATTTGTTGATCTAAGGGAATAAACCGGGTGGACCAAGGAAAATTAAAATATATTTAGAAAATATTATATTTTTCTGCGTAAGAAGTACGACGAAAAGAAAAACAATGTATTCTATTAAAAAGCAGATACCAACTGTTCTACAAAGGAACATCCTGATTCACAAAAAAGTAGCATCCAAAATCACACAATACAATGCTATATTGAATATATTAACATAAGTCATCTTGACCACATATCATCTTGAATAGAGGTTGCGACCACATTTCTAAAAGTTTTTCTGTCCTTAGCAACGTGGAATAATTCTTCTACATCCATGTTTGTTCATCATCATCATCATCATCAGTGCTGCTACAGCCTTGTTGAGCCTCGACCTTCCCCTGTCTATTTCACCAGTCGTTTCTGTTCTGCCTCGCGTCCTCCCACACCGTCCCTTTATCTCAGTCTTTGTCGACCTCTACTCCTATTTCCTACTGGTGCCGCTAATAGGGTTCGTCTGGGTGGGTAATTTTCATTTGCTCTTGACACATGTCCAGCCCATCTAAGCCTACCTATTTTTGTAAAAGATATTACACCTCTACTAAACTCCATTAGCTTAGCTCGGGCATATTTTGACAGATTCATTGTCGGAAAACTACAACACAACAATTCCTACTTCTCAGTATTAATAGCTAAAGTATCCTACTATTGCATACTACTTTGTTTAAAAAAAGAAGAATTATTCTAAATAGTGGAAGTGTATACTAAACACATCAAATTTTGGGTAGTATATATTTAAAAAATATATTTTAGTTGTTATAATTTAACATAAATATTTATTGTCGGTAATTCGCAAAGTTCTATTTTATTTACTATTTAGTTAGTTTACTATTAATATTGGCTATGAGTGCGTGTGCTTGGTTGTATAGTAATTTCCAGCCACTTTTAGTCTGTCAAAAAGTAACTAACTTCGCAAAAAAATTACTGAATTCACTAGAAAGTTCGGACTGGGAATAGTGAACCGAGTATATTAAATATTTCTTTATACTTCTCGTACAATTCGAAATTATATCGCCGGTAGGATGAGTGTTCTATGTATTGTTAGTTTGGTTTTTTAGCTTACAATTTTAATCCAAAATAACATTTGTTCGCTAGCAGTAATCTTCATTTTACTTCAGATGTGTCATTATCGCGTTTTACGAGAGAACCCAGAGAACTTATTCACTTCACCCATACTTTGTGCGGCCGTCAAGTAGTTGGAAACCTGTAAGTCTGTAAACTGTAAGTCCTCGTGTGGTGCGAGCGATCAAATCCAAATCGTCATCGTAAGCCATAATCTAAGTTGACTTATTGTTCCCTGTTGTGTAACTTGGGATCTCTTATAATCTTTTCTAACGCTATATTAAAGAGAATACACGCCAGCGCATTTCCCTGTCGTAAGCCTGCATTGTTTCAAAGGCTTGTGACAGATTGTTGTACTCTGTAGATCACTTTACTCATAGTTGTTTTTACAAGTATTATTAATTTATGGGAAATGTTAAGTTCATTCATGGCTTCACATAATTTACATCTTAGGACGCTATCGTACGCTAACTTCAAGTTCCCAAAGAGATCAAATCACCACGCATCGATGTTAAATTCATGTTTTTTCTAAGATTTGACGTAGCACAAAAATCTGGTCAATTGTTGACCTAACTGGCCTAATACCGCTTTGAGTTCACCAAGGAGTTCTTCCACGTACGTACTCAAACGGCTGTACAGGGTGTTGGAGAATATTTTGTATATTGTGTTCAGAAGAGTTATGCTCTTGCATAGTCCAGTTTTCCGCTTTTTTTTTCGATGCACCCGTTTTTGCTTCTTCCTGAGTTTTTTGTACATTTGCTCCTTATCTCGTGTTTTTTTTGTTGCATAAGTTTATATGCATATTTTTTTCTTGTAGTCATATCTTCACATTCATAATCGAACCAACCGTTGCGTAGAATGGGTTGTTCTGGTTCTGGAACGTCACGTGCCGCTTCCTTAATTGTTCTTCTATATATATATCCCATTGCTCGCTAGCTGTTAAATTCTCATCTATTGTGTTTTCATTTTCAAGGTAATTTTGTAATCCAAGTTTATTAGTCCCGAATATTTTGCAGCCATGACTTTCTTTCTACCTATTATTCTTTTCCTATTTACTCTACTCTGCATGATGACCTGCAATATAGCAACATGTGGTTTTGGGTACCTTTATTGTTCTTAACAATTTTTTCCCGACCCATTCTTTACAGTACTTCCTCATTAGTAATTCTAGCCATCTATAGAATGCTCAGCATTCTCCAGTGCATCCAAAGCTCACAGGCTTTGAACTATTAGCGTCTTTAATGTCCTCGTTTCTATCCAGTATAGTAGTTGGGGCCAGACGTAAAATTCAACAAACCTCAGTCTCAGTGCAGTATTTATATTTCTGTCACGTAATAATAGCCCGAATTTTAAGAACGCTGCCCTTACCATTTCTCTTCGTACTCTGACAATATCAGTAGACATCCAAATTAATCAACGGTACATATGCAAAATCATTAAGATTTATGAACTGCCATCAGATTACGAAGATGAGGATGTAGAACAATTCTATCAAGAAATAAAGAAAGCCAACAAATTAGGCAAACGAAAACGAGTACTTAGTAATACTTAACCAATGCACCAATGAACCAATACACATGTGCTCCTCTTAAATACTCTACTGTTTAAATTCAGTTAAGGGTACATATTTCTAAAGAAATGTACCTGGCAATGACTGGTTACAAAATATTTTATGAATACCAGTCATTGTCACAAGTGGCCATTATTGGTTTGGGTGATTTTTAATTCATTATTTAATGTGTACATTTACTATTTAAAATTACGGTGTTGCCACTATTTTTTTTTATTGCAAAAACTTTACTTTTACCAATTATTGCCAGTGGTGGCAATGACTGGTTCTAAAGTGGCAATCATTCGTTACATTAATATTTGGTATTACAAGTATTTTGTTCATTCCAGAAATGGCACCTAAAAGGAATTATTCGAACGAGCAATTGGCCAAAGCCCTAGAGGACGTGAAAAAGGGAATCCCAGCGGCCACGGCAGCAAAAATTCATGGAGTTCCTCGTAGTACTTTGAGGCATAAGAGGGATGGAAAGTCACCATTAGTTTGTTCTATGGGCCCTTCTACAATTTTAACCAAAGAAGAGAAATCGATCTTAGTGAAATGGATTTTAAATTTATCAGAAAGACATTTTCCTGTTTCAAAAGTTCAGCTTTTGGATACAGTTCAGAAAATAATGAATTCTACAGAAAGAGAGAAATCATTTATTCATAGCCGTCCCAGTGACAAATGGTTTCGCTTGTTTTTGAGAAGACATCCAGAAATATCTCAAAGAGTGTCACACAATTTAACCCCCAGTTGGGAAAATGTAAGTGAATACAATTTAAGACAGTGGTTCAGTCAAATTGAGGAATACTTAAAGTCAACAGATTTGTTTGATATAACAAAAGAACCCAATCGTGTTTTTAATGCCGATGAGAGTGCATTTTATTTATCACCTAAAGAGGGAAAGGTTTTGGCTAAGAAAGGTGATAAAAATATTTATCGCTCTGCTGGATATCACAAGGAAAATATAACAGTATTGGTAGCAGCTAATGCTGCAGGAAAAATCGCCCCTTCAATGATTGTGTTGGCATATGAAAGAATTCCATCAGCCATATCACAAAGTATTCCAAAAGATTGGGATCTGGGAATTTCAGATAATGGATGGATGTGTTCTAGTACATTTTATGAATACATCTTACAATATACCTATTTAATCCGTGGCTCATTAGAGAAAATATTAAAAAACCTATTTTATTTTTTGCTGATGGGTATGTTTCTCATCTTACGTTGCATGTGTCCAACTTTTGCAAAGAAAATGGAATAGAACTGATAGCTTTGTATCCCAACTCAACCCATCTGCTACAACCTATGGATATATCAGTGTTTAGGCCCTTAAAATTGGCATATAAAATGAAGTTCAAAAGTGAAGAATGGACAATGATGGCAATAAACTTCAGAAATATCATTTTGGCTATGTTTTTGAAAAGTCACTAAATCAGATAAATGAAGAAATTATTCAGCACTGGTGAACGGATCCGTTCTGAATTTACTTTGCCAGTGGATGTATCTGAGGCCTAAAACCTGTGAAATTTCTATTAATAAACAAGATTTTTCAGTAAAATGTAGAATTATTTCTGTATGGCAATGACTGGGTGGCAATAATTGGTATTTTGAAAAATTGTGTGGCAATTATTGGGTTTTTGGCTTTATATGGTTTTTAGCTTTAACTTTCTTATAGTGGCAATGACTGGTCATTTACCTTAGCAAGGAATAAAAGAGTTTACATATTATGCAATTAAAGAAACATAGTAATATATACAGCAGTCGTAAACACGATAAACATAGGTAATGATCAAATAATGCTAAGAGCGTTCATAAGAATTACCACCAAGAGTCCAAAAACTAACCAAAGGAACACAACATCTGCTAAAAAAGAGACAACAGCTCGTAAAAAACTGAACTCATAACATAATAAAACTAACTGAAATCAACAAAATTAAATGAAACGTTATAAGAGAATAAAGGTACATTACTTGTTCCATGCTAGCACTATCAATTGCTAAGTTACATCTGGTTGGTTCTTTAGTGATTAATATTGTTTTAGTTTTGTAAGTTAAGATCTTCTTCTTCTCTTGTTCTCCTTCTTTTTATGGAGACATGACTGTCTATTTTTCAATGTTCCTCCAGTAAGTTGTCGTTCCATCGTTTTCGTGGTCTTCCTACTGATCGTCTTCCTATTGAGGAACCGTCTCTCGCCGTGTTTACTACTCTATTTGTTGTCATTCGGCTTATATGATCGTTCCATTCTACTCTTCTATTTCTTACCCAGTCCTTGATGTTCTCCACCTTGCATCTACGTCGTAATCTGTACTTCTAGCTCTGCGTTGAGATCGTCATATAAACATTTTTGGCTCTTGTGTTGAATCTGTGGACTAGATTTTGTAGACCATCTTCATCTTGGCTTATCAATATTGCGTCGTCTGCTTAACAGACTATCTTGAATTCTTTGGTATCCATTCTGTACACTCTTCCTTTGTTGACACTTTTGATTGAAGATTGACTTGAAATTGAAGAGCATACGGTTCAATGACTCCCCTGTCGCATCCCGTTGCCTACGTCTATAGACTCCGTAAGTTATCCACGTATTCTGACTTCCACTTTGTTGTTTTGGTAGATGTCTTCAATAATTTTGTACTTATTTTAAACTTCCCTTACATTACACAAAAAATGAATTATACTTCTGAGTCTGTGTTGCTGTAATGGTTGTTTAATAATATTTGAAAACTTTATTTGGTATCCCATATTTACCTATTCCTCAACTTTTCAAGCGTTTTTTGAACTTCTTAGGTGTTTATATTAATTTCTTCGTTTATAGTTATTTCTGGTGTTTCTGGCCCTAACGTCATGTGATTTCCCTCTGTATACATAGACTACGAATTCCTTCATCCGCGTTTTTATCCTCATATAAAGTGCCATATTTCATCAATATATCATAGATCTTTGCTTAATTGTCTTAACGTCACGATGTACAATAAACAGTTATGTTTATAAATCACACGAGTAAACAATAAATTATGAATTTAAGAGGAAATAATTTTAATGTAACCAACCTGGTGGCTTGTCGTTTGCCTCCATCGTCCATATCTGGACTAGAGCCGGACGGAGCTAGCCTCGTGCTTTGTGGGTCCGAAGTGGAAAGCAAAGGCACCTTGTGCCCCTCCAGTCTGTTAAAGTGAACAGCGTGATCCTCTTAAAGTACTTGGTCTCCTGAAACAAAAAAGAACTCTATCAATTTTATCAGTTTCGAACTAATTTAATATTATCAACATAGTATTCTTGATGATCGGCTAATTGTACATCTTGGAATTAACTTTGAGCGACCACATGCTGTCTTGACTGATTAATAAACTATGAAACAACTTTAATGGTTATGATGAATTATGGACATGTCTCGTGGGTTATTCTTTAACTAGTTAATAACTGTCCACATAACATGTCAAGACATATTTACTACGTTCTCAACTATCTCAAAGCATATGGACTAAATGGATGGTCCAAATTAAACAAAAACAGTTTTCTCGTTTATAAAATTAATATGTATGTGTTTTGTTTCATTTAATTTAATTTTCCAGCTTTGGTTGAATGTTGCAGATATACCATTTTTCTGATATCATCGGCCACTTTCAATAAACGACAAGCTATTGCTAGTTGTGAAATACGCAGTAAGTGAAAAAATTAGGATCAGATGGGAATCAACGAAAAACGAAGTAGTAGGGAGAAAGCAACTGGTAGTATGAAGAAAGGAATAAAAATGTGACACAGTGTAAGGGCGGGCAAGGAAGCCGTGGTATAAGGTTTATCGTTTTAGGTCGATTTTCCTAATATCTCCTTGGCAAAGGTAGATAAAATCAAATTACAAAATAAAAAATTAAATTTACAGATGAACGACAAAATAATATAATTAACGTTTCCACCAATCAACATCCTCATTTAGTTCGGGAATTCTAGATGCGAAAAGTGAAACACGCAATGATCAAATATATCCCGGAGACAAGCTGACAAACAAATCGTTACCGCCACCATTCGTTATAGTTGAATAGATATTCACGAAATAAGACATTTCCTAACCGACGACAGCGTAAACTTATCTAACGGCCTATTGAAATGGCATTAATTAGATCATTATGTTACGGAACATGCTAGAACTCACCATCGTTTCATTTATTTATACCCCTAACAGCAATTCGCACAATTAAAAACCAGGATATCTCTTAGGGTTAGAGGTGGACTATAGTTACTAATCAGAATATTTAAAAAAAAATAACGAAAAATACTCTACTAATATTTTTCATGGTTATCATTATCAATAATACTGTTCAATACATTTTACAATTCGTATATTTTATTATATTATTGACATAAATTATCAGTGTTAAATTTATTTACAATCTTCCAATACTACACTAAAAACATAATTATTTATATCATTTTTTTTTACTTCAGGCTCCAATATATTTATTAGACTAACTTTCTACAATTTAATTTCCCTTATATGTTTGTCCCGTTATTCTTTTTTAGTCCCCCTCGTGACGTCAGAGCGGTGTTAGTTGTCTTCTTCTTCTTCTTCTTCTTCTTGTGCCACTCCTATCGGAGATTGGAAACCATCAAGGCTATCCTGACCTTGTTTACAGCTGACCTAAAGAGTTCATTAGTGGTATAGCCAAACCACTCTCTCAAATTACGCAACCATGATATTCTTCTACGGCCTGGATTCCGTTTTCCTTCTATTTTTCCTTGCATTATATTTTAAAATAATGCGTATTCATGTCCTCTCATCAGGTAACCCAAATATTCGAGTTTTCTTCGTTTGATCGTTGACAAAATTTTTGGGTCTTTTCCTATCCTTCGCATTACTTCAAAGTTTGTGACTCTTTCAACCCAACTTATCTTCAGCACTCGACGGTAGCACCACATCTCGAAACTTTCAATATTTTTTATGTTTTTCTGTTTGAGAGTCCAGGCCTAGCGTGTTAAATACGTAGCCCCTAAGCATTCTTAATTGTAGAGGGATGCTTATATCTCTGTTGCAGAAGAATTTCATCATCTTTATGAAGGTGGCCCTGGCAATTTCGATACGTCTTTTTATTTCATTGTTTTGGTCTCCAGTTTCGTTTATTGAAGTACCCAAGTATTTGTAACTTGATACTTTTTCAATTTGAATGCCGTTTATACTAATATGTGCTGGTTGTGTCATGTTCTTACTGAAGACCATATACTTGGTTTTTTTGATATTGATACTTATGCCTTAATTGTTACAGGCAATATTTATATTTGTAAGTAATCGTTGTAATTCTTTTACGGTTCTTGCAACTAGTACAGTGTCGTCTGCGTTTCGAATATTATTTACAACCTCTCCATTGATTACGATTCCTTCGTTTGCTTGCAAAAGGGTTTCCTGGTAGATGCTTTTACTATAAACATTAAATAGCAGCGGTTTTTACTTGTAACAACTTGTAATCTCGAACACCAGCTTCATCGCTCGCATAGCCTGAGTAGAACATCGCTGTTAGATTGGGAATAAGTAACGTAGCGAGCAGGTTCACGTAATAATATCGTGAGCCCGAGATTGTAGTATGTATATCAATTCACCGTACCGATACTCTATCAGTATCATTTCTCACAAAAATGTCTCAAGATATGATGTAATATGAACGAACCACACAATGCCGATTAAACATCAATATATTCGACCTGGTCCAAAGTGGACAATGTGCGAATGTCTTCCTATTGTTACGCCAAGCCCTTGCTACGCCCCTGATCGAACCTTCGCGGCGGTCGGAGAAGCGATACGGCTGTCATGACGTGCATCGAGAGAATCTCGCTGGGTTTTGGAAGCGTTTAGAAGAGTAAGGCGAAATATATATAAGAGCAATTTAGATTTTAAAGTCAGTCATCGTGTTTTAGTGTTAGTGTTAAAAAGACTTTAAATAAATAATTAAAATGAACATTATCTTGGTGTCAGAATTGGAATATTTAAATAAATTATATGAAAAATAGCTACAAGACTTGGTGATTTAAAAGTGATTAATTTACGACGTGAATTGGAACATAGAGAATTAAATTCTGTCGGGAAAAAGGCTGAATTAGGACAACGGCTGGAGGATGCCCTGCGAGAAGAAGGTTTTGATCCAGTAACATATGCATTTGGAGGCAAGAATGCTGCTGTGATTTCGTTGATTGCATCGTTGAAAAACAAAGTTTCTGGTGATATTTGAAAAGTTGCTTCTGATATTTCCAAAGTTTCTACGGACAATGTTTCTTTAGAAAATAAAGTCATTTCTGCGATTTCTTCACTTGACGACAAAATATCTTCGTTGAAAACAAAGTTGCTGCCGATATTTCGTCTTTTAAAGAAAAGATAAAAGGGATTGCAAAGATTTCCTCTTTTGAACAGAAACTGAAAGACATTGAAAAGAATATGGAGAACAGTTAAGTTCTAAAACTAGTTTTCTGGTTACTGGTTCTGGTTAAATAAGAAAATTATGATACTTTGCATAAGGTTTACGGGAATGATTACCTATCTCGTGCCAGAGTTTTGATGTGGTAGGATAGCCCAGACCTGCTACTTTAAAAATTTATGGAACAACCGCTCTATTTGCCAGATTTAGCACGCTGCGACTTCTTTTAACTGTTTCCAAAAATCAAATCTTGCTTGTTCGAAATTAAGCGATCACAACAAAAAACACAACAATGTTAAGCACCAATGGCACATTTCGAAAAACTTATATTTTCCTATAAGCAATTTCCGTAAGATTCCGCAACTCACAATACGAGGTTTGTCTTTTTAGTGTTGCATCTAGCTGCTTAGAGGGTGCCCCCAATAAAATCTTCCGACACAAATGTAACCTCAATCTTTTGTTGACATAAATCGAGAGTTTCATTACGATACAACAAGGCGTGTAGATACAATGAATTTTTGAAATTAACAAGTCGGTCGAAAAATGGATCCTAGCCGAGAACATTATTGTGGTCGCTCCAATCTCAGCGACGAATTTGAGCCAGGTCCATCCAAATCAGTAGTCACGCATTAAAATATTGATGCGGTTCGTGCTAATTAAGGATGATCGCCATGTAACATACCGGGAGATAGAGGCATATTTGGGCATTTCAAAGACAATTAAAAAGATCCTAAATGAAGAACTGGCTGTTACGAATTTGATTTAACGTTGGATCCCTCATTTGATGATGAGTTTTGTATTTACTCCTACGAACCAAACAAAAATCGTCAATCCGCTGCATGGGTGTTTCACGATAAGGAAAAACCAACAAAAGTGATCCGTGCTCGAAGTGTGTCAAAGTAAATGGTCGCAACTTTTGTGTCAAAATATGGTCATGTGGCAACAAATGCTTTAGAAGATCGAAGAACGATTACTTCTGATTGGTATATAACCGTTTGTTTACCAGAAGTTGTCGCAAAACTTGGACAAAGCAACACACAACGGCGAATAATCCTACATCAGTACAATGCAAGTGTTCACACTGCCAAAAGATAATAGAGTTTTGGAGCTTCAGAACATCGAATTGTTAAATCATCCACCGTATGCCCCGACCTACTTCTTCACGTTCCCAAAGATGAAGAATTAAATATGGGGGCAGCAATTCCAGTCGCCATCGATGCCTTTAAAACAGCGATGTTGGGGTGTCAATGGAAGACTGTAATAACTGTTTTACGAATTGGTTCAAACGTATGCAAAAGTGTATCGATTTTGGTGGTACATACGTTAAAAAGCAATACAGTACTTTAGGCCTATATATTTTTTGTCTTTATGGCTATATACAAAACTAAAAAGACAACCCTTATAGCACAAAATAAAGACCAAAAGATTAATTTATTCTCAAGGGACTTGTACAATTAACATGTTTGCTCAAACTACCTTGTAGGTCCTAGAGACTGCTTATACCAAAATAATTGATCAGGCATGGCTGTTAAGTTTGTAGTTACGTGTGTAGTCAAAATTAGGGCTTCTAGGTTCTTCTGCGTTCCTATTTAACATCCCACCTCTAAAATTGGCCGTCGCGTGCGAGATTCTTTCCTATCGATTTCATTTTCAACGTTTCTAGTCGCCGACGAAAGTATTCCTGCAAATTTTCTTCATTATTGTCCTTACGGTCGTGCTTTTAGGGATTAATCACGTAATAAACATGAAAACGGTTAGACGTTTCTCGCTGTTACAAAGCGCCGAAAAAAAAAACGGCATTATGAGCACCGCCATAAAATGCCAACTCCGCTGGATATTTCAGTGCAATTGAAATGGCTAAAAAGAGTTTCAAGGACTCGTGCAAAGCAACGTTTGAAGTTTGGTCTACTTCGGTTGGATTCTGATGTTTTAATACAATTATATAATATCTGGCTAGCCTCATTCGTTTGATGTTGTAAAGCAAACTTTGTGGTCGGTAAAATAAATATAATACTTTAGAGATGAAATTTAAATTGTCAACGTCCATTAGTACATTGTCAACGTAGTCTTTTAAACCACTATTGCTAACAACTCATGAATATTTCACAGAATTTCATTTCAAAGAGAACGACCTCATGAATATTTTAAAATAATCAAATTGCTCTCAATAAATGCATCATCGAGCCGACGAAATCATGCTTAAAGTACCTCTATTTTCTGATTGCATTTTATATCAGTTTTCGATCGGCATCTCCGACATTTTCCGACCTCTTTTACAGTATTTTATGCATATTTGCAATACGTTTCTCTTTAGTCAGGTACAATTATTTCTCACTAGACTCATGGCAAAGAGAAAAAAAGTAAAATCGGTAAGATAGTTTCGAAACAAATTCAGATTTCTGCTTTAATCTGAACCTTCTATAAATACAAGGTATAACAGACGTTGATATACGTTGATTCGAAACTATCTTACGGATTTTTCTATCAGATGTCGCTATTGCGTCCATAACGAAGCCATTTTATTGTTGCTTCCTAAAAGACAGAGAAGATTATTTTTCACGTTAAGAACGGCTATGAATAACTGTTCTGATGAGACTTATTAAGTCGAAATACGTATCAACAGATACATAGACGCTTTGAACATGAAATCAAATCTTTGCTGTCTTTTTCATTTTATTCGGATCTACTCTGTATGAGTACAAGAAACAAATTCGTTATGGATTTCTGCTTAGTTGATAGACATGTCGTGGAATGCAAATTTTAGATTCCCCATGTCTCTATTAACATCTTTATCAACGTCTGTTATACCTTGCATTTATAGAAGGTTCAGATTAAAGCAGAAATCTGAATTTGTTTCGAAACTATCTTACCGATTTTTCTATCAGATGTCGCTAATGCGTCCATAACGAAGCCATTTTATTGTTGCTTCCTAAAAGACAGAGATTATTTTTCACGTTAAGAACGGCTATGAATAACTGTTCTGATGAGACTTATTAAGTCGAAATACGTATCAACAGATACATAGACGCTTTGAACGTGAAATCAAATCTTTGCTGTCTTTTTCATTTTCATTTTAGAAAAAAAGTAGTTTTAGAGTATAATTAAAACTGCAAAATATATATGTGTATTATCATTTCCTACTGCTGTCATGTAGCTTCTTCAAATAAAAAAAAAAATTTAAACTATTTGTCCTTTGTCTCGTGTTGTATAAATGTATCAGTTAATGTTTATGCCATTCACCAAATTGTTGGATAGCCTATAATTTTGACGAAATGGCCCTGAATATGCTCTAGGGGCGAAAGAACTTTAAAGGGCAAGATATAAAAAACTGTGCTCGATATCTGCCTTTTATTTGATTAATAGTTATTTATTGTACAAGACGATAAAATTGTACTTTATCTTCGAGAGCGTTTTTTAGCGTCGAGACGTCAGTCGAGACGCTAATTATGCTCGAGAAGATAATGCGATTTTATCGTCGTGTGCAATAAAACATTTTTTTCTATAGCAAGACTTCAAGTTCAGGCGAAAAATAGGATTTCAAAGAAAATTGTAATTTTTAGCACAAAAATCGCAATTGTGTTGCTCCGTTGCTAGGGATATGAATTAATCTGTCAACAAATGTTACGTTTTGGTTTTTGCGGAGAACATTGTTGCGTTTTGTGTACAAAGTGAATAAATACGAAATGGACGGAAAGAAATTGACACAAGAAAAGGAAAACCTGCCATCAGATGTAGAAAATGCAGCGTTGGAAGCAGAAAGTTTATTGTTGCCACAAAAATCTAGTATGATATATGAGAAAGAATACCAGTCTTTTAAAAAGTGGAAAAGCATTAAGAATATCAATGGCGTGAGTGAAAAAATACTTCTGGCGTATTTTTCTGAAGCGTCATTATGGTCGTATTATTCGATGCTGAAGCGTACGTTGTCGGTGAATGAAAATTGCGACATTTCTAAATTCAGCAAGTTAACCACCTTACTAAAAAACCTGAGTGGAGGATACAAAGCTAAAAAGTCCAAAATCCTGGAGTCAGATGACATTATTAAATTTCTGACAGAAGCTCCTGATGACGTCTATTTGTTGATGAAGGTTATTGCTATTTTTGGTGTGCATGGAGCGATTAGGTTCGATGAATTGTAAAAGTTAGAAGTGTTTAACGTGAACGACAGAACATCGGTGATAATCGTTTCATTATCTGATACTAAAACCAAGCAGGAAAGGTCGTTTTGTATTACTGACAAGAAAAGTGGACTGAGTTTCTTGGAAATTGTGAGAAAGTATATTGCCTTGCGCCCCAAAAACGTATCTCACAGTAAGTTTTTTGTAAATTACCGACAGCAAAAGTGCACTACTCAACCAGTGGGGATTAACACTATATATAATATCCCCAAGAAGATTGCAGATTTTTTGAAACTTGCAAATTCAGAAATGTACACGGGGCATTGTTTCCGTCGTTCTTCAGCTATTATGGTCGCAAATTCTGGAGCTGATCTAGTAAAAGTTAAACGTTTAGGTGGATGGAAATCGTCATCTGTTGCAGAATCTTACATTGAAGAGTCAATAAGCAATAAGATTGCTGTATCCAAGTGTATACTTGGCGGACCAGAAAATCAATCCAGTACCTCGAATCAAGTGTTTAATCAAACGAGTACAAGTTGTGATGCTCCAAAAATAGATATTTCTAATAATGTTAATTGTAAAATTTCAGTTGTTTTTAATCCTTAATGTGTTTAAATTTGTAAATTTTATTGAATAAAAAAAAGTTAAAACATTTTATCTACCTTTGCTGTTAAAGTGTCACTTTATCTACCCTTGCGGTTAAAGTGATACTTTATCTACTCAAAACAGTTGTTATAGCAACACTTTAACATTAACTATGGAAAAAAAGTTCATTTATTCGAGAATTAAACCATATATCACTTAATTATATTTAGAGTATCAGACACTCATTATTTGTCATTATTTAATTTATCTGAATCAAATTTCACTCTTTTTAAGCTTTTTTTTTATAGATTTTGACAATAAGGGATAGTTTTCACTTTTAAAAAATAAAAAGCTTCCGTCGGCACAATATAGATTTTGAAGTAGAAACTAGGTTGAACTTAATCCCAAATTTTTATGGAAATCGGTCTTTTTCGAAAAATTTGTGAGGTTTTGTCCTATTTAAAGCTTCGTTTCCTGGGCTAAAACCCTTTCGTGTTCGGAAATAATAATCTTAATCTGGGTTTTGTTCCATTATAGACTCAATTATAATGCTCTTACGTGGTTCTGGAATTTTAGATACATATTTTCGTGGAATTTACAATTGAACCGAGGACGAAACTTTTGTCAAGGTATAAACAAATAAATATTTCTAAGCTTTCATCTAAATAAATCCTCTCTTTGTCGGGAAATTTTACTATTTACTCAATTTCTCCGAATTTATTCAACCCCCTTCTCGAGATAATTAGATAAAAGATTCCGACATAGTTGCGAATTTGCACTTAGACAAGCAGGTTAGTTTGAAGTGTCAACATCTTTCAGTAAGTGACTATGGTTTTCAAAAGAATTCTAAGCCAGCAAAAATTGAAAGATGCTTTGGAAGAAGCTGTTGACGGAATTCAATACAAATATGTATTCATGATATTTATGTATATTGTAGTCTATAGGCTTTATATCGGTTATTTGAGCCTTGTTTTCTTTTACAATGGGTAGGTTAGGTTAGGTAGGACGCTAACCTGGCCCATCAGCCCTCCTCTGTTATCCGGGCTTGTGACCGGCTGTGGACAGAAAAGACCAAATGTATGACAACATCTAAATATCCACTACCATGAAATGAAAAAGACAGTCAAGATTTGATTTCACGTAGAAAGCGTCTATGTATCTGTTTATACGTATTTACGAAAAATTATACGAAAAATAAATCTTTCCTGTCTTTAAGAAGCAACACTAAAATGGCTTCGAAACGGACGCAATAGCGACATCTAATAATAAATCCGTAAAATAGTTTCGAAACAATTCAGATTTCTGCCTTAATCTGAGCCTTCTAAAAATTGCAAGCCAAAGCAGACGTTGACAAAGATGTTAATAGAGACATGGGGAATCTAAAATTTGCATTCCACGACATGTCTCCTCAACTAAGCAGAAATCATTAGCGAATTGGTTTCTTGTACTCATACAGAGTAGATCCGAATAAAATGAAATAGACAGTCAAGATTTGATTTCACGTACAAAGCGTCTATGTATCTGTTTATACGTATTTCGCCTTAATAAGGCTCATCAGAACAGCTATTCCTAGGCGTTCTCAACGTGAAAAATAAATCTTTCCTGTCTTTAAGAAGCAACACTAAAATGGCATCGAAACGGACGCAATAGCGACATCTAATAATAAATCCGTAAAATAGTTTCGAAACACAATTCAGATTTCTGCCTTAATCTGAGCCTTCTAAAAATTGCAAGGCAAAGCAGACGTTGATAAAGATGTTAATAGAGACATGGGGAATCTAAAATTTGCATTCTACGACATGTCTCCTCCACTAAGCAGAAATCATTAGCGAATTGGTTTCTAGTACTCGTACAGAGTAGATCCGAATAAAATGAAAAATACAGTCAAGATTTGATTTCACGTACAAAGCGTCTATGTATCTGTTGATACGTATTTCGCCTTAATAAGGCTCATCAGAACAGTTACAGTAAGCCTTGTAAGTAATGAACTAGTTCAGGATCAGTTCAGAATCCTCTTAGTAATCGGATCGTACGCAAGCGCAATTCATAATCAGTTTATGATTGATTTACACCACGAACGAATTTTGAAGTGGATCCAATTCAGCTTTCCACCATCTTTCTTTCGCTTTTATCTCAGTCTTCAGTGCGTGGTTTATTTTATTTGACAGCCTGATTTGCTGTACCGCAGCTCTTTTGGATTTTGGATATATTCCATCAATCAATCAGCAAGAAATTAAACGATGTAAAAACTAAATTATAAACTATCTAGACTCAAACAAATAAATACTACACTTAGATAATGAAAAGAACGAATAAATAACACAAAGAACGAAAAGTAAACAGTTATATGCGCCAACGCTAACGAATCACCTGTTTGGTTTAAAGTGGGTGGTTCTTTGGTTTAAAGCACAGAGTCACAGAGCACAGAAAAATGTTTTGAAGTATTTTGAAATTCCTATTGCGCATGTACAAACTCTAAGTTCTCTTCAGATTCCAAGGATCGGTTAAACTGGTTCTAAACTACGAATTAAGCAACCGCTAACGACAAGATTTCGGACTAGCATTTTTTACATTGCGCATGCGAAAGAATCCTGAGCTAGTCCATTACTGGTACCGCGAACGAAACTTATCAATATAATTTGACTTTTCTTCTAGATGTAATTGATGCCGTATACATCCCTCCTGCAGTAGAAAAAGTTACTGATCAATAGGACATCTATCACGATAACAATTTTGAAGATACCAGAGCTTCGCAGGATATTGCAGGAACTTTTGAGGGATACAGAAGTACAAATTATTAAACTGATTATAACTCATCAGACGAAAAGTTTTGAAAACGAAAAGATAGCGTCTTTTATCTAAATCTAGAAATAACTTGCGATGTCCGAGACGGCAGGTACATGGCCAAACGGAGCAATTGACTATACTCATGCACTGATTTGATATGATGCCAAGAAAAAGAGAACATTACATGATCTTGCGGGAAAAACACCACTCGAACATTTCTTTTTATTTTTTGATGAGGTTGGATAAAGTTGGTAGTTAAAGCCAGAATCTCTATTTCAAGACGAAGTTGTGAATTAAAATTTTATTTCTATATAACACAATAATAGGGAAATATATTAAAATGCGTTTGTGGAATTATAGTAAGATGAGAAAATGAAACGAAGCGAATGCTTTCTTGTTATGGCAGAACAATTTGTATAAAATATCTTTCAAATCAAAAGGAATTCCAAAGTAAAGGTAGAATACCTAAAAATACGGAACGATGAGAAAGATTCCGAATTAGAAATGAGCAGTATTACGAAGAAAAAATGGAGAATACAAATATGTTTGGTATATAATATTCAAAGAACAAAAATTACGAGGAGAGACATATAGAATAGAATGCTGCAGGGCAAAAAAGCGATACGCATTTTAAACTCTTTATTATGGTCTAAATATATTAAACAAGAAACCAAAATGACAATTTATCGAATCTTGGAAGAGTCTATCACGACTTTTGGGACAGAAGTTTGGAGGTTGTCAAAAAAGGATAGGAAAAGAATTGAAGTAGTTGAAATATATTATCTAAGGAGAGCGTGTGGTATATCCAAAAACAATCACAGAAGAAATGAAAATATTAAAAGGAGGACAAATTTTCCACTGCAGATAGTGTTGAAACTAGACAACTATTTAGTGTGGTATGGTCACAAACAAATGGATGAAGATATATGGTCAAGGCAAGCAATATTTTACATACCACATCAAAGAAGAAGAGGAAGGTCGTTAATTGTCTGCGAGGAGAATATAAGGCGATAATGAGTTACAGAACCATCGAAGAAAAATAATGAAGGGATAGAAAACGAAAAGTATTTTTTTCTTAAATAGACTTGAGCGCTTCGAGTAAATTTCGAAAAATTCGGCATTACCAGGTCTATGGAAACCAAAAATATCGTTCTACAGAGCAAAAAGGTTTGGGAAACATTGATTTATTATACAATAAGACGTTCATACAAATATTGCTTCAAAAAAATTCTTAAAAATTTTTTGTAGGCGAACAAATATACTAAATCGACAGTTTTTGTTTACGCTGATAATTACGATTTTTAACTTTTCAATATCGATTTTAGAACTCTTTATAAACAAGTAATAAATCCACCTACCACTACTAAAAAAATATTCTTTTGAATAACTTACATTAATTGCGGTAACGTATTTTAGTTTTAATATTAAACTTTTTTCAGTTATTTTTAAATTGTTTATTTCACGTTTTAAAAATGTGAGAATCAAGGTAGCTACACCATTGATATAATAACAAATCAGGATTATTATTTTTAAACAGAAAAATTACTTACTCCCAATTTTTTCTGATAAATATTGCTTTCAGAGAAATCTTAAAACAATATTATTGTTGGAAACTTCGACTTAATCTCCACTAATTGTTTGGGGAAAGTTTATTAAATTTCTTTCCTCGAAGAATAAAGTACCAAATATTTTAGGACCATGGAAATGTTAAAAGATATTTCTTCGATCTAACTTAGCAGACTTCAAGGCGTTGATTCAGTATGTGTTTGCTTTTATCAAGTTGTACTTAAGAAAATATTAAAGAATAATCCTTTGATTTAGCACATTTCATTTATACCGGGTTTTGAATATCTGGCAATCTTTGAATGATCACCGTTCACTACTTTTTGAGACAGCGTCACACACACGTGGCTTATCGACTTGAGACCCACTACGACTGCGATTAATTTTGACCAGACTCAACCCTTATCTGAGTGAGCGGCCGTCACCCTGGCGTCAGAGTTGTTTTTAAAAAACAGCAAATTTGTTTACACTTATATATTATTATGAATATAGACATCAGGTACAGTCTGTTCGAAGTATGTAGAACGTTGGAAGACGTTTAGTTTTGACCAAGGCAATTCTTACTTAGTCATATTTTCAGGCAAATGCCTCAATCACTCTTGCTAGTACCCAATACAGAGGAGGAGTGTTGTCTTACAATTGTTGGAGATGTTGCCATAAATTGAGTCTATTTTCGGGAATGTTGATCACATCATTTTCAGGGAATGAGGTGAGAGATTGTCCAATCAAGAAGTGTCTAGGAATAAGGTAAGTAAAATCAGAGGGATCGTTTGAAAGGGAGCAGTCCAGGACCCTACGCATATGATGCTTTGCGCTTTTCTGGATGAGACAAGAAAATCTTTAAGAGAACGGGAGCTTTCCTTTTCTTTTAAAAATTTATAAAATTTAAACTAGTTACGAGCACCAAGAAAGTTCGTGGTGTGGGAACTGAATATTATCTGAGGGAGACCTCTACGGCTAATAAAGCGTTTTAGAGCGAGAAGAAACTTTTCTGTAGAGAGGCCGGAAACGACTTCAATATGAACAGCTCTAGTCGACAGGCAAAAGAAAAGAGCAATACAGGATTTTATTAAAGGAGCCTTGCGGATGTAGAAAGCCTTTATCTGGTAGAGAGCGCCAAAATCTAATCCGATATAATTGAACATTTAAAAGGAGTTTAAACGTTCTTTTGGTAAATCTGTCATAATCTGGGTAGCGGTTTTGGAACGAAACTTAAAACAAACCATAAATTGATGAATGACCTCTTTGACTTCTCATAGTCGATTCAAAGGCCAATATTTGAGACGAATTAGGGACAGTGTCTGACATGTTCTCGAGAATGAGACGGACTACACGATTTTTTGAGGGAAGGACAAAAAGGTATCTTTGATCAAAGGTAAAGTCTGAGTTTCCAAGGCCGCCTACCATCCGGAGCATTTCATTCTCATCCAAAAAGGGATTTAGGAGTAAAAGACACTTATTAGATACAGCTTTATCTTTTTTAAGCTTAGCAATGGAATATGATTTTTACGGTCTGCAAAAGGAAATATGGCGCTTCATAAGAGGTCAAAGAACGGAGGTAAAGGAACTAATAGAACCAAAACAAGAACCTATAGAAATAGGCAGCGGAATAAGACAAGGGGATTCATTGAGCCCCATGCTCGTCAATTTGATCATGGATGAAATCATCAAAAGCGTTAACAAAGGAAGAGGATACAGAATGGGAAACAAAGAAATCAAAATACTCTGTTACGCAGACGACGCAATATTGCTAGCCCAAGATGAAGATAGTCTGCAAAGACTGGTCCACAGATTTAACATAAGAGCAAAAGAATTTAATATGAAAATCTCATCTCAGAAAACTAAAACAATAGTAGTCAGCAAAGAACCAACCAGATGTAAAATAGAAATTGATGGCATCAGTATTGAACAAGTAATGGAAATAAAATACCTGGGAATTACAGTGTCTAGCTACGTAGACCTGAACAAAGTAGTGAGGGATCAAGAACAAAAAGCAAATAGACTGGCAGGATGCCTTAATAACACTATATGGCGAAACAGACACATTAGAGAATTTATAAAGTCAGTGTAAGAGCAATAATGACATATGCCTCAGAAACAAGACCCGACACAGCCACAACGCAAAGGCTACTGGAAACTGTAGAGATTACTGAGAAGAATTACAGGAAATACGCAGATCGATCTTCTGGTATTCCGTTCTTTGAAACTATGAATCATAAGTATTTAAATTTGTTTGTGCCTTTTATTTGTCGATCTTTCTTATACTTCAAGGTTTTTTAGTGCTTCTTCTGATTTATTCATCCAGCTGTATCCCAGGTAAGAACTCCTACAGGAACACTGTTTTTTAAAGAATTGTCGCTCCTATATCGCTTCAGAGCTGCATTCTTTAAGATGAAGAAACTGTTATGTGGAAACAATATTACTTTAAGTCTGACAATTAGATTAGTGAGATGTTATGTGTCCTCTACTCTTTTGTATGGTGTCGAAGGTTGGACTTTGACGGATACACTTCTCAAGAAACTAGAAGCCTTTGAAATCTGGGTGTATCGGAGAATCCTATGAATAAGTTGGGTGGATAGAGTTCGTAACGAAGTTGTTTTGCATCGGATGGGAAAAGTTACGGAAGTCGTCAAAACAGTTAAAAATCGCAAACTTCAATATTTTGGCCATGTTATGCGCCACCCAGAGAGATATAATATACTCCATTTAATAATACCAGGCAAGGTAGACGGAAGAAGAGGGCCAGGTCGAAGAAGAACGTCAAGGCTTAGAAACCTGAGAGATTGGTTTAACAGATCCTCTGCATCTCTTTTCCGAGCTGCCGTCAACAAAATTACTATAGCCAATTTGATAGCCAACGCTCGATAATCGAGCTCGGCACATGAAGAAGATATCGCTTCTCATTATTATTCTTTTGCGTGTTAAGGTTAAAATTATTTCAATACGATCCAAATATTCAGGATTCATTTTTTTATTTTTTAGTTATATATTATATTTTTGCCAGATAAATCCAATAATATTTGAACGCGTTGGTAGTTCTATGACGCTCCAATTTGGTCATGAATAGCAAATAACGAAATTATTATGAAAACTAAGATTCAAAAGAACCTTCATTATGTATATTTAATGAAACTATTATTAGATTCCGTATATTTTACAGGAAACCTTTGAGAGAACCTTTCCCGGTAATGTAACATGACTGGACTGAAAATAGGTCTCATTAAAATTAATAAATGCATCATGCGTCACTTGCATACGGGTATTGTCTCACAAAGATAATAATTTTAGTCTTATAATTCCATTATTTCCTGCTTTGTCTGTGGCACACATTCCGGAAAATTCGGTTTTTAGTTATCACTATGTGTTATTATCTATTTATGTACCATGATTTTATTTATTTTACAATGTTTCTGGTTTTAACATTAAAATACTCTTTCCCAATCTGTATTTCTTGCAGACATCCATTTTTTTAAGCATCTAGTTGATTTCAAGCCCAAAAATCTTTTTATAAACATTAATTTTTTCAAGTATTTTTTATAAATTCTAAATCTTTTGTACATCTCCTAGATCTTCATTTCATTCTACTTTCGTGCTCGTTCTAATTCACTCATATTACCAACTCTCATATCTCAAGGAAATGATAAAGCGGGAAGTTCTGTCTATCGATGAATCTCGTATCGTATTGTTATTTTCATAGCATCAATATACAATTATTTCTCTCGGAAATAGCAATGTTGTTCCTTCTAGAAATATGTTGAAAAAAAAAAGATGGCGTAAAAGGTGGAACAATAGATAGATCAGTTTTTACGAGATCTCAGAAGACTGCTTCTAACATCTATTATCGTTCACTGCTCTACATACCATCATTAACACCTAAGTTAATACAAATACTAAAGGTTTATTTTTTTTGTGGCTTTAGCACTTAGCTATTTAACCAATTACGTATTGAGATATAATAAAAGAAAAATTACTAATATCAGTATTCTGATATAATTAATACTAAAGAAAAAAAAAGTGTATGCATATACACATAAGTGCATAGATAAGTGTACATTATATAGTGTATACATACATAAGTGTATAATCTATACTATTAATTGCTAGTGCAAAAAGTGTATATATTCGAGTCAAAAAACCTCATAAAATCCCTATAACTGAATCAAACAAAAAGAGAAAATTATAGCAAGAAAAAACAAATATAAGGAACAACAGGGACACTCACTAAAGGTTTATTGACAATGTAAAAAGAACAACAAAAAACATCAAAACCATTGCATTCTGTATTCAAAGACCAAATATCCTATACATAAGTTAGAGAAAACGAATGTAGTGTCCAGCATCAATTTTATTCAGTGTGAGGCTTTGTATAATGGCGAAACTGGAAGGAGTATGTCCCACAAAAGTGACTGTAGAATAAAGAAACCATCTTATGCTTTGACCGAGCATGTGATTGAAAAAAAATCTAACATCATGGACTTTAATAACATTAACAATTTTGTGCAACGAAGGCAACAAGTTCAAAGAGACCTTTTTGGAAACGGTATGTATAGGCAAAAGTGATAATAGTTTGAATAAAAGAACAGGAATTAAGAATCTACGTAAAAATAACTACATTATTTTTTTATAATTCATTCACAGCACTACCCAGATATCACATTGGCGGCTTTCTTTTCTCCATATCCGTGTTGTATTCTTTTGGGATCTCTATGAATTAAAATAGGAAAAGATAAAAAGGTTTTAAATACAATTAAAGTCGGAAAACTGCAATATCTGAGACATGTCACGAGGGGCGAACGTTATAACTTGCTGAAATTAATAATGCAAGGAAGAATACAGGGTAGAAGGAGTCGCGGAAGAAGACGCATCTCCTGGTTAAACAATTTAAGAGCTTAGTTTAACTGCACTTCTGCTGACCTCTTTAGAGCAGCGGTATCGAAAGTGCGAATTGTCATGATGGTTGCCAACCTTTTAAGAGGAGATGGCACATGAAGAAGATGAATTAAAAAAATTTTCGGATTATTTAAATCATTTTTAAATTCTCACGTTTTCCAAACCAAGCTACTTTCGCTCAAACTCGGCTTTCGTGACATTAACGGACTTTTGTACTCCCTTTTTTTTATCGGTTGCTATGTATAATTTAATTTCTAATGATTTTGGTCAAAATACGAATCTTTCAGACCATTATTTTACAAAATGTAGCCAGGGAGACATTCCATTTCCTACAGAATTTTTCCTCGCTAAAAACTTAATGTTAGTGAATTTAGTTCATGCAGTATTTTCAGTTAACCAATCTAGACTTATCTGATGAGTTACTTTTTTGCTTGTAGTTCTTGAAAAAGAATGTTAACACATGTTTGAAAGTAGTAGAAAAAAATAGTCTTTTAACAGTCCCTTTTATTGACTATAATCCACCAAACTTTATCTCTATCTTTTTTCCAAACGATTCAACAAAGTAATTAGTGTTAATAATATATATATATATATATATATATATATATATATATATATATATATATATATACTGTTCCAAAAGGTTAGTAATGATTTGATAAGTGATCAGTGTCTGAGGACTCGGGAGGACTCGGGAGACCTCGGAAGCCCTGAAGAAGACATCGAAGAGGATGTCGAAAGCTCGGCGCAATGATAATCAACTCGGTTCAACCAGAAAGAATGGTGAGGTTAATATTAATTCCGGTAATATTATTAACAATAAAACGACTAATTTGATTTTTGTACAAACTTGTAAACATTAGTAAAGGTTAAAGCAAAATAGTATTTTAAATATCGAACCTCTACTAACCTATGAATATTTTTAGGCGTTAGTCTTCAAGTGTAAAGCCATCTACAAATGAAGTAAGTGAAATCCAAGATAGTTCAAGTTCACGTAAAAAACTTTCGGTAAGAACATTTAAATTAAAACTAGAAGAAACTGATAAAGCTTTGCGATGTATGACCTTAAATTTTCATGTAATAGAAAAGCAATTACCAACTTTGAAGCGACGTCATCAAACATTTATGGATTAGGGTTGCGTTGGAAAAAGACACGGACACGGAATAATCGTCAACTCTTGATGGAAAAGCAGAATGTTTAATGACTTAGGCCGGACTATTTGCGAAAGCATAACAGATTTAGAAGGAAGAACACAAACAACTATTGTTTTTAATAACGAAAAAAAAATTACATTGGAACTTTAATACAGGGTATGGTAGGAGCAAGAAAAACAATTTCAAAGGGACAGCAACTGATAATAGTTGGTATTGGACATTAATTAACTTCAAAATAAATGTTTTAAGAGAAGTTGGAAATATTTACATTTTTGACAGTATCGCTGAACAGAGTGAATCTCCTTGTTGATGGCTCAATGTCACGATACAATTCAATTTTGTCGTATAGTACTAGTACAAACATAGTTCTAATGGCGTTCTACGATGATTTGACGTCACGAAGAGTCTAAAAGCCTATCGAACGTTCGAAACCGGCGCCGAGAGATTTCTACTACAATCTAGAAGCATACGCGCACCAAATATAAGAACGAATACAAATCAAATAAGTTCGTCGATATAATAAATTTGCACTGTTAAGTAAATAAACGTTATCAATTAATTGTGTTTTTAGTGTTAATATGCTTAGTGTGCGTATAAAAGAAATATGGACACAGAAATCCGTCCCCAATGATTGGAATATTGGAATACTTTGCACCGTAAACAAAAAAGAAGATATCTTTGAATGCTCTAACGACAGAGGAATTACGATTCTAAATGCAGCGTATACAATATTTGCACAGTACTATGTCACCGTATGGCACCATATGCAGAACGGATAGTAGGAAAATACTAGGCTGGTTTCAGAGGGGGTAAATCGACAATTCATCAGATTGTAATCCTGAAACAAATTTTGGAAAAAACACTGGAATTTGGCATTAATATTCATCCCATATTTATAGACTACAAAGCAGCCTACGACTCTGTGAATAGAAGAGAAATGTTCAAAACAAGGAAAGAGCTAGGACTACCAAATCAGTTGGTAATTTTAACAAAACTAACTCTTCAAAAAGTTGAATGTAGAGTACGAATTCAGGGAGAACTGTCCGAACCTTTTAAAACAAATAACGTGCTGCTCCGGGGACCTCTCTTCTCTATACTGTTTAATCTGGCTCTGGAAAAAGTAATACGTATGTCACAAATCACAACCACTGGTTCAATATATAATAAATCAGTGCAAATTCTGGCCTATGCTGATGATATCTTTATTGTTGGGAGAACGGAAAACGCTGTACGAGAGGCGTATGTAGCATTAAAAGAATCAACTACAAAAATGGATTTAATAATAAGCATCAACAAAACGAAGTACATGAAAATAAGCACGCAACCACAAATCCTACGACCACTTGTTATAGACAACGACGCCATCGAAGCAGTATACGAATTTGTATACTTGGGAGCGCTCCTTAACACTGAAAATAATACTATCGCAGAATTTGCATGGCCAACAGATGCTATTTTGGGCTCAATCTCCTCCTTATATCCACAATTATGTCGAGAAATACAAAAATAAAAAATTTATTTAAAAATTCCTTTCTAAAAAGTATATATTAAAACACCCTATCGGGCTACATCACAGAACGTTTTCGGAATTAATATTCCATCATCAGTGCTATCTGGATGTACATGTTTTGAGCCACTAAATACTTGGCTATATACCCTTTAAATGTTGTTAAATTGAATTTGAGTTACATTATTTGATTTTATATACAAGGATGTTTAAGTTCCCACATGAATAGATAACATTTAATGTTATCTATTCTCTTATGGGATCTCTCAATGACACAGCCTGGAAGAACAAACACTTAAGACAAGACACAAAAACAAGAATCTATAAAGCAGCAATTAGACCTATATGAACATACACGGCGGAGACAAGACCTGACATATCTAAAACAAGACGACTACTAGAAACAACAGAGATGAAAATACTTCGACGAATATCAGGAAAAAGTCTGTTGGATAGGGAGAGAAGCGAAAATATAAGAAGAGCATGCAATATAGAAGACGTAATAGATGGATAACAAAACGGAAACAGGAGTGGAATGAACACATTAGTAGAGTAGGATAGTTCGAATAGCACGAAATAATACGTCACCAAATGGACGAAGAACAAGAAAGACCAAGAAAAAGATGGTGCAAGAATTTAAACAATTTAGGAGGCTAATATTGAAGAAGAAACAGGCTTTAAAGCCTACGTAGAAGAAGAAGAAGCATTTAAAACTTTTCTTGGAAACTAATATTGGCTGCTCCTTTTGTAGTTTTTCCGTATAGACAACTAACAACAAGTTGTAAAAAATCAACTTGTAAAAAAAAGTAAACCCAACGAATAGTATTTATTTCTTATGCAGACATTACGTCGCCTTTTCGAACACCTCTCTTAATGGGGATGGGATTTATATTTTATCGTCTAGTTGTACTATCGCAGTTTTCTACATAAATACTATTTAATACTATTATATAGCCTATATCTCGAATCTATTCTACAATAATTATGGCCCACATCTCAATACTGTCAAATCCTGTTCATAGCCTATGGAGGTATGAAATACGAGTAGTTGGTATTCTCCTTTTCTATCAATGCTCTCATTGTCAACAAATGGTCTGATGTACTTCGTTTTGTAACGTATCACTTTTTTTTAACTTGGTTAAAACATATAGTCAACGGTATAAAAAGTAATATTGAAACTGTAATTTTTCCCTTTGGCGCATGTTTACTTCTTTAACTTTCTGTGTATTCCATTTACGTCACTAACTGCACCAATCCACTTAATTTAATAGAAGCATATTATAAGCAAACAATAATTAATTTAAAAAGAAGTCAACCGCAACACTACGACAAGATGTTCGTCTGTTTATTGTGGTACATGCACTTATATTATTAAATCTACGCAATTTAACAAAGTGTGGTATGTCATAAATATTTAATTGCGTTCGTATTGTTTTACAGATGAACGAGTAAACGTTCTTATTAAGCCATTTACGGCCGTTGATGCGTTTAAGCAAAACAGCACAAATTAATTTTTTATCAAAAATGTATTAAATTTGAATATTAACTACGCACATATATCATTGATAGAGAATGTAGTAACAAATGAGATTAGATCATAGATAAAGTAAGTTCTTCATTTGTACTTTTTGGGGAAATGTCCAAAAAATTCGAATTTTGTTCTGAAATTTTCAAAAATCAAAATTTCATACACATTACCATTTTCAAAATTTTGGTACTCACTTTTTATTAAATTTATTTCAAAATTCATAATAAAATTTAAACGCTTGATCTACATGGCCCTCCTCTCCCTTAAATTACATCATACAGTGGGTGATCAAATTATTAGAACCACCCTATAAAATTTGACTTCTTGTTTAAAAATGGTATGTAATTGAGCTATAAAACATATTTTCGTGCTAAATCTATTTTACTGTGATTTAGAATATTGTAAAGTTAGAAACGAGTAATTACATGAAAGCACTTAAAATTATCCCTTAAGCCTAATACTTGATAGCGTCATCCTTTGCAGGAATAACTGCCTGGCACCTTCTTGGCAAACTTTCTATGCATATCTGGCAATTTTGTGGAATTGTTCCACTCCTGTGCCATTCTGCTATTAAACGCGCGATCAATTGACATTTCGTAGTTATAATTTTATTAAAAATTACTACCTACTTACCACTCCTGGGCCTGGGAAAGCATTTTTGCTTGCAGTAAAGTTGACGAAAAAAGCAGTAAAGCTTGACGAAAGGTTGAAAACCCCAGATCCTTTATTCGCCGATGAGCTGTCTGGTAAAATACTTGTGCCAGACTCATGCATCATTTTCGTTCAAAACCTTCAAGGTTTTATGTGTGCCGAGACAATATCTCGAATTTTTCTTTCATCTCGTGGCGTTGTAATTTTTTTTCGACCATATTTTTGTTTGTACCGTGGGGTCAAATCCAAATTTTTGTCAAATTTTTTCTTTATACAGTGCTCAGCTACCCTTGAAACTTAAGAAATTGATGCTATTTTTCTGTTGGAGTGATTAATATTCAATAATAAAGTTTTTATTTCCACTATTTTCCTTGGCGAGATGTTTTTGGATTCTCCTATAATGTTCTGGTACCACTGGTGTAACAAACATGCAATGCTTGCTAAATTCATAAAAAATAGTATACGACTGTCAGAATATCACTAGAGAGCAATGGAAATTATTTAGTATAACTCTAAACACCAAGAATACAAAACAATATGCACACGAGTTGCATTGGATAGCATTGACAAACAATGGCACCTGAGTCCCGAATTTCCACGCCCTCTGTGTTGTCACTGTGGTCAGACTATTTATTGTACTTTCATAAAGTGTTACAAGATAATTAAACGGAAACAAACGCATTAATATACTATACAACTCAATTAGATACCCTTTTTGTAAAAAAAATTTAATTTTGCTAGGTGGCTCTAATAATTTGATCACCCACTGTAAATTATGTTGTTGCGTATTCACATCAATGGCCGAATAAGTGTAAAATGTCCACAAAAGTCTTGGGAAATATGAAAATAATGTTCGGGGAGGTACATAAACAGCTGTTGTATAGACGTACCCTATAACTGTCTAGTCTTCGATGAAATTTTCATCTAATCGATGAAAAGTAAATCTATCTTCATTCTTGGAGATCTTTGCCTGTTTGAACATATTTTTTCTGGTAAGGATTACTCGGCAAAGTTTTCGTTCGTTCTAGTGCACATTGATGCTGTCTATATGCCAACAGAGATAGATCAACAGACAGACGAGGAAGATTTCGCAGAGGACCTTTCAAATAATGGGCAGAATATTGACATAGCAGCGACTTTCGAGATTCATTCCAGCCCAGACGATCTAGGAATCGGAATAGAATGGCATGACATGATTGAAAATGATCAGTCTGGACATGACAGATTATTCAAAATTAGACCTGTTCTGAGCCAAATCATAGAACGACTACTCATGGTTCCGAAAGAAGAATTTCTAGCTGTAGACGAACAGATTATACCAATAAAAGCGCAAAGCCAGCTAAAGCAGTATAACCCAAAAAACCACATAAGTGGGGCTTCAAAAACTTTGTGTTATGTGGTATTTCAGAATTCAGCTATGACTTTAATTTGTTTGCTGGTTCCCAGAGTAATATTATACCTCTAGGAGCACCAAATCTTAGTATGAGCAGCAACGTGGTTGTCAAATTAGCATATTCGATACCAAAACATCAACATTACAAGTTGTTTTTTGAAAATTGGTTCACCAGCATACCTCTTATGATATATCTGACCAAAGAGTAAGACTTAAATGTGTTTCTGGAGTTGTGATGCCAGTTGAGAAAGAAATGAAGAAGCGCGGCAGAGGTCATATGGTAGAGAAAATAGTCAATATAGACAATGTGGTTGCCAGTGAAGTGTCCTGGTTTGACAATAATCTGAAAGTAAACCAAAGGGAGAAAAAAGACGGTTTTTTAAACAAGAAAGTATACATAAAATGATACCTTGTCCTAACGGTGTTCTAATCTACAACAACTACATGGGAGGTGTAGATCTCCTTGATTCCATGTTAGGATTTTATGGTATAAAAATCAGGTCGAAGAAATATTATTTACGAATATTTTTTCATTTCATTGACATGACAGCCGTGAATTGTTATTAGCCAAAAGAGCGAAGAAATTTGATTTACCCCTTTTGAATACCAAACTAGCAATAGCCGATGCTCATGCAAAGCCGGAAAACCAATTAAACAGAACAGAGTAGGAAGACCGTCAAGTAGTAGCACTCAGCAGATGTACGAGAACAAACGAAAAAAGGGACCCACTAAAGAAGTACCCCAAGAAGACATCCGTAAAGATGGGCTTGATCATTTTCCCTATTGAGATGAGAGCACTAGGTCAAGATGCAAATTTCCAGGCTGTACAGGGAAAACATATATAGTGTGTACAAAATGCACAATACCGTTGTGTATTAATAAAGAAAAAACTGTTATTTGCAGTTTCATACTGTAGCTTCAACATAGTTTGACTTTAATATTACATTGTTGCATGATGTTCCATATGTGGCACCAAAAATTTTTTTTGTCAATAAAGTTTTCCTCGTAGCTAGATTTTTTTCAATATTTTTACGTAAAAATAGAATTAAAATTCTTATCTGAGAATTTATTTTTGACAAAAAACAAAAATTCATGCGGTAAAGGGTTAATAGGTTTTGCTGTTGAAGTTCCTCGACTTTTCTTCAAATTTAATCATTTCTCGCTGTTTTTTGAATTACATTAAATCTAATTTATGGTCTTCTTTGATCATTTCAGCTAAATACGATATTGCCTGGTGTAGTTGTTACGATCCAGTAAAGGATATTTTCAACTCGTCAATTGACAACTTGAAGTGGTCGAATTAGCAACCAATGTCGCACTAAAAGCTCACCCTGTGAGCTTAAATAGTCGGAAATTGTTCTCGTATACTAGTAGATGAATTAAATGGAACCCTCATATTATCCAAGACCAAAAAAAAACGAAACTAGTCTTCTCCAATTTATGCAATTGAACGCATTAGTAAAATCGACAAAACATAAATAGGATTTGACATTAAATTCATGTTTTTTCTATTATTTGTCGGACTAATATTATGCTTTTTTATACCATGCTAAATCCTATTTACAAAAAATAATAATTTGTGTCGAAGAAAATCAACGTATAGAGATGTTCATTGATTATTAAAACATGAAGCAACAGCTTCTTGGAAATTTTAAAAATGTGCAAGAGAGCATCAAATGTTTTCGCGATTAAATATTTAGGTCTTGTTTTGATGAATTTTTTAAAATGATCAACATCTGTGTTATGTTTAATAAAAATATTCTGGCGTGGGTGGTTCGCTATAACATGTTTATTCTTCGAAATAAATCTGTATATGCATCACCATTCACAATTCTGATACAAATTTATTGCATGATTTTAATCGACTAGAACTAGATCGATAGCAAAATGCAAAAACAGAAATCCTGTTATATTTATTAATCGTATAAATATGAAACTATAAACAATCCTAAAAAATTAAATGTTCGGACAAAAAAAACTTTATTGAAATTGTTAATTTAGTAAAAACAAATTATTCAATTTAAGAAGTACATTAACAACGCATTAAAAGTCTATCTTTTATAATACACTCACGTACAAAAAACTCGATCGAATGTATCTTGTTTTTGTTTTTAATATATAAAAGATTTGTTGTTATTAATATATAAAGAGCCAAAAATAAAAAGCACTTACACAGTGGTGTATACAAACTTAAATGAGGAGACTGCCCAAAAACGTACATCGGTCAAACTGGTAGAACTTTTAACAAACGTATAGCAGAACATAAAAGGGCTTTCAATAATAGAAAAAAAAACAGATTCTACATACGCACTTCACCTTCTAGATCATATTGATTCTTTTAATAATGAATTTCAAATTATTCACATCCAAAATAAAGGCCTTAAGCTATCTTTGTTAGAATCTATGGAAATTAACAAATTAAAAAACACAGACATAATTCCGAACAACCAACTTGAGACAACCAGTTCCCTCCTCCTCAACCTATTCAGTTAACAACTTCGCTGCAGTTACGAAAAATTCAATTATTATCTTGTATGCTTACCAGTTGTAATTGACTGGTACTGTAGAACTCTGTATTTAGATACACCAGTCGCAATAGACTGGTAGTTCTTAAGAAATGTTAGTGCGATCTATCTGCCACTTTTTAAAGATTTATGTGTAGTAATAGTTGAATACATACAAGGAATAGACAAACTTGCTGGAAACTGTATCAGTACCAGGCTATTCCTTTTGGTAAAGCAAAAATTGAAAATTTTTAAGAAGTGCATATATTTTCAAATAAAATAAAACCAAAACTTTTATTGAGAACAAAATACATATTTTTCATAAAATATAAAAATAACAAAAGCTAATTATTATTAATAAGAATAAGTTTTAAAATTTATGCATTGTGCTTAAACTTAAAACATGGTATAAAAAGCAGGTTTTCCCTCGCATATGCTGCAGTATGTAGTAACTTTAAACCTTTTTATCAGCTTCTTTACTTTTCATTGTTTTTCTCAGCTTCTTGTAAAATTCCATTCAATTTCGCCTTTTTTTGGTACCAGGCCCTTCGGGCTTAGTCAGTATGTATATGTTTTCGCGGAACTGATTTTATATTCGTCATTATCTGAATTAGTTCAGAATTCAGAAGGAGCATAATTAGAATCACAGTCCGAATGGTTGCTAAAGGGTTCTTCCTCTGATTAGCTCAAAGTATTTATAATTGTTTCTTGGCGCCAATCAAAATTCTAATGGGGTCTACACAACTACCACTTTAGTTGCATTCTACAATACCAAATTTACTAATTTAACAATTCTACTACTCATTTTACTCAATTCTTATACAAATATTTTAAACACTCTTATGGCTCGACCGAGATAACTAAACCAAACTGGTAATTACAAATGAAATTAATTACCAGATGAATTCATCTGGGAATCTTACAATGAAAAATAAATAACTTGTATGCGTTACCACTCGAATACAACTGGTACTAAATTATCTCTCTATTAGATAGATCTTTTTCAGACAATAATATAGGTACTTATAATGTTAGTTTTTACCAAAGCGTTTCTTTTGTACTTTACTCGCCAGATGGAAATACATGTATTTATTTTTAGCCGTAATTTCTGCTAATGTAGTTACCAGTCTTTTTCAACTAGTGGCGCAGCGAAGGTGTTACAAACTATAAAGTGTAAACACATACCGAAAACAGATCACTTGAGAAAGGCACTCTGCCGAAACAGCTGTAGTTATAAAGATATTCTAATACATTTTGTGGAAGTTTTAAAAATTAATTTTTCAGTGTTTTATTGTTATACAGATCACGACATTGTTTTATTGACCATACAACACAATGGCAATCGCTGTTACATGTTACACGTTTCCACCTCTATATTCATTTCACAGTAATTTTCGTAATTGTTACATTGACATCAAAAATTTCAAACGAAGTTCTGAAAGAATAAACAAATAATTAATAAAATGCCTATTACGTTGTATACCGTCCAAGAAAAGGAGCAACTTGTAACATGGTACTTTCAGGGTCATTCGATACGCGAAGTAATTGATTTATTTATTGTTGCCTTCGAAAATAGACCCCCACCAAGTGTTACAACAGTTAAAAATACCATTAAACATTTTTATACTTCGGGATGTGTAAACAGTTGTAAAAATTGTCATGAAGATAATGAACCACGTGTTAGACCTGTCGATGAGGAGCGTCAAAACAGAGATATTGATATTTGCGCTTTTGTGAAAGCTGCAATAGTGTACAAATTGCCAGGGAAGTTAACGTGAATGCTCCAACAGTCTAACGAGTTCTCATTTAACCCTATAACGCTGAGCGTGACGTTTTCGTAACGTTTGATAAACACTGGTCTTATGCACAAAATAACCCATGTAGGACGGCTACGCCGACGGGATCGGTATCGTTACATTTCAGTGAAAATATAGCAAACCCGTTTTGATTACGTTCGCGCGGCAAATTCACGTGAGATGTTTCTGTTTGACAGAGCACTAATGAAAAGTTAGGTTATAGTGTACTGTGGAGTGTTTATTGTTATAAATTGGAATCAAGCAGCATATGAACGTTGGATTTTTTTTTACATACTTCTAGAAGGACGATTATCGTTTGGCGAAGGTAACATGTGCTAAAATTAATTATTTTTCTGTATTTTTATTGAAAATTTTAAGCGTTACGAAATCGTCACTCTCGTCTTTTGGATTTTTTTAGATTGATCAAAATAATTATGGATTGTGCAGCGTTTTATGGCAAAAAACGTCTTCCCTTAATGGATGAGAGTAGTACAGATACTGTAGATGGTTCTGATATTAATTTCGAGGATTTGGGTAATTATTTTTATAGTTCTTTTTATAATTTTCTAGTCATTTGTATTGACTAATTTGCCTCTTTGTATTATAGTTTGAAATGACTCATTTATACTCTTTTTTTATTATAGATGAATCTGACGATAGTACTGAAGAAAGTGAAGCCAGTGGAGAAACAGTAGCTGCACCAGAAACATTAAAATCAAAGAGTCGTAAAACCTATCCACTTTGGCGACATGTGTCAACTGAAGATTCTGCTAAACCACTTCCTATATGGTTAGGTCAACTAGAGCCGTCTGGAGTTGTAAAGCGACCTGTGGAATATTTTAGAAATTTTTTTTTCGGAAGATATTCTGACTCACATAGTTGAGCAGTCAAACTTGTATGCCATTCAAGAAAATCCCAATAAAAGTCTGCCATTGTCAATTCCTGAATTGGAACAATTTTTAGGGTCCTTATTGGCAATGTCCATGGTAAAACTATCCAACTCAAGATTGTATTGGAAAACTAAGTTAAACTGTCCAATTGTATCGGAAGTAATGACCAGAGATCGGTGGGAAGAAATAAAATCCAAAATCCATTTTAACGATAATTCGACAATACCAGAAGATAATACCACATATGACAAACTATTCAAAATAAGGCCATTGATAAATCATTTACAGGCGAAATTTAGAAAAATCCAATGCCTCAAATGTTATGTATTGATGAACAGATAGTACCATTCAAAGGCAGATCTAGCATTAAACAATATATAACCAGCAAGCCACACAAATAGGGCTACAAATTATTTGCTCTTTGTGATGAGAAAGGAATTATGTATGATTTTTTTATATATTCTGAAAAAATCCAACCAGTAACTGGAGAACCAGATTTAGGAGCTAGTTTCAATGTGGTACTGCAATTAGCCACTCATATTCCTGTAGGTGCAAATCATCTCCTATATTTCGATAATTGGTTTACCTCTCTAGCTCTGATGGTGCATTTGGCAAAAAAGAAAATTTATTGCCTTGGAACAGTAAGGATAAATCGCTTATCGGGAGTTCCTCTAAACAAGGATAAAGATTTACTAAAAAAAGGTAAAGGATCCTTCCAAGAAGTCTCGACTCTAGTAGATAATATTGAAGTCAGAGCAGTAAAATGGGCTGATAATCGGGTAGTCAATTTGCTATCAACATTTTCGTCTGCAGAACCTACTGAAACATGCGAGCGATATGACAAAAAGACTAAACAGAATATTACAATTACCTGTCCAGCTATTGTCAAAACCTATAACCAATTTATGGGTGGAGTGGACCTAATGGATGCATTAATTGCTCTTTACAGAATTCATATTAGATCTAAAAAGTTCTATCACAAATTGTTTTTTCACTTTTTAGATGTTACTGTGGTAAACTCTAGGCTCATTTACAGAAGAGACTGCGAATCCTTACAGGTACCTAAAAGAAACATAGTTAATCTCCAAGAATTCAAAATGAGTATTGCAGAGGCACTGATATTGGAAGGGAAAAGAACCCAACAATCTAAAAGGGGTCGTCCATCAAAAACCAGCACAGATGCAGAATTTTCAAAAAAGAAGAAGCTAGGTCCAGCCACTAAAAGTATTCCGGTAGCAGACATACGTCTAGATGGGCTTGATCACTTGCCCATGGTCACAGATAGGGGTAGGTGTAAAAATATCAATTGTAGAAGTGCTCCAGTATATATGTGCACCAAATGTAAAGTACACCTGTGCATTACAAAGGAAAAGAACTGTTTTATACATTTCCACACTACATAATAACTTCTATTTTTGTATTTAATTTATAATAAATTGATGTTTTTCAAATTTATTATGTCTTTTATATCGATATTGTGCATTACTATGTATGTAAAATTAAGCAAAAAATCAAAACTTTTCAAAATTTAAATCATGAGTTATTTCTAAACAAAGGACTTTTGTGACGATTTCGTAACGTTTCAAAAAAACACCTAATATTTAAAAAAAAACTGTTTTTTTTTAATCTGTAAATTAATAATAGCAAAATAAGTAATAAGAAACAAAAATTTTTTTTTTGAATACATTAAAAATTCGGCGTTATAGGGTTAAGGAATGAAACATGATAGTCTTTTATACAACCGTAGGCAATTGTTGTGCGCGCGTATATTCCAGTGCTATGACTCTTAAAATCCGGTCCTGATGCGCCGCTTGGGGCAAACCGGCAACGTAGTCGGCCGTTCTCCCGTAAAAAATACCTTCTACTATAGAGTCTGGTCCAAACTTTCAAACTGCCGCCAAAGAATTCAAACATTGGTATGAAACATTCAAGATTTTTTTGAAAAGCAAAAGCAAAAATAAATCACTAGAAGATAAAGATAAGTACATGATTTTAATAAATTTTGTCGCGCATTCAGTCTGTGATTACAACAGCGAAGCAGAAACATACATTTCTGCTATTTTCTATAAAATTTTGGAAGAATTGTATGTTAAACCTACAAATGAGATTTACGCCAGATATATTTTAGCTACAAGAAAACAACAAATAAGCGAATCTATAGATATGTATGCAAAACAGTTAAAGCTTTTGGCTAAAAATTGTAATTTTTTCTTGATACTTTTCTTAATATTTAGCTGGATCATTCATTATTGATGAATTTGTCCCGCGAACAAAACATGTATCTCCAACAAAACATCTCTGGATGTTATGTCAGTCGAGAAATGCGCGCTGAATGATTGAAATGGAAGGAAGCGTCTGGTGTGTTGTGTGACAGAAAAATTCATACGAAACTAAAGGAAAATTCTGCAAAACTACCATAAGATCAGCTATAATGTACGTATCTGAAAGTTGTTTATTTAAAAAGAAAAAAGAACAGATAGACTGGTCGCACTGAACTTTTTTTTATTCATATTTCCTTCCAATAAGGTTTAAAACATTTCTCTTTTTATTATACGGTATTATTTCAAAAAGAGATTATTGAGCGCACGGTATACTAACTATATACACAATAATACAATAAAAAAAATGCTTTTATTCACCTCTTATGTTTGTCAATCAATAGACAGATTTAATTTGTTTGCTCTGCGAGCTTTTAAATAATTTCAAGTTGTGATAAAGTACACAGAGACCTATTAGATCGATTTTTATTCAATTTCGTTGTTGTTAAGTGGATATTGGTAATGTTTTAATGTTCACCAGATGGTTGGTTATTCGACCGGTATTCTGTAATCATTATTTTTAATTCGGTTGCCGAAGCGTTCAAGGATTATACGAGACCTGCGAATTTGATTCATGTAATTTAATTAGACGATATCGAATTTAACTAAAAGAGTAATTTGCACATCGAAAGAATTAACCATGAACATTTATTGATTACAAAATCAACTACTTATAAAGGACATTTTTGATGGAATAAAAACGTTCCAATATACACATATGTCCAAAAGTTTGGAATATTGGAATATTTCATCTTTTTATTGATTTTTATATATAAACTCTTCTGAATAATTAAACATCATTTTGTTTCAATTCTTAAAAATACTAAATAAATCTCAAAACCAGATAAACGATATGCAAAAAAATTATTTATTCTCTTGGAGTGAAAAACAACTTACATTTAAAAGTAAATTAGTATAGAAAAAAATAGTTTTTGATAAAACTAATAATTAGTAATTCCTCAATTGGCCTGTATGCATGCCTGTAGGCGATTTGGCATGCTGCCGATTAACTAGTCGAGCTGGGCTTGCGGAATTCTCTCCCATTCTTCATGGGCAGCATCTTTTAGTTCTAGAAGTGTAATAGGGGGATTGTTTCACTTCTTGATGCGTGTTTTGAGAATGTCCCAAGCATGTTCAATAACGTTTATGTCGGGGGAATTCGAGGACCACTGTAATGTAGATATTTCTTCTTCTTCCAGAAAATTTTGTACTGCTGCTGTTCGATGAGGAGGTGCGTTGTCATGCATAAACACAAATTCATCACCTACTGCCCCTCTCAATAGAGGTACGATAGGATTTAAAACTTCCTCGATGTACACAGCACCAGTGACTCTTCTCTATAGAACCAGCAGTGGCGTCCGTGTACCACTCATAATACCACCCCAAACCATAATACTGCCACCTTCAAATGAGACACGCGGTTGGGCTGTTTCTAGTCGAGTTTGTCGTCCAGGGTCCCTCCAAACCAGTGTTGTTCGCGAATCAGGTACCAAGCCAATTTTTGACTCATCAGAGAAAATCACGTTATTCCAGTTAGGACCATGATGCACCATTTCTCTAGCCCATTGCAACCTTACTATTTTGTGTTGGTAGGTTAGTTTAGGAACACGTAGCGGTCTTCTACGATATAAATTTGCTGTATTTAGTCTGCGTGTTATTGTTTGCCGTGAAATATTCAGTCCTTGAAGCCTAGAAATTTCTCTGAATATACCACTTGTAGATTTCAGACGATTTCTACGAGCTATCAATGGTATTTGCCGGTCTTATGCTGCTGTTGTACATCGACTTCTACCACTTTTGGGACGATCCCTAACGTCATTTGTATCTTGGATTTTTTTTTTTAATTTTCGATACAGCACTCTGAGTAGCATCAACAATATTCGCGTTATAACTTTGACTAAAACCCTGTTGTAACAAAGAAATTACTCCAGGTATGTCAAAATGAGATATCCCGTTTCTAGGCATTTTTAAACGGATCAATTCAATTTTAAACAAAAACTGAAAAAATGTGTAAATACGCCAATGAGCGTATGTGTATCAGAAAGTGATCAAAATCATACAAAAACGATTCAAATTGTTCATCATTTTCATTTAAAAACGCTCTAGAATGAATATTAATAACAATTTTAAAACCACCATAGGCGTAGATATATTATTTGTACGTATTCCAAACTTTTGGACATGTGTGTAGTTTAAACCTCAAAGGCTATGTTTTTTGTCAAACATGTGGACAACGAGTTATAGACACTGACAAAAAACGAGCGGAAAATGGTCATGATTTTTTTTTTTTTTTTTAAACATACCACCAACCGTCGACAGCATAATGAACAGAGTGAAAGATGATTAGCACCTACATCTTTTTAAAAAACTACATTTCGTAGGCTACTAAATGACATGGGTTTTGAATATGGTAAAAGAGGTGGAGATTCGATAATGATGGAAAGAAAAGATATCATATCCTGGGAAAACAAGTACCTCAGACAAATAAAAACTTTGAAGAAGAAGGATAATGTAAACCTTGTTTATACCGATGAGTCTTGGACTAACGTCGGTCCTTTAATCAAAAAGGAATGGAGGGACCAAACGATCAAGAATCCACGAGATTCTCTACTGGACTGAAAGCTCCAACCCAAAGAGATCTTCGGTTTGTTATTTTTCATACTGGAAGCGAAACTGGTTTTGTCGCATGGGTCGAATTAACTTTCTTGGCCAAGAAGGGAACCGCTGATTACCACGACGAAATGGACGGGGATCTATATGAAGAATGGTTTGAGAAGACGTTAATTCCAAACTTGCCGAAAGACAAAGAAAACGTTGTCGTTTTGGATACGCAAATTTGATTTCCCGAAACAATTGTGGAACAAAAGGAAAATCAAGGATTGGCTAATCGAAAAGAACATTTTCTTCGAAGATTTCCTAAAAAGTGAATTCCTGGATACTGTGGCCACATTTAGAGACGAGTAAGACAATCACAAAATTAAAACAATTGCGGAAAAATATGGCGTTAATATTTTGAGACTTCTGTCTTACCATTACGAGCTTAACCCGATTGAGATGGCGTGGAGTCAAGTGAAAAGGTATGTGGCTTCAAACAACGTCGATTTTAAAGAAAAACGGTAGAATGTTTGATAAAAGTAGCTTACCAACGTGTATCTAAAAAGCAGTGGCATAATTATGTGAACCACGTCAAGAAAGTAGAAGAAAAATGTTTGCGTTAGACAATTTGCAGGAAGATATTGAACCGATGATAATTGATATAGGAGATGATTCAGAGGATGAGGACGATTTGGATATGGATTGCGATTAGTATTAATTAACGAGAAATATCTCAGATTTAATGTTCATTTGTTTTTTTAGTACTGTAGGTACAGTACATTTCAGTTATGATATTCTTGTGTATTTTAAATATATATATTTATCGTGTCGTATATGGTAAACTACTGGCATTTTTTTGTATACAGGCATTTTTTAAAGAATTAATTCATCAATAAAAGCTACACAGATGTTGTATTGAACCAGATTCTGAGGTTCTTTAACCAAGATGTTCTTCTTCCTGGACCTCGTTTTCCAAATATTTTTCCTTGCAGGATGGCTTTAAGAAGAACATATCTGGATTCATTTCGCATAATATGTCCGAATAATTGTAACTTTCGAGATTTGATGGTGGTCAGTACCTCTCGGTTCTTATTCATTCTTCTGAGGATCTCCTCATTTGTGACTTGGTCAGTTCACGGGATCTTAAGTATTCTTCGATATAGCCACATCTCAAATGCTTCCAATTTTCTGCACGTATCTTCGTTCAAGGTCAACGTTCAACACCATAAAAAAGCATTGTCATATGACATATAAAGACATCATAAATGAATCAATATTAGTTGAAATAAAAATGAAAAGAATTATGAGGCAAAGTTTTGTGGTGTTATGTGCCAACTTTCCAAAGTTGATCATTAAAATTCTTAAATTTAATGTAAATGCTGGACACACGTCAACGGAACTGCATCCAAACTGGGTTCTCAAGTTGTTCAACCATAAAATACGAGCCCTTTTTTGAATTGTTCCTTGCATTTTTTTAATTTAATGGTGTTCAGCTTTATTCTGTTTTCCCTTTCTCCCCAATTCTGGTTATTGGTTACTCGATCTACCCAGATTTTTAACATTTTTCTGTAGGCACACACATCACATTATTAGAACCTGTTTTAACTTTTTTCTTTAATGTATTAAACTATTCAGTAAATATTTTTGATCAATGTGCACCATTGTAATAGTCTTATCTTTAAGTTCATTGTGATATATCTGCCCTTTTGTTTGTCCTTTGGACTTTCTTAATTTGTTGTCCATGACATGTGTTGACACACAAAAATCTTAGAGATACAAATTAAGCTCACTTTACATGTGTTTGATTTGAATCAAGTTTAATACCAAACGTTATATTAGAAATATAATTGGTAAATACGAGAATAATAATTATAATACGAGTAACTATTATCGTAATAAAACAGATAGGTCTTTACTGTTTCTTATTTTGTATAAGGACAATCCGATTGAAGGTGGATCCAGCTTTTCCGATGCTTGCTCTAATCTCCTGGTTGTTGACTTGACATTAGAATGACAAAACAATTATTCGAATACTGACAACTGCCACAACATTAAAAACACTGCCATAACATCAAGAATACTAAATTATACTACATATGTTGGATGTTTGATAATACTAAAGAAATCAAACAAATTTTAATTCGATGTTCAAATTGTGTGTGTTAGATCGCAATCATCCACACGTAATACGTAAACTTAAAAAACAGTTTTAAAAAATTGTTCATCCCGTATTACCTTTAAAATTCTTGTATAAACCTCAACGTACAAGCGAACAATTTCAGTTAGACGCCGCAATTTTATACAACCTTGTAAATCAAGGCTCTAGCGATTTTCCCTCCAAAATTCAATTAATTCGGGACAATTTACTTCGCGAAGGGGTGTAGATTTTCTCGCTTCTTAATATTTTCTTCCTTCCACATTTTTTTTTTTTATAATTCGAGAGATTTAAGCATGTCATTTTGGGTTTGACAGCTTGTCGGCTTTACGATGGCGAAAATACAGTAACACATTGATTAATGTAAATGTCAATATACAGGGTGAGTAGAGAAGAGGGTGTAGCAATTAATTTACGTATTAAAAGTCGACCTAGTGTTGACTATTAAACGTCTAATAAATTAGCCTCATAACCACACCATTAACCAGAGTTATTGTTCCCTTAATTTGCTTGGAGGATTCATATGTTCGACTGTACCTACACACAAACACTATAAATCACACTAATGGTCAACAAAAGTAAAATGACTACTTTTGTTTTTACTACATATATAACAACTTTTTACGAACTCAATGCTAAAAATATAAAAATAAATAAACCCGAACACCACCCAACATTTAAAATTAATATTATGAACAAAATTCCATTTGTGATTATAATGACAGATGAGATCATAAGTTGCTTAGATAGGTACTATCTAATCGAATCTCTTGTAGTCTAGCTCTATCTAGCTCTGAGACACCTCTACCAGATTGAAGCCCATACGAGGTATAGTAAAGAACCTGGTATTGGCGAAATAGGGAATGTTCCGATTTGCCCCACCACAAGATGCGCTACTAATTTCAGCGTAGAACAGTTGGTACTGGGTAATTTATAACAGTTGGTTAAACTGAAATAGAAGACAAAGTTATTGGGTCCCTTCAGAGCGAGGAATAATGAAAGCACAATTTGGTACTGAACAAGTATATTTTTATTTATAGAAGTAGTTATGAATATATTGAGATTGGATTTGTCGAAAAGTCAAACATGAAATAAAATGTCGAAACAAATGCGTTTAGAACTTTTTGTCTGCTAGATCTAAGCCGCTTTATGCTTAAAGTGAGACACTGAGGTGGTCTGAACACATTCATTGCTAATCAATTCGAAGTAAATCTTAGAATATTTGAAACTTGTAGTGGTACCGTGTGTCAAGTAGATGTTAGTTGAAAGATCTAAGCCAAAATATCTCATTTTTATGAATGAGTATACAGATAACAATTCTGCATAGAAGAAATGTGGAATGCATCCAGAAATGGATGTTTTCACAAACCGCTGTAGAAAGAACCAGAATAAAAAAGAGGATCGTCAAGAAAAAGCACTGGATAACAGACAGAACACTGCAACTTCTTGAAGAGCGAAAAAGAATCAAATCTCCCTAAGAATGAACGCGGGACGTATGTACCCGCATTTTGTCCCGTGTGACGGGACAGCGAGTTTTGCTGAGGGGACGGGACAGATGGAAAAGTGCGGAACGAAGGACGGGATTCTCATATATCAGAACGACGGCAGAAAAAAAGAATTGTGTAGATTAAACAGAGAAATAAAATCCCATTTCTGAATTTATGGTGGAGGCGCCACATCTCCCCTAAAACGACAGACAGCGTGTCACAAATACCTTAAACACAGCGTGCCACAGCTACAGACAGTGTCAAGCAGCTACAGACAGTACGCCACAGCGTCATCTCAGCTGTGGCATGTTGTGACCTGCTGTCTGTCGTTTTATGAGAGACTGGTGGCGCATTTACCAAAAATTCGGGAAATGGGGTCAGTATCCTGAAGTATCTTATTATCTACTGTTCTCATGTGTTCTTATAATAAATAATAATGATGTTGATTTAGGAAGCTTACATTATAATATAGATTATAATATGATAACTTTATTGATATGTGATATATTTGAATATTTTGTATGATTAGTGAACTTGGTTATTCAGTGCAGTTTGATACTTTATTTGATCACGTTACCTGAATGTATTATAAATTATTTTGTGGTACATATGATACTTGATATTTTTGAATATATTTTGATTTGGTGCCTTCGAGCCAGAGTCATCGAGCAAAAAGACAAAAGAGGGAATGTAAAGGTAGTGGGGGCAAAAATATTGTTAGACAGGAAGTGCCATCTTGAGAGGCCAAATTAAACAAGGAAAGAGAGTCTTTCCTTGTTTAAGAAATCAAATTTAGTTGGGTTATGTTATTATGTGTCCCAAGTGTCACATGAAATCTTATTTATATTGAAGTTTTTTAACAATTGTTTCAGATTTTAGACTGTTATCGTTAATATTTAATTAAAATTATCTCGTCTAAGACACATTCTGAAAACTATTTTATAGCTACTGTTAATAAGTGTCGGAAAATTTAAATTTGGCGCATTCGCATTTCCGGATATGTCCGCCATCAGAGGCCACTTTTTTGGTCGCCTTTTCATAACGATTAGATTCCCTCTTTTGTCTTTTTGCTCGATGGCCAGAGTGTACCGGTATTCTAAGATTAATTCATCATAATCTAGATCACTAGGTAAAGTACAAGAACACTAGGAGATGAGGACTGCTCTAATTGGAATATGGTAGAATTTGCCTCAAGCAATGATTGGTAACACCACCTATAAAAACACGGTGAGCTGCAGTCATAAGGGCTCTTATAGTGCACACGTTTTTGAAAAAAAATAAGCATTAGAATTTCTAAATACACAATTGCAATTTTTTTACAAATACACTATTTTTGTCTTTTGTATTTTTTTATAAAACAAAACTTTTTCTTGTAAAAAATTAATTTCAAATTTGAAAAAAGACAAAAAAATATAAACTATCCGTTCCTTTAAATTTCACGGTGTTTTTAGTAAAAGTGAAAAATGATGTATTAATTTCGTTCAGGAATTTATTAAAATCGATATTTATATTTACATAAATATATATTTATTTGACATTTCAAATAAAAATAAAGCAAAACCAGATTTTGTAAATGACCGTCCTTGAGATACATCTACTTTAAATACTCTTCTAGAAAAGGATAGAATATCGACGATTCGAGAGACATTATAAAACGATTCAGAAACAAATTAAAAGACAACAATCGGATGTTTGTTTGTCCAGTGTATTGATCCGTGTGTCACCAGTAATTACAATAAAGATTTGTCTCTGGTCGGATAAAATTGAAATGCTACGACTACCGTTGTGGGCATAATGCACGATCCGTATGCATTGCAAAGATTAAATCTTTGTAAATAGGGGTTTTGCTCAGTGGGCTGATTAAAGGACAGCATCGGAATATTAAGGGAACTAACCAGTCCTGTCATAAATATTCATACAATGTATTTAACTAAAAAAATTAAGCTAATGAATTGATTTGAAACATTCTTGGATAATTTATTGAATATATGAACTACAAACAGCAAAAAAATATTCAAAATAGCCGCCATTTGTCTGAATACAGCTATCTATATGATAATTCTACGATCAGTTTTATCCATATCTACCAGATCCGTTTGATCGTACTAGTGGTTATGTTCCACCCCGTCCGATATTGTTTTTTGACTGTGATTCTTGCTATGCAAATGAAAGGTTCTGTGCCTATTAATATTTCTTTTGCCCCTCCCCTGGCAAGTCCACTTTTTCCTTTCCTTTAATACCAGTATGTCAAGACACCCAGAGTAAACTTACTTTGTTACTTCTTCGGATTCGATAGATCCGACAGTTCCAAACTAAGTTGGAGTCAATTCGATTCGATTACAGTGCTGTTAGTGTCGCATGGCTATCAGATATAATTTTTATAGATCTGGTCCTTCAGTTCCTATTTATTAGTTCGTCCAGACACATCTCTATGGGAATAAATTTCCGCTTAGAAGACAATAGAGCCTTGGTTTCCCTTCGTAGAATCCAGCCACAACTACTTCATCGGTTTTAGAGCATTCTGTGTATCAGCACTTAATTTTAAAAGAATGGTGTAAGCCAGAGGTTCTCAAACTGGGTGACGCGGCACCCTGGGGTGCCTCAAGCATTTGCCAAGGGTGACGTGGAACATTTAAGAAAAGTCGAACAACCGGCCACTGCACCACTGTCCAATCGAACGTTGTTGACTATTTGTACTTGTGTATTCTCGATGGCGACCGGGAAACAAACAGGCGAATTCGACCGACGCGACTGACACCTGCATTCATTCCACAGTTTAATTCTTGCAGCCGATCAGTGAGTTTTGTAAAAATTAGAGTTAGATTTCAAAGTGGAAGTTTTAGATATAACTGCAGAAGAACAGTGACGACGTAAGTAATTATATTCATTAGAATTAATATGTATAATATTACGTACTTTTGTTGCTATTTTTGCCACAAAATATGTCTTGCACTAGTACGGTTGGAAAATACCTTTCATTGTTGGCAATGTTTTGCTCTCTTTTATTTGGGACATTTTTTCATTCCAGAATAATGGAAAATTGGCTGAAATCTGGGTCTTTGAAAAAGAAATGTAGTGAAGTCACTGAAGAATCTAAATCAACTGATTCAGTGACAACTAGCAGATATAGAGAAGATGCAAATGTCCACGAGATCCATTTGAGTCCAGCTCATCCAAGTTGTTCTCTCTTAATTCGTGGAAATGAGGTTCCTTACCAAAAAGAAATTCGGGAAAAAATAAGAAGGTGTGATACTAGCTATCTCACGATATATGGCTTTATTCAAGTTGGCAACGAACGGGCACCAGAAGGCAAATGCGTTAATTGTCACAAAATTGTTGATAATGGGTGCTTGGTTCCATCTAAATTAAAAAGACATTTGGAAAATAATCATCCTGGTTTAGCTGATCAGGCAGAAAATATCTTCAAACGTCGTGCTTTATCTCTTCAGGCAGGGTCATGCATGATGAAAAGAGTCTGCAAAAATGAAAACGAAAATGCCACTGAAGCATCATTTATTGTTTCTTTGCACATTGCAAAAGATGGAAAATCCCATACTATTGCCGAGGAACTGATTAAACCTTGCTTGAAGGATGTCGTACAATGCATTTTAGGTCAAGATATAACCAAGAAGATGTCAAACAGCACTATCAAGCAAGAGAATTCACACTATTGCAGACTTTGTAGAGGGAGAGCTTATAAATAGATTAAAAACTTGTGAATTCTTCAGTTTACAGCTTGGTGAAAGTACCGACGTTGCTGGACTTGCTGTTCTGCTTGTGTTTGTGAGGTTTCCATTCGGGATGAAAATAGAAGAACTCCTTATGTGTGAAGAGCTTAAAAGTTATGCCACTGGTGAAGAAATTTTCAAGGCTATCCACGAGTATATAAGAAGAGTGGAGTAAATGTGTGGATATTTGCAGTGATGGAGCGGCTGCAATAGTTGGTAAAATTAGAGGGGCGGTGTCTAGAATAAAGGTAGTGGCAGAAAATGGCTCCAGCAGTCACTGTATCTTACATCGCTATTCTTTGGCAATTAAAAAGATGCCGCAAGATTTAAAAGTCGTATTGGATGGTTCTGTGAAAATAATTAACCATGTGAAGAGCCGTCCGCTTCAAGCACGCCTGTTAAAGCTCACCGCTGAAGATATGGGTACGGATCACTTCAATCTTTTGCACCACACAGAGGTCCGGAGTCTATCGGGAGGAACAATGTTAGGGAGACTATTTGAACTAAAAGATCCACTGATTATCACATTTACAGAGGAGTCTTTCATTGAAGAATTAAAAGATGTCAATTGGCTGTTAAAATTGGGATACCTTTCAGACATCTTCAAAATAATAATTAAAACCACCACTTCGCTTCAAGGCAAAGGAGAAGCACAATTAGATAAAATCAAAGCCTTGCGTAAAAAAGTTACATTTTTCAAAACATGTGTTGGAAAGAGGAACCTCACAAATTTCTCTCGATTACAGGAATTTGTTATAACAAATGAAATCAATCCTCAAACGAACTTCTTTGAAATTGTTATTGCTCATTTGCAAGGTTTTGAAGAAAGTATTGTAAACTATTTTCCTGACATTTACTCAGATGACTTATATAGCTGGATGATGGACCCGTTTTCGTGTGACCCAAAAAATAAACCAGTCGGAATGACAAATGAAGTTTTTCAAAATCTACTTGAGATCAGCGAAGATAGCAGTTTAAAACTCAAATACCGTGAAAGAAGTCAAGAAGAGTCCTGGATGCAGGTATATTCAGAAAATAATGTTGTTGGCAAGGTTGCAGTAAAAAAACTTGTGTGTTTCACATCGACTTATCTCTGCGAGTCTTCTTTCAACAAATCCAGAAGCAAACTTCAAGCATCAAGGGATTTGAGAGTCAAACTTACAAAGATTCCCATTATTATAAAGGATATAATGAAAACATCATCGAAACAGTTTCATTCGTCACATTAAGTAAGGATATTTGAATATCAAATGTACTGTATTTTATTGATCTGAAATAAAGTGTATATTGAAATCAAATGAGCCTCAGATTTGTATTTTTTTCAGTTTTTGTCGTTTCCCAAATCGCTTCAAGGTTTGGTGCGCCTCAAAATATTTTTAGACCTACAAGGGTGCCGCGACTAAAAAAGTTTGAGAACCACTGGTGTAAGTGAGGAGGATTGACACGGCAAATTGGTAACGGTTGACAATAAACAAGAACGCCTGGCGAAACGGCTCAGCTCTGCTATATTCGCGATTGAAAACAAAGTATCTGACCTCTGGCGGAATAAATTTAAACTACTATAAGTGGTATAAACAAACCAGACAGCTGTTGATTTGAATAGAATTATTAAATTTTTTTAGTAAATTTCAGCATTATCACTATGTCACAGTATATTGCCAAAGAATATTCTTTATAAACCAATATAATGTGACTACGTGAAAGTATTTTAAATCAAATCGATATTGTTCTGTTCCTCAATGCAATTCAAGATCGAAAAAAAAATATTTCTCTATTTCTCTTTCCTAAACTGGAAAACTTGAGGAAAAAGAGGAAATCAATAAAAAGAAAATACCACTATCATTAAGTCAATAACATACTGAGAATACATAATTTATTTTCTTGAATAAGAGAAATACAAATACTTACCATGTTGGGATAGTATCGTGAGGTTTTTTCGTCATGATTTATTACGGAATCTTTTAAAGACAAATCTTTTTTGACAGATGTCTCTCCAAGTTAAGGTTGATTTCATGTAATCAAATGAACTATCTTACAATAAACTCAAAAAGTTATTTATTTATGTTAATATACAATAAAGTACTTACATGTCAAAAAATAGTATAAAATAAAAATTAACATATTAAAAACAAGGCATAATATAAAATAATGCATATATTAGGTAGTAAGACAAACATTACACAAAACATTATACTCTGGGTTTGCCAAGTATACACAAAATAGAATTCTGGATTCATCAATACACAAGCCAGTTCCAAACATAAAGTTAAAATTTAAGAATTCATCACTTGAAAACTGCTTCCCCTTCAACCAATAGACTCTTTGCTTCACCACAATACTCAAAGATATCATTAAGTCTAATTTTCATTTATAAATGATAAAATAACTCGTCTTAAACCAAACTAAACATGCAAAAGCAATGGTAAACATTAGTTGTTTATACCATTTATATCGGCCATGACACTGCAATCGACCTGCCCTCTACATTCAGTTTCAATCGCGAATTCTCACTGATAATAATACTAGTTGGTAGCAATTTTGTATATGTGAGTTGTATTCAAAAACACCATATTTATATAGTCCATTGAAAAGGAGCATTGAGATTACATTTTTGAGAGGACGCAATTTTATTTTTTTTTATATGCGAGGGTGGTTAAGTTTGTAGCGTTTTAAATTTGGTGGAATATTTTTTCTGTTTGCAAATGAATTTTAAAACGATCAATACATTATGGCATTTTAAGTTGAGATTCTAAATATCAAGTTTTGGTATTCAGCTGTTTTTGTCTTTCGTCGTTAAAACGCAATAAACTGGAATATTTAAAAGTTGTTTCGAGTCCCCTAATATAATATTGCAAGTCACGTATACAGTTTTTCTAAGACGTATTAACTGAGAATATTTTTTTTTGTCCTTGTTTACATTAATATTCCCCTATTCTCTGTATGTATTGTGAGGTAAAAAATTTCCAGTTAACCAATTTAAAAGTAAATAATCAAGAAGTTTTTTTGTTGGTTCGTTGCTAAGAACGAGGTCAAAAAAGGGTAGATTGTTTGTTTTAAGTTTATAGGCAAAAACTAGCTGTGAGACGTAAAGGGAAATTTATTTTGCGTTGAAATTTGTAAAATGTAAGGCATTGAGGGGTCGAAATTTAAGCCCCAAGCAGAGCAGACGTGCTACAATGGAGTGAAGCAAGAGATGCCAGAGTAGAAAGATTTTTTTTTGTGTTATGTCTTAAGACCGGTTAAGGTGATAATACTCTCTGCAATATGGCAGTTTAGAACATAGTAATCACCATAAGATTTGTGAACCGGCACTGAAGAAATTTGGAAAATTATTATATAGGATGTCCCCGTTGTCAGCTTGCTTCCTCCACAGAAAATAATTCTACATCTCTTGATTGTTCGTCCCTGAGTATGGAAATGGTTTGTTTTGTCCCTGTTGGAGAATATGTCCAGATAGAGTCCCATAGATGTTAACCAGTTTTTTTGAAAGTTAAGTGCTAAACAGTGAAATCAAGGTAACATTTAACATATTAATTTTAAAGTAAAGACAGACATTATTTTTGATAATTATTAATAATTGCTTTCGTTAAAATTTAAAAGGATTTTGTAATAATTAATAAATTGTAAATTTTATGGTTTAACTTAGTTGTCATTTCAATTGTTTTTTTTTTTAATTTAATGCTAACATATGACAGCTAGCTTCATTTGTTTCGATATTTATTTGTTTTGCTTGTTTTAAAAAAAGGTTAATTTCTGTGCGATAACATTTGTAAGTTTTTGTAGTATCTCCAACCTCTTTGTAAATGAAGTTTGTAAACGGACACATGTAAGTTTTTTTTTTATTCTGTGTTTGGCAACTATTTATATAGTATATTTTTTATGCCATTTATGTGTTGATAACTATTTGTATGAGACAAAAATAAACGTTTTGATTTGTTTCTCTGATCCTTTGTTTATTTTATTTTGGAAAATCTCCTAACCCTTGTATGTATTTTTGATTTTAGGGAAGAAGAAATTTTCTTTCTTTTTCCAGCAGGAAGTTTTCTTCGAAGCGGCGTCCAAATTTAAATAGCTAGAGGTAACCTTGTCTGCCATATCTCGTTTCATTTTGCCCAGGAGATTTATGTAAGTAACCCCTTTATTTCATTCATTGTGTAGATACCCCAATCCGACCCATTTATTTCAACTTATCCACGACCCCAGCTCTCCAACAACCCCCTGAGTGCCGTTCGCATCAGTAACGATTGTTTTGCTTGCCCTATCTTCGCCCCCATAGCTTCTGTCCCCTATTTCTACCCCTATATTCTTACCCTGAGGTAGGCAAAATAATTTCGTTACAAGTTCAAGTTTGTGGGGTCGCCACTCTTGTTCCCTGGCAAGGTAAAATTAATCTATTAAAAACCTTTTATAATATCGCTCTGATGTCATTTTGTAAAATTACGAGAAAAAAAGTTTATAAGGCTCAAAAGAAAATTTGTTCAAAAGTTTTTAGTCATTTTTATTTATAACGTTTTTATTTTCAAATTTTAAGATAAAAAGTAATACAAATGAAGTTGTAGAAAATTTAATTTGCTATAAACAACGTCTGATAAAATTTTTTGTAGGGTTGCTAGTTTACGAGATACAGCGCGAAAACCCTTTCCCCCCTTTTTTAAGATGGCGGCCGGTGGACAAGGGTGGCGACCCCACAAACTTGATCTTAAGCTTATACGAGTATTTACCTTCCCAACACATCAATAAAATAATGCACGCTAAAGCATAAAAATGTAACATTTCAATGGACTAATAAGAAAAAACAGAGTTCAATTAATTGAGAAGCTTAAAATTTAAAAAAATAGTGTTTGGGAGTATTTACAATTAATGTTACTATTTTTGTTGTAGATAAAAGTTATTTTTAATCAAAATCCGTGTTTTTTGAAAAAACTCCCGAGGAAATAAATTATTCATCGATCACAACAACAATTTAGCTAAACTTGTTTTTTGTTTAAATTACTCTGCAAAAATATAAATGTCCATAATTTGTCAACAACTGCTTCAATTATTAATTAAAAAATTTGCCAACGTTTTTTAAACAGCACCTGACATCCGTTAGTTCTTATCTACGGTTCTATTGACGTGAACTAATGCTGTCATAATAAATTTGTTTTGGTTATCTATTTACATTTTAACATATAAAATGAATTACAAAATAAATAATAATATGGACACATCTAATATACATATTGAAATTAAATAATCAACCGCTGTTCTATCATTGTTTGCGTACGGTATACGTAAATTATTATGTCATTAGAAAATTTATCATGAATTGCGAAGGGCAACATTGACAGAAACTTCTTTTACGGTATCCAATATATTACCTAAAATGGGGAAAATGACATTTGTTAAATATACAACATAAAACACAACACAAATCAGTCAACTTGATTTCTACACAACCTAGTCCACTTGACGTGTTTTATTGAAAAATCAGAAAGTTGATGTTTCAGTCGAACATGTTAATTACGGGGTCTTTCAATAAGAAAATTGTAAAAACTACGGGCTTTAGCCTATAATATAGTGACAATTAACTCACAAAAGGGTGGCCACCAACCTTGTGTTAGTATTTTAACCCTCACACTAACAAATTAGACTAAATTGAGATTTGAGACTTCTCTGAGATGTGTCAGAATCATCAAAAAGAGGAATCATCGTAGTCTTACCTACAATGATCTATTCTCAGTAGATTTTACGAATGTAATGGGCGCCATGCAGAATGTGTTACAGTTATAAATGAATCAATACAAATTTAAAATAAAGAACCATGTATTATTACCAAAATAAGAAAAGAAACCTACATTATACAAAATAAAGATAATACGAGGGTTATAGACTTAAAGTACTTTATTATTTTTCAAAATATGTGCCTTCAAAAATCATACACTTTTCCGTACGTTCAAACCAATTCGTAAAACAGTTATTCCAGTCTTCAGTTGGCACCTGAAAAATCGCTTTTGTAACCGTATACTGCGCAATGTAGCAGATCTGCTACAACCTATTTAAATGATCGTTTCCTTAAATTGTGTGTGTTTAAAGCCGTTGCTTCGCATCGTACTCAATCTGATACGTCCTTACGTATTAGAAAATAGGGTTGCATATCCCGCAATCGTTTTAGTTCGTGCGTAAATTTTGTTAGTCGTCTGGCAAGTGTCTATTCGCATTGAGCACATGTTATATCTCTTTAGATTTTGGTTGGTTTTTATTCGTTTTTTTCGTAATTCTTTTATTTTGGCTGTATGAACTATGTTTAAAAGGTAAGTAATATGATTATAGATCGAGCTTATTTATATTTTTACAAGCAATTTCTTCAAAATTTGCCTCTTAAGAATGTTTTAGAGATGAAACCAACTTAGATCCTGATGAGAATATTTATATTCAAAGCTTACCAGTAGAGTTTGTCACAGAGTTTCCAGACCAACAAATAGAACCTATTGAGGAGCTAATTATCGTCGATGTCGATATGAAATTTGAGCCAAGTACTACACAAATCAGAAATGTATTGTGGAAGATAAAAAACCCTTCCATTGATGAACTTGCGAAGACTTTTAGAGGACATACCAACTTTTCTAATGCTATAATGGATTTGTACAACTATTATTCAGATACATTAAGAATTCAGCTGTAAACGCATTCTGAACTGTATTCAATAGGACTGGTTCAAAATAATTAGGACAGGTAATAAAGGGTTATACAGATAAACGCCAAATCAGGTTTATAAAAGGTCTTACCAATATTGCTGTTACACGCGGTATTTATATACGCAGGCTTCCATTCTTCGCGATTGTTTCTCGTATGGGGGGGGGGGGGAGGAGCTGTCTTTAGCGGTTTTTACACAAGAGTCTCACGCTACTAACAATAAGATCGCTGAGATAGAGCCATATTTGCGTCTGTTGTCTATACCATTCAAAAGTCAAGAGAATTCACGGTATTTTTCGGAATATCTATCAAAGAGAAAGCTATGGAAACGTCCGTTTGCGATGGACGCGGCTAGATGAAAAAGAAAAGATAAAAGAAACAGAGTCTGTTGCTACGGGGAGTCAACAGTCGAGAGTTAGACCAAAAAGACACTTCTATTCGGTACGAACGTCGAGATCAGAGAGAGATTTTTTTTCTGTTTGCTATTTTAAAACTATCTGTATGTCTAAAGGGGTAGGCGTAGGAATTATTGCTAAGGATTGTATTACGGTAATGGTAATGATTTGTAACATTGAGGTTGAGAATTATTGGAATTAATACAGCGAAAAATATAACATGGTTTTTCGCATGTGAAAAATTTAACAGGACAGATCCAAATTTAGCAATTATTTAAAAGTCGTTTACAATGCCTAGAGTAAGAAGACGAAGAGAAGCCGAAATTTATTTTCGAGAAATTGCAAAAACGGTTCACAGAAGTTTACATCGAGGGGAACGGGGCAAAGCCGAAGAACAACAGAGCGTCAAGATCATTGCCTAAGATTGATGGCTCTAATACACCGCTTCTCCATTACAAGGTCTATTCAAATCAATAGTTTGCAGAACATGGAAGACCAATTGGTAGTGTAGGGTACCATCGCTTATGGTTCACCGGAACGACAGTTCAGCGGTATATAGAAGCAATTCTGGAACCACATCTCATACCCTACCTTCAGACGCTCCAACATACAATTTTTCAGCAGGATAACGCAAGCTCACACATTGTCATCACAAACATTTCTAGCCTTATTCGTTTCGATTTGTTCTTAGCAGAGTTATTGTTTAATTTTCAAGCAACCTTTACTTCACTACCTTTTTTCGCTTCCTCTTTCGCTGTGTTGCTTCATTATTTCTGTGTTTTAGATCACCTTCAATGAAATATTGTGTTTGCTTTAATTTTTTTATTGTTCAAGAAGAAAACATATAAGATCTAAAAAAATATGACTTGTTTCGTCGTATTTAATATGGTTTTGAAAGAATCGGTCTTTAGAAACTTGTAATAAAGGAGGAGAGACAGCTAAAACAAGACATACATCATTCACAATTGCAAGGATAACTAAAAACCAGGTTAATCATAAAATTCCTTCGATTTATTGGATACGCCCTGGTAACTTATTTTAAGTATGGAAACGTAATGTTTCCATACTTGTGTAATGTGGGAAGATTGATTATTGTATCCGACTAATAAGACCATAATAACATTTAAACAATCTTAATCACCTGTACAGTACAGTTTAATGTACTGTTACGATAACTATGACTAACTGATTTAACCTGTAAACATGTTATTATTCTAAACAAGAATGTTCTCGTATATTCTCCGACCCGCTAGAAACCTGTTTGGCGCTCCCTTCCGTTCGAGAAAGGTCAACACAGGTCGCCGAGGGGATTCCAGAACAACGGCTGTTTAATATAAATAGAGGAATTCTCATTGTGTTAGTTAGTCTGAAAATAAATCGTATCGAGTTTTGAAATGTAACGCGCGTATTGTCGGGATAAATAAATTGTAATAAATGTTGTAAATAAATTATATAATTATAGTGTGAAATAAATTAGTATAATATTGTAAAATTAAAGACTTTAATAAACTAAGTGATAGAACATTTTAAATAATGAAACATAATAAACTCAGTTCAGTACACTAATTTTATTTTTAAAACTGCCTTAGACAGAAAATCTTAAAAATTCCAACAGTAAATTGATCAATAACACTGCAATAATAATGATGTACTATTGTCAATTAAAAACATTTACACAATCAATCATTTGGTGTTTACAGTCTAGGATGACAAAATATAACGTCTAGTATCACGGGGCACGGTTCATATCAGACATTTAACATGTCGATAGTTTTCTATTATGGAGTAACTGTCTCCCATTCGGTAATAACTTTACGTCAAAACATTCCAGCATCCCCTGTATGGTACGATCGTAATCAGTAACTTTTAAAAGAACCTGCCATATATAGTTACTAATGGTAAGTGTCTAGTCCGTAATAGTAAGGTTATGTTAACATTTTCTTATTTGCGTTCGTCACATTGTTATTAATGAATCAATCAGTTTAAAAATGTTTTAGCAGTGACCCGCGTTACGTTCGACATTACAACACAACAACACCGGAAAATATCAAATGTGTTAGACTCGGGACTGTAGAATATTGTTGATTGAGTATGTACGAACTAGAAAGCTATTTTGCATGTGTTCCGAGAATGTGCACAAAAAAATTTGGGAATTACTCGCGTGCAATTTAAATTCTATCTAAAATTGCTATGCAATCGATACAGAGCAGAAAAAGATTCCCTTCGAAGTCATCATCATCATCAATCTGTACGTGTCCACCTATGCTGGACATAGGTCTCCCTCAGTTCTTCCATCTGTCTCTGTATTGTGCGTCTTGCATCTAGTTACTGCTAACACGCTTCAGGTCGTTAGTCAATCTGGTTGGTGGGCGTCCCCTATTCCGTAGTGCTTGTCTTGGTCTCCACTCGACAATACGTTTTGTCCATCGGTTGTCTGATAATCTGGCGACATATCCTGCCCAATTCCCTTTAAGAGACGCGATTTTTACGATGGCGTCTGTTGTTTTTGTTCTACAAAGTATTTCTTCGTTTGAGATTCAGTCTCTTCGAGAGACACCCAACAGCTGTGCTCCATAGCCCTCTGAGTCATGCGAATCTTATTCACCACCTTTTTGGTGAGTGTTGATGTTGTGAGTACAGGTAACACACACTAGTCAAAGATTTTCCTTTTGATGCATATGGGTAAGTCCGATTTAAATACATAGTTTAATTTACCAAACGCTGCCCAGGCTAATCGTATGCGACGTGTGAGCTAAAGATGGGTAACACACTAAATTTTTAGGTGTTGATACAGCAACACTGGCGCAGTTTATTGTATCAACTCAGTGTGTCAACACTATTGTGTCATATAACACAGTAAGCCATTGACACTACGTGAAAGTTTGAAACCTTCCCTAAGCTGTAACATCTGTTTTGCATTTACTTAATAGCTGTGCGAGACTGACCGAGAGTTGATCTTTTCACAAATAAAACCTTTTTGAGAACAAAGCACACAAAGGGATAATAGATCCGACAGGTTAAAAACTCAAAATGTGTTTGTTGATGTTTGATTGATGAACTAGTTAGATATATTGCGACGTTGTCAGTTTTTTGACAGCAGTCCGAGATTTGGCGAATGGATATACCATCACTAAAGTTAAAAAATGATGTAGTTACGCGATGGAATTTCACATTTGATATGATTAAGAGAATTTTACAGATGAAAAATGCAATCATATCAACATTGGCAGTTTTAAATAGTTCAGCTACAGAATCTGTTGGGCCTCTACAAAACGAAAACTGGACTATTGCTGAACAGTCCATTAAAGTTCTGGAAATTTTTAATTTAGTTACAACTGCCATAAGTTCCGAGCAAGAAGTTAGTGCTTCGTCAATAATATTTTATTACAAACAAATTACGAAACACATGAATTCATTTGACATAAATACAATGATGCCTCAGGTTTAAAATATGGTAAAAAATCTGCAATTTGAACTAAAACAAAGATTTTCAGATATAGAGGAACATACATACTTTAATAGCTCAAGCAACAATCTTGGACACCAGATTTAAAAAATTTGGTTTCATAGACGAAAGACAGTATCGCAAAGCAGTAGAGAATTTGTACAGCAAGGTAGCCAACACAAAATTACCCACACAAAAAGAAAACGAAGAGGAAAATATTGAACAACCAATTCAAAATATACCGTATAAGGAAGGTCTACTTCTAAATTTATGGAAAGATTTTGACAAGAAAGTTCAACAGCACCAACAACCAAGCAAGCATTTTAGCGAGAAAAGATAGCTCCGGTATATCCCAGGATCCTCTATTGTGGTGGCACCAAAGGAAGCACATTTACCCAAAATTATACCAAATTATGAAGACTAGGCTTTGTATTATGGCTACATCTGTCCCCTGTGAAAGGATATTTTCTAAAGCCGGACAGATAGTCAACGAAAAGCGAGAGAGATTAAAGACGGATAAAATCTCGTCAAGTGATTTTTTTAAGTGATAACTTAAACAATAACGAATAAGTAGGTGTATATTTTTTTACTTTAAATTTTTTGTTTTGTTGCGTTAACCTAGATTTAGATTTTTTTATGTAGGTATCTTTATTCTTTCTTTAGCGTTTAATATCTCTCCACTGATTTTTAAGTTAACTATTATTATTTAAACTATAACAAATTTAAACAATATTTAAACATAATTTAATAACAATTTTAATTTAAAATTTTTTGTTTTTTGTTTTGTTGTTTGGACCTAGATTTGAAATTTTATTTATTTGTTTTTTTTATAATACAGTTTTTTCTTTATTAATTATTTTATCTGCATAAACAGAAATATATTCTAATTTATTTTTTAAGATTTAAAATTATCTATAGACACTGTAAAAATATATAAAACGTGGCAACCAGGTAAAATACAAAATAGTCAACGCAGTTGAAAGACACCGTCGTTTCGGTGAGATTCGAAAACTTTAAGTCACAACTTTCGTGTTCTGTCTCTTTTTGTTGTATCTTGTATTAAATCGCACTATTGCGGTGAATTGCATTGCTCGGGCCGGAAACACTCGGGGTGTTACGACACTGTTACTGTGTCATGACACTTTATTGTCGCGGTGTCAATACACATGACGCACCGTAAAGTATCAGCACAAAAGTGTCATATCACACAGTGTTACACATGACTAGTGTGAGCTCACATGTCTGGCTATCTCTGCCCAACCGAATTTCATGTCCTAAATACTTATACGATGTAGTATGCACAATATCCCTTCCATCAACAGCAATATTTCGATTTAGCACCAGATTAGTCATTATTTGCGTCTCGTTCATATTAATCTTTAGTCCGACCTCCAAGGAAGCGTGATAGAACTTTTCAAACATCATTATTGCAACATACTATAAGGACGATGTCATCTGCAAATCTCGCTCCATTTATGTTGATACCAAAATTAGATTAGACGTATCTCTAGACAATCAAATTAGACAATTTAGAAACAGTAGTTAATGATGAAAATATATCACTATTGGTGAGTCGACGGTTTGCGGTTATAATCTCGAAACAAAACAACTGTCTTCACAACAGCAGCTCCCATTGAATCATCCTTTTAAATTGTTTTTTTTTTTTCAATTACGAAGGTGTTGCGTGCCATTAATATGTTCCAAAAGACCAGGCAATGAACAAACAACTTTATGTAAGTTCTAAAAAGATTGTATATCGCACTGAGAAGAAAACAGTCTCTTTTTAAGCGAGCGGCGACTAGTTTCTTTCTGACTAGCAGCGTCATTCATCAAATCTTATGCAAGAGTTGTTGATATAACTCTGTCAGTCTCTCTACAGTCTGACACTGTAAACTGTGTCCAAAACTAAAACTGGCACTGTTTCCATGACATACTCAAGACTGGTAAAAAACTAAATTTCAGAACTGCTTTTAATTTTCTAATACTTTGTAAAAGGTTCTTACGGAGTGAAAATTGTGAGAAAAAAATCGGAAAGCTTGACAATTATTTAAATTTCGCACCTTAATAATTTCGCGTTTGAAAATTGGCAGGATCCAAATGTTGTTTGCCAGCTACCTTGGTCAGTCGAATTTATTGAGTTCTTAGTGCACTGTTCATTAAATCGGAACATTTATCCAAATTTTAGATTGTACAGTGAGTGTTTTGAGAAGGGTTATTTTAAATTTAAATTATAATTAAGAGTTAACAAGGGTCGCAGTAAGTTCATCGCAATCACACTTTACATTAAAAGTGTAATTTAATATTGATTTTTGGAAAGTTTTGATACACTAACATCTGGTGTACAAGGTTATACAGAGACACCAAGGAAGTCAATTGTTTATATTCAGTTGAATTTTGATTCTGAAACATACCACCATAGCAACTTAGGTCATAGAACTAGCAAAACATGTATATATTACATCATAATAACCTTTTATTGGTGAATTATAATTTTTTACATATATTATAAATGATTCATAAACAAACATATTCCTATTCACTTCCATTCATTACAAGAACCAATGATTCATTTACTAGGCATATACATTCCAAGTAATTAATTACAATCTGATCTACATATATGGACATGTTGATTTATTTTTTTTTTAATCAGATTTCAAATTTCTAAAAACCGATGACCCATGTCTAAAAATGGGTAAATGAAAATAAAAAATCTTTATTCGGTTTGTAAGACATTCACAAACATTGAAAAAACAATGATAAAATTTTGTGATTTGACAGGTAAATGAAGGGCAAAGTGAAGATGAAACAGACTGTTTAGGATGAAAAGAACACATTCAGAACTAACAGAAATAAGATATCAACATTTAGTAAACTAAGTCATATACTAGGAACTCAAATTCTATTATATTAATACAATTTGGTAAAGATTCTATTTGTAACATATTAATTTTAGATATGGTAGAAAAAGATACAGTATTGTGCGAATTAATGTGAACAAACAGAATTAATTTGTAAATATGATTTATTTAGGCCAAAGGTAAATTGAGGTACACTTACATGAGATTTTTTCATTAATTAGTATTTAATATGTCCCCCTTTTACTTTTATGACTTCCTGGAGTCTTCTAAGCATGGAATCCACAAGTTTTTTTGCAATTGTTTGTGATTGCTTCATATCTAAACCACACCTTAATCACTGCTTCCACCATTTTCGTTTTTGTCGTACAGTCAAATTTTTGCAGTTTAGCCTTAAATACTGCCCACAAATTTTTAATAGGATTAAGGTCAGGTGAATTCCCAAGCCAATCAAAAAGGGTAATATTATTATCCTTGAAGTATTTCATTATAACCTTGACCATGACACGGAGCTGAATCTTGTTGAAAAATTGCAGTCCCTTCAGCCTGTATTTTGTCAAGCTCTATAGCTAAGCATTGTCCTAGCATGGCTTTGTACTTTTCACTGTTCATCATACCTTCAATAGGAATAAGAGTGCCAGTTCCTGAGTATGAAAACAGCCCCAGAACATTTTTTTGGTGGGATGTTTAACTGTTTGGTTAATATGGCTAGCTGAAAGTGACTCATTGGCTGCCTTTCGTACGAATTTAGATCGCAGGCCCTGCGATAGGAAGTGAGTCTCATCAGAAAATAACACTTTTCTCCAATCTTTTGCACTCCAATGAGCGTATTTTTTTGCCCAATTTAGTCTTTATTTCATCATAGACGCTGTCAGAAGTTGTTTCTTCTGCGTTCTCACGGCTCTTCTCCCTCCTAAGAGACATCTGCATACCGTTGAGTCGTGAATGTTTATCCCAGCCTTTTCTAAATCTTGCTGGAGGTCATAACTTGTTTTTCTGTGATTAAGTTTGCTATCGCGCAAAAGAAAGGCTTCATCTCGAGGAGTAGTCTTCCGTTTTCTTCCACATTTTCCTTTTCTCTGCACTTCCAAGTGACCCTGTTTCCTTTTTTTGTTTAATCATTTTGTTTACTGCAACCAAACTTACACAACACTCCTTTGCAATGTCCCTCTGAGTCATTGGTGTATGCTCACTAAGTGTTATGATCCTTTCTCTTTTCCTAGGAGTGATATCCATATTAAAAAGTTAAACCTGATTGCACAGTTAAATCAATGAAAATAACACCAACTTGCACATGACCTGAGATACAATAAAGTATAATAATGATATAAAACACAAAGCACATGTTTTAAACAATATACTAATAAGGTTTTAAGGTTATGTTGTTTTTTTTTTGACAAAACAGTTGACAGAATAGGCACAGCAGGTGTGCCAACTTATGAAAACTGAATTTTGATCTCTGTTCACATTAATTCGCACAACGCACAATACTGTATACTACTATACATACATGTTTAACAGTCATTGGAAGTTTGGCAAATGATTAAAAGCCTCTAGATCTAAGATTATCAGACAGAAGAGTAAATTCAAAGAACAATAAGACTGAGTTAGTATTTGGCAAAACAAGCATAGGGAATTTAATTTACTTTTATATTGAGTGAGAGCTTTATAAAAATGAAGTAGACACAAATACAAATGAAGTAGATATATGAGCTCCTGAAAATGATTTACAATAGTACACTAATCTACATCTGGATGTCTGTATTCATCCATAAGATGATAGGAGGATTATAGCACCCCACACTCTTCAACCTAACTAAGAGAAGTAGTTCCTATGGGAGTGATTGTACCCAGGACTCCCATCTGACAAGCATTTTGCCAATTTGTAGCCAATATAGCACATCAGTAAGTGGAGGATGGTCTGGAGCCTCGGGGTGAGCAAAGAATTGTAATACCTACATGTCATTTTTTAAGAGGTGTGCATGTCTCACAAACTGGGTCCAATTCTATTGTTTGTTTGTTTGTCTATAATTATTACAATGAGTTGGAAGTATTTGGCAAATTAAGCATAAAAAATTCAATTTACTTATATCTTAAGTAACAGGTTTAAAAAAATGAACTAGATACTAACACCACAAATATACAGGTCCAAGAATAATCACTTAATCCATGTAATCTTAAACATTATATAAAATTATCAGCAAAAATGTATTTTCAAACTAATTTAACAACATTTAAATGGTTTTTACCCAGATATTTACTGGCTTCACCCACATATACCTTGTAAAAGCACTGATGATGGAATAGTAATTCCAAAAATGTTCTGTGATGTAGGTCTAAGGGGTTCTTTTAAATAAGTATACCTTTTATGGTATACAGCTGACTATAGGAAATTAATTTTTCTTTTGGATAATCCATGTAACACTAAATGCGGGATATCTGTATTTGTCACAATGAAACTGTATAAGTTAGGTTGACTGGAATGAATGACAGGCAGTGGAGCCAAAAAATTACATTGTGGAAACCATGAAATGACAGGAGCAGCAGAGGTAGAACACCTACGTGATGGACAGACAACATCAAAAGAATAACTAGGAATTGGCTGCAGGAAGCTCAAGACCGACAGAACTGGAAGAAATTAGGGGAGGCCTATGTTCAACTTTGAACGCAAAAAGCTGGATAATGATGATGATGAACAAATAAACAATTCTGGTATAGATCTGGAGTTCAAGGTATGTACCACATACGGTTTTAAAAGTAGCGTCTATTCATCTAGAACACTAAAACATAATCATCAGGGACAAAAAATGCTTTAAATACAAAGAAAATAAGCCTGAGTTAGAAGTTTTTGGCAAACTAACCCTAATACATTCAATTTACATGCATGGCAGGTGAAAGTTTTATATAAAAAAAATAGACACTAACAGTACCAAGATAAATGCACTCCAAATAATTGAGAATAATACAGAATCCATGTAACATTAAATATAGAATGTCTGCATTTGGAAACAATGTAGCAAATAAACAGACCAGGCAGGTGGATTAAAATATAAAACAATAACAGTAATTATACAAGTAGCCCAGAGAAGATAAAAATATGTATGGAAGACATAATCTAGAAGTATTTATTAGCGATTTAGATACACTGATAATAATAGTAATGGGGAAAATTGTATAAAAAAATATAATGTTCATTAATTGCATTAGCTTTTTATTGAATTTAAAAGGACTATACTATAACATTCCCTTAGAATGTCAAAAACTTATTTAACAGTTCATTAATTCCTGAAAAATATAGTTTTCTAAACTTATAAATAAATAAAACACAATTTAAAACTATTTCCTTACCTACAAGCTGTAAAATACATTAACTGAAATCTTGAATAAGTAGTATTTCAGCTGTTCAAAAACTATTTAGAGTGATAATTAAACTCCTCAGATAAAACTGTTTTAGAATTAGAAAAATATACTAAAATTCTACACACTACACTAACATTCTGGTTTCAGTGAGAAAAGTAAACAAAATAAACTTGTCAGGTTTAACATAAACCAAACACCCAACTACACTGTAATGTTATACTACAATTGATAAAGAATATATTGTAAATTCCCTCTCTTTTCAATAGGCCAGTTATACAACTGTAAAGAAAAATAATACTCAATTATGGCAGACATTAATTATTAATAATTTTAGCAATATTTATGACTTAACTTATTTGATAGATTCAAGCAATGCACAAAATACACTCACACATTAATGTTTAACTGCACTTTACTTATTCCTACATGTTAATAATAACCAAATTATATTATTGAGATATTCTGAAACAGACACACTACTTTCCAAAATGGGTCAAATTATACAGACGAATTCGTAGGTATTTCTTGCGCACGATTAGTAAACATTTCTACAAAATATTATAATTTAAGTACATAGATAAAAAATAAAAAACAAAGTACCTGACAAAATTAGTTTATGTAAAATGTCGCCCGACTGGTCTACAAATATACCGCCTCACCTCGTTTAACAAATCGCAAGTACAAGACCACTCCTAGATAATAACACTCAACAGATTAAAGGAAACATCGCCGAATTAAATAGATTTGTTCTTTATCATCACCGGCAATAAATTATTAATATAACGTTTACGGCGCAATTCTGGGAATATAGTTACAAATAAATGGGATGCTAATTTAATTGAAGGAAATATGAGTGTACTTACGACAGGAACTTCTTTATAGTTACTTTATTGACCTCATTGGACGCAAATAAATGCAAAATATATCATAAGAATAAGAACTTTTCACTACAAACACGGTTTTTTCTAATTCATTAGACCATTAGGAAATGGTCGTGAAACATCGAAGTCTTGTCATATTAAACTGAAACTGACAGCTGGCGGTGTAAATTGACACGTGACAGTGTAAGTATACTTATGATGGCAACTGTTCCGTTTGTCGTTCTTTTTATTACCTCCTTAAAGTTTCTTAATTTTTATGATTACCCAACCCTTTCAAAAAGCGATTAAGTGTTTTATCAATATGTAAACAGACATTTAATGTTTGTTATATGATGTTCCAACATAAAAATAAATGAAAACAAGACAAACTACCTACTGCAAACAATATACTTATTAAAAATTTGTATACAAAACAAGGTGCATTAAAACATTATTAAAAATATAATATTAAAATAAAAGATAAAATCATTTACCATGCAAATCAATCCATTAAAATAAGCAAGACTCAGTTCTAAATTTTGTAGGCTTACACTTACAGTAAATAAATTAACTTAGAGAAATTAAGAAATAGTAATATCTTCTTTTTGATTATATAATTCGCATAATTTTTAGTTTAATCGTTAGATAAAGTCTTAACAAAATACAAGTACATAATATTATATACAGAGCAATTTTTAAAATAACACAAAATTTCTCAATGAGTAAACTTAGCCACAACGTTTTTTATTAGAGATGAGCGTTACTTTGCAATCTGTGAATTTTCGCGGGAGGACTTTTCATTACAAAATAGTGTCACTCATTTTTTCGAACAGACATTTTGTAAAAATGTTAGGCTAGATTAGTAATATAAATAATCATATAATTGACATTTAATACAAGATAGACTGACTGTTGCAATACAGTGGCGTTCCCCTAGTGCGATAGAGAAAACTGAAGCAAAGCAGTCCCTGCATATCTGTCTAAAGGGCCAAATTTATCGACCATGTGACCTTCTAATTGGTCATTTAAGTCACGTGGTTGATAAACCTGGTAAATTAGACAGAGATGCAGGGACTGCTTTGGGTCAGTTGTCTCTGTTGTACTGGAGGAAAGGGCTGGTATTCCAAGGATCAGTATATCTTGTATAATGTCTATTAGTACAAGATCCCACTACAGGATCACTTGATCACTACGTTCATAACGTAGTTAATCAAACTCACATTTTTATATTAAAATTAGGAGAATACATTGATAAAAGGTTGCCAGCCAAAAAGTGGATTTAAATATTTTTAATTTACTATATTAATTAGTTTTTGACAAATATTTTATTTTGTTTATTTATTTTTTAAATAAAATACGCTGCTTATGGCGTAGATGCATGTTTTTATATCAAATTAAAGCTATTTTTTGTATTAATATGTTGATATAAGATTGCGTGAGAAAAAAATGGTTGAATTAGGGTTGCTAGCTTTAAAAACTCACCCGACTGATACATTGTGTTTTAAACAGCTGACAACTCTAAAAAGGAAGGCCACGGAAAACGTGGGAGAATGAAGTGGCAGCGGACGAGCAAAAATTATTGCTAGACGTGAGAACCTGGAGAAGATCGGGGCGGGACCGGCAAGGTTGGTGACATAGTTTCAAGGAGGCCAAGGCTCGATTTGGGCTGTAGCCCCATTGGAGAGGGGAGACGTGTCTTAATCTATCTATTCCCCTCCTTCACTCATCTACGAATTGATATAGGTATCTTCCAAGAATTTTTCACGTTCTTTGATTTAGGACGGTCTGAATCAAATGTTTTTCATTTACTTTAGATGATATTTCGCCATCCTATATGCTTAGATGCCGAATTTAATTATTTCAGCAAACTTTTAAGCTCCTCCGTGTTGTTGCTTATAAGAACTATGTATATCATCTGCAAACTGCAGGTGATTCAGATTAAGCCATCTACATGAATGCCTTTATTTCACCATACCAAGTTTTAAATATATATAAATTTGCGGGTATTTTCCCGTTCTTGGAGTGGTGTTTACAATGAACCTAAGCAACTGTTAACTCCGGTAAATAATTTTAAAAATTGCTACAATGCTATTACAATTGTTTGGTCAACATCGTGAAGAGCCGTAAGCTGCACTACTTGGGACATATAATGAGAAATTAAGGCAGATACGAGCTACTTCAATGCATTTTGCAAGGTAAAATTGAAGGAAAAAGGACCCCAGGACGAAGAAGAATATCCTGGCTTGCTAACCTGAGAGTATGGTATAGAAAGAGCAACCAACAAAGTCATCATAGTCAGAATGATCGCCAACGTTCGGAATGGACAGGCACCCTAAGAAGAAGAAGAATATATGCTATAGAATAATAATTTATTGCACCAATGCTAACTTTTCACAAAGAATAAATCTTGTAAAGCGCTATGGTATTGGGACACTTTTGCACAGGTATATGCAGGCCGTTAAGCAGAATTCATTTAAAAAATAATTAAGAAAATTTAATGAGACAGGATACAGGATTAAAAAATATGTAGAATGAGGACGATGATGCGGCTACTGCCTTAGCTCTGCATTTAGCAAAGAAAAATCCAACGTTGAGTTTACGAAATAGTAGTCAATCAAGCTAAAAAAGCCTCTTGGAAAGAATGTGTTGTAAAATTAAAGCAAGACCGCAAAGGCAATAACAAATTATTATTATATAAAAATATTTCTGCTATTAGAAATTTTTAATAAAACATGGAAGAAGAAGGGTGCCAAGAATTGCCAATTAGATCTAATAATACCGATTTCCAATAAAGGAGATTTCTAAGATTGTAGCAATCACATGGGAATTAATCTATCTAGTACTAAAACCAAATTGTATTAATAAATGAATACCTACTGGAAAACAGATTGAGAATAATTGTTGAGCCAGAACTAACGCAAACACAAATAATAAAAGAAATAGTGAAGAAAATGGCTGCAGCTACGTTATCTACGATATAGACGCATGTTCGTCAATATTCATTGCTACTATTATATCTAAGAATTTAAAAAACTAAAACAACTGCATACAATTTAACAAAATCAAAAGGAAACCAAAAAATTAAATATTTTTACTTGAAACAGGAGTATGGATTTCTGTTAAAATCATTAATTTATATTGGTAAATGACAACAACGAATATTATTCTGCTTTAAAACCACGGCATCGCTCATCTCTATATTGTGTTTGTGAGCGTATCTCAGTTTTGTTTATCTAAAATTTGAATTTTTTTTATTAGTAAATATATAAATAAGCATTATGATTTTAAGTAAAAATAAACAATATGCTATTATTCCAATATATTATAATCACACTAAAACAATATAATACATGCATATATTCTGACAGCGCCACCTATTGTCCAAATTCCAAATTAACTATCAGACGATATCTGTCTTATAGATTAGACATACATAACGACAGATTAGAAGCCACACACACGTATGTGTTTATTTTTATGGTGTAAGGTCAATAGCCATCTATTGATTTTTAAATAAAATTCTTTCCTAAGGAAATGAGGTTTTCGGAATTCCTTGTCACTTGTATAGAGAGTATCCTAAGCAGAATATTTTTTTTATTACAAATTAGTAAATAAAAATACAATGGATGGCATACAAGGTATGGTGGTAATATAATTAAAACATAAATAATGTTACTTGATAAAGTCGTAATGGAATAAAAAAAAAACAAAAATCATGGTTTTTATATGTATTAAAAATAGTCAGAAAAAAAAGTTGAAAAATAAAAACATTTATGGTTTTGTTTATTTTTGTACTCTTTGCACACCTGAAAGTATGGATTTTGAATAAAAATTATATTAGCTTTTAATTTAAAATAAAATTATAAAAATGTTTGGCTACTCTCCGCTGCGTATTCTTTTGGCGCTGTTGTCAATTTTGTTAGACAACTTCACTCTTTTCTAGACGCGGACAGACAGTTTTGATGTTTGATATGAGAAAATGGCGTCCGTGAGCTTGGTGGTGGTATTACGTGCAGTGATATAAACATTGGAAAAATATCAACATTTTTCAAATATGTACGTCTAATGGGGTTTTTTAATTAAGGATTACAGTGTTAGTGTTGTGAAAATGGCGGCGAATATGTATCGTGTTGGAGGTTAGTACCTGTTTGTTTTTAATTAAACCGGCTTCATACAGACACAAGGAATACTATATTCATCTGCGCTATGATTACGTTCTGCTTGTCTATGTACTCTTGATTGGGGGTGTTTAAAAAAAATTCACATGTCAATCAATTTTAGCTGTATAATTTAAATGTTACTCTAAATTCGTGTCGTTGGATGGTCAGCTTAGGTGCGATTAAGTATTTGATAAAGAATTAGCTTATTGATAAGCTATTAACATGAAGGTTATACTTGCAATTAAATTATTGGCTAGTTTGGGTTGGAATATTAATATTTGACGCCTATAGGTTTATTATGACGGTGTCAGAAACTGTAACGATAATTTTGAATTTTTTCCTAATGCAGATCTATTTTTACTTGAGGTAAAAATATGCGGGAACAATGAACTATGAGCCCGTCATTTAAGTTTTACTTCAATTTCATTATCTAATAAAAATTATAGTATATAGTTCTAATAATCTACCTATGACCTTAAAACAAAAATAACGAGGAAATAGTAAGGTCGCGATGAATAGTTATCACTGTTTGTAGTTGGAATTAGAAGAGCTTAATTTTTTTTCAGATTATGTATATTTCGAGGCGTCTTCGACATCCCCTTATCAGATCCGGCGTATAGAGGAATTAAATAAAACGGCTACGGGAAATGTAGAAGCCAAAGTGATGTGTTTTTATAGACGAAGAGATTTGCCTAGCCAGCTGATTCAGTTAGCAGACAAACACCAATGTGAGTAACTTTGTTTTTCCTTCGTTAAATTAGGTTAGTTAATGGTTATATTAATTTAATTGTTTTTTTATTGTATGTTGTTTATAAGAAGGAATATTAGCGAAGGCTGAACGGTGATATGAAGTCAGGAAGTGTTACAAATTTTAACAATAACGCGACAGTCGTTGGTCGGATTTGGGAGTATCAATTATTTCCTCTTCTCTTTGCCTTTTCACGCATTGTAAATGAGTAGAGGGGCGAAATATTCTTGATTAGTCGATCGATATGCCCTCCGACTGTACCTGTCTTGTCACCCACCGCCTCACCACCACACCACGGCACGGGTTTGTTTCGCGAAATCATGCCGCAACTGTACTCTGATCGCAGCGCGTCGCTATGACAACTGCGAGATGCTCGGTCTTTGTGACAGACTGTACTTTTATAATTACACGCAAAAAGTGGACGAGCCGAGGCTTTGTATTGTATTCTGTGTGTTAGGGCATTCGATATATTCAGATAGTTAGTTGGTGGTACAGTCAATCAAATTAAAAGATCATGTTAATCAATTTCTTATCCGCGAACAAAAGCAGGATGACATATCTTGCTTGGTCATTAAAAGTAAAACAATTTTTTTGTCGATTTTGTTTATTCATAAATATACCGGGTGTTTCACAATATTACAGTACATAATTGACATTCCATCACGAAATGTCGAATGTTAAAATACCAATAAAATCGACATATATATGTATTATCAAAATTAAATAACCAATAAAATAGGAATAGAACAAACAAAAATAAATGTATTTATTTCTTCAACCAAATTTACATATTGCCGCAAATTTAAGATGATCATGTCTGCGATTCAGGTCTGGAAATCAAAAAGGCTAAAAAATGTTGCTATGGTTCTAAAGGTGTTTCTAAACAAGCGATATGTTTACTGCAATATATTCCCGCAATACAGTACTTAACTGTCAATATTGCCAACAATAACGGCAAGCTATGCAATTTAGGGGAATGTTTTTAGTATGTCTCAGCCATATAGTCAGTAATAGCCACATATTTTTGAGGTACTTAGCATCATAAAAAAAAGTTCGGTGACCAACCACCCCCGCCACCGAGGCAAATTGGTGCGCTACTGAATCAAACATGATTTTTAAATATTAAGTACTTATTTATTTTATCTTTGAATTAAACAAAAAATTTTTTTTAGTTTCCATGAACTAAAAAGAGAACGCTCAGTTGTCTCAAAAAGGTCTCCCATGGCGGACACTAATTATCAAGATTGGCACATCTGAAAAAAAAATTCCAACGGGATTACTTAAAGAAAGTGCCATTACAAGACAATTAACCACTAAAAAAAAAAAAAAATTCGAAAAATTCGTTTTGGCATTAAAAAATTCGTAAAAAATATCGATTCGTTTCAAGTTTTTCTTCAAATGTCCGCTATTTGTTTTATGATTTTAATTTTCGATTAAAAGTGGTTGATTGTCTTGTAAGGGCTCGTTCTTTAAGTAATCCCGTTGGAATTTTTTGTTTAAGATGTACCAATCCTGTGAATTACTGTTCGCCATTAAACGCCATTTTTGGGATATTGACTTAGGTGCCCTCTAGAAATAATATTTAAACAAAAATTTCATGTTCGTATTTAATAAAGCAGTTGAGAATTTGTTTTTGTTTAAGTAAGATCGAATTCACAATCATTTTTTCTTTAAATTTTCTTTTATAAGCTGCTGCGACGAGTATGATTTTGTTATCCATTGTTACCCTGTTGTATTGCCCGTTTACGAACAAATTTAAGGGCCATACTGTTGCCCACAATGTTGCTGCGATATATATTTCTGAGCTATCTGTTTCATTCAATGTTGTCGTAAATGGTTGGGCTATTTTTGCCAGTATTGGAGCCACATATTGCAGTAAAAATATAATATACCACTAAAAAAAAAAAAAAAATTCGAAAAATTCGTTTTGGCATTAAAAAATTCGTAAAAAATATCGATTCGTTTCAAGTTTTTCTTCAAATGTCCGCTATTTGTTTTATGATTTTAATTTTCGATTAAAAGTGGTTGATTGTCTTGTAAGGGCTCGTTCTTTAAGTAATCCCGTTGGAATTTTTTGTTTAAGATGTACCAATCCTGTGAATTACTGTTCGCCATTAAACGCCATTTTTGGGATATTGACTTAGGTGCCCTCTAGAAATAATATTTAAACAAAAATTTCATGTTCGTATTTAATAAAGCAGTTGAGAATTTGTTTTTGTTTAAGTAAGATCGAATTCACAATCATTTTTTCTTTAAATTTTCTTTTATAAGCTGCTGCGACGAGTATGATTTTGTTATCCATTGTTACCCTGTTGTATTGCCCGTTTACGAACAAATTTAAGGGCCATACTGTTGCCCACAATGTTGCTGCGATATATATTTCTGAGCTATCTGTTTCATTCAATGTTGTCGTAAATGGTTGGGCTATTTTTGCCAGTATTGGAGCCACATATTGCAGTAAAAATATAATATAATTCACACGAAACATTCATCAGTAACTTCGATAATTATTATTTTGTTCTAGTAACTTTAATTTTGTATTTTGAGAACGATTTCCGAAGTGGAAATTGAAACGTGAAAAATGAATTTATTTTATACTTTAATTGTGTCTTATTCCCAACTAAAATAGTAATTGTTCTAGTAACGTATCCAATTATTAAACGTGGGAAATCATATTTACTGCAATAGTTTTGTTTGTGACAGTTCGAAATAGAGTAGAGAAAGTTTCATAGTATCAGTCTCGTAGATTTTAGAGCCAGAATTGATTTTATGATTATTTCTATTTCATTAGATATTAAGGTACTTCATCTCTCATTTGGTCCCCTCAACTTATCAGTCCATACTTAGTTAAATCCATACCTCTCTATCGCATTGAAGGCGGTCATGGCTTTTTCAATGCATGGTCTTAGTTATTTGCTCATATCTCAGTTGTTATTAACATTGGCGCTAAAGTAATTGAAGTTGTCAACTATTATTAGCTAGACGAGGTTTGTCTTTTTAGTTTTACATATAGCCGTTTAGAGGGCGCCACCAATAAAATCTTCCAACGAAAATGTAACTTCAATTTTTTGTTGACATAAATCGAGAGTTTCATTGCGATACAACAAGTTGTGCTCCAGTCTCAGCTACGAATCCAGGCCAGGTCCACCCAAAACAGCAAAACATTGATGCGGTTCGTCAGCGAATTAGGGATGACCGTCGTGTAATATACCGAGAGATAGAGGCATCTTTGGGCATTTAAAAGACCTCGATCCAAAAGATCCTACATGAAGATATTGGTGTTAAGAAGTTGGTTTCTTGTTGGATCCCTCATTTGCCCACAAAAGAGCAAAAAGCGGTTCGCGTCAATTGCTGTTGAAAAACATTGGAACAGTTTCAGGAAGCTCAAGAAGAATTCAATGTGTGGACAGCGATTCCAGTCGTCAGAAGAAGCCATCGATGCCTTTAAAACAGTGATTTAGCAGGTGTCAACTGAAGACTGTTTTACCAATTGTAGGTATACCAATAAAGTACTTTCAAGTCTATATATTTTTTGTCTTTATTGCTATATGAAAAACTAAAAAGACAACTAACTCTCGTATTCCATACACGAGTAGTTGCAACTCTTTCTTTTGATGGTATTAAGGCCTTCTATTTCATCCAAGGCTTCTTTGTAGATAAATGCAGATGCCATAAGATATACTTCTTCCTTACTCGACTTCATATTTCGACTATGTTCATTATGTTCTGAACCATTTGGATGTCTGCACATTGGTGCCAATATAGATTTTTCGTGATATAAAAGTCTCAGTTATTAATTTCCATAAGTTACAATACACCCATCGTGTACAATAACATATAGTATTGTTGTGATTCTCTGAAGTCAATAAAATGCATGAAGACTGTTCTGTATCGCTATATTTTTGAACCATGATCTGCAAACTAAGTAGAGCTTCTCTGGTCCGTTTTTTTTAAACCAAACTTTATTTCGACCAATTATTTTTCTATTTTATTGTAAATTATCCAGTGCAGTATTCTTAAAAACATTTTCAATACAATCAGTGCATTGTTTCTTTTTTTTTTCGGTGCCATAAATGTTGACAGTAGCCACTCTGTATGTTTATTGTCGAGTGGTTTAATTACTTTTTCTGGAATTTCATTCGGCCCGGTAGCTTTTCGAGTCTTTGTTAGTTTTGTAGCGCTTTCCATCTTATCTGAGGATATCTTTGGTCCATTAAATATATTTTCCATTTTCGTTTTTGTTCCTTAGTTTTCAAACAGCTCCTTAATATATTCTCTTCTTATCTCCAGTTTGTCTTGTTCTTTGACGATAATGTTTTTTGTTTGTAAAATGAACTGTTTGCATGTTTTTGCTATTTTTTTCACCTTTTTATTATTTTGTCGGAAAACAAAAATACTAAGCAAGTAGGGAAGAAAAATTTAGTATTTCAGTAGGGAGCATGCCGTTTTTTCACGCGAAAAATACGAAATTTTTAGGACTGTTTACTTAAATATGACTGTTTTACTATAAAAAAATCAAATTATATTAGAAATTAGTAATAGAACTTGTCGTAATAATGAATATATGACAATATTTTGACATTGGATTGGTACCAAAAGCCGACAGCATCAGGCAGGTATATAAATTACTATTCAAACCATACCACCCGTCAAAAATATAATACCGTACTAGGTATGAAAAACAGGATAATATCCATTGTTGATGACAACTTTTTACAAAAAAATCTGAACATAATATACAAAATTTTTCGTAACAACGGATATCCTAAACAAATTTTAAAAAAACTGATTTACAGCACTAATTTCTATGACGGTCCCGTCCATGATTCTAATAACAAATCAATCAAATATAAAAAACTTCCCTTTATTAATGGTCTAACTCATTCTGTCATATCCATATTTAAAAATGTTCCTAATATTAGTATAGCTAAATATAATACCATGAACAGCAAACAACTATTTTCAAAATCAAAGACCCAGTACCAACCTTATATAAAAGTAATGTCGTTTATGAAATACCGTGTTTAGGATGTCAAAATAGCTATATTGGCCAAACATCACAATGGCTAAAACAACACATCACACAACATAAAAGTGATTGCCGCTTGAGAAAAAATACTTGCGCAGTGGTTGAGCACTATGAAAACACTGGTCATATGCTAGACTATAACAAAGCTCACATTTTGGCACAGACTGATAACTACAAAAGTAGATTATTTCTTTAAATGTATTACATTAACAAAAATAAAAACACTTTAAATTATAAAACGGACACTGGACAGTTAAGTAATATATATTGTAACATATTGAACAAAATTTATAAATATTAAAAATAGCCAACATTCATCTTAATAACAACTAACCTTAATAATTCATCAAATAAATATTATTCTTCTAACTTTTCTTTTATTGTTATTTTTATTTTTACATTTGAAATAATTTTAATTTTTTACCGTATAGCTGTAACGAACGTGCTTAAGACAATTTAATCTTGACATTCAATATTTCAAATACTTCAATGTCAGTTTTTATTTGCGAAATCTTTTAAATTCTGTGAGTGTTTTAAAATGTATTTGTACGCCATTTTTTGTAATGTTCAAATTGTTTTTAGTTTACTCCTGAAGAAGCTTTTAAATAAATGGCGAAATATTGAGTAATTTAGAAAAAAGAAAGATTTTTATTACAGACCACTTTACCCGATAATTTAAACGTATTTATATATATATATATATATATATATATATATATATATATATATATATATATATATATATATATATATATATTTGTAATTGTCAAAAATCACTGATCGTTTGTGATTTTTATATAATTATATTTAAATAATTAATGCGTTAAGGCCCTTTATATGTTAGTATTCTCATTTAATTATTTTTTAGATCTTGTTTATTATGTAAATATGTTCTGATTTCACAATGTGTAGTACAGTTTTAAATATATTTCGCCATGTTAAGATAGCATGAAAATCTTTTTATTTACATATCACTAATCCAGACTAGAATGTATTATATTTAGAACAAACAAAAAATATATTTTAATTTCAAACCGAAAGCGTATTCATAAGTTTACGTCTGATGCAGGTCTGAAAATCAATTTTTATACGAGGTTTGTTAAAAAAAAGGTTAATTTTCAAATTTCGATTCGAAATTTTTGTGTTATTTTGGTACATATATCCCCAGCATATGTTTACATTTTTTGTTATTTTACATTTTTTTATTAAATATTGTATTAAATTTACATACATCATCAGTTCATCTTACAAAAGATATGCAACAATAATATGATGGAAGTTGAAGAACATAGCTTAATCTACGAACCATATATAGATTATTAAAAAGTACAAACCGTTCAGTTTGAGTTATCAAAAAAACAGAACTAAATCAGTTTTGTAAAAGTTTAAAAAGAGTTCAAAGAACAGACATGTTAAAAAAGCTTTAGAGTAAGTAACAAAGCAAAAAAATTATATACAATCTGTATGACAAACAAAGTTTCAAAGTTAGCACTGATTAATTAATAATAATAGATATTAGAGTAGTTTATATTTAACTTTAGGTAACACTATTTAATTGGCTTGCTCTAAACAATAAGTGACAAAGTAAAATTACAGCAAAGGCACAATGCGATCACTTCAAAGGTTGTATCGGAAGAGATGAGTTCTCTCTTAGTCAAACCGTAGTTTGACTTCTCCTGAGATGTCATGGTATATATTTTTGTGTCTATCCTTCTTTGTTTAAAATTACCTACAATCTGTGCTGCTTTGGCTTCATCGCAGTCTGGAATTTGTGACATACTTGTTTTAAACAATATTTAATTAAACTTAATAAAATGAATTAAAAATAACCGAATTACTAGGGGTTTTCCTTTACGCGAAGAAAGTTTTTTATGATAAAATGCATCAGTTCCTGTCTTTCTCTTCTTCATCTTCCTCTTGGTGATCATTCTAAAATCTGTTTTGGTAGTCTTCCCCTGATTTATGCGTTGTACCTGACCGCACCAAATGTCATTTAGTTCTGATATCGTCTAATAACGAGTGTTTTACATTCATTATCTCTCTAAGTCTGTCGTTTGTGTGCTTACCTATTCTCGATATGCCATACTTCACTTTCATATGTTATAATACTCTTGATAATGGTTAGATCCTTTTTTTATGTACTTTTGTAATGTGCTGGCCCCAAAGGATACTATTAAGCATAGAGATGGCTGCCCTGTCCTGCGTATTTCTTTCTTTTATGGCCTTGTCGAGTGTTCCGTCTTTAAACCCCCAACTAAACCACCCAATTGTCGTGTCCGACAACACCGAGCCCGACGGTTCGATGTGCAGGTTTCTTGAACGACAAAAAGTTGTTACCTCCCGACTTGACAGGTTGGGTAATGGGGAAGTTGGCTGTCGGGATTACGCAGTTGTACAACCAGATAGGTCCAACGTTGTCGGTCACAAGTATATTTAGTTATCTGTAGGCCTAGGTAGGTACCTACTTATATTCTGGACAAAATTCAATTACTGCTTCATCTTCAAATATTATATTGTTTTTGTAGTCTTCTTCTATACAAATTTTTTTTGTCTTCCTTAATGTTCTTCCGTAACCACCTTCGATATTATTCTTGTATTAATTTTCTTGTTATATAGTCCATGTCATCGTGGTCCTGCTATAATACTACCTGGTCGTTTGCAACACATAGAGTATATAGAGTGCTATTGTTGTTTTGGGGTATCCCCATTCCACTGCATTTTTTTTCGTGTTTTGAAGGCTTGTTTCAAGTAAATTTAAAAAAAAATTTTCGCCAAACATCCTTATTGTTTGTTTACTACGCTTTTTAACAAACGTCGTATATAAATCAATAATAATTTTGATGATTTTAATACTTCTGAGAAATTAAAGATCCTAAATTACATACCGAACACAAAAATGTACTTATTTTAAATAATCCCAACGATTTTTTCTACAAACTATGACTGCCTTTAAAAACTGAAAAAAGAAATTATTAAATTCACAACTTTTCTGTTATATTCGATATATTATTCGATCAGTTTAAAATATCATGTAAATCAATCTCTTATCGACAACCACAAAAGTTGCTTATTCATTCAAATTGATAAATAAATATTTACTTTTTGTTTAATTATTCGATTTTCTGACATTTTGTCGATTTGTCTATTCCGATTGGTACTAGTATATTCTGTGTCATTATGCAGATGGGATCAATCTGATTCTGAACAATTCCTCTTCGCCTTCAGTCATATAATATCAACTTGTTTTTGCTAATATTGTCTGTTCGTATTTATTACCAGGAAAAAAAATTGTAGTATGAATCAGCGTATAAGCCATTAAATATTTATGTCAAAGAAATAGTACTACTACAGTTTAAGAGGTTTTACTTTTGAAATATTTTCAAAAAAAATCAGCAGTATCAAAGTCACCCAAATACCTAGGGTGTGAATATTCAATGCTGAAGTTTACCTTTTATATAGAATAAAATAAAGATATTGTGATACGAGTGGATAACTTTCTTCCGGAAGCCATGGCGTATCCATCGAGTCAACAAGCTATAGTGCATTTTTATGTATGAGAGAGTAATAAAACAATAAATTATGTATGCAAATCCCTAAACTGTTGATACGGGTGACTCAATGAAAAACAGATATTTGTCAACAAGTTTACAGAAGTATATAGGAAAACAATTTTAAATTGAGTATGACCACCAGGTATAAAGGTTGGAGCAGAATAGAATACAATAGTTGTGAGGATTACTAATCCCTAAATAAGGTTGCCAGTGTCGGAGTGATGGAGGTTAACAGGTACTAATGAATTTGCAAGAAATGTAAGATGTTTATTTTATTGGTTATATATAACCAATAAAAGTTTAATAAGTACCTACCTATTTGCAAAATAAAGTTTAATTCTTTAGATAAAATAAAACGTTTTATTTTATCTATTTGCAAAATAAAGTTTAATTCTTTGCCTATTTGCAAAATAAAGTTTAATTCTTTAGATAAAATAAAACGTTTTATTTTATCTGAAATGAGTGCATTCCACGAAGTAAGGGTTTCAACAATCAAACATTTAATTCTTTAATTCCAGGAATCTACGACAGTAATTGACTAGATAATTACCTTCTAAACTTATTCCACAGAAAATGTGATAGTGGGTTTTTCCATTTTGTATATAGGAAGGTCCAAGTGGCGTATTCAAAATTCTTAACAGTTCACTAAAAGTAGGTACTTCAGTTGCAAGGTGCAGTTTATTGTGTATACTAGTGTTATGGAAAATTTGGAAGTGCCGTGTAAACGCCGAAAAATTGGTCCTCTAACAGTTAATGAAAAAACATTAATATTTAATTGTTTTAAATCATTTACAGACAAACGTTTATGTGAAAGTGTTGATGAGACCGTTGAGTTAGTTAGCAGTACACTTGGTGTTGGGAAATCTACGATTTACAGAGTTATTAAAGAAGAGAAATGTGGTAGTTTTCAAATGCCACGTAATGCTCCAGGGAAACCAAAATTTCAAATAGAATATCATTTTAAAGAAGGACTTCGACGGAAAGTGCATGAATTCTTCTTTAGACAAGAATTTCCAACATTGGATAAAGTTTTTGTCTCAGTTCGAGATGATAAGGATTACCCAGAAATGAGTCGAAGTACGTTATGGAAACTTTTAAAAGAAATAGGCTTCCACTGGAAAAAGAATCCCAGAAAGTCTATTTTATTAGAAAGAAGCGATATTGTCATATGGAGAAGACATTTTCTAAGAACCATAAAGGAAATGAGAAACCAAAAAAGAAAAATATTTTATCTTGATGAAACATGGATCAACGAGGGTCATACACCAAATAAATTTTGGCAGGATGAAACTGTTACAAGTCAAAGGCACGCTTTTGTAAATAACTTATCTACTGGTTTAAACCCACCACCAAAAAAGAAAAATATTTTATCTTGATGAAACATGGATCAACGAGGGTCATACACCAAATAAATTTTGGCAGGATGAAACTGTTACAAGTCAAAGGCACGCTTTTGTAAATAACTTATCTACTGGTTTAAACCCACCATCAGGAAAGGGACGCAGGCTGATAATAGTACACATTGGCAGTTCAGACGGTTTTGTTGAAGGTGGTTTATTAACTTTTGAATCAACTCGTACCGGTGACTACCATGAAGACATGAACGCTGATGTCTTTCAAGAATGGTTCGAACAAATGATAGATCTTCTTCCTAAGAACTGTGTAATAGTAATGGATAATGCAAGTTATCACTCCAGACTTATAGAAGGACTGCCCACAACCAAGTGGTTAAAAATAGACTTGCAGAATTGGCTGAGTTCAAAAAATATTACGTACCATCCCGGATCTATAAGAAAGGAACTTTATTCGTTGTGTGCTCTTCATAAAGAAAAATTTAAAAAATACGAAATTGATGAAATTGCCAAAAATCGTGGAATGACAGTACTTAGATCCCCACCATATCATTGTGAATTAAACCCGATTGAACTGGTATGGGCACAGATAAAGAGTGAAGTTTCAAGAAAAAATACCACTTTTAAAATTCATGATGTTAAACAGTTGTTTTTGGAGGCCGTAAATAATGTAAAACCTGAAAACTGGGAAAAGGCAGTAAATCACACTATTAAAGAAGAGGAAACAATGTGGAAGCTGGACAATATTACTGATAAAATGATCGAGCCAGCTATTATAAATCTTGGTTCTGAAAGTTCATCTTCTGAATCTGATTTGGATTTGTAACAAGTAGCTGTAAGTTTTATATTAATATTTTTATTCATCTATTTAACATACCTTAGACGGTTTTAAAAACTCTTTTTCTCTTTTGTAATTTTTAAAAATTAAAAAAAATGTGAATTTTTTAAAACCCTTTTTAATGTAGGCCAGTCAGTTCTAATATAGTGTGTGATAAAAGAGGTCACTTTTGTTTACATACACATAACTCTTTATAACATTGAAATAATTCATTTATTTTTTACAATTATTCAAAGTAATTTTTCAATTAATCTTGAGCACGCCCATGGAGTGGTCGGAGCTACCAGTTAAAATTATGCTAATTACTCTCTCGTTCATAAAAATAAACTATAATAAAGCAATACAAATATATTCTCGACCACAGGGAACTACCAATACACAATTATTGTGATGAAGATACAAACTTAAATCAATTACGCTCTTTCTACAACTTTGGAATAAAACATAATAGTTGGATCCGCGAATACTCTGAAGCCCAACCCAACAGTTTTTCAACACGGTCGATGTGTAGATCAATTACACAAATGGAGTAAACTATCATCTCCATCATACAATGGTAATATCAAAGATTTCCTGTTTGGAACATCAGAGTTGATAAATTATATAAACAATTTCGATATTTGTAAATTTAACTTTCCAAAAATCGTTTCCAAAAAAAAAATTTTGAGCATCGTTGGAGATTTCGTCAATATGCTGTTGTTTTAATGGCTAGACTTCATGCTATTATTGTTTTGAGACTTCCACATTACCATTGTTGAGTATGTTTGAGTTGAGGTGTGAATTGAATCCAATTGAATTAATTTGGGATCAAACGAAATGGTATGTTGCTCGAGAGAACGTATCATTTAAAATTGGTGATGTTTAGCGCCTATTACAAACCAGTATAGATTACATACATCCCACAAATTGGAAGAACGCTGTTGACCATGGATTGAAAATAGAAGAGAAAATGTGGAAGTTGGATGGGATAATGCAAAATGTTATTGGACCTGTAATAGTGAGGGTCGGCGACAACGTATTTTTTTCATCCAAAACGGTTAATAGCGAGTTTACAGTACATTTGTGTTAAATATGCCATGTACGCTAAAGATAATTTTAAATCACAGAATAAAAAGTAATTTTCGTTGTTGGATTATCTATTCAACTATTTATTAATCTTTCTAAAGAACATAAAAGGCTTATTTACGACTAGAATAAAATCTTGGGTCAGATAGCCAAGCGGATCAGAAAACAAAAAGGCTAAGTAACAGTATACAGTCTAAATAGTTTGCTACTTAAGACTAGGATACGCTGGTGTATCGAATATACCTAGAAGAGATAGAGGTAGAGGTTAGCAGCTCGGTTTTACTCACTCCATAGATCCCCATTGGTCTAGTGTTTACGCTTGAGAAAATAGAATATAAATAGTTATAAAAAAAAATGCTTCTACTAACATTCGGTATATTTGTTATATGGCAATTAATTATCTAAACAAGTTATTAAAAAAAACGTGCTTACCAAATTTTAATTTGCTAAAACGTATCGTGAATATGTCTGTTGTTACAGCTGGCTTACTGTAAAAGACCGTGTATTACCCGTTAAAATGTACCGAGAGCTATCAAAACGTTGTGAACCGATATTATTTTTATTTTATTATTAGTAAACCTCGTACAATTATTAGTATATTGTGTTACATGTATGAGTCACCCTTCCCAATTTCTTGTCATAGAAGTTTGTTTTAAATAGAGTAATGTTAGTTTTTCAGATCTTTTATACTTACCTATAAATGTGTTGAAATTCTGTACGGTAACATAATGGTGACAGTTGATATGGTATATCTTCACATTGTTTAGTCAAATAAACTGCCAAAAAGATTTGAATGGTGCTTACAGTGCAGAAAAAATTATTATTGCTCACACAAGAATGGACGGTCAAATAAAGTTAGTTTGTTAAATATCATCATCATTCTGGTTTACAACCCTGCTAACTGAGGAGGTCCTAGCCTCCTCAAGAATTTGTCTCCAGTCGTATTCCCTTATTTCTCATGTCTTCATCGATGTTATCAAGGAACCTTGTTCTGGGTCTTCCTCTTCTTCTCTGACCAATGGGTATATCAAGGAGCGTTTTTCTAAGCTGGGTCATTTTGTTCCATCCGCATTACATGCACTATCCACCTCAGACGTCATATCTTAATATGTTTTACGATATCAGGTTCCTGGTATATTCTATAAAGTTCGAAGTTGTATCGTCTTCTCCACACTCCATTGTCATTCACTGCTCCATAGATTCGCCATTTCGAGTTTTCATTATTTTTTGTTAGAGTCCAGGTCTCTGAACCATATGTTAGGACTGGTCGTATTATTGTTTTGTAGAGTTTTATTTTTGTATTTCTCGATATAATTTTGGATTTAAGGAGGAGATTGAGCCCAAAATAGCATCTGTTGTTCGTGCAAATCTCTGCGGTAGTATTATTTTCAGTGTTAAGGAGCACTCAAAGGTATACAAATTCGTTCACTGCTTCGATGACGTCGTTTCTATAAGAAGACCACTTCAATCAATCAATGTTCTTCTCATAGGATAGATAAGGGTAATTTTATTACGATAAGGATGAGAATGTGTTTGTGCCCGTTTAGGGTCGGTTGACCCTCTTCAGGCTAGCGTTGAATTGTGAGTGATGGCGTACACAAGCAAACAGGCCCGAGAAACCGCCGGTGTGTTGGCATTTCTTCATCTTCTCCTGGGGGTTGTTGGAGTCACTATCGAGCCAGTGAGCCAGGGGTGAAAGGTTGACTGGATGGATGTTCTTTTCAGTTTGATCGTCGTTTGTGAGTATTTTAGACTTAGATACGACAAGGTCGGGTCTCTAGTGACCATTGGTCCTGTGCAGTCTCAAGCTTAACTCGGCCCCAAAACCAGTGTATTGCACTGAAGTTTTGTGATCGAGTCTCGAGAGTGCGGAGTGCACTCTCTTCGAGAGTGCGGAGGGACTCCGCAGCCTCACGGAGCCAGGGGGCGGTAAAAACCCCCCGAGAAAAAGGCTTGCTCCACAAACGTATACTTTGTAATAGTTGACTGTGGCTATACTTACCGCGCGTTTACCACGCTGCTATTTGGTCTCACGATGGACGTCTATCACGGACTAAAAGCACCGTCGTACTCGCTCTTGTTCCTGAAGCGATTTTGCCTCTCAAAGAAAAAGTTCTGGGGCCAGTATATTCTACTGAAACCTCTTACTACTAGACTTTGATAACTACCGCCAGACCTCGTCGGTTTTTCGGACGTGCTTCTCCTGAGACGAACTATGTACTACAATCTTCAGAGCCGGGGCTCTCCCAAACTACTCGCCGACGTTGCTATGGAGACGATGTATTGCCAGGGACCTTCTCGCTCGACGTCTCGTACGAGTATGGGAAGACCACTTCTTGGAATGGTCTTCTTATAGAAACGACGGAATCCTACTCCCACTCCAAGACCACTCTTGGAGGGGGAGTAGGATTTGTGGTTGCGTGCTTATTTTCATATACTTCGTTTTGTTGCTGTTTATTATTAAACCCATTTTTGTAGCTGATTCTTTTAATGCGACATACGCCTCTCGTACAGTGTTTTCCGTTCTCCCAACAATATTGATATCATCAGCATAGGCCACGATTTGCACTGATTTATTATATATTGAACCAGTGGTTGTGACTTGTGACATACATATTACTTTTTCCAGAGCCAGATTGAACAGTATACAGGAGAGAGGGTCTCCCTGGCGCAGTCCGTTATTTGTTTTAAAAGGTTTAGACAGTTTCCTCTGAATTCTTACTCTACATTCAAATTTTTCAAGAGTTAGTTTTGTTAAATTTACCAACTGATTTGGTATTCCTAGCTCTTTCATTGCTTTGAACATTTCTTTTCTATTCACAGAGTCGTATTCTACTTTGTAGTCTATAAATATTTGATGAGTATCAATGCCATATTTTAGTGTTTTTTCCAAAATTTGTTTCAGGGTTGCAATCTGATGAATTGTCGATTTACCACCTCTGAAACCAGCCTGGTATTTTCCCACTATCCGTTCGGCATATGGTGCCATACGGTGACATAGTACTGTTTAAAATATTTTATACGCTGCATTTAGAAGCGTAATTCCTCTGTGGTTAGAGCATTCAAAGATATCTCCTTTTTTGTGTTTGGTGCAAAGTATTCCAATATTCCAATCATTGGGGAGGGATTTGTGTGTACATATTTCTTTCATAAGCTGCTGTAATGTCATTGTGGTATCATGGCCACCTTCTTTATATAGTTCAGCTGGGAGATTATCTATTCCGGGTGATTTGTTTCTTGCTAGCTTTTAACTGCATCTTTAACTTCGAAAATCGTTGGTGGTTCCTGTTCCCTCTCGTCTGTTCCCCTTACCTCATCTCTTTCGTCTTCCAGGTTTTCTTCTTCTTCCTGTATATTAAGTGCCTGAAAGTATTCCACCCATCTATTCAATACATCTTTCCTTGTTGGTAATAGGCCGCCATTCTGACTTCTGCATTGTCTTGTGATTGCCTTGAATTCTTTTCTGTTGATGTTAACGTTCTTATGCTCTGAATTCTTTCTCTCTGTTGACGTTTTCTATATATTTAAGTTCCTCATTTAGTTGGTTTTATTTTTTTCTTTTGTTTATCATCTTTTCTTCTCTTTGTCTGGTAATTCTCTACAGTTGTTCTAGTTCGTGTTTGTTAAATATTGTCAATCAATTTGAGTGAAATGTCGTCTCGAAGATTGTTTAAGATTGTTGGTTTTCTTTAAAAAAATCAGATTGGGCAAAACTTTTACTAAAACTCATCAACAAATTAGAATGAACTCCTTCTGATAATTTTTGACTTTTGTCCAAATCATGCTCTATTTTTACGCATTTGAAAATTTTGTTAAAGTCTAGTGAGTAGTGCTTGGACCACAATGGCGAAGATTTGAACATATATTTTAACGTAGAAAAACTTAAAATTCATATTATTTAGAAAATTTTAGAATTTACTTTCAAGAGCTATCACTGTATAGTTCAAACGTGGATTAAAGTAATTTTTATTTATGTTTTCAATGAAAAAATATCTAGAGGAGATTATTGTAAGTTCTAAGCAGCTGCAATAGAATAGTTTAGAGGGTAGATATTGCAATTTGCTGGATGTGTATCGAAGAATTTTTTAATTTTAGTAAATATACCTCTTACAATTAAGTATAATTTTACTTAAGTCTATATTTTTCCTATAAATGTTGAAATATATACGTATAAATGTTCGTATAAATTCATGTAATACCACAATAATAGGTATATATTTATTAAAAGTGGCAAAGCTTTTGTTCAAAGTTACAAAAGAAACAAATGAGGTAGTCGTAAAAATTAAAATCCATTATTCGAAGTAATATCCTTAATTATATATTATGTTAAAAGGCATTTGAGGTAATAACGGCAACTGGAAGATGCTCCGTCTTTATGCCAGACTGTACTTTGATAATTACACATAAAAGTGGACGAGCCGATGCTTTGTATTGTATGCGTGCGTTAGGGCATTCGATATATTCAGTTCGTCGTTGCCATTCTATTCGAAAATCCGGTTATCAGTTTTCTATTTATTTGGTTTTAAACGGAATATATTTTATTTCGTTTCATTCCATTTTATTTTGTTTAATAATAGCTATTGCATATCGACAAATTTGAATTACATATTCGTATTTTTACATTTGTTTGTATGTAATAAACGTTTTAATTAAATATTATAATTATCAGGCTTTTTGTATTTTTAAGTTGTTTCTAAACAAAGGATGTATGCCGCACAAAACTTATTGCTGTAGCCATTTTTCTTTTGATATTTATGGTTACAGACAAAATCTACAAAATGTGTATGTGTGGAGAGAGAGAGAGAGAGAGAGGGGGATGGCATTAGACAAAGAATCTTTTTGCCACAGAAAATTGTTATGAGGATGTTTAAATTTTTATCTTAGAATTGTTTATAAACTTGATTAGAATATTATATATGTCAGAATAAGATAACATATTGCTGATGTTAACTGGTAGGCTAATATTGAGATCGATTAAACCTAAATATAGGCTCACGAGTCTGTTTCCTATGATTAAGACAATCGAAAAATAAGTGGTTCAAATCTCCGATATGTAGATTTATTATTACATGGACAGAAAGGAGTTTCATAGATTCCAATCCTATGCAGATGCTCTGGAAAGAGGCCATGGTTAAGTTTTAGCCGGGAATATCAACGAGGAATGTACTTTATTATAGTTAAAATTAAAATCTGGAATATTTTTTGGTAAGCATGGATGAATAGAAAAGTAATAGTTTCTTGAAGTCTTCTGAACCTCTTTATATTTTGACATCCATCTTTCCCTGCCAATACTCCTGATAATAGAAAAAAGATCTTTAAAGTAGTGAACATTTGTAATTTCGGAAATCTCAGATGTATTTTTTGCCATACTGTCCACTAATTCGTTTCCAATTACTCCATTGTGTCCTTTAACCCAGAGTAAAGCAACTTTTTTTTTGTGACTTTTATTTCATGTAATAATTTTTTGATGTCAAGTATAGCAGTAGCCTCTGCTGTAAAAATACAAAAACATTCATGAATTCGTTATTTCTCAACATAATTGCTGTTTGAAACAAAAAATACGAAACCAGCACTTTTAACAGTTTTTGATCCACCTATATAAATTATTGTCAAATCTTCCCCTAATTTGCTTAGTATGGATTTAAATATCAGATTAGTTAAAATTGGCAAATCTGAACATGAGGGAATTATAATGGTTCGTTTGTCTATCAGAACTTCAAGGTATTGTTTGTAAAAAGGAAATTTTGGTTGCTGTAAATATATAAGATTGAAATGAATTCGTATCAATAAAAGATTCTGCAAGAGGAGGAAAAATTTTTATTCTCCAGTAAGAATTTGTTAAATTTTCTGTCAAAAGTAAACCTATTTTGTGAACCATAGTTGTAATAAACGATTTGTATGTTATTAGACGTTTGTTGGCTAACATTTATTTGCCTACGTATGTGTAAAGGTGGTTCTTGAGCTTCTGCTAGAACTGCTTGTTTTGGTTAAGACATCATAGCTCCTAGACAAAATCTACAAAAAGATTGTCAGTCTCCGTAATGGAGTGGTACCTATCTGACCCTCAAGCTATAACCAACAACCCCTTCCCATCACGGGACATAACGAATGAGCAGGCTTTGTACTGAAAGTTACTTTGGATGCCCTGGGTAATGGGACATCCTCTGTTTTACTTTATATGGTTAAGCCACCTGATTTTAGGGGTAGGTAGAAGAGCTTTTCTCTCTATTGAAGTTAATTTGCACATGACTTTGGACTTGTGTCCCAAAATGTATGTTCCGGACAACGAGTCACAGACCCAAGACTACTACCGCCCGCATTGTGTGTGCTCGGTCACTCAGTCGCCGACTTGGCAAAATAATTTTTGTTCTCCTTTTCGACTGAGCGCCCGAAGGATCTGGCCATTGAGCCCACGTCTGTGGGTAGGTGACCTCGATGCTCAAGTTCCGCGAACTTGATCCTTTTGACCTACCTGAAATGCTTTTTACATGAACGGCTTTTCTGCTGCCTGTGCTGCTTCACACAACATTCACTTTACTTTTTTATATTGTATTGGTGCTGGATGGCTGCTGAAGATTAAAAATAAAAATAACTAAATAAAAGAAATAAAATATAAAGATAGGGTATTTTTTGGGTCTTCTGTTCCTGCGTTTATTCGACTACGGCATGACGATCATTTCTTTACTGTTATTCTGGATCTTCTCTATTTCCAGCTAGCTGCTGTCTGGGCCGCATGTGTACTGTCCTTTGGTTTTCGTCATAGGCTGTCAACTCTCTTAATAGTCTACTAGGCTGGTTCCTGATGATAATTTTTCCTACATCCTCTTTCTAGCGTGTTTTTCATAACTTCCGCTTTGTCATCTTTTGCTTACACAATTCGATTTTCTTCAAGTAAGGGTGGAATTGGTTTTTTTATCTTTTCTTAGTATTTTAGATAGCTTCCAGAATACAGATTTATTTGGGTTTAGTTGCTGGATATAGTTGTCCTAATTTTAGTTTCGATGTTCTTCTAATGGTTTTTTTTTACTTCCCTATTTAGCTCATTTTTCGGCAATTTCCTGCCCATTTGGAAAAATAAAAAAAAATCCATTTAAACTTGAAAAAATATATAAAATCGAATAAAAAAGGTTTGGTGCGGTGGAAATGCAAAAGAAATTAGCCAGTTTTTGCTCTGCTTATAGGGGTAAACCGCTCGCCTATTTTGAGGTATCTCATGAAAGTGATCATGCAAAAAAATCTAATGGGAAAATTTTTCCGAACGAACACGAACATTTCGCCTTGTCTATTAACTTTTAATGTTTTGAAAATTAAAGAAAAACGTTTTTAATTTTGTCTTTATAAAAAATTCTTATTTTGAATTTAAAAATAGTTTTATTTAAATGCTTGAAATTAATTTCTATTTTATTTTCTGGTCAGAAGTACAATTACATCATAACTACACTGAATTATAATTCTATTTATATTCTTAAATCTTCATTTTTATTTAAAAGATAATGAGAATACTGTCGATAACAATACAAAAACGTTGGTATAACAGGAACAATATTTATATTTTTAAAAATGGAATTTATTGTTGATAGCGAATATTTTAAGTCTGCTCTAGTTCTCTTGAAACTTGAAACATGATTTATCTATAAAAACACGTTCACCGACTGCATACACGAAAGATTAACTTGCATTAAGTAACAAATATTTTTAATATAAGGTAAGTAAATATTAAACTTTATCAAAATTTCTTACTTAAAGTCCTTCTTAGTCTTCTATCGTCTGTTTTTGGACATAGGCCTCTCCCAACTCAGTCCATCAAATATTGAGGTATGTTGAGGTTCTTAACGAACTCAGTTTTCCAAATCCTGCTCATGCCAGTGTTTTCAGCACCTTGGTTCTCTTTGTCAAGTTTCAGAATTTGCGAGTACAAGTTATATTCTTGGACTTGTTCTCGTGATTATATCGAACACATTCGAGGTACTACAAACGGTGGTGGAGCAACTCACAGACAGCTCTCAATATGATCGTCGGCCTAAAAATGAATATGACAAAAACAATAACAATGAAAAAACACAGACGACCCCAGAGGTATAAATGGCAGCGAGATAAAACAAGCCCAAAAATATATTTACCTAGGTCAAATTCTGAAACTTGACAAAGAAAACCAAAGTGCGGAAATCACGTGAAGAGAAAGACTAGCATGGGCAGGATTTGGAAAAATCAGTTGGAGGCTTAAGAACTGCAAAATACCTCAATACTTAAGGAGCAAAATGTTCAACGAGTGCATCCTTCCTGTCATGACATATGGATGTCAAATTTGGACCCTATCTAAGGTTGAATGAAAGAACAAACTGACCACAATGGAAATTGCAATGTTAGGTTCGGTTGATAGTCGTATATATCGGATAGGAAGTGGAACGACTGAGTAAAGTGAAAAACAAAAGTCGAGGATCAAGTAAGCCACACTGCTTGACAAAAGGACCAACGTGGGAACGCCACAAGATACATTGGAGACCGCACAAAGGTAGACGATCGAGAGAAAGACCAAAGATGAGATGGGTAGATGACATCAAAAAAATAGTCGAAACAAATTGGAAGTATGTTGCTCAGAATAGAGATCGAAGAAAGTAGTTGGGAGAGGTCTATGTCCAAAAGAAGGCCAAGATGAAGGAGAATACTGCAGACAATTGGTTTCTTGTACATCTCACATTCGTCTTACCTTCTGGCTCAGATTTTTAGTGTTAATGACTACTTACGTAGCCAGGACCGACGGTTTTACGTGCCTCTCGAAGCACGGTGGAAGTTCAGTTAAATTAGAAATTAAAAAGTTTTTGGTGTCTGTGATGTGGATCGAACCCAGCCCGTGGGGCTTGTTAGGCCAGTACTATAGCATCTGAGCTACGACCACCACTACCTTATTGTTTACGAGATATTGAAAATAACATAGGCAATCTACAGACGAAACTAGGCTTGACCTCTGAATCGACGTGAACTGAACTAAATCGACTGTAAAATAATAAATAATTCGGGTGGTTTTGTTGAAGAAAAAATTTTAACAATTAGATTTCGATGGTTTTACATTATCCTGTATTATGTGATTTATCTCCAGAAATAATTCACAATACTTCTTTTTCGAAATGGGTTTGGTCTAATAAAAGCATCCATCATCTAATTTTGAGTGAACTTTATAAACCCCCAGCATAAACAATAATAATATAAACACGGTTATCAACCAACGTTTTGTTTGTTACGTAACATGCCAACAAGCGAGAAGCAGCAGGCACCGGGCATTAACTCAGCTTTGTTGCCAGAGCTACCGCTTTTGTGGTAGATCTAAGTAGTTGGCGAAATATGCCCGCTCCGTTGGAAATAATTCTATGCCGGTCTCGGATATTGCTAATTTTGTTTTGAAAAATATACGTTGAGGATACATAATTTTATATGTATATCAAAAGTTAATCTAATTATTTTTATTAGTAGGTTTTGTGTGGTAAACATTTTCACTTATACAGGGTGACAATTGGCAATAGAACGATTTTAAACTAAATGGTACACAAGAAATTTGCAAGAAAATACTATTTTATTAACATCAAAATGAAGCTTATGTTATGCCATTTACAATCTAATTAAGTATGGAAAATAATGTCATCAAGGTGGTGACCCATCACGTTGGATGCAGTTTTCGATCCTCTTTATGAAATCCTCCATAACACGCTCTAACATCGCTCGATCAAAAGTCAGGTTAAAGTTGTTAGTTTATTGATTTTGTTGGTTATGACTTTTGTGGTAAGCTTATGTGCGGTGTTCAGTAGATTTATACCTTTATAATTGTTGGGGTCTTCTTTATCTCCTTCAACATTGGTATCATTATGCTGCCTCTCCATGCGTCTGGTATCTTGCAGTGCAATATTAGTTTTTGTATAAGTTTTGTCATCTCTAGGGTTATACTTTCTCCTCCGGGGTTTAGAAGCTCGTTGGTTATTCCGTCTAGTCCTGGTGACTTTCTATTTTTGAGTGAATTTAAGACTATTTCTACTTCCTGAAAACTCATTTCTGTTTCATGTCTTAATTCAGGTACGTTATTGTGTTCATTATTATTTTCCTTTCCTTTAAACAGTTCCGTCAAGTATCTTTACCATTCGTTTGCTGGGATGTTATTGTATTCCTTTAATTCTTCTATTTCTTTCCGTTGGTTTTTTTTTAGCCCTTTTTCTATCCGAATTGTCGAATAAAGGCCTCTCCCATTTCTCGCCATTCATCCCTGTTGTGTGCTAGGCGTTTCCACATTGGTCCTGCGACTCTTTTGATATCGTCGCTCCAGCGCATTTGAGGTCTTCCTCTTGGTCTCTTCGCATCGTACGGTCGCCAGTTTCCGACTTCTTTGTTCCATCTACCATCTTCGAGACGTTCGTTGTGTCCAGCCCATTTCCATTTTAATTTAGCTGCTTGTTTCGCGGCGTCCTTTATTTTTGTTCTGTTCCGGATTGCTTCGTTCGTTTGCCGATCTATTAGTGAGATACTAAGCATCTGTCGTTCCATGGCTCGCTGAGTTTTTCGAATCTTGTCCATGTTCTTTTTTGTGAATGTCCAGGTTTGAGCTCCGTAAGTGAGAACGGGAAGGATACAAGAATCGAACACTTTTGTTCGAAGGTTTTGGGGTATCTTTTTGTCTTTCAGTATGTATGAGAGTTTTCCAAATGCGGCCCATCCCATTTTTACTCGTTTGCTTATTTCGGTAGTTTGGTTTTCTTTGTTTACCTTGATATTCTGACCCAGATATATGTATTCTTCTACATGTTCCACTTTTGTTCCTTGGATGGTTATCGTCGGTTGATCATCTTTATTCGACATTAGCTTAGTTTTACTCAGATTCATTTTCAGTCCTTTTTTTATGGATTCCGTATGAAGCTCATCGATCATCGTCTTCAGTTCTTTCCAGCTGTCGGCTATTAGTACTACGTCATCTGCATATCTTAGATGGTTTAAATACTTTCCGTTTATCGATAGTCCCTTCGTTTCCCAATTTAGTGATTTAAAGATGTCTTCAAGTGCGGCAGTAAATAGTTTTGGAGATATGGTGTCTCCCTGTCTTACTCCTCGGTTGATTTTTATTGGCCTCGTTTTCATTCCGTTATCCATCGTGACTACCATTTCAGCGTGTTGATATATATTATGTATTAATATTCTATATCTAGAATCTATTCTGCTGTTGACCAGTGCTTCCTCAATAGCCCATAATTCTATGCTGTCAAAAGCTTTCTCGTAGTCTATAAATGCTAAACAGATTGGTAAATTGTATTCGTTAACTTTTTCTATTAGGACCTTTAGTGTGTGAAGATGGTCACATGTACTGAACCCTTTTCTAAATCCGGCTTGCTCTACTGGTTGATATACATCGAACTTTGTTGTCAATCTATTTGTAATTATTTTTGTGAATGTTTTATAAAGTTGTGATAGTAGTGATATTGGACGATAATTTTTCAGATCTGTATTGTCCCCTTTTTTGTGTATTAATATTGTGTTAGCAGTATTCCATTCCTTTGGTATGTTTCCTTCAAATAGGCATTTATTAAAAAGTATTTTTAGGTACCTGATGACTACTTCTCCGCCTTCTTTCAACATTTCTGCCAGAATTCCATCACTACCCGGTGCTTTATTTCTTTTCAATTCTTTAATTGCATTTTCTATTTCTACTTCGCTTATTTCGGGCATTACTTCAGAATTTACGTTTGTTATTTGTCTTTTCAGATTTTGCTTTGAAGAGTCGGGGGGATCGTTTCTTGAGCGGTATAACTCAGTATAGAAGTTTTCAACTATGTTTGATATCTGAGCTTTGCTTGTTTCTAGTTGGCCTTGTTGATTTTTCATAGTTATAATATTTTTCTTTCCTAATTTCGGTTTGGTATATTTCAGACTTCGATTTTTCTCTATCACTCTTTTTACATGTTCTTGTTGATGTTTTTTAATATCGTCTTTTATCTGTTTTCGTATGACTCGATTAAGTTCTTTATATTCTGTGGTATTTCTTTTGTTTAGTGACAGGAGCTCTTTTCGTTGTTTCAGCATATTCTTCGATTCTGCACTTATTTTGGATTTTTTGTTGTTATGGCGGGTTGCTACTTCTGAGCTAGCATTCAATAGTTCTTTTGTTATAAGTGAGTTAATTTTATTAACGCTGAGTTGTTCTAGATTCAGTGCTTGGGCGGTTTTTAATTTGCTAGCACCTAGTTGGTTTCTTATGAATCTCCATATTTGTTTTTGTGTACCGTAGATGTCGCTTTCCATCCTTTTTGTAAACTGTTCCTAGTGTTCATTTTTTGTTCTTCTTACCAACTGCTTTGTTTCATTTCGTATTCTTCTATAGTTGTCTTGGGATTCTGGAGTATTTAATGTTTTGTACTTCGTGTAAGCTTCTCGTTTCTCTTATTTTATATTCTCTTATTTCTTTTCTGAACCATGGTGTATTGTTGTTGTTTCTTTTGTTCAGTATGACTTTGCGTTTTCCTAGAGCTTCTGTTGCTGCTTCTTCAATGTTGTTTTTAATTTTCTCCCAGCTCGCGTTTATATCTTCGATGTCGTCTATTTGTTTCAGCTGTATCTTCTGTGCTAGCCTCCTTTGGTACATTTCTCTTGTAGAATAGTTCCACAGTCATTCTACATTAAATTTTTCCTCGGTAATTTCCTGTAGAAAATGTGTTGGTGGGATTTTCATTCTTATTTTTGCTAGTACTAGTTTGTGTTCACTCCCTGCGTCTGCTGAGTTTAAAGTTAAATACAAATGGGATAAAACAAAGGTGAATAATTATGGATATTAACACTTTTTATTTAGAGGCCGATTTTACTAATTACAAGTAAATTCCTTTAGACAGTCCTATATTTCATATTGTAGGGTGGAAAGATATAATTTAGGAATTTTATACATAAATATAAATGTGTGTATCTATCGATGTATGTATTTAATATACCTATTATGTAATTGTCCATTTATTTTACATTATAATGTAATCCAATTATTCCACTGTTATTTTCAATGTCTTCAAACATCTTCACAACTATTTCTTACACTTAAATTTTTTTTAAATGTTTCTAAATCTTTGGTTCTTGTTACGAGCTGCAACTCTACCTACCAATAAAAATAGCCTAGTATTCAATTTTTAATTTCATGGCTTTTTATACAACACGTATTGTATGTCACTTTAATAATTTTAGATCCGGCAACAGAGCAACGCTTAACTATCTAATGTTGGAACACGTGTCAATGCAACTCGTACTACGTACGGCAGGAAGAGTAACATCCACATTTAATTTAAATATTTTATTTGATACAATCCGTGAATATGACTGGTTTTAATAATAGAGTTCAATTGGAGGTAGACAATTATATTCATCTATCGAGAACGTTACGCTAGGCATTAGTCAATAATTGTAGGATGTATACACTAAGAAAAAAAAGTAAATTCATCGTGCCAAGCGGAAGTAATGTGCTTCATCAATGACGAATCAAAAATTTACAAATTTATACAAAATAAAGTCCAGTTTTGTTTCTCCAATCTTTTATTTAAGAATAATAATTAAGAATAATAATTGATTTTAGTTAAGGCGAAAAGCTCTGGTTCGTTCGAAAAAATCCATGAAATATTTTTGTATAATCACATTCGAGAGACATCCCAAGTTCAAGAGACCCAATCTTATTTAAAAAATTTTTTAAACAAAATGTATAAAATCAACTTTTTCGACTCGGGCAATTTTTTGATGCCTTTGCAGCATTAAAAATACGTATAGCCTTGAATATTGGTGACTTTCGGGCGGAGAGAAACCTACTTGAAATATAATACAGGTTGTTATAAATGTATCTCTAATTGTATATGTCATCATCATCATCTTGGTGCTACAGCCCTTAGAGGGCCTCGACCTTCTCAAGCTTTCTACGCCATTCTATTCTGTCCCTCGCTTGCATTTTCCAGTTGCCGACTCCGATCTTCTCGGCATCTTGTGTTACCCCGTCCATCCACCTTAGCTTTGGTCTACCCCGTCTTCTCATTCCTACGGGTTGCGCTGTTAGAATCTTTTTTATCATGTTTGACTCAGGGGCCCGGGCTACATGTCCTGCCCACTGCAGGCGGTTTCGCTTAATTATAGTGGTAATATCTTTACCACCAAACGTATGCTTGTAGATATTCTGCAGTTCAAAGTTATATCTACGCCTCCATACTCCGTTCTCACAGACCGCTCCGAATATCTTGCGTAGCACCTTTCTTTCAAAAATGGATAGAGCGGATTCATCTGTTTTCGTTAGCGTCCATGCCTCTGATCCATATGTGAGAACGGGGACTATCAGTGTTCTATACAGCCTTATACGAGTTTTTTGAGACAGACGTTTGTTAGCTAAGTACTTTGATAGACCATGATAACACCTGTTTGCAATTATTATTCGCCTTTTTATTTCCTCAGATGTGTTATTATTGGGGTTAACCGATGTCCCTAGATATATGAACTCTTTGACTGCTTCGAAGTTTTGGTCATTGATGATTAAATTTGTGTCAACATTTCCAGCTCTTGTGTTTGTGTTAGTCGCCATGAATTTGGTTTTATTTTGATTTATCTGTAACCCCATTCGTTCTGCTGCTGCTACTAGCTCGGTTAGGATTTCCGCAGTTCTCGCCCTAGTTCTTGTTATAATGTCCACGTCGTCTGCATATGCTAGAATTTGGACTGATCTATTAAATATTGTTCCCCTGCTATCTAAATTAGCGTCTCGTACAACTTTTTCTAAGGCGACATTAAAAAGCTGACACGCCAGCGCATCTCCCTGCCTTAACCCCCTATGTATTTGAAATGGGGTTGACGAGTCGTTTTGAATTTTAACTGCTGATAGCATCTTCGCCATTGTCACTTTTATCAAACATATGAGTTTTTTTGGAATTCCCAACTCATTCATAGCATTGTAAAGACTTGATCTTAAGACACTGTCATATGCCGCTTTAAAATCGACAAAAATATGATACATATCTATGTTAAACTCTTGCGCTTTTTCGAGGATCTGTCGTAGTGTAAAGATCTGGTTAATGGTTGAACGTCCACGCCTGAATCCCGCCTGATATTCTCCTAGAAACGTTTCAGTATAAGGCTTTAATCTCTCGTGCAAAATATTTGACAATATCTTGTATGCTGTATTTAGGAGAGTAATTCCGCGGTAATTATTGCATTCCAGTTGGTTTCCCTTTTTGTGTAACGGGCAAATTAAGCCTAAGCTCCATTCTTCAGGCATTTGCTCCTCAGACCAAATTCTACAAACAATTTCTCGCATCACCTTGGTGAGCTCTCCACCGTGCTTAAATAACTCTGCTGGGATGCCATCGCTACCTGGGGACCTATGGTTCCTTAGTTTTTCTATAGATATTTTCACTTCATCTACCGAGGGGGGTTCCACGAGTTCCTCATTTCGATATTCCAGCTCTATATTCTAATTGTATATGTGCAAATAACATTAAAAATATCAGTTCACGTGTTATGGACACCTATCATTATCCACATAACGCTTTTCATTTACAAATTCACTTGTTACTACATTCTGTTTACCATGACTAAGCATGAAAACGTCGAGTAGATTTTGATCGCTGAGTTACCCTATGTTTTTAGGGATTATTTGAATGCAGATGTTAACATAATCCGGTTTAACACCCTTTCGAGTGCGTCACTTACAAGTTGTGTTGACCCATTTCTGAAACTCGAATAACTCGATCTAAATAAATATAGGTTTTATACCGCAAGGAACATGGTGTGAAACTGAATTAAAAATTGATTGAAATACGGTGTTTTGTAAAATTAGCAGATAATTTTTTTGAGGAAGATGGAAGATAGTTTAGTGTTAAATATCGTAAAATATCGTAAAGGATTCGTACACTATGCACTCGCTTTGCTCTCGTTATCGGTATAAGTCTAGGAGAAACATTCTCAGATTTTTGTTAAACATACAGGGTGAGTCTTTAGTGCGACATTGGTCGATAATTCAATTGTGGTACAGAATATCCAAAAAAGTTATTTAGAAAAAATGTAGGCAATGGTATTCTCCAGAATTCTACAGGGTGATTAATAACTACGTGGTAAAGCAAGATTTAGTGGCTTGACTCATGTATCCCTTTCAGACCTGAACATAATTTTTTTTTCAGAACTTGGTAAAATTTAGTGCAAATGATACTTGGAGGTTACTTATAATAGAAAAAATATTAAAAAAATCTATGTACACAGTGTTTAAAAAAAAAAGGTACCCACACAATTGTGTATGATAGGTTTTATTTTAGGTAATACAAAATATTAAATCTACCGTGTATGAAAATACAAAAAACAATTTTGATCCTTTGTAAGGCATAAATAAACGTTACATTTAAACACCTGACTCGCGTTCTACTTTTGCAAGTGCTTCTGCGGCAAAATCTGGCTGTAGTTAGCTGATCCACAGTTGGAAAATGCTCAAAGCTATTCAACCTTTTATCTTCAGCTGGCATTGCAGCTCTATAATTTTGTGGTTTTTTTGTTGGAGTCTCTTTTTCTTCCTTTTCTTGATCACTATTAGTAAAACGTCGTTTCGTAGGGGTTGCCAGTAATGTTTCTGCAAGTTTCATTCGAAAGGATAGGAGATCCTTTACCTTTCGTTTTGGAATATTATTCATTTGACAGTTAGCTCTATATTGCATCCAAGAATTTACCACCGCAAGATCCAAAAAGTGGATTATTACTGTTAAGGTCCATTTTTTGGTTTTTATCCAGCTTCGGTGATATTCGAGCTGCTGATCTATGATATCAACACCTCCCATATTCTCATTGTAAGATTTAACAATATCAGGACATGTTATTTCTACATATTTTTTTTTCATTTCCTTTTTACTATACTTTGAGGATCAACTCCAGCTGCATTCGACAATAAAACTACAGTCTTTGAGTCCCTCCACTTAACGGCCACCATATTTTGTTCTTTTCGGCAAAATTGTTCACTTTTTCACAAGTAAACTTTGATTCGATTGTTCATTACGGGTCCAGTTCCATATATTTTTAGTTCGCAAAGCTTATTTATTAAGTGAGGTATAGTAAAATGCCTGTCAAAGTGCAAAAACGATCCTTCTGGCAATATGTTGTTAATCTCAACACTACAGAAGGCCCAAGTCATATTCCGATATTGGTATATCTCAAAATTGAGAACCACACCTGTTGATGAAGTCAGTACAAACATTTTTAATCCTCCTGGTCGTGGTTTTTTTTTACATATTGACGTAAAGAGCATCGACCAGTAAAAGGAATCATCTGTTCCTCAATGCTGTAGTTGTTTATTGATTTCTTAATTTGAAGACATGCATTTCGTACCGCATCTATGACAGGTTGCACTTTTCATAGCCTGTTATTTTGATGATTCTCAGGTGGAGAATTTGTGTCAACAAAGTGAAGGCAGGTTCTCAGTTACATAACCCTATCTCTGGGTAAAGCATCAGATACACTTGATATTTTTAACCCAGCTTTCCAATACCAGGATAAACGACGATACCGAGTATAACCAAAGAGCAAATGGGCTCAGAACAGTTTTTTGATTTCAGCTGCTGTCGTATTTAATGCTTTCCCTTTTTTTGACAATGAATACATATACGTGCTTGGTCAAAAATGTTTTGTTCTTTTTTTTTATTTTCGTGATTTTGCTGTGGTTCATTCATATACAGATTCGGTAAATTTTCAACTACCGTATACGTTATTCAGTATGTGGAACAAAGAGAACACTTAATTGTTTGAGTAGAAGTGAGAGGCAGTCACCATCTCGATAGAGTAGGTATGACTTTTAAACAGTGTTGCTATTATTTCTGTTACATCTTTCCTTCTAAAATTTTAGTCCGATACATGAGTCTAAAATAATATTTAAATCCACTACAGTTCATTGTAGAATGAAAATTAATATTGTCCCAAAAAATTCAAATAAAGTAGCCACGTAATTGTTATTTTCTAATCGATTTTATCAGTTACTTAATTAGTTAACAAAGAACATTGATTTAAGTAATTTATGTGTGGCAACAAAGCATTATTCCCCTCAAAAGTTGTAAAATTTTAAGCAACGCCTTCTTTCACAGTGCGAAGCGGCATAAAAATCACCGATGACCGACAGTAATTATTGGACATTCATGGGGAGTGCAGGTCTTTGCATAAAATTATTTCGTCGCCAACTTTCCGTCGGTAAATCCAAACACTTATAGGTATTCGAGTTTTAAATGTAATTTTTGTAGATTTTTAGCTGTGGTAGCTAGGAAACAAAATAATTAACAAATATTAACTAAATATAAATATTATTTTTATAAGAAAAAAACCAACTAAAATAATTATTCTAAATAATTAAAATTAAAGGCATTTTTAAAAAATCTCTAACCAACTAAATGTTCAAACAAACCACCATTTTAAGCTAAACAAAATCCGAATCTATCAATTAAAGCAAGTCTCATTGCATTTAGCTGATTTGGTTGTACTCGACTACAAAGTTAAACAATTTTCTCTTGCAATTCTGCTAAATTGGTGGCTCGTTCGAATGCATGCCGATATAATTTTGATTTTAGCATTCCCCAGAAATAAAAATCCAAGGGTGCTAAATCTGGTGATCTAGGGGGCCATTCTATTGTTCCTCGTGTATAAATTATTCGTCCAGGAAATGTTTGGTCCAAATAATTTGTAACTTCGATTGCGTTATGTGCTGGGCAACCATCCTGTTGAAACCAAACATCATCGAAGTTGACCGCAAGGTTTCGAACTGCTGGAATAATCTGATTGCGTAATAAATCTAGATACTTTCGTCCATTCAAATTTCTCGTAATAAAAATGGACCAATTATATTATCGTTATAAATGCCAGTCCACACATTTAATTTCTTTGGGAATTGTGTTTTCACAGCATACTACAATGTTTATTGTTTATTTTCTCTAGACCAATAGCGGACGACAGATGAATTATGACGTTTATGGATTGTGAATTAAGATTCATCGGAAAACAAAACATTTTTTAAAAAGTTATTGTTTTTAAAAAGCAGCAATAAATAACTGTATTATTTCTACAATAGAATGGTTCCCATAATAGATACCATTTCACCATTTGAATCTTTTCTTCTTGAAAATACAGTAGGACCTCGATAGGTCAAACCTCAATAACTTAAAAACCTCTATAACTTCAAAAAATTATATGTTCCCTTCCCATCGGAGCCCAAAACCTCTACAACTTAAAATACACAATCTCGATAACTAAAATAAATAATATCAATATTGGCCCTCAGTAACTTAAAGAAATGTTTCCACAATCTCTATAACATAAAATTGTTTACCAATGACAGCTGAACAGCTTACTGTATCATAAGTTTTGATCACTGTTGTAGAAACATCGATTTAGGTACTGTGTGATACCTTGCTCCAAATGAGTTTAAAAAGAAAATTAACAACGCTAACATATGCTGATAAATTAAAAGCTATAGAAGCAGTGAAAATGGGTTCAAAAGAAAAGAAGTTGCGGCTCAGTTTGGAATACACGAGAATACATTATCAATCATCATGAAAAAAGAAATCGAACTATTGAAAAAACAAGAATCAGCAGACAAAAATTGCCGAATTCCCTAATTTGGAACAGTGTTTGTTTACGTGGTTAAAACAGTGTCGAAACAAAAACATCAGTGTCAGTGGACCCATACTGAAAGAAAAGGCTGCAGTGTTCGCTAATTCACTAAAAATCGATAATTTTAAAGCCAGCAATGGCTGGTTAGAGAATTTCAATAAACGAATGATTTAGCCTTAAAAAAAAATGTGCGGCGAAAGTGGGAGCGTAAGCAAATCAGTCTGCCAAGAATGGAAATCTGACTTGCATAATTTAGTAAATAATTATGATCCCAATGATGTTTTTAATGCTGATGAAACTGGTCTGTTTTTCAAATGTCTTCCCAAAAAAACATTAACATTCAAAAATGAAAAATGTCATAGCAAGGAACGACTTACGATTCTGCTTTGTGCAAATTCTACGGGCACAGAAAAACTCAAACCTTAAATTATATAGGTAAGTCAAAAAAACCTCGGTGTTTTGCAGGTTTAAAATCACTGCCTATGGATTATGAAGCTAATAAAAAAGCATGGATGAGAGCAGAACTTTTTAAAAAATGGCTGATTAATATAGATTAGCAAAGGGCAACTTGAAATAGAAAAATTATTCTGTTCATCGACAACTGAACAGCACACGGGGACATACCACCATTATTAAAGGCAATCAAAGTACAATTTCTTCCACCAAACGCAACATCACAACTTCAACCTTTGGATCAGGGTATAATTAAAAATTTTAAAACATTATACAGAAAAGAAGTTTTTAGAAGAATGATAGCTGATATGGAGCAAAATACGATTTCTTCTATCAATGTTCTTCAAGCAATGAGGATGGTGGACAAAACATGACAAAACGTAACACTCCTCACAGTGAAAAACTGCTTTAGAACCTGTGGTTTTTCTTCAGAACCTCAAGAAATCATTTTGAAGAGGAAGATAATAATGATCCTGAAGAATGGAATAACCACATGTCTGCGTTAAAGATTACTTTTGACGACTTCGTTACTTGTGATGATAAAGTAGTCACAGCAAGGACGTTAACAGAGGAAGAAATATTCGAATCAGTTAACAACTGTATTGAAAGTGATAAAGACGATGAATTTAATGACGACCACAAACTTCATCTAAGAACATATCAATCAACGAAGCAAGAGTGCTATAACGACTGTACGATCATTTATAGAGCAGTGTAGCAACATAAAAGATAACGTATTCTCTTCTCTATGTTATTGAAAATCAAATCGATTTAGAATCTATGAATTGTTTACAACAAAAGAAAATCACAGACTTTTTTTAGTAGACTATACCTTTAATTATTGCTTTAACTTTTTGTAATGTGTATAATAAATGAATGTAGTGTATAATAACTGCCTATATTTTAATGAACTTCTGACCTATATTAATCCATCACAACATAGACCATTGATAACTTAAAACCTTTATAACTTAAAATATTTGGTTTTTCCCTTGGAATTTAACTTATCGAGGTTCTACTGTATACGCTTGGCATGTTAATTATTTGTTTTCAACCTTTTACCACGACAGCTAAAAATCAAAGAAATAGACCTTACCTTATTGACCTTAAACCTGCTGTACAGATTAGCACCGCCTATTCTTTTGAGGGGAAGTCGTAGAGAGGGCAAATGGTTTATACTATTTGTCTGTCTACTAAAGTGCGTTATTTATTTAGCTCACGCTGTTGTCGTATCTCAATTTCTCAATTCAGTGTTCTTTGTTAATTAATTAAGTAATGATATAATCGTTTAAAAAATAACACTTACATGATTACTTCATGTAAGGTTTGTTGGGGCAATATTAATTTTCATTATACAATGAACTGTAGTGGATTTAAACATTATGTTACACTCATGTATCCGACTAATGTTTTAGAAGGAGTTATGTTACAGAAATTTCGCAACACTGTTTAAAAATTAGACTCGCTACTCTAATATGCGTATATTGTGTCTCACTCGTAGTCAAACAATTAAGTGTTATCTTTGTTCCACATACTGAATAACGTATACGGTAGTTGAAATCTTGCCGAATCGGTATAACAGGTTCGTTTCTTATCAAGTTTTCGTTTGGCGGCTGAATTTCCTGGTCGCTACTATCCGAATCGTCATCGCTCTCTGCCAGAATCCTAGTAGGTTCCTGAGCCTCTGTCTGCCCTGTAGGGTCAGCATCATAATCGTCGCTAAAACCTTCTACCTCTGAGTCTTCATAAGAAGTTCATCGACATATTTTTGTTTGTCCAAGAAATCTAAAATAAAAAATAAAAAAAAACACAGTTAATTCCAACCTGCACAAATGTGTAAGTAGAAATAGAAAGCTAATTTTCTAAAAAAACTATGTTAAAATTTAACAAGAAAACACTGCAATTATTTGGCTAGACTAATATTAAATGTAACACACTGGTTAAAAAAAAAACGGGTGTGGCAGTCCAGTGGGACTGCCGGTAGAAGTTATACTTCTATACACGCGTTCGCCGTTACAAATTTATATGGGAGTCAATCTGCACAATCATTACATATGTAATGTTATAGGTAAGAGAGAGCAGAAAGAGAAACAGAATTATATATATATATATAGTATATAGGTATATGGTGCATCGTTTGCTGTATATAAACAAAATTTGACCTGTAATAGGAGTATAGTAAATGAAGGATTGAATCAATATTTTGATGAAAATGTATATTTTTATTTTCATATATGTATGAAAGGAGTTGAAAGCAAAAAATTTTTTTACGCATACTCTGCAGTAAAATTCATTGTTTATTTTGTTATTAATATAAAAATACAATACAATACACTGCAGTATAATTCAATAAATTTATACAATACAAATTAAAATGGAATATTGATAAGTATTTAAAAATGACAATATACATAACTTACTTACACATATGTTTAATTTACCATGATAATATTATTAATAAAATAAAAATATTGTTTCGTGACACAACTGTCAATTTGTCTAATATCGACAGATTTCAAAATTCAAAATTTAATTGTTGTTTGTTGTGTATATAAGTACACATTTGAACTTTCTTGAGATATTTAAAGTTTTAATTTATAATTTAACATGTCTAACGAGGCTCAAGACAAATCTGAACACAATGGAAAAATAATAATAATATTAATAATTATTAAATATATTTACGAAAGGAACATTTTTATTCTCGAGAGATAAAGAGAGAGAAAATATATCTTCTGTCTCTCTCTTACCTATATCTTACGTATGTAATGATTTTGCCGATTCACTCCCGTACAAATTTCCAACGTTCAACGCGCGTATAGAAGTATAACTTCAAAAACAAGTTTTTTTAATATAAAAAACATACATTTGTGACGAAAATTTCGACCTTCCATCGTGAAGAACTAATTCATACTAATATCCCGCCAACTCAAAAGCACGTGGCCCAGACATTATTAAACGTTGCTCTGTGATACCTACACAACTATCGTCGCTCGATCGGAACGTTTAAAACTTCGCTGTACGTATACGAGGGTACGTTAAAAATACCTTACACATTGTGTAGGCACGGGTGGAAAGGGGTACTTATACCTAGTAAGTGTTTAGCCACATTGATTGTTTAATCTCAGTCAAAATTTAACCTTTATGTTTGCTTTCACTAAAGTGGTAATACTTATTCCAGGTAATATAACACTGATGATGGGCTTTTGAGTCCAAAAACGTTCTGTGATGTAGCCCGAAAGGATATCGTTAATTATATACCTTTTATAAAGAATTTTTAAATAAATCCTTTGTGATTCATGAGCCAACTACAGGAATTTCATTTTCCTTGTGGATTGTAAACTATAGGGTTGTACATTCAAAGATATGAGAAAATCTCTAATTTTCTTTTGTAGAACACCACGTATGCGAATAGTCGTCAACGATTTCTGTTAAATTTAATTTGAAAACTAGAATATATTGTTTACCTTATTATTTAAAATTAACAATTGTATTCCTTCTTTATGTACAGGGTGTCTATTTCATAGCGATATCAAAATAAAAATGGTCATAACTAGTTAAATGGTATGTATAGTAGTGCGAAACTTCATACTGTAAGAATAGAGATTATGAGAAAATATATAGGGTGTCCCATTTAAAAATTGCATGTTTTCTTTACCGCGTAGTTACTAATCACCCCGTAGAATTCAGCATATATGGAATTATCGACCAATTTCGCGCTAAAAATTCACCATGTATGTCAATTCTTTTTAGTCTATTTTATAAAGTTCTTTATTTATAAGGTTAAATACGTATAATCATTTTATCAACATAGATAACTTTCTCTTTTATAAAACTATCTTCATTAGAACAAGTCAACACAAACATCTAATAATATTTTGAGAATAAGTAGTTAAATTTTATATATAAACATTTAAACATTGTTTTACAATTACTCAGAGCCTTTAAATGTGTTTTTTTTTGCACTAATTGTAAATATGCTGATAATTTTTAATAAGCATGACTACAATAATATAAATTGGTTACAGGAAGTTTAAACAAAGAAATATCGTTTATATATCGCTTATATCAATTTAATTTTGAAAGGGAATGTTAGTTTTAAAGTACTCAGTTATGCATAACAAGTATGACGGAAAAGCATAAGATAAATACGAGTATATAGGTTGTTCATGCAAGTACTTCTATGCATAGTACTAGCAAGTACATAGTATACACACCTATATAGAACTTACTGTTATATTTGATGAATTAATTCTCATTAATTATAATAGCTCTTTTAATCGTGTTCCCTTTTCACCTTTCACGAAAGGAACTTATTGTTTCATATTATATATATACATATATATATATATATATATATATATATATATATATATATATATATATATATATATATATATATATATATATATATAAGGTTCTTGAACTCCTAAGTGGAGCATAGAGCTTCAGTGAAAACGCGCTATCTTCCAAGACTTTCCTTGGCCTCTTATCTCGTTCATGATGGATCTTCTCCAAGTTTGTACTGGGCGACCTCTTTTTCTTTTCCCTTGGGGATTCCACTCTAGGACAGTCTTTGCGATACTGGAACTATTTTTTCGGAGTGTGTGACCGATCCAACCCCACTTTCTGGAGTTAATTTCATTTTGTACCCTCTTTTGTTCGGTCAGGTGTAGCATATTGTCGTTTCTGATGATGTTAGGCCAGAATATACGAACAATTCTTCGTAGACATTTGTTAACAAAGACCTGCAGTTTGTCTGTGAGGGTGTTTGTCACTTCCAGGTTTCACATCCGTAGAGTAGAACAGACATGACATTTGATCGGAATATTCGGATCTTTGTCCTTGTAGTATACTCGCCAGATCTCCAAACAGGGTTGAGCGTGCTGAAAGCTTGTTGGGCTTTTCGTATCCTCATACGAATATCGTCTTCTGTACCTCCGTTTTCTGTTATGACACTTCCAAGATACGTAAAGTTTTCCACATTTTCAATCTGCATATTGTCGATAGTAAATAGCGTGTTGTTCCTTGCATTTATTCTCATGGACTTGGTTTTACTAATATTGATTTTCAAACCTATTTTATTGGCTTCAGTGGAAAGTGTTTCCAATTGGTAAGCCAGATCTTGGAACCTTTGACCTAATAGACAGATATCGTCCGCGTATTCTAGATCGCTTAGGCGTGTGGTTAACGTCCATTTCATATTATAGTACATTTGAAAATGATCGATAGCACAAATTTTATAGTAAAGGTCTAAATACAGTGTTGCTCTATTGCAGAAAAACGTAATAATTGATACCTTCTTATCGTAATTTTCACTCGACTTTAATATGACCGGTGTTCTCGAATTGAGGATCGCTACCTGAACAGCCAAAATAAGTGCACCGAATTACGAACCAAACGAGATTTTAATGAGTAAGGAAATATTTAATAATAAAATATTATTATAGATTTAGTTTGTTTTGAGCTGTCTTGAAAGGTAGTCAAAATGAGTGAAATTAAAATGATCTTAAATGAAACTCGTTACTTGTGTTGGATGATTATAAGTATCCTGAAAAAAAAGTGCTTAAAAGTGGTGAAAGGTTTTGGACATGTACGGTAAATAAATGTAACGCACAATTGTTTACGCTAGTTTAGGTTAGGTTAGATTAGGTTGGGTTAGGTTAGGTTAGGAATAAGGGAAAACAGTGATGCTATGAATTTTTTGACAAGAAAAGATATTACCTACGTAAGAAATAATATGTATTTCAACCTGTATTTCCGATGCGAAAGTGTAAATATTAAATGTAAATATGTGTACCTCTTTTATTTTTATAAATATCAAATGTAAAGATGTGTAACGCTTTTATGTTTAAAATATTGTTTCTTAAATAGGCAATAAATATCTACGATTATTGGAATTCGTGCGATTTTTTTCAGGTATAAAAGTAAACCCTTACTTAAAATTTCATTTTGGTCCTCAATTCGTGCAAATGAGGAAACCCTAAGGGATTCGATGTAAGAGCTACTCATCTAAACAAATTTTTGTAATACAAGAGAATCTTATGTTTTAATGGTAAACTATTGATTTCCCCGGTATGACTCAAATCTCTTATGCATTCTATCAAATACCACCTGTGGAGGCGCCCGATACGGGACCACAAACCCTAAATCCATATATTCAAACACACAAATTTAATAATGTTTTTCTCTTTGGATGCCTCAATTGTTCAATATTTATATATAACATTACTTTTCGGAACATTCCCTTCCGGCTGTCGTTACAAATTTTACCAAGAAAACTTGCACTAAAATCTACATTATTAGCATACTTTATCTCTACTTTGTTTACCTTTCCTGATATTATTTTTCAGATAGTATCGAATTCGTTGACAAAACTATATAATAATATATTATATAAAATTACATTACGATATTTTCATACAATTTTGATTGTGCAGGTACCCTATATGTTTATTTTAAATAGTTTCTTTTAGAACGGTGCCTGTTTCTATGTAAACCACGGCCTAAAAATAGAATAAACAACATGGGAAATCAGCATTTCTGTCGAATTTTAAAGGAGTCGATTAATTATTTCGGACGATAATGTATTCAAAATTAGAACGGACGGTCATGGGAGGGAAATATCTTGATACTTAAACTGTTGTCCTAGTTTTTTCTTACATATTTTATAATGATCTGAGCATGAAACAAAACATGAAAATAGGATCCCTTAAAATGACCGTATTTTAAATAGACAAAGAGAAAACGAAAAGCATATATGTATTGCGATTAGAAAATAGAAAAAGTTATATTCTAGATTCCACACATATATTTAAAATTTATCTTTTTTTGAGAATTTAGTATCATTAATAAATATCTGTTATCTCGATATTAAAAAAATCGAATGGGCAGAGAACGAGAATTGCTGCCAATAATAAAAAGACGAAAAACTGCTTATCTGGGCCATATATTTCGAAATTCCAAGTACCAGTTCTTAAAGCTTATTATGGAAGGGAAGATAGAAGGAAAACGGGGCACTAATTGGATAGGGCACCATAAGAAGAAGAATAAATATCTCAAATGTGTATTTAAAGATGAGATGACTAATCTAAATACATGATCCACACGAAATTTGTCAGTCTCTTCCACACCTCTCGTAACATGAGGTATACATATCCCCCACAATCTTCACACACTCACCAGGGACTCCTTTCTTTTTAAGGGTCCATCACAGAACCTCTTGAGGAATTATACAACATGCTCTTTCAAAACAATGAATACCATATAAAGGTTTTTCTTTTTTATTTATATTTATTCCTATACTTTGCCCTGCCTTAAGCAGCTTGCAATAAGCTGCTTAAGGGGCGCTTTCGGCTTCTTTACGGATCCGTCTATCACGCTCTCTCATATTTTCATGGTGTGACCTAAGTAGTTTTATAGCGTTGTAGATTGTGCATTGTTAAACATATCCTTCGTTTTTGTAATCGGGTACACTGCTTTTTGCAGTGTACTTCCATAATCAACTTGTTCCTGTCCATTCTAGCGCTATCCACACCTATCTACTCATAACTCCTTAAGGAACTTAATTCCTATAGAAAAGTGGGAAAATCACTATAAAAATTTACTCCAAGAGTCCAGATTGGAATATATGGGAGAGGGATATATATATATATATATATATATATATATATATATATATATATATATATATAGAGCTGTAGAGTTACTTAAAGCAGGAGGTCCACTCCTAATAGAACGAATAACTTTTCTAATGAATCAATGCTGCCAACAAATTAAAGTACCATCTGAATGGAAAACCGCTCACCAAGTGTCCATCTTTAAAAAGGGTAATCGAAAAGATTCTAACTGCTACAGAGGATTAAGTGTCCTACCTACTTTCAGGAGATTGTTTGGAAAGATAATAAATGGAAAATACAAGATAATGTAGGACATCTAATTAGCGAAGACCAAAGTGGATTTACGCCTGCTAGATCTTGCACTGATAACTTGTTTTTACTCCAAAAATTAATAGAAAAAAGAACAGCGGTTGCCACCGAAGTACATCTAGCCTTCATCGACCTAGAAAAGACGTATGATACAGTTCCAAGACTTAAATTGCGGCAAGCTTTACAACAACTCGGCATTAGTCCATACCTTTTATAAATAGTCACAGAAGTATACATTGATAACACTACTTTCCTAAAAATCGGAATTAGACTATCAGAGTCAATAAAAGTAACTTAAGGACTAAGACAAGGATGCAGTATGTCACTCTTACTGTTTAATTTATATACTGAGACAGCCCTCCAAAATTGGAAAAACGACTGCCAGGGAATGGGAATCCCCATAGGAAATGACGTACTGTTCTCCCTGAACTTTGCGGATGACCAAGTCATCCTAGCTCAAGATTCTTATGATCTAGAATTTACGATAAAGCGTCTATACAGAGAATATGTAAAATGGGGGTTACAAGTCAGCATGAAGATAACAAAATATTTAGTTATCAATTCAGATGCAAGGTTTGAAGTGTTGATAGACAAGGACGTGGAAATCAAACAAGTAGAAAAATTTAAATATTTAAGTGCACTCATTGATAAGAACGACGAGGGAGAAACCGAAATTAAACACCGAATTAATCAGGGACCTAAAATTGTAGGATGTCTGAACTCCTTATGGTGGGATCGCAACATTTCCAAAAGGAATAAAAAAACAATAGGGCAAACCGTGGTTGAATCAGTTCTTTGTTATGGCTCTGAAGTATGGACAATTAATGCAGACCTGAAGAGAAGATTCTTGGCAGTTGAAATGGATTATTTGAGAAGAAGTGCTAGAACATCAAGGCTGGAAAGGAAGACCAACGAATCTATAAGAAATAACATGAATGCTACAGAAACGGTCATTGACAGAATAGAAAAAAGAGGTTTAAAATGGTTGACACCTATTGACGGTCCACCTTCACGGATGGAAGCCTCCTGGAAGAAGAAAAAGAGGTAGACCTCGACGCTCATGGAATGAAGGAATTAGAAGAGGGATGAAATCAAGAGGTTTGGAGGAGGAGCATGCCTTGGACCGGGAGGATTGGCAGAGGAGAACGGGAATACGGCGGTAGCCGTCTCCAAAATGTATTTACAAGTTGGATACTGTAATATATATAGTTTGTTATTTTGGTGAACATAGTCGTTACTGTCTCACTGTCTCAGCTTGCTCTCTTGGCTGGCAGCATCTAATGCATTTGGTAATCTGTTGTTGATGATCTTTGTGAATCCCTTGTATATGATTGGTAGTAGACTTATAGGTCTGTAGTTTTTAATATCCTGTTTTCTACCTTTCTTAGATTTTTTTAATATATATATATATATATATATATATATATATATATATATATATTTATATATATATATATATATATTTATATATATATATATATATATATATATATATATATATATATATATATATATATATATATATTATTTTTGTTAAATGTTGCTTTTTTACAATAGTGTATACTGAAAAACTGGATGTTTCGATTTACTATTGATATTTTTTGTACAATCATAAGGTATGTCTTATATATGAGACCACTCTCTGTTACGACCTCCCACACAGTGACATAAAGTTAAATGTTTATTTCTAGCACAAGTTCTCGTAACAGTGACAATTATTTTTAATTTGCATCTGATACATTTTTGCCATCAATTTTTTAAGCCTTTTAAACTCACGGCTTGTACTGTAATCATAAATATTTCTTTTTTTACTGTATCATATTTCAAATTCTATATATTTGTTTGTAATATTTTTGGCAAAAGGTTTATCGTCTCTTTTGTTTTTACTATTTACTAACAAAGAAAGTGAACACTCAAATTTGCTGGACTTAAGAACTCTCTCAACCGCGCAAATTCATCCTTTATACTTGAGCGATGATTGTAAGTGAGAAACAAATTGATAAAAATAGGTATTCCTCCTTGTTGATTGTGTATTTTACAATTTGTATTTGGATAATAATTTTATTTGATATGCTGTATTGTTACCAACGAATGAACATGAACAACAGCTACAAGTACTGGGCACTCTAAAAGCAGCACAGCAAGAGATGGGGACTTGCGGCTCTGTATCACTCACTCCACAGATTTCTACGACGAGCGTGATCGGTTAAATAACCAAAATATAGAAGTAGAGAGAAAACCGATAGTGTGGATAGGTGTGAGGTACAAATGGTACTCAGTCACGGCTACGGCTACCCGAGAAATGTCTACCGGCAAGGCGAGAGGTTCGTCTTATGGTGGGGGTAAGTAGGAAGAAAGTTTGGATGACAGTGTAAGATGTTAGCAAAGGGGAAAATACTCAAGAATTCGACACCCAAAAATAGAATGAAAATACTTATTTGCAAGCAAGTGGATTTAAGTTTAACTATCTCAAATAGGTCAAATTTTTTTCCGTTGAAACAATAATATTGGATTTTTATGCCATATTTTGAAGTAATTAAAAAGTATTTTCTTGTCGCTGTTTTTTAGAGTTATATTTCTCTTTTGTTACTTTGTTTTAAGTTTAATTGATATATGCTTTATAAAATATGTCGCACATCCATAGCGGTTTGTGCTAGTTATTCTATTTATTTTCCTCTACTCCGGAATTTACTACAATTCTTTTTGACACCTAACACCTGTAAAATTTAAACCATTGATATTCAGCCAACCTATCATCAATCATGCTTCTACAAGGACATCTACCTAGTTATTACGGATCACCGTGTATTAATTCTAAAAAGAAACATATATCTGGTAGACGTTGACCTGCATTTTGTATCAGGAAACTGAACACGTTAGTAAATTATGCATACCGATAATAATAATCAGTTTTTTGTTAGATAAACAGAAGTTGAACAATAGTAGTAGGTGCCATTATTTAGAATATTTTAAACCACGTGTTTTTTACGGTCGTCGCGGAAAGATGTTAAATAAGGCGTTGGCGGTTATATGTAAGAGCCATTTAAAATCGAATTACATAGTATTTTACTATTTTTGTTGGGAATAAGCCACAATTTTGCTTGAAAATAAGTTTATTTGACGTTGTGATTTCCACTACGGAAATCTCTCTCCAAATACAAAACATGTGAAATACAAGAAGATAAATAAAGAGTAGGATCTGTTTTGAGGTGCTTTTGAGAGGTGGCATTCTAATTTTACTAGAAAAAGTTGACTTCAATAATAATAATTGACTTCTCAAATAGGTCGGGAATGTAATAAAAAAAATTAAATATTTAAAAATGACTAAAAACATCGTTTTTTCTACTTTCCTTACTTATTATAACTTTAACAATTGAATTTCCTGTAAGATACAACTTGCTTGAATATATTACCTTTGCTTCAAAATAGCAATAAATAAAAAATGGGGGGAAACAAGCCTTTTTTTATTAAACGTCTTTCAACCACTTAGATTGCACTTAGGACCTTCATAAGTCGCTTAGAAAATCTTTAGAATATAATAACAGTCCAGCAAATTTCATTACAATCGGGTCAATAGATTTCGCATAATTTTGTAATCTAAATTTAAAAAAAATTGGAAATTCTTTAACATATAAATGTTTACCGATTTTTTTACATATAAAAGAGCACCACCTATCCAACGCACTTTATAGAATTGAAATCAGATTCTTTGGGCGGCATTTGGCGACAAAAACAAAAGAATATCTTGGTAACTAACTATTATACACAAAAGGCCGCACTCGTTTCCACAAACAACCCCAATTTCAACGAAAGATCCAAAAGGGAAGTCGAACGGAGAGTGGAAGATTTATTCTACTACCCTCAGGCTCACATGGAGCCACATCCTCATCCGATGATGGCCCCTGTGACTGAGGACACCGTCAGGCGGATGTGTAACCAAGGTAAAATACAGCTCCTGGCCCTGATGGCATTCACAGAACATGCCTCAAAAATCTTCCAGAGAATATAATCCCGGTCCTCACCAATATAAATGATACATGTCTCATGCTGAGCTACTTTCCAATCTCATGGAAGGTGGTCAGCACAGTCATGATTTCCAAACAACAGAATGAAATACAGTCATGATTTGGATATACGGCTGGACATTCCATACAAAATGCATTGATTGCCAAGCAACTTTCATTTCACAATCAATTAACGAAAAAGACACGTCATAGGCATTTTCCTAGACGTCCAGAAAGCATTGGACCAGGTCTGGCACACAGGCCTGATGGAAAAACTCCACCTTCCTGGACTGCCCACAACTTTCGTTAAATTAATAAATTCCTATCTCTCCAATCGGACTATCCGGATCAAATTGACAATACATTATCCTCACCATTCACTCCACAAGTACCCCAGGAGTACGCCAGGGCTCAATTCTTGCTCTTAAACTTAAATAAACGGTCGCGCGTATTTACCACATATGATAGAGGTTATAACTACTTAAATGCACTGACCTCAAGCGACAAAATTTGACAACGGATTAGCATTACTCTTCTTCTTCTTAGCCTTCTGTCGTCCATGTTTAGACATATGCCTCTCCCAACTCCTTCCATCGGTCTCTATCCTGAGCAACATATTTCCAATTTGTTCCGGCTATTCTTTTAATGTCATCAACCCATCTCATCTGTGGTCTTCCTCTTGGTCATTTAGTTTCGTAAGGTCTCCAATGTTGTATTGTAGTATTCCAACGTTGGGCTTTTTGTCTATCAGTGTGGCCCGCGAAGCTCCATTTAAGTTTGGCAATTTTTGTTGCTATGTCCTCGACTTTGTTTTGGATCTTACCCAGTCGTTTCTCTTTTTATCTGACAGTCGTATACCTAACATTGCTCTTTCCATTGTTCTTTCTGTTGTGGCTAATTTATTCATGTTTGCCTTGGTTAGGGTCCAGGTTTGACATCCATATGTCATGATAGGAAGGATGCATTGGTTGAACACTTTGCTTCTCAAGTATTGGGGTATTTTGCGGTTCTTAAGTATCCAACTAAGTTTTCCAAATCCTGCCCATGCTAGTCTTGCTCTTCTAGTAATTTCCGCACTTTGGTTCTCTTTGTCAAGTCTCAGGATTTGGCCTAGGTTAATATATTCCTGGATTTGTTCTATCTCACTGCCATTTATAGCTATACGTCTGGGGTCATCTGTATTTCTCATTATTTTTGTTTTTTTCATATTCATTTTTAGGCCGACGTATTGGGAGCTGGCTGCTAGTTCCCCCATCATAATTTGCAGTTCCTCGAATGTGCTCGCTATAATCGCTATGTCGTCTGCGAATCTGAGGTGGTTTAACTTGTTGCCATTAACGTTAATGCCATAGGTTCACCAATTTGTAGTTTTGAAGACGTCTTCTAGGGCTAGGTTGAAAAGCTTTGGCGATATTACGTCTCCTTGTCTCACTCCTCTCTTAATGGGGATGGGATTTGTATTTTCGTCTAGTTGTAAAACTTAGCATTACTAAAACAGACAAATAGATAAAAGCACGAGCCCCACTCCCTCAAATTTACATAAGGAGGGTTGGAATGTAGGCGTCGAAAAGGATGAAGATGTAGGTAGTTATCGAAAAGTTAAATATACCAAATTACATTGTTGTTAAATTTTTTAATATATATTTCATTTCTTTTTTCAGGTGCCTTAGACGAATCTGGAGAAAGTCCCATTCCCGAAATGGGTGGTCGCGCCAGCGAGCTGCTCAGTCCGAAGCAGAGGCACCAGATGAAACATCGAGAGCTCTTCCTTTCTCGTCAAGTGGAAACCTTACCCGCTACGCATATTCGCGGCAAGTGTTCCGTTACTCTATTCAACGAAACCGAAGCTCTGGCATCTTATCTCAACAAAGATGACATGTTCTTCTACTGCCTTGTGTTCGATCCTACGCAAAAAACCCTGTTAGCCGACAAAGGCGAGATCAGAGTCGGCTCCCGGTACCAGTGCGACGTTCCTCCTATGTTTAAGGAGACGGAAGAGGATGATCGTAATCTAACCGAACTAGAAACTCTTATTTGGACACCCGATCATAACCTCAGTGATAGACAAATAGATCAATTTCTGGTAGTGTCGAGATCCGTAGGTACGTTCGCAAGGGCTTTGGATTGTAGTTCGAGCGTTAAACAACCGTCTTTACATATGTCGGCCGCCGCGGCGAGTCGGGACATAACCTTGTTTCACGCTATGGATACGTTACATCGGCACACCTATAATTTATCAAGTGCGTTGTGTTCGTTGGTGCCCTCCAGCGGGCCGGTGCTTTGTAGAGACGAGATGGAGGAATGGAGCGCCTCGGAAGCCAACCTCTTCGAAGAGGCATTAGATAAATATGGGAAGGTAAATTTCGAAAATATTTTCCATAGTTTTTAAGTTTTATATATTCAAATTCTCAAAATTTAGATTATTTATGTTTTTTATAATAAAAAATATTATATATTAATTATATCAAAAATATTTCTCACCAAGCTGCAGATTGCAAATTAATGCAAACAAGTAGTCATTCCTCTATTTTTACTATTTATCCCGGATCAAAATTATGATAATCCGTGGTATCTAAGAAAATAAATAAAAACCTAGTTTAATAGAGGAACTTACACTCTTTTTTTTTTTGGAGTTACCTAGTGGAGACCGGAATTTGTTGACTTATTTTTTCAATAATTAATTTTTACTAATTTATTTTTTTCATACTGTTAAATTCAAGTATGTCAGCTAGTATATTCCTTCAGGTATTGTACATACCTACATTTTCAATTTATTCGAGTTCTCCGTAGAAAGAAGTTTTCAAATTTCGACTGCCTTGCAAAATAAGTCAAGTAGCCCCGGTTGACACAATTCAAAAACAAATGCAATTTCAATTTTTGATGTTTATTTTGACCATTGACGTTAAGAAAATCTAACAATTAAAATCGAAACTCACAAATCATCATCTGAATCAAAATTGCTGCACATAAAAAAAAGGGATATTACTTTTGTTGGGGCATTTGATGTGAGCCCATCTGCTTCAATGGGGGCATTGCAACCAGTCAATCACCTCTAGTGCTATTTTGATAGGGTTCTTCACATACTAAGCACTCAGTTTCACCCTCAGATTCCGAGGATGTAGGGTCATGATGAGCTGCAGCGTAGATGGAATCAGGCTTTCTTCTTGGAAAAGAACTGTTCGACCGTCTTTAATTTTCGTGTTTTTGATGTCTTTCTTTTGGTTGCATGTTTTTCTGTTATGTAAACCTTTCTTTTCTTTCGCATTCTGCTTTTATTTCGTGAGAGTGTCTTTCACCGAAGTATCGGTTAAAATAGCAATTTGTCTCTTCTTCCGTGATTTTCTCGAATTTCGTCGAAGACCTGCTTTTGAAAGCGGCCTTACTTCTGCAGGAGAAAGAAATATTGAACTTACAGGTTCTATTTTTGTCGATGCGACTGTATTTACAGACAAAATTGTCGTTGACATTTGGGAAGTGTTCAAGAATTTTCGGTGAATTTTCCATGATCTTAGCTTGCTCCACTGCTGAAATGTTTCTGATGTTTTCGGTAGCGTTTCCTTTTTCATTTTCTGGTGTATGCCTGTCTGTCACATATGATGGAAAAAAGTCACTCTCTCTGCAGATACCCTCATTCATAGGATATATCCCTGTTTTACTGAACCCAGCAATTATATTGGTTGGCATAGCAGCTAGTGGCAGACTCATTTTACAATGCAAGGAACATCATATATGGAAAATGCCTTACCTGGATTGTTCACCATCCAGTTATTCATAGCTGAATTGCAGCATTTTTTAGGGGTTCGTAAATACTCCTATCTAGAGGCTGTAATTTATGCGAGCAGTGCGGAGGAAAAGATAAAACTGTTACTGTTTTCCTTACAAGGTTGTCGAGCAGCAAAAGTATAGGGCGCTCCTTAGAACATCTTGTGCGAAACAGAAAATGCTTGACAAATTTCACAAAATATTGTTCTTTTATCCATCCTGATGGATTTGCACCTCCTAGTCTTCCGACAGGTGCAGCTTTAATAAAGCGGCCCCTGTAGTTTACCCTCGGGAAAATGAAGAACGGAGGAACAGTATTACCACTTTGCTGAAATTGCAACAGTGAGGGTTACAACGATTCCTCTTTCTGTGGAAGTGAGTTTGCATATTTGCTTGAAGCCACGTCGTGGTCGTATCGCGACCAAAATAGCGATATTGTAAAATAGAGGCTCAAGAGTTGGCAGTTCAGATATGGTGCCTACAGGCGACATCTGTTACACATTAGAGGAACTAGAGTCAATTAGTCAACTAACCCCTTTAGTCAACTGGTCTCGGTCTCCCCAACTATGTAGTGTTTTATTCGTATATCATTTCATCGAATGAAAATTCGTCAGGAGTACAATTTAGATGAAGGAGTTGAAACATCGTGGGTCGCTATTTGTAGTGCTAGAATAGAAAAACAAAACAAGGATATACAGGACAACTCATTTAGAATGTGACGTAAATAACTGAATATTAAAGAGGAGAGCTGTTTGTCTTAAGGCTGTTTTATCGGTGCCCCAAAACCTAGGGACAGTGTTTTCTCTGTTATTTACTGACAAAATGTCTCGAAATTTGGACACATTATTCGAAATTATGTTGCCTTTAAACTGATGGTTTTACTTTTTTATTTTTTTGAAACTTCTGTTGAAAAATTGGAATATACTGTTTAACGTTCTATTATAACCAAACTTTTTACGCCCATCACTCGAAAGAGTTTTTTTTTCTGTAATCGTTGATTTTTGTTTCACCTTTCTGTGTCCAGTAATAGTCGAGAAAAGCGTGTTATAATTTTAAAGAAAATTGCTAAAAAATACTGAAATCTAATAGTGAAACGTGTTACTCATCATTGGGCTTAGTTTCATCGTTATCGCCTTCGTGACGTCAAATCTCATGAACGTACGGTCAGTTAGTTAGTGTTAAAACTAATTTGAATGGAGAATAATGTATTTGTTGTCATTAAACTACCCGTCGGCCGGCGGCACTGAGTAAAGATGGTCTCGCGTAAGCAGTGTAGAAAAGTAAGTGATACGCCCATTTCAAATCGCAGTGTACTTGAACTGCTAAAACAGCCTTAAGTTGCTCATTCAGAATTATATCTGTATTATTTAATTTATTAATTTCTATAGATTGTAACAAAGATAGCTTTAGGTCAATATTTTGAATGCGGAGAATTTGAAATTGGTCGTTTAAAGGTTGATTATGATCTAAAAGATGAAGTGCGTACGTAGGAGCATTCAAGAACCCAGTCAATTTTGGAGCACTGTGAAATCCAGAAAAATTAATGAAATTTAAACAAATTTGATGTCTTTTTTTTATAAAATTACCGCAAAAAAGTTATAAGTCCCAAAAGAAAATTTTTTCCAAAATTTTTAGTTATTTTTATTTATAACTTATTTATTTTCCATTTTATGATAAAAAGTAATAGCATTAAAGTTGTAGACAATTTAATTTGTTTCTGTAGGGTTGCTAGTTTAGGAGATGCAGCGCGAAAACTCTTTGCAAGGGGGGACAAGGGTGGCGACGCCACAAACTTGAACTTAAGCTTATTCTTACTTTCCCAACATCTCAAAAGAATAAAATTACGTCCTCTAAGAGCAGGTTAAACCCTAAAAAATGTAACATTTGAATAGTTAAAAATTTACGGCATTGTTTTTGTTTATTTGTCTACTTTTAAATAGACACCGGAAGAGAAAGAACAAAAATAATAAAAATAAAAAAATGGAGACAAGAAGATGCGCTCTCAACGGTACTATCAAAGATTCTCCCTGCTACTGGTACCAATATTTTTGTACGGCATTAGGTGGAGGCATCATTATTTTTGTATTACCTAGCTAAGTTATAAATGCTGTACAAAAATGTTTGACAAAAATACCCCCTCCCCTTGAGTAGTAAGTTTACCTTACCTGTGTAGTCACCTGTGCCGATAAACACTGATGGCATAGTTTCTAAAGTTGTTATTACATGTTATAGTAATGATTTATGTTTCATGCTGGGTCAAATTACCCTTAAAAGTGTCCCATGGGCTTGTAGTCTCTTATATCGCATTATTGACTTCTTCTGCAGCGCAGAAATATAAGGTGTGCAGTCTCTATTCTATTTATAAACTTTTCTAGATTAAGCAGGGGTTTTATTCGCACCTTCGAGCGATTTATCACCTGCCTGTGACTGAGAGCCATTTCTTTTTTTTTTACAGTAAAATAGTTCACAGTAATCTATAATAAAAGTCATCATCATCATCATCCAGCCTTCATTTATCACGTCCACTGCTGGACATAGGCCTCCCTCCATTCTTTACGATTTTGTGCTCTTTGTTGCCAATTTTTGATGATACGCCTGATGTCGTCAGCCCAACGTATAGGTGGTCTTCCTCTACTACGTTTGTCTCCTCTTGGCCTTCTTCTACATTCTCGCTACATGGCTTGCCCAGTTCCATTTCATTTCCGCTATGCGTTCCACAACATCAGCAATACTCGTCCTTCGCAGATCTTGGTTTTTTATTCGGTCCCGCAACGTCACCGTTCCATTCGTCTCTGTACCACTCTCAATTTCGAAGCCGTAGTGTTGGTTGGAGTCATAGTTTCCGCCCCATAGGTCATGACCGGTAATACGCATTGGTCAAATACTTTTCTTGTGAGGCTAATTGGTATGTTGGCCCTAAGTATGTCTTGCAGTTTTCCAAAGGCTGCCCACGCTAAAGTAATTCGTCTTTGAATTTCAAATGTTTGATTCTTATTTCATGACTCAAATACGTATATTTCTCCACCAGTTCTAACACTGTGTGTGATCATTGGTACATCCTGCCTGCTCTCTCGGTTGGTAGAAATCTTCATTTTTCTCCAATCTTGATGTCACTAACCTAGTGAAGAGCTTTTATATGTGGTTCAACAGGCTAATAGGTTAGGTTAAGTTAGGTTAGTAACATAATAAAAGTAAACAGGTATAAATAGACAAGAGTAGCCAGAGGCCTTTTCTCTTAATGATGTTCTTTGCAGAATTAAGTTACTTGCGATATGGTTCAGGTATATCGCTGATACTTGGTCGCAGCAGTTGATATTGGTAGTTGAGTTGGAATGTTGTGTTTGATCCCTTACGTCCCGTATATTATTGTATAATAAAAAAAATCGAACTATAACACAATTCTATCAAGGATTGTAATCTTTTACAGTAGGTCTAGATGTTTGTGTACAATTATTTTTAAAGTATAGTTCTCTTCTAACCCTAATGAGATATAACGTATATGCACCAAAGGAAAGTAAACTATATATACGCACAGTTACAGGTGAATAATCGATTTCATTGAAGTGCAGTCTGTGAGACTGGTAAAGGTAAATTTCCATATTTACCTGAACCAGTTTCATGGTTCCAATTATAAAATCAAAGACTTAACATTTTATGGTGGTTTTACCTTAATATCCCAAGAAGCCACAATGTGGTGAAACATTTCACTTACATATAAGTAAGCACAGTGAAAATTTATCAAAAATATATACATACTGTGAATTTATTCCTTTTAAATAATATGGATTTCGATAAAGTAATGTCTCATCCGTTCTATAGTTAAATAAAGTATTTATTTCTCAATGTTTCTTTACTTGCAAAAATTATTTGAAAAAGAAACAGTTTATTAAACAGTGTTATTAAATGCATTATGGTCAGTTGACGTAAATTGATCAGGGCGAATCTCGTTCGAGATGAGGTGGCATTCTGATTTTTGCAAAACTTCTATAATAAATTAGCAATAAATTCCTCGCGGTTCGCTTTTTGGCCGATATCTCGGTTTTTTTGGGGATGAGGTTTGAGCTAGGGGTGGGGGCATTAAAAAAATTTAATTTGTTAAAAGAAAGATTTTTTAAATAATTATACAGCTTTTAAATAAAAATATTTGTATTTAGAACGTTAAAAGGTAAGCGTTTGGAAAGTTTTTCTAAAAAAAAATATGTAGTTTTATTTTGTTTTAAATAAATGAATTTATTTATAATAAAATTAAAGCATTTTTAGGATTTGGTAATGCGTTATTTAGGTTTGTCTATTCGAGTTACATCAGAATAAAAAAGAAGAAAAAAATTGATTGCTTTATTTGAAGCCTAGAAAATACATTTTTTACGTAAACCAATTTTGAACTTAATGTTCAATTTTCATCAACCTAGTTTTTTTGGTATTTCTTACGAGTAATATTGATCGTTTTTGTTGCTATAATATTATATGTTATGAATATCTTGAAGATACTAAAATTTTTATCGAGAGATCCGAAAGAGAATGGTAATGGTTCAAATATTACCATCCTTTTGTTCCTGATATTAATTTAAACCACTAGTTACCGAGATATTATATTTGTTTATAAGTCAAAAATTTTTTAAAAATTCTTGATTCTGGCGAAATAATCCGATTTTAATTCTAGAAAGTGCGTGGATAAAAGAAACGCTATTTTATAGGTAAAAAAAATTGGCAAACTTCTATCTTGTTTTGTTTTCGTTAAAGAATTTCAATTTTTTTTTATTTAGATTGCAAAATTATGACAAATCTATTGAATCGCTTTTAACGAAATTTGATGGACTATTTTACTATATTATAAATATTTTTTAGGCGAATTACGAAGTTCCGAATGGTTGAAAAACATTGAATAAGAAAAGGCTTGTTTTCCTCTATTTTTTGTATTTATTGCTATTTTGCAGCAATGGTAATAAATTAAAACAGTCGTATCTTAAAGGAAATTCAATTATCGTTCTTTTATTTCATTACGACTTCATTACGCTATTTATTTATAAAGTTATAATCAAGGAAAATAAAAAAATCGATGTTTTTATTCATTTTTAGATTTTTTTAATTTCATGATTAATATTCGCGACTTATTTGAGACAGGAAAAGCCAATTCTTATTATTTTTTTGCAAAAATCAGAATGCTACCTCTCACATCCAAATGTAGTCGTTTTTTCACAGATCCGCCCTGGTCTAAAGTGGTTAATAACACCAGTGGTTTTGTCTATTATCAGTATTATGTACTTGTTTGTTTGTTTTAGGATTTTAACGATATTCGTCATGATTTCCTTCCATGGAAAACACTAAAGAATATAATAGAGTATTATTACATGTGGAAAACTACGGACCGATATGTACAACAAAAACGAGTGAAAGCTGTGGAAGCGGAGTCAAAATTGAAACAAGTCTACATTCCTAACTAGTGAGTTCGTATAATTCTTATTATTACATTTTTGGTTCTTGTTTTGTTTTATTTTTGGCTATGTTTAGTTATACTTTACTAAGCTATGATTATTGCATCTATATTTGAGTTGGGCTATTTAAAATATCACTAAAGTACAAAATCAAATAAGCTCAAAGAGTTGAAGGTCGAGCTGTCGCAAATGCCACCTCGAAATGAGTCACAGCAAGAGTGAAGTATTCGCTCTTGTCTCTAAATTTATATAAAGCTGGGCAGTGTAGCTGCACGTCTAGCAAGCATACGACAAGGTATAACATAAGGGATATAAAATAAAAAATCATTGGAATAATGAATACCACCTTGTTCTGTATAGACCAGCACATTCAAACATATTCCTAATTATTGCAGAGATACCTCAAGAAACCCTATCTTATCTGATATTCGCATCATATGCACCAAAAACTTCAGAAATAAACATTAATTCGCAAGATTCACAAATGACATAGAAAAAGGTGTCACTAGGCCTAGTAGACATTTCCACACTGCGATCCGAAAGGTATTTTGAAGGCTTTCATATTATGTCTGTGGCTTTCGGACAGATTTTAACATCTGCTGTCGAAACTCATTTAAGACGGTGTTTTAATTCATCTGGAACTTCAACCTTTTCCTCGCTACGTCACTTATGCTCGTTGAACCTTTTTTGGACTTTGCTGAGCTTCATCGCGTTTATTTTCTCTGGTTTTTGATCTGTTCTTGTCCCATAGGAAGGTAGGGAATGGATGACACTTTGGGCAGATTTCCATTTCTGGGAAATGCTAATGAAACCTGGATATCATCTGGTATCGGCAGTTCTTAGCTTCGTCTTGAGTGTGCTCTCCGCACAGAATTAGCGATCATTACCGAGCGTGAAGAGTTCCTCCACAAAGACGAAGTCTTAGTGCTTTCTGAATGGGCTCCTTTTTTCCATTTCTTGAGTCTGACAGAATAGTTCTATGTTCTGTCCAGGACCCGCGTAGAATTCTTGTGTAGACCCACATTTCGAAAGCTTCGATCTTACTTCTATCGATTTTTTAAGTGTCCATGTTTTAGCTGCGTATGTAGCAATGGAAAAAATAAGGGTGTTGACCAACTTGAGCTTAGTAGTCCTTGTTATTGTTGCCTTTCGATATTTTAATTAATTTAGCTGTTGCAGTTCGGGCCATTGCGTCCCTTCTTGATTTCTGAGAAGCTCTCGCCATTGTTGGTTATCAGGGAGCCCCAGCATACAAATCTGTCTACTACTTCGGAATTCACTGCTTAATGAATGTATAGTAGATTATTATTTGCTTGATTTGTTTCTAGTATAAGTGTGCATATCGCTGGTTACTGATTTTTCGGTCTCTTATAGTGATTCCTCCATCCCATTCGTCTAGTACTTTCCTTATTATATATTCAGAATATACATTGTGTAATAATGGTGATAGTATGCAGCCCTGTCTAATTCCCTTTTTTGGAAAGGCCTGAAAGCCTTTTGAAAAGGATGAAAGCCTTCATGTAATCTACGAAACAGAGCAGCATTAGTATATTGTCTTCCCTCGCTTTTTCTATTATCTGTTTGGTGTTCAATATCTGCACACGCATTCCTTTCCTTGGTACGAATCAGCATTTTCTTCGGCTGTCTCTGGAAGAGAGTTCTTTACCCGTTCATGAATTATATGTACCAAGATTTTGCTTGAATGAGGCAATGGTTCTGTAATTACTGCATACGGTAAGTGATCCTTTGTTATGGGTAGGGATAAAGGTTGATCCGCACCACTCATCAGGACATTCACGTATGATCCACATCATGTTTCACATATTCAGTATTACATCTATACCAATCTCGCCCATTGCTTTTAGAGTCTCTGCTGGTATGCTATTTATCCCTGGGTTTTTTTTCTTAGTTGGTTGACAACCTTCTCTACTTCTGCTCGTAAAAAGATTGATTCTACTACTACTACTAAGGATTTCCACAGTTTTCACTGTCTTCCTTCACTCAACCGTTTTCTCCAATTTTCCTTGTCATTCCAGTCTCCATCTCGCAGGGTTCTTTTCTCCATAGCCTCGTCGATTTCATCTCTGAATGACCTTCGGGGTCTTCCTCTCTTTCTTCTTCCAATCGGGCTCCATTCTGTGATTTTGTTTATCCAGCGTCCTCTGTCCGCTCTTCTGACGTGGCCATACCAGGATAGTCTCTTCTCCTCTATATAGTCGATTATGTCTGATTGCACTCCCATTCTCCGCTTAATCTCTGCGTTTTCAATTCTGTCTCTTTTTGTAAGTCTACAGCTTCTCCTCAGGAACTCCATTTCTACTGCTCTTATTCTACCTCTATTTCTCTTGTTTATTGTCCAGTTTTCGGACCCATATGTCAGGATACTTCTTGTCAGGGTATTATATATTCTCTTTTTTGTCTTTATCGTAATGTTCTTATCCCACAACACTGAGTTTAGTTGTCTTATACAGTTTCTCGTTTGTCTCAGTCTGTTTATATCTTCTTCTGTTGTTCCCTGGTTCGATATTATGGTTCCTAAATACTTGAATTTATCTGTTCCATTTATTTGTCTTCCCTCGTCTATCTCTAGGTTTCTCATATCCTTGTTTTTTGTTGTTAGGTATTCGGTTTTCTCTAAGTTTATTTCCATTCCGTTGTTTTTATATTCTTCTTCTAGTTTTCTGAGCATAAAGCTGAGATCTTCTTCATCTTGTGCGATGACTACTTGATCGTCGGCAAAACTTAAGGTGTATAGGTATTCGTCTCTTACTGGTATGACCATTCCTTCGCACCTTCTCCATGATTTGAGTGTCTTTTCCAAGAATATTTTAAACAGAGTAGGGGACGTAGCACAGCCTTGTAGAAGTCCTTTTGTCGTCTTAAATGGATTGTAGGCTTTATTTCCACATTTAATAGCTACTTTGTTTTCTTTGTATAGTGCTTTAACTGCTTTTATTAGTGTTTGTCGGATTCCGAGATCATTCATTGTTTCCCATAATTTGACTCTAGGTATTGAGTCATATGCTTTCTTTAGATCAACAACGGCCAGATGGACCGGTCTACCTTTTGCCATTTTCTTCTCTATCAGTTGTTCTAGATTGATTCTGCCAATGTTTATTCTTTTGGATTTTACGCGGTGTGCACTGGGTGAACTAAAATGACTTATATCGAGCCTAAATAATATATAGAGGTCAAAACATTCGAAAATAATATGACCAAGTCATTGGATGATTAAAGCATGCCGAGAAATACCTTTATTACATAAAGTGGAATGGGTGGATGTTATCACAAGTCAAGAAGTCATTAAATTAACTCATAAAACTATGTAAATTCTATTTTTACCAAAGGTAACCGCAGAATCGGACGACCGCGTGAAATATGGAGTAACAACCTTCTACAGAGATATCAAACTGCCAATGTACAAGCAGAATTGCTTATAGAGAGGAAGAACAAGAAGAGTTTTTCCATGGCTAATGAGATTCGTTTAATCAAATGGAGAAGTCAATCATATTATCAAAAGAACTGTTGTTATACTGTCATATTATCATTTCATTAAGCTTCTTACATATTTTTGTCTTATAATATAGCTTTATAAGAACATTATTTTTTTACAGCAATAAACCAAATCCTGCGGCATTAAACAATAACAAAGGTGTTGTTAATGGAAGTAACGGCAGCTCAGATCCAGCGGTGTCTTTAGGTGGAAAGGCGTGCGAGTCGTGTAATGGTAAGACAATATTTTTTTACCGCTATTTTAGATGTCGGTACTATCTTTATAAAAAATAATTATTAGTTTTCTTTATGATCTTACAACGTATTTAATGAGATTTCACGAAGGAATTTCCCTAGCACGAATTAAAGAGTAAAAGCTATAGAACATAACCTTGTCGCTTTCCTCTGTATGTTATGTGACCCGTATTTTCAAACTATATTTACACCAATGTCAAAATTCTTGTAAACTTTACTATAGGACAGCAATTTAAATATCAATTCATCCTTGAAATATCGTCAGTATAGATGACGAGGCTGTCATTCTTATACTGTACGACATTGCAGCTGGTTTTAGTCAATATTTTCAGACTGATCATTTTTGTGCAGGATTAGTAAATCTGTTATCTTAGCGTTATTAGTTTGAAAGACACCCTGAAGGTGTTGCTGGTACCTATGATCTTTCATTGAGAGTCCAGTTCCCTACATTGCGTGGTACACGGCGAATTGACAGTTATACGGGAAATCAGGTGCTTTGGGACGCCCACTTCTTTTTATATCAGCCGTAAATGATAAAATTTTACTTTGTCGAACGCCTTGCGATAATCTATGAAGCAGATATATAACGGGATGTTTTCGTGTATATCTACCTTTGGCACACCAGGCCTGCTCTCCTGGTATTTCTCTTTGGAGGAAAGTTTTCAGCCTTTAATTGATGATGATTATCTCGCTGACATGTCAGATAAGAGAACTAGTTCTGTAATTGCCAACTTAAGAACGCTGCTTTTTCTTTGTATTGTTGGGATCATTGAGGGCATCCAATGAGTGGGCCATATCGTGGAATTTGATTGCAGATGAGGTGAAGCAATTTTATTCTGATTTCTTTTGTTTTCTTGAGCATTTTTTCTGTTATCATAATATCTGGGCCTGGTGACTTATTTAAGTTTCTTCTTCCAACTATTCTAATTAGGATGGATATGTTTCAGGTGTTGTTCGTCTTTTTATAGATCCTGGCAGTATGATCTCCACGTTTTTACTATATCTTCTCTATTTGTGTTCAGAATGCCCTTGTCGGCCGGTCTTTAATGGAATTATATCTTCTTAATTAAAGTTGTTACAGTTATTCCGCTTGTAGTCAGTAACGAGAGCTTCATTTGTGATAACAGGATTCACCAACGTGAAGGTGAGATTGACATTTGAGTAGGAGAGGCTGTTCAAGACGCATCACTGCACCATTAGATCCCTAAGTGGACCTAAGAGCGTTGATATTACCTTGAATCTTCTTAGTCGTTGACCTGATGCAGGTATCGTGATATCATGAAGCTATTAGCTAAATTTCCCCAATGTTCCTCCACGTTTTTCTATCTTCTGCCATTCTAGCACATTCTGACAATGGAGCGCCAATGGTAGCAACAATATGGTCCGTGTATCGTGTGGGAGATCTACCTCTATTTCTTTTGCCTTCTACTTTTCCCTGGATGGTAAGTTTTTCAAGACCATTTCTTCGAAGCACATGTCCCAAAATAGCTTATTATTTGTTCTGATATTTGTGTTCTTAGTCTTTTCTTTATGTTTAGCTGGTCCAGTATGGATTCATTTGTTCTTCGGGCACCCATGGTATTCTCAGCATTCGTCTCCAGCAGTACATCTCAAATACATCTATGTTCTTTTTGTCTTTCTCAGTAAGGGTCCAGCATTCCGATGCATAAGTGAAAACTGGAAAAACTAGACTTCTTACTAGTCTCATTTTTGTATCGGTAGTTATTTCATGGCTTTTCCAAATTTTTGTTAATTTTGCCATAGCGCTTTTTGCAATTGCTGACCGCCGCTTTATTTCTTCAGTACAGCCTCCTTTGTTGGTTATTAATGAGCCCAGATACACAAATTTATCTACAACAGCGATATTGTTTATCATGACCAGATGATTTTGATTGTTGTTAGCTCTGTCAATTATCATGATTCTCGTTTTATCTCTGTTTATTTTAAGGCCCATCGTTAAGCTTACGTCTTCTATCCGTTGTAGCAGGTGAATCAATTCAGCTTCAGAACTAGCGAGGATAGTAGTATCATCTGCATATCTCAAGTTGCAAACCTTCTTCCCGCCAATGGTGATGCCACCGTTCCAGTCCTCAGTAGCTTTCCGCATTATCCATTCACCATAGATGTTAAATAGAATTGGGTTTAGTATGCAGTCTTGTCTCACGCCCTTTGTGACCCTGAAACTATCGGTTAGTTCCCCATTTATTCTAACTCTGGCATAATTGTTATTGTACAGGCTTTTAATTAGCAGTATCAGATGATTGGGGACTCCCATTTCAGACAAAACCTGCCACATTTTACTCCAGTTGGCCAAATCGAAAGCTTTACTATAAATATATGAAGCACAAATATCTTGTGATGTTGAATTCTCTGGATTTTTCTACAATCTGCCGTACGTTTAAAATTTGTTCTCTAGTACCACGTCCGGGGACGAAACCTGCTTGTTCCTCCGCAATGTTAGGTAGTAAAAAGGGCTTTATCCTCTCGAGAATTATGTGTAAGAGTATCTTACTGCAATGCGCAATTAGAGCAATTGTGCGATAGTTGCTACATAAATCTTTCGCTCCCTTTTTATGTATGGGAATATATAGTGAATATATAGTGATTGTGTCCAGTCCTCAGGCCATTTACCTGTCTCCCACACTCTTTGACAAATTTCATGTATTTTATCCACTCCAACGTCATCTAGGGCCCAAATCATTTCAATAGGTATGTTATCTGGACCGGCAGCTTTCTGACTTTTTTGCCTCATAATTGCTGCTTCAACTTCACTTTTGAGTACGTCAGGTTCCGTCACAAAACTGGTATCTTCTTGTTGTGATGGGGCGTCTGTGCTTTCCTCCATCATCAGTCGTCCACAGTCGTTCTTGAATATTGCAAGGTAATATCAGTGGTCCATAAAGCGTTGATATTAACTTGAATATTGCAAAACTCCTTCAAATCAACCTGACATACTTGCAGTGTGAAATATTAAGAGCAGTCTTTATGGTAAACTAAGATACACTTCAATATATTATCCTAAAACAAATTTTCCTTCTTTTTTTATGTTTATTGTACAGCTATTAAAAAAGATCTAAACCCATATTGCATACAATTTTTTGACAATATTTTATAAATTCCTAATTTTAAGTTTTTCTATTCCAGTAACTGTATCAAATCAATGGTACGCCTGGGGCCCTTCGCATATGCAGTGTCGTCTGTGCCAAGCATGTTGGCAATATTGGAAAAAGTACGGAGGGTTAAAAATACCGACAAGATTTGGTGACGGTGATTTTGAAAACGGTGGCAAGAAAAAATCGGGTAGTGACGTGGACGAAGAAAGATTGCCTGGCATGTCACATCGACCGCACCGTTGTAATATCGGCGGTTGTGGAAAGGAGTTCAAACTTAAAGCACATTTAGGTAGACATTATGCCACTGCTCACGGACTAGTTATCAGGTAAATTTTAGACAGTATATTTGAATCGGTCATTTTTGAAATTATTACTCTAGATAACGGATTGCTATTAAAATAATGTCAAGTGTCACAACAATAAGGATTGTGCCTCATAATTACTTGATTTAACGTGCCAGAAAGCCCAGAAAGACCCAAGTCTTCTAAGATCCGGATTTATTGTGCTCTGGGAAACGCTTCTGCAGTTTCCTTGAAGAATAATAATTTTCATCTACTTTTGTGTACAATCATGTAGTTGTACACCTAAAAATCTTATGTTTATTATTCTTTTTACTTTAATTAGTCCTTTATTATTTTATTGCTATTATTTTCCATTTTTTTTTTAATAACGGATTGATTACGGCTTAACAATATGTATATACTAGTAAACAGTACTCGATATGCAGCAATTTAATTTTGGCAACAAATAGTATAAAGTGTACTTTACCCCATGAAATGATAGCACCACCGCTATCGCAAACGACGTCTTCAGCGACATACACAGGAACCACAAAGTTGATAATACACCACCCTTACTGCATTTTACGACTCTCTCGGCCGCAAGACCGATACCAAGCGTCAGGTACTCTTTAACCCATACACACATACACATCTGTGTTGGTTGGAAGATAAAATTCGACTATGATTTTGTAGATGCGTCGCTTATCTCAAATACACATCTGTGTTATTTTGCAGATGGCCCATCTCGTAATATGTAGTTTTTAACACAGATATAATTTTATACGGGCTGTAAGCTTTAATCTTGAAATACGGGGAGAATCAAAACTACCACAAAGTCTGTTAATGTTATATAAATGTTTGTGTATAGTTGCGAAACTCATTTCCTAATAAGTGCAAGTTTACTTCATATTAGATCAAAGAAGAAGAAGAAACGCAGGTATTGGATACCTCCTATAGTAAATAAATGAAAAAATAAAGGAATGTTGTACACGTTAGTTAACGAAATTAAAGATGATCCAGAAAAGCATCTTCCGAAATAAAACTGTGGGTAACCTCTTCCCAAGCATGTTTTTGGCTGTGTGTGAATTTGGGTAATTAACTTATCGATGTTTATAGTTTCAATAATATATACAAAATTTGACACTCACAAAAGTAATCAAATAAAACCGTTGCAAGTTGCAAAAACAGTCACACGTCTGTGTTGAAGCAAGAGATATCTATTACTGATGTGCCGCCAGAAGTCATAAAACCGCCGACGGCGCATGGTACTCAGCATAGGCCGCGCGGTGGCCGACGCGGCGAGCTGACAAACGACGGCTCGTCTGTGTTGCACAACATAACTACCATAGCATAGACGAGAGACCGCTTTCAACGCCGCCGCGGCAGTCGACGCGGCACACGCCGCCCTGTCTGTGTTTAACCTTAATCTATTAAAATTAAGGCACAAGGAGATCTAAACAGGTTAAATACAGAGGGGAAGAACTAGACCAATTATCGACACCTAACTAAAGGACGGAAGTACTGGTAATGCCATTTGCGAAAGTGATCTGTCCTAATTTTATTTACACAAATCTCTTTCGCAATTCAGAATTTTTAAACACTATTTATGACAGAAAAGTAATGTTATTTTTTAAATGACCGATTCATATTTCTGTAAGATAACCTGCTTCCATTAATTATGTAACAGTAAAATGTATTGATTGATTGTCTGATTGGTATTAGCATTCGTAGCATTACTATTTTTATTTCTGTATGTTCGAACGATTGTAAATATATTAATAAAGTTGAAAAAAATAATTACTAGTAAAATCATTCATACCTCATACTCATCACTGTCACTCACAACTCATCAATTTAATTTATTAGTAAAAACATATTTGTACAAATATATTTCAAGTAAACTTAAACTATAGAGGGGCTGCAATATTTAGTTTCAATTTGAATTTAGGAATACTTATTCTCGAAGTATCCAATTTAGTATAATTTCTCTTAAAATGTACCAATGTACCTCGAGAGAAAAAAGTTTTCTTTTAATTTAACCCATAATTTTTCGAATACTGAGATCACTTCATGCAATAAAAAAGTGACTGAAGTATACCAATGTTATTTTGATACCGTGTGTTTTAAAGAAATTCCATCATTTGGCAACTATGTGCAGTTATATTTAGAATTCGTATTAAAGGTCGTGGCATATTATCGTGCACGTTGCGTTTCCAGCACGTTGCGTTTAGTTTCCGAAAAATATAATTTAAATGGTTTTAAATATGAACAACGTACACTGTACGGAACATAGCGTTTCAGACACTTAACGTTTCCGTTCAGTATATTCGAAAACAATATTTTACTGATGCCGACGGCTACGTAACGAGTCGTAACCGGTTGGTAAGGATAATGTGAATTAGATGTCCGTCGTTTTCCCCTTGTTTATTTAGGTATTTGTTTGATTTTGATACAGAGTATTTAAAAAAATAATTTTCGAGGCTATTTTGTCATTTATGCATGTGTTTTTATTGCTTTGTGACAATTAATCTCGGATGTGATAAACAATTAGGACTTTTGTACGGAAGTGATACCTCTTCTTTTTAAAAATACTTTTTGGTTTGATAAATGTAGTATTTTGTTTTTTAACTGAAGGTGAAATTAAATTTAAAACATATTTAAACTGAATCCTATTCATTCTAAAATAATTGTTAAACCTATTAATTATTATTAAATTCCTAATTGTTTATCACTTCCGTGATTAATTGTCACAAATCAATAAAAACACATGCATAAATGACAAAATAGCCTCGAAAATTATTTTTTTAAATACTCTGTATCAAAATCAAACAAAGACCTAAATAAACAACTAGGGAAAACGACGGACATCTAATTAACATTATCCTTACAAACCGGTTACGACTCGTTACGTAGCCGTCGGCATCAGTAAAATATTGTTTTCGAATATACTGAACGGAAACGTTAAGTGTCTGAAACGCTATGTTCCGGACAGTGTGCGTTGTTCATATTTAAAACCATTTAAATTATATTTTTCGGAAACGCTATGTGCTGGAAACGCAACGTGCACGATAATATGCCACGACCTTAAAAGGTATCGTTTCTTGCTCGATGTAGTAACGCTATCGCAGTGTTTCTGTACTATGCAACACATAATACTGAAACACAGTGTCATGACACTTTATTGTGCTGATACATTATACTGATACAGACAGCTGTGTCAGTGTCATTCTATCAAAATTCAAAAATTTATGGTGTTACCCATGACTATATGTGTAACCTCGGATACCTTTTTTGGATGGTGCAAGCTGCGGTAATTGCAAAGAGTTTTTAAAATGAATCTTAAAGTAATATATATTAATTAGTTACTAATCTAATTATAAAAAAAATGTTGCAAGTTAATATACTGAGTGGTCAAAAATATTGCTTAGCTGTTTAAAAATAAAATTAATACATTGAATATAAAACTCGGTATACCGTACGTTATACAAGAACGAATAGAAGATAAGAGGGTAAGGTTGCTGAAAAATGTTATGAATAAAATCTCTTGTTATGTCTTTTTATGATTACTTGCTCACAATGTGAAAAGTATTGGATGTCAGATAATGAGTACACGAAGAGATTGACATTCTCAAAGCCAGAGGACAGAAGAAGTAGAGGACCACCACGTAGAAGATGGATTGATGATGTGGAAGAAGACCTTAAGATTCTAGGGGTCAGAAGATGGAGGGAAGTTGCCAGGAATTGACAGGAGTGACGACTTCTGGCCAAGTGACCAGGCCAAGATCCACAAAGGATTGTCAAGCCAATTACGATGATAATGATAATACTATAAGCTACTCCAAGGGCTACAATTCATTCGATTTGTTTGTTGAATATTCGATAAACTTATTTAGTGCTTTCCTTTTTTTTTGAAGTACAAGTCTCATGTGTACAGTTTTTAATATATAATGTATACCAGTATTTATTCGGTAAGATATATGTATTTCTTTCATTACCTTTGACTCTGGAGTCGGGTTCCCTCATTACGTTTTTCTATAAGTTTTTACTAGGGATGTACCGAATCGAGTACCTGCCAATTCGGCCGTAACCCGAATTACTACCGCAAAATCGGACCGGACTCCGGAATTCCGGCCGGATCAAGACCTACCTATAAGGAAGTATTCCAACGGGAATACTTATATTAATATTATTTTACAAGTGCTATCGATTTAAACTTTAGATGTAATGAAATTCTATATTTTAGCTTCTAAACTATCAAATTTCATTATGTATGCAAATTTTGCAGATTTATAGCGATACAAAAATATTTATAAAACTGGCGGCGACAATGCAGCGGTTTCAATTCATTCTGTTATTTCGCTTGCAGTAAACAGGGGAATCCTCACCCAGTTCTAGGGTGGGAATTGTTTCAGATTTTTAAAATTTTCCAAACTCCAACCGGATCATGCTGCTGATTCGATAGGAACGACAGTTCCGGCCAATTGGTGGAATTAGTAGTACCGTCGGTATTCCGGTGCATCTTTAATTTCGACCTTTAGGTTCATATCAGAATCAATCACCTTTACATACATAAGCGTTTCACACTAAGTCTTATTTGGTCTGTCCTTGCTTGTTCTTTTCTTTTAGTTTCATAGGATTCGCTCAGTCGCAGAACACACTACTTGAATGCTTCTATTTCATTCATCTCGCTCTAAATCTACTACATGTATCTCCATATATCGCTCAATTACTCTATAATACCAATTGTAGTTATGTAAAACTATTACTTTTTACAATCATTTCACTATTCAAAATTAATATTTTATTTGTAGCAGTAACTTCATCTTTAAAGAATACTCTAGATACTCTATTTCCAACCTACCAACTTTTAAACCTTTTTAGAGCTTATCTTCACTATCCAGTCTTTGCTCAAAATCCATTTTAGTATTTTCTAGTAACGCTACACCATCAGTATAATATTAAGCGTCCGAGAATGGTACCCTGAAGTGTCCCTTTTATCTAATCTAACGCTAATGAAAATATATTCGAGAAGGTCAAATACTATCGAAAACGCACCTTGTTAGTTTAACTAAGCGTCAGTTTTTTTTTATTTACGTACATAAAGCTTGTTTTTCAATGTATCTATTACTACGCTTATCTAACTGGAACGGGAAAAGTTGCAAAAAATCTAGAACACGAGATTAAATCGAGATCTCATCAGCCTTCACCAACTTGAATACAGTATTTTATTCACTCCATAGTCAAAATCATAGATGTGTCACGTATCTCAAACTACGAATCCAGTAGATAGATAAGTTTTAGGGTGGCCGGAACATAAAATTTTAGATAGAAAATGGCACTGCATTATAATTTATTGGATACATATTACAGATATATAAAACCCAAATACTTTTACCAGTTCAAGTATCTTGTTTGTTCGGTCATCGTTGTGTGGATGATGCGAACATTGATAAATGGCATTATAATGTACATGTTTTTTATAGATCTGGTTCACCAAGACCAATCATGAAAACTAGGACGGCGTTTTATTTGTTTACGACGCCAATTACTAGGATTTCCAGAAGGTTGTGCAGACATATTATGAGGCCGAGACATGCAGCCAGGGCTCCGTTCTTTGCCATTAATATACAAGCTGTCAAACAGGAGTGCAGTATACAAATGGTAAGATAACATTTTCTCACCTTCCAGCGGCCGCGCTCTTTAGTTTCTCTGGAGCGGGCGCTTGTTGTAAAATTTATGTCTTTTGAAAATAATGTTTTCTTTAAATAAATGTTGGGAAATTGCTATAAGGATATTATACAATTATATTTACAGTATGTTAACTAATTTATTTTTATTTTTGTTTAAAAAACAAACCACACATTTTAAAAGGCTCTGACCTCGGCAGCACTTCTTTGAAGCTGAGCATCTTTTCTTCTCTATTACACATTGCCGGCACACATGCTTTGGAAGGTTTCTATTTTATTCTTCTTCAGTAGGTTCATCATCCCGATCATAAGTCACCTTGAGGAAAGCACTTATACCTTGACGTACATGTCTGACGGTTGATCTGAAGATAAGTAGCTTTCTTATTATGCTCAATGCCAATATTTTAAGGAAAACTTCGATATTTGATGGCCCTCTCTGGACAGTCCAATTTGTATAAATTTTGAGAATTTATGCCGCCAATATTTATCAGACTGTAGAAAACTACACGCGGCCCTCTCTCTGTTATTCTAAAGGCCGAGTAAGTGGTACATATCTTGTACAGTATCCATCCCACCTTTGGTTTCATTGTAATCCAGTATAACCTGAGGCTGTTTAGTGTCAGAATCCATTTCGTTGTCGTCATGTAATCTTGAAAGTAATATTACAGCCTTATTCTTCCTAGTTACATAGGAAACCATTATTTTATCCTTTTGGAAACCAAAGGATTGAAATTCTTTTAGAATTTTAGATACACTTGTGTACCAATTATCGATGGTCAAATCCTCCGGTTTGAGTGATTCTATTGAGAATTATATCTGAGTGATTAGACGCTTTCTATATTTCAATGTGCTTTTCGATATTTTCATTTGTATGCTCGATTTCTACTAAAAACTCGCTATCACTAGATGCCAAATAATTCCCATCATCTTGTTCTTTCTCATCGAATAACTATTCAGTGATTTTCTCCAACTGCCTTGGCTTAAGCGTAACTACCTAGTTTTTTTTACATTTTATCTCTTATTTTTTCTGGATAATTTCTGTCCTCTGATTATATTGTTGATACAAGTTGTTGATATTAGTTACACTGTTGTTGACCTTGGACGTAGGTGAAGCGATACTACGGAACGACTATTAGAGAGCTGTTATACGAGCAGAAAACAGGACGCATAAGTTATACGTGACTGTAGTTGCGTTGCGTTGAGATCACTTTTTCAGCGTTGTCAGCGTTACGTATAACTTGATGCGCGCTCTTTGCAACACGTGAATTGCGCTGTACCAGCTCGAGCGGCCGCGCTAGCAACGCTTGACGGCAATGTCGTTCGTATAATTTACTTTATGGTAGTGCCATTGCCCGGTTGGGCCGACACTAACGTGGCGCTGCTAACGCGACGAATTAGCGCTCGTATAACAGGACCCTTAATGCACGAATCATCATAAATCAATGTTATCAATTAGTTTAATCGTTTCGGTTGGTTTACGGCTAGTTGGTTTGGTTCTGAGTTTTTTTATGTATTTACATTTGTTCCTATTCCTTTTACCAATTCTCTAATTTTTTTATTTGTCTTGAAGTTTTCGTGTTTTGTAATCCAAATTTTAATTCATACACTAAAAAGGAAATTCTTTTTTTTTTGTTCTTGTATTGAAGTTGAGGACGGTCTTCATTTTCAAGGTGATATTCTGCTGAAACTATTGTATTGAAATCTGTTACGTCTGTAATTGATTGAACATTGACTGAAAATTATGAAATGATGTACTTATTGTAGTAAAATTTAACTTTTGTACGATTTAAAATAAAAGTGCATTGTCAGTAATATAAACATATCAGAAGTGTATTAATAAAAAACCAGTTGCCAATCGATATTATTTAAATGCAACAAGGTTTAGACTATGAATTTCAATCGTGTAGCTATAAACATCTTTTACCTTATTTTTCAGGAGGGAAAATCATTACCTGAACTGAAACAACTGCTTGTGTACCGGAAGAAGAATAGGGGTAGTGTAACAGCGATAGCTACAAGACTGGGCAGACCAAGTCCGATCGTTCCCCAATGGTTAATATTAACCGACAAGGATATGCTGCCACAGCCTGATCGGGTGGCCTTCCCCAAGCCTCCGAAAGCTCCGGACGGTAGTCTTCTGTACGAGAGGGTACCCAATAAACCAGAAGCTGAGAAAATACCTTTGAATAACATGTCGCCGTCGCTAAAGAGACGCGCTTATGATGAGATGAACGGAATGGACAGTAAGTATTTTTATTTTGTAAGACACCTATCAATAAGGACATCAGTTGTTTACCAAGTATTGTATAATAACTAGGAGGCAAATTTACTAGAATATTTACTTAGTTTCTAAATGCGTCTTTGTTCAAAAAGCAAATAAATCTGAAGATATATGATTTGTAAGGTAAATAACATCTATCATCTAAAAATGTTTTTATTTAAGGGAAGTTACATCTTAGGTGGAAGTAAATATATTAAAAGATAGCCAGACATTAGTTCGAAATCGATCTAGTAAAAGAAATAGAGTTCTGATTAAGAGTCATGATTAAACAAATGTCCATACACTTAAATATTTATCTTTTAAGCTCTTTATCGGGTATCAAACAAAGAATACATACACTCGCGGTCATAAAATCCGGGTCACCGTGAAAATTTCAAGTTTCTTGAATATTTTTGCATCTGGTGCAGTAATAACCTTTTTTTTTAAGCTAATGTATTTTTTATTTGTCATCAATGTTTGTTTTGAAAGAAAAAAAAAACGGTTTTTTATTGTTTTTATTGAAAAAGCAGAAAACAAACCAAATTGTTGAAACAGACATACGAAAGAAAAAATGAAAAATACAGAACGTGGTAAAACATCCGTGGAATTTCAATGACTAATATCGTGTATTGCCTCCCCTTGCTCTAATAACCTCTTGCAGACGACGGTGCATATTCTCAATTTTTCTCCGGATTACATGTTGAGGTATGTTATTCCACTCTCTCACTAACAGATCCTTAAGCTCCTGTGCGTTGTTAGGAGGAGGTGTAGGGGTTTGAATACATTTTTTCAAATCGTCCCGGAGATGTTTGATGGGATTCAGGTCCGGAGACCTAGCTGGCCAGGGTAACCTCGTAATTCTAACCTCGTCCAAGTATTGCATACTGATCCTGGCAACGTGCGGTCGCGCGTTGTCATGCATAAAACGGCGTCTTCTCCAAGCCCTGCCATGGTGGGCATAACATGTTCTTCCAGAATCTCCGTAATGTTCCTTCGGGCAGTTAAGGACCCATTTTCGATGAAAGGTAATTCTGTGCAGAAGTCGGAAGATACACCTCCCTAAGCCATGACCGAGCCTTCACCAAATGGCATTCTTGGAGCAATGCAAGCCTGTGAAAATCGTTCACCGGTTCTCCTCCAAACTCTTACACGTCCATTGGATCCAGTTAGACAGAAACGGGATTCATCTGAGAATAACACTTTGCTCCAATCATTAATTCCCCAATGCGCGTATTGTCGAGCAAAAGCTAGTCGTGCAACTCGATGCGCACGGCCAAGTGGCGGTCCTGTAGCCATTACCCGAGAAGATAGTCCAGAAGAACGAAGTCTTCTCCTGACTGTTGCAACGCTAACATTGCAATTTCGTACTTCCTGTAGACAATTTCGATGCATAACAGCAGTTGTGGTCCGGTTTCGTAAAGCCTGAAACAGAAGAAAACGGTCATCTCGTGCCGTGGTCGTTCTTCTTCGTCCAGAGCCAGATCGTCTGGTTAGCAAACTCGTCTCCTGAGAGCGTTGAAGCACTCGTTGAACCGTAGAAAGGCTTACGCCAACAGTTCTTGCGACTTGCCGTTGAGTGTGACCATCTTCCATAAGCGCAACAATGCGTGCCGTTTCAACAACAGTCAAGGCATTTTGGCAAAAAAATAAACAATAATAAACACTAATAATGGCACTAATAAACACTAATGGCGGCGATAATAAACGTTTGTTTGTTGCGTTTGAACAGAAAGTCGAAGCACAAATGAGACATTTAAAACAAGCGGCAGTTACAGGTACCGTTCATTTTGAGAAGTGTGCACTTTTCCGCGAAATCGGCACTATTGGAATTATTTGTTACAAAGGAAACCGCTAAGCTGACAACAATTCTCAGAAACATGCATTAGTTTGTATTTGTGTTATTATTATTTACGATAAAGCTCGTTAAAAATTAAATAACGGCGATTTTCAAGGTGACCCGGATTTTATGATCGCGAGTGTATATTAATATTGTAGGAATTACAATCTAAATATATGTTGTTATAGTTTTTCTCATCGAAATTAAAATCAAACACTCGCCACTCTGACAAGAAGCCTTAAGGTACGTGCGCACTTAACCGAACCGGCCGGCAACCGAACGCGTCACGGCGATCGGCAATTTAATGTCTCTGTGTGTTTAAAAGATTCAGCGACACTTTACGTAAACGAAACACATCGATTCACATCAAATCGCGCGGAAAACTCGGAATGGAATATGTTCGCGGTTAGTGTGTACCGGTGCCTAACGCGGTATACATGCCTAAGAGTTATTGCTAAGCGTTCTTCTTGCGGAATAAGAATTTCTAAATGTTATATTTTATATTGTTAGATCAGTTGTTACAATAGGTACGAGTTCTTGATATTTTTCGTAAGTCGTCCTGAAATATTGAGACAATTTATCTTGACGACCGATAAAATCATTAAATAAAGCAGTAAATTCAATTTCCTTTACATTCATCTTTCTTAATTCATCCTCCACATCGTCGTTTGTCTGTTTTGTCGTTTTGGTTATCGTCAATCAAATAATTCGGTTATCATCAATCTTTTGTTGCAGAGATAAGTACATTTATTTGGCTACGTATATAATTCACTTATATATAATGCTTCCCTCGCATGCCGGTGGTCCGGAGTTCGAATCCTACCGCCGGCAAGAACAACTAGACATTTTTTAAAAATGTCCCCAGGTCGACTCAGCCTAAATAAAATGAGTACCTTGGGTAAAACCAAGGATAATAATAGGCGGTTGAAGCGTAGCACTGGCCATGTTACCTTCCTTGTATACCGTAGGCCCTAGATATAGCAGACTACCCTGCAATACTCCCAAAGCCGCGAAGCGGTATAAAACGGGAGACTATTATTATATATATAATTCACTTGAATGATTTTTGTACCCAAGTACGTGCAGAAATCTATACGTTCAAGGATGTAGTTGTTTACTTTCATATTAATTTCATTGTCTTGTGTTCTTTTGACTGTCATATATTTGTATTTTGCTGCATGGATTTTAAGGACTTTTTTGTGCTTCATGATCAATGTTCCGTAGGACTTCCGAAGGCGATGCTGGTTCCAGCTAATGCTACATCTACAGCTACACCATCTAATTATGCAGTAATTTGTACTGATTTTTTGTTTATTTCTCCAGTTACATTGGCATTACCACTTTCATTTGATTCCATTGCTTCTCTGCAGTCTGTTTATATCTGTATCCGTTGCCAGACTATTTTGGTATTATTTTTTCTTTATTTCTCCTTGCATAGGAATGAATGTCCCTAGAAAAAACCATAGAAAATGAGCATAGAAACAATAAAGCAAAAGACAAATTGGAATAAAGCCAATAATAGAAATAAAGCAAAACGAACTATTAAGTTTATTTCGAATTAACAATTCCAATTTAGGGGTATTATTGTAAATCATTTCTGAAATATTATGATTTCATGCAAACTTTGTATTATTTTAAGTATAAATTTTATATCTTTAACAAATCAGTCATTAATATATTATATTTTTACTGGCTTCTATTCCGACTTGGATTGGGATGATGGTAAGTACAAAAACGTTCAATAACTAAATTTATAATTAGATAAGTATGTTCTAAGCTTAAATGTTTTACGTCATACAAATACTACGTCATATTCGATTTTTTCGATTGAAAATACCCATCATCTACCATGCACTACACTAAATATTTACTGAATAATCTTATGGATGTGAATTCACAGTCTTCTGAGAAAAAACAATGCAAACAACATTCTAAACTTACACGTCACAACAAATTCAGCGATTATCAAGTCAGAAAATGATACACCAGTGCATCATATACAACATTCACAACGCCAACACCAAACTCAATGTAAATGTAACTACATAGCATTCAGGGTAGCAATCAGTGGCCAAGTTAAACCACTACCAGCTTTTTTGGGGCATTAGTCAACAAAGTGAAACTAGCCATGTTAGTGTCCAACATCCATAAGGAGATATGGCTGATGGTGTTTTTGATTAAGATGGCAGTACCAGCGTGGGCAGTTCTATCTGCAGAGTTCGTGTAATAAGTTGTGTAATTTGCAATATTAGTATATCATAATCAGCCATATAGAATTACCTAATTAGCATTCAACCACTTGTATAAAAAAAGAGAACTTCAATGATTTCTTTGAGAATCTTGGAAACAAATTCATAGCAGGTAGAGACTACAACTGCAAGCATACACTGTATGAATCGCGACTCATAACTACTAAATAAAGAGAATTAGTCAGTACTATGCAAGAAAAGAAGTACTCCTTGCTCTCAACAGGTTGGTTACTACATATTGACAGTATATGTGACTTATCTGACACTACTTATGTACCTCCAATCCTCAATGAAATCGATCACAATTCATCTGCCACATCTGGTCACGATATTCACGCCTAACAAATGCTACACCAGATGATGAAGTGACAAGAGAATTATGTCAAATTCCTATAAATATTCCATCCATAAAAACGTTATCAGTTAAAAAACTACAAGAAGTAGAAGTATTTAAATCTTCGAAAATCACCCGGTGTGAACAAAGTAACTCTAGTAAATGCTAAAGGAATTGCCAAGAGAGGAAATAGCTCTTATCAACAATATCTCAACTACTAGCATAAAATGCTGAAACTTTCAGAAATAATACTCATTCCGAAACCTGACAAAAATCCAAATAATGTCACATCACATCAAACAATAAGTTTACTACCTGTTATCTCCAAAATACTTGAAAGACTGCTACTACAAAGAATAAATTCTGATCCCGATACTCAAGAATGGATACCAACAGTTTGGCTTTAGAGAGAAACATTTAATTGTTTAACAAGTCCACAGAATGATTCATAATATCAACCATGGATTAAAAGACAAACAGTTTTGCACCACCATATTTCTAGATGTCAATCAAGCATTTGACAAAGTGTGGCACACAGGATTATTATTCAAGATGAAAAAGAATCTTCTCATCACCTATTTCAAAATTGTAAGATCTTATCTGAGTTACAAACAGTTCAGAACAAAATTTTATGAAAATACATCGGACGGTTTTACATCAAATCTGTTGTACCACAAGGAAGTTTTATTGGCCCACTCCTATATGTACTATAGACAACAGAACTCACTGTTACTAGAGAAACCAAAATAGGTACATTTGCCGATGACACTATTATATCTTCAAGAGACGCAAATTCAGTGAGAACTTCCACACTTCTCCAAAGTCTCTCCAAAGAAATCTGTGCAAGTTACCTTTACCCCGAGGAAGCACCAGTGTACCTAAATAACATACAAATACCACAATACACAAGCCCGAAATATTTAGGAGGAGGACTAACCCGGAAAGAACACATAACCAAATGCTTAGTCTCTTGGTGTCCTTCCTTCCTACCATGCGTTGTTACAGATTGCAATAAGTAGAATTATTGCATTGTTTCCCACATTTTTTGTCATTGCTGTGATTATTTGTTTATTTAGTGCTTTCCTATTTTTTAGTCTTCCTGTCGATTCTCCCAGTTCATCGTATGTAATAGTCTTGTCTATCTTCCATTTGAGAGTTTTTTTCATAATATATAGCGAAATATAATTTTTAGTACATAAATAGGTAATTTTTTATCTTGTTTTTTTGAAATCTCGTGTGCAAAAAGGAGACACACATAATTATGTGTTTCAAAAACATATACATTATGATCTATACAATCTATCTGCATAAATTATGGACTTTGGAATGACTTTTTTGGATGCTAGGTGGAGTTTTTCTCTTCCTCTTTTCGATTGAACATCACAACCAAAAAAAATATAAAAAAAGTGGTTTGTTTTATACAATACATTAAATAAAAAAGTAGTATGTATAGAAACTTTTTTTGTGAGAGAGAAGTAGATTTATGTAAAATTATCAAAAATATTTAAAATTCAAAACGTTTTCGGTACTATCCAACTATCAACAATGAAACCTGAAAGCAAGTAATTCCACTTAATTTAAAAAAAAAATCGAAAGGACTATTTTTGTGGTAATTACTTATTTGATACAAACATAATACGTATATTAAATTTAAACATGTTTAAATGTTTTTTGTGCAGTTTCATTTTAATGTCTAGTTAGTGGTTTAAATATAAACCCTAATTTATCAATGTCTTCGTTTCTAGGTGTCGCTCTGAGTGCTCCGCCACCAACAAAAAGAATAACAAAGGAACCGATCCAAGTGACACGACCCGAACAATTCCAAGCCCTAATGGCCGCTCAAATGTTACCTGCTCAACCGTTACCCCGTCACATCGCACAAATCAACGGCAAACCTAAAATCGCACACATGACGAGAACGGGTTCAGGTAGGAAACAAGTCATAAGTTGGATGGACGCCCCGGACGACGTTTATTTTAGAGCTACGGAGGCTAACAAGTAAGTGGAATTTTAGATTTTTATGTCACTAGACTGTCATATTTACTCATACAATAAAATCTAGATTTTTATAAAACGTGACCTATATATTTTCATTTGCATCTTTTAATTGGGCTGAAGAAATGTTCTAATATTGTATGTCCAGTCATGATTCTAATGTTGGCTGGAAAGTGCGAGCTACTTTTTAAATTTCTGCATTTAAATGATATTTTTTAGAGGTATAGAAGTTGGCAATACTGTTTTCGGTGCCGGTCATTTTAACAGCTGTCAAGTTAGTGATTTAGATTTAGGTTTAGTTCGGTTTGCCATTTCAACATAGATAGGTACGATGTTGGAATTGGATGATGAAAATTAAGTCGATTGCTAATGGAACGTTTTTGCACTGCGTTTACTATAAATGATTACACGCATCCATAGAGATGTCGTACAGTATACAAGTTATTTCTGCTGTAGAGCGTAGTATAGAGGAAGATCCGAATGACCCCATCCGCCATAATACACAAAAATGAACAGGAGTTGTGTTCATCCGCTTTAGGGAGGTTTTGCGAAAATATCTTGGTTTGAGTGGTTACAAAATCCAACTAGTGCAAGAATTGAAACTAAACCAGGCAAGGTGTAAGTTGATTTTCATAGCTGAATTTACTTTACTGATGTAGCTTGCTTTTGGTTGAGTGGCTATGTTAATAAGCAAAGCTGTCGCATTTGGAGTGAAGATCAGTCCGTATTACTTCAAAAACGATGCTAGCCAGAACGTTTCAATCAATGGTGATCGCTATAGGTTTTCAGTCCTGTGAATTGGCTTCAAAGATGGTTCAATTTAACACCACTTGACTATTTTCTATGAGAATATTTAAAGACTTGGATGTTGACCTATTATTGCCGACATATGACCACATATATTGCAAAATGTTGTCGAAAATTGGACCTCCAGATTGGACTACATACGAACTTTGTAAATAGTATGTTCGGTGGTTTACAGAAAAACTAAGAATATAAATATGATCCAGTTGGAACTTGATTTATCCAGTTAGAACTTGATTTATTTGGGTGCCAAACAAAATCAAGATTGATAAACATGTTAAAGAATAAGCATAGCCTGTATACTGAAGTTCTGTAGGACTAGGTTAGGTTAGGTTGAAGTTATGTAGTTCCTGGTGGTCGAGAGGTTGAAACCTGTCACTATAGCACTACGCAAATAGCAATATTTTCATTTGTTGCCATCTAATTAATCTATGTCTTTACTACTAACAAATACTCACACAAATTACCAGATAAAAGTGGTGGTGGCAGATTTTCACCGCAAATTTGACAAAATATATTTATGTTTCAAAGAATCTATCTGTATAAGTTTTAAGATTGTGCGTGATCCCTGTCTGATTCTTACTAAAAAATTGTTCTTGTTTACTCTGTGTATTTTAATATATTTATCCAAGATATCAGTATTTAGTTATCTAGCACATTAGTGTTAACTGAATATTCCTTGGTTTGTATTGATACAAAGTTGTTTTCATAATAACCACATTGAATGGACTTTTTGAATGAAACACACATTTTTTTTATACTTTATATACCATAATAAGTTTTATAAACTTTTTGTATCTCTTGGTTTTGCGGATATATTTTTTTCTATATAAACGTAATACATAATTTGTATTTCCAATTGACAATAATGATCTTAAACTCATTTTTATTTATTTTCAGAAAAATTAGACGGCAAGTTACATTAGCAGAACTAAGGCGAGGAGCCAGAAAACCATGGAGGCAGTTGCGTACCAAAATGGACGACCTGCAAGTGGTTGTGTTGGATTGACAGTGAATTCAAACCTACAAACTGTAAATTAACTTCGCCAAGTGCTCATTGTGCCGAGGCACAGATTTTAAGCGGACATTTTTATAGAAAATAGGCCAGTCTGTGGATAGTTAATATGCGAATCAGTTCGGTTCATCTTGTTTTTGATAAATAAAATCGTTTTGTTTAATGGAATCTAAAATGAGTTGATGGATAATTTTTACAACTTTAAAATGTATTATGTAACGTGATTGTTTATTAGGGTGGTCACTTTTGTTGTTAAATTTGGTGACTGTATTTGTTCTAATTGAGAAACACGTCACATAATACATTGTTTTATTTATTGTGATGTTTCGCCTTTCCTCAAGTTATCTTGTTTATATTTAGTGAACTGAGTTATATCTTATTGTGATAAAATGTCATGTCCTTTACCAAATGCCGTACAGATCAGGTAAGTCTAATTGACCCATCGGTCGGTCACGTAATGGATCATTTACAAAGTTGCTCCATCGATCATCATGATGTCTAGTCTTCTCAGTCCATTGTTGGACCTAATCCTTCTATATTTTCCACTTCTGTTGATTTTGCAGTTCTTTTTGATAATTTTTTTAAGATCAATCTTGTCATATTGTGTGTGGTCATTTTTAAGGACTATTAGCTCCCGTACTAAACGTTTTAACAAATATATATATATATATATATATATATATATATATATTTGTGAATAAATACTAAAGTAATATCTCATTATTGTTGCAAACTAAGTATAAACATAAACAGTCTGAAGGAGTGGTTGTGTACATAACCAAACGTAACCCAAAAAACCCTAACTGAAAATTATGTTCCTCAGTGAAAGCTGTTGATTATTGAAATGACTTTATAATATTTAAAACTTTATTTCGTAATGTATATATATATATATATATATATATATATATATATATATATATATATACACACTTGACCTCAATCACTGTTACAGAGTATAATACTTGACATGGACAGTGGTTCTACTCTATGTTCTTAACTAAGTTGAGCATATTTTGTAAAGAAAACAGAAGTCACACAAAAAAGGTTGTTTTGTTGGTGTTAATCTGAATTGGAAGAGAGGTGCTTCTTATGAAATCTAAATGATCAATTTCAAGAATAGATCGACTTTATGGAACCACTGGTGAAGAACAAACATTTAGTTCGGAATTGCTCAAATAATTGAATAGAACTACAAGCAAACTATTTTCTTAGTTAAATGCCTCAACCCAGACATCTTTCTCCTCCCAATCCTGCGCATGCCCAGAATTTGTTCTTGCTCGGTAAATTTTAATTATAGTCACTTTAGTTTTCTCGTTGTAATTAGCAGTGCCATCTGTTTTAGGCCAATTAAGGGTTTGACAGTTGAAATTTGTAGTATGATATATTACAAAAAGACTCTCACCTAAGGATTCATCAATTTTTAGTGAGCATATAAACAATAAAAATGTCAAACTCATTATTCTGTCCGTAAACTTGTCTATTTAAGCCTATTAAAGCCGTGAAGATGTTACCTTAAGAAACGTGTAGAAATTAGACGGTGCAAGGTCTGGTGAATATGGCGGATGGTTCAACAGTGGAATACTTAATTGACTACAAACCTGTTGACCGACAATCCTGGATTTGTATACATTTTTGTCTTGTTTAAATTGTTGTATACAATTTTCCGAACGCATTATTTGTTCATTCTTACAGTTTTAGCAACCATATGAACTCACCAGTCAAATAAAACAGATTTTTGAAAGTTTCAACGTTTTAACATTCTTTTACGTGGTATGGTATTCATCGTCATCGTAGTCATCTTGAAAAAGCGTTAAACCACTCTAAAACACATGCACGTGATAAACATTTATTTTCATACGTCTATTATAAGTTTCAGGAGCGATTTGTCCAAGTGTTATGTTGAATTTAACAACAATTGCTCTACTCTCAAACTTACCATTTTTCATACCATTTACCATATTCAAACATCGGTTTTTTTACAGAAGCGAGAGTTGTTGAACACGAAAAGTTAAAAATTATTGTTGCTGGCTTTTGGCGCATGCGTACTTCTAAAATCTTCCGCGGAATTTCGCGTGAATGTGCCACAATAATTTGTAGCCTGTAAACTACTTAAAACTGTACTGTAGGTACTATACTTTACCTACTCTTAAAAACGTAACAAAAAAAAACACGAATACCTATTATGTTGCTGTAATTTTATAAAATTTTACCGTTGTACGAGATATATTTTACTAATAATGAATTTTAATCTGACTTATGATTTCGATAATCAAAACGAATGACACGGTTTCAAAACTTTTCACAGGCGTGGCCTAAAACATAATCTTCAACATAAAAGAAGCAAACGCTTTTGTGGTTCTAGGTTATGTTGTAAACCAGCGTGCTTTTAATCACCTCTAGCAATATTGTGAAACTTTCATTGGTGATGACATTGGAGGAAACACTGTAATATAAAATAAAACGCCCATCACCTTATGTTTAACTGTTATAACCAGATTTATTTATTTTATATTGTATTAGTAAAATGGCGGTACAGCTTTTTGTTAAAGTCACAAGAGTATTTAATCAGACTCTAATCGAGAATTACCATTATTGTTTATTAAGTAACCACTTTATGGTTGTATGGTAATTTCTGTAGATAACTTTTTATTTTTTTTATATGCTGATATGATGTACGATTAATTTATATGCTCCAAACTAAAATTTTTAGTTACTGATTTATGTTTATGTAATTATTTTCGCAATTGTCTGACTTTTTCATTTGTGCTCCTACATATTAGGCTTAGTAACTTTGTATATTGTAAAGGTACACTGTTATCGGAGTTTATAGGCCGTGGTTTTGAATTATTTAATTTTAACGTTTCGTCTGCGACTGCGAGAGATATCACGACGATGAGGCGAAGACAACGGCCTAACAATGTACCTATAAAACATCTTCTGCGAATGCTTACACTTTTTGTACTTTGTTATTAAAGTATCTACCATAATTCTCTATTCCTATCCTTCTTTTAAGTACTAAAGTGACAACTTAAGAATACAGTTAGTCCTAAAGATATTTTGCCCGACAAAACTTCAGGCATTTCAAATATAAACGCGTAGTGTGGTCGGCGGACGACAGCAGACAAGTCAATTTTTGAGTCATAGTTAAAATTAATTAATCAAAGTTAAAATTGTGAGTATGAAAAAGATCACTATTTAATATGTACACATGTATAACATGATTTTTCTGTTGTATTTTAGAGGTAGATAATTTTTTTAGGCTTCTTCTTAGGGCCTGTCCTTTCCGAACGTTGGCGATCATTCTGGCTTCGACGACTTTGTTGGTTGCTATACGGAATAGCTATGTTGAGGTCTTTCTATACCATACTCTCAGGTTAGCAAGCCAGAATATTTTTCTTCGTCCTGTGGCACTTTTTTCTTCAATTTTACTTTGTAAAATGCATTAGAGTAGCTCATATCTGCCTTGATTTCTCATTATTTGTCCCAATTGTTCATTCTGTCCACGGTATCTTCAGGATCCTTCTATATAACCATAACTCAAAAGCCTGAAGTTTTGATACATTGATACAGTTTTCGCCTTCAATGTCTATTTTTGTTTTTAGGGTGAGGTCATGGCTCTTGAACACAGAGCTCATAGTCAAGAATGCACTTTTTGCCTTTCCAATGCGACATTTAATCTCTTGGGTATTGTCCCACGACTCATTGATTATAGTCCCCAAGTAGTTGTACTGTGAGACACGTTCAATTCTCATTTGGTTCACATACAGATTTGTTCCAGTTATGTTTTGCTTGCTGATGATCATTAGCTTGTTTTTGCTGGTGTTAATATCCAATCCATATGTTCTACTTGATTCCGTTATTTGGTTCATTAAGTTTTGCAGCCCTTCTCTGATATTGGAAGACACTATTGTATCACCTTTATACCGCAGGTTATTGAGCTTGACTCCATTTATTGAGATGCCTTCATCAATATCTTTTATAGCCTCTAAAAATGAGCTCCAGTGAGTATCAGTGGTAAAATTATGCACCCCTGTCTCACTCACCTTAAGATTTTGACCTGACCTGTATATTCTCCATTTATTCGGAGCCCCGCTGATTAATTCCAATACAGTTTAGCTATTATTCTTAGGTCTCTTCTGTCAATCCCTGTCCTCTTCAGCACATCCATCATTTGTTCATGCCTGACCCTATCGAAAGCCTTCTTGTAGTCAATCAGGCATGCAAAAACATCACAGCTGACATCTCTACATTTCTGAAACAATACAAACCTACGCGGTAAATAAAGCTTCCCTCTTACCAACGGCGTCCACAAATCCAAACTGATCAGGCGCAATTTGTTTTTCGCATTTCCGGTAAATTCTTTTGTGGATGGCTTTTAAAAACAGCTTCAGCAGATGGCTAATTAGGCTTATGGTCCTATAGTCTTCACAAACTTTTGTTCCTGGTTATTTGGGTAAGCGTACCAATTCCGATTTGAGCCACTCTACTGGTATTTTCCTGCCTTGTACATTTCATTACAAAGGATGAGGATATGGTCTGGTCCACAGATTTACAGATTTAGCATAAGAGCAAAAGAATTTAATATGACTATCTTATCCCAGAAAACTAAAACAATAGTAGTCAGCAAAGAGCCAACCAGATGTAAAATAAAAATTGATGGCATCAGTATTGAACAAGTAATGAAAATAAAATACCTGGGAATTACACTGTCTAGCTATGGAGACCTGGACAAAAAAGTGAGAGATCAAGTACAAAAAGCAAATAGACTGGTAGGATGCCTTAATAATACTTTATGGCGAAACAGGCACATTAACACTGAGATGAAGTCAAGAATTTATAAAACCAATATAAGACCAATAATGACATATGCCTCAAAAACAAGACCCGACACAGCCACAACGCAATAGTACTGAGAAGAACTATCTTCTCAGAACTCTACCTCTTCTTCTGTTCCTTCTGTTGTAGGTGCATACACTTGAATTATATTGATGTCGATTGGTCTTTCTTTCAGTTGTATGAGCATCAATCTTGCTGAGATTGGGATGAAGTTGTCAACAGATTTTGCCACTTCTTTTGTCAATATAATGCTTAATTCATGTTTGCTGTTATCTGTTCCAGAATTGTAAACTCGGGGTTCCTCGATATTTGCGGTTCCTGAACCTGGTCAATGCATTTCGCTTATTCCTAGAATATTTAATTTCATGTGCCATGTTTTCACGTTCCATGTGCCTATTCTGATGTCTTCTTTGGATTTTAATCTTTTTATTATACTTGTAACTGCTCCTCTCGGAGATCCGATTGATTTTTTAGGCGTTTCTAATAAATAAAAATGTTTCTCAAAGATTGACTTGTCTGCTTTTGTACTCCGACCACCCTAATTACATATCCATTAACTTGCTGAACACATGAATATTAGTACAGTTAATATTTCACAATAAAAATTGCTCTTTTCTACTCACCTTGCTTCCACTCTTATTTAGCACTGATATATTTCTGAATACATATTGTTCTGAAGCTATTTTCTTGTGGCATTTTAAAGTAATTACTATTTAAATGGAAATAAGCCACAAAAGGTTAAAATAAGTTTATTGACGTTTCAATTTCCACTTCGGAAATCGTTCTCAAAATACAAACATTAGTAAATTAAACATAATTAAAAAAACAAAAATTTGTTTAATTTATTAATGTTTGTATTTTGAGAACGATTTCCGAAGTGGAAATTGAAACGTCAATAAACGTACTTTAACCTTTAATTGTGGCTTATTCCCATTTAAATAGTAATTATTCTGAATACATATTCGAGGAAAACACAAATTTCATTAGATCAAAAATTTATTCATTTGAAACATTATTTGTTTATCATTTTAGCGTTAGATTAATTTTTTGGGCATTTTTTAAGTTTGTCAACGGGTGATATATCTCTGGAACTAACTGTAACCCTTGCCATAACCACATTTTAAAGAAATAAATTAATGTCTATGCCTTAACATTAAAAACAACAAGTAAGGGATGGTATCTTCAGTGGTAGTGATAATTCTTCACTCCAAAAGTGTATTAATTGTTACATACTTTTTTATGACTTTCTTTTGGTGACCTCATCGTGTTTTATGTTGGAAACGAAACTGATTTTCATAATTTAAATTTTTGTGGCTCTCGTAATAAACAAGTCTTTATCCGTGTTAAACTGTAAATACGGATGAAATCAAATTTGGTATTGGTTTGGCAATACCGATACATTTCATTAGTCAAGACAGAAAAACGTTTTTGTGGACAATTCCCTTGTAAATCACAAAGAAAACCAGAAACACACTGATACAGTATTTGGTTTCTCTCAAAATTACATCGGATATTTTGCTATCTTTTATTTTTTACCGCCCGGTTCTTTCTAAACCGTTAACACGTTCACTGCCACTTATGTGTTCACTGATGCTGCCTCAGCAGGTCACATAATTTGTCGTACCAGACCATGTTGGTCCCATGGGGTTAACACTTTTTCTAATAGCTGATGGGCCGTTGGAGCATATTTAACTATGTACGATTGTAGAAGTGGACCAATATGGCCTAGAAGCTATATTCCCCACATACTACAATTTCTTGGATTTTTTCATGATGAGAAACGTGGTCCCTATTGGAAAATGATCCCTAATAAAAACTGTAACACTCGCTTTAAAATAAACTTTATTTAACAGATAAACAGGTTTGCTTAAATAAAATAATGACAACTTAATCGCTATGCAAAAAATAAAACTTCTTATCTTATTTAATTTTTATGAACTTCATTAAAACAAGGCATGCACAAAAATGATCCGCCAGTAATGCAGCTATCTCCAAATTTATTCCTGACTCGATCGTAATCTGCCAATTTTTTTATAGTTGCTATGGGTCCCCAATTCCGTTTCAGGATCAATTTTCAATTGTATAGTGCTTGGATTTGGATTCAATTTTACTTTTTTTCCTCGGTATAAACTTTTGTATGTTTTCTATATTTTTTGAATCCTAAGTTGAGCTCGAATCTGATTCTGAACTGCAAACATAATCTCTTTCAGAAGCTTCAAATGGTTCCCAAATATCTTCGTCGGAGAATTCCCCATAATTCTGGGCTATTTTAAGAAGTTCATTTTGAGACAAAGCTGTCTTACGTTTAGACATCTAAAAATACACATAATTAAAATAATATCTATCTATTGAAGTATAATAAAATACTTACGGCTATTATTCTAATTTAAATAATACAACAGCGTAAAGCAACTTCACAAACTGATTATTGACATAATTATAATATAGGTTATGTTATGTGGCACGAGACCAACGGCGCACGACAGTATTAACTTACCTCACTGGGCCGCGCTGCCCCGATTCGACCAAGGTTCTTTTCGTATGGCAGCCAACTAGAGCTCAATGTAAAATATATGTTCGGCGTAGGGGACAAAATAGGTCTGGCAGTGAACGTGTTAATGAACATTTCTATTGAATTCTATGTTCATTGCTCCATGATTGTTTACATATCTGAGATCTATCAAATTCTTTATTTTTAAGTGAAATATAACCTGATAGTCACAGCACCGGATGAAAGCATGTTTTGCATATCACTAGTGCCATAATTGAGGTGCATGATTATTACCGGGTCAACAGCTGTTACAATTTGAAACATCCAAGAACGGTTTATGAAATTTTATAATTTTTTTACAAGTATTTGTATGGAAATTGTTTATTCACTTGTTATGGTTAGATTCTGAATTAAATACTACAATTTTGTACATATAAAAAGCCGGTATGTATATTGGGACTATTTTTTAAAATGTCTTCTTTTTGTATGTATGTATAGTTTGGAATTTTTCGATAAATTCATATAGTAATCTAAAAGTTGGGAAAAATAATGTATTGTTAACAATTTCTAAGTCAATTGATTAATGTTAATGCGAATATTTTAATAAAAAATTGTACTTCTGTTTACTATTATGATTTTGTACATATTTCCTAGTTATGGTTATTTTGATTTAATAAAAAACACATACCAAATTTGTTTCATTTTTTCACTACCAACATTCGTTCTAAAAAAAATGTGATCATGATTTTAAATACATGGTTTATGTGCATTTCTCAGCCATCTTTTAACCATATGCGTGGCCACATCGGGTGCCGCGGAACCCACACTAACTTTCGAGGGGCGCAAAAACTGGGATTGTTCACTTTTAGAAATAACTTATCTGTGAACATTTTGAATAATATGAAATAAATGAGATATTAATCTAAACAGTAAATTTTGTAATAAAAAGTTTGGATTGAAATGGTTGGAATATAGTCCAACAAAAGATGCAGCTCTCTGTTTTTCGTGCAGATGTTTTGGCATTAACGACAGTACTAAGCCTGAATTAATATAGACTGCGTTTATTTCTAGTGGATTTTCACCATGGAATAAAAATCTACAGAACGATTTAAAATGCATCAAAATACATGTTGCTATGAATTGAATGCAAACTGATGTTATAACTATAGTTCTAGTAGAAGGTGGGAATATGACATTGACATACACACAAATTTAACAGATTTCAAATAGGCCTACGACTGAATTAATAAACAAAAGTTATATCAATTATTGCGTAGCTTTAACCCCCCAAAATACATCCGACTTGTAAAAGCAACAATGGACTCGTCAACAACTGTCGAAGTACAAAATGAGCTCAGTGAGAACTTTTCAATAGTCAAAGGATTAAAGCAAGAAGACCGACACTATTCAACCTGACTCTCGAATATGTGATATCTCGTAACAAATAAATCAATCATCTATAACAATAGTATTGTCTTGCAGAACAGAAGAGGCGGCAGAAATATATTCACAATTAAAATCAGAGGCAAAAGAGATCAGACTAGAAATAAATATTCAACAGATAAAAAAGCTAACACGGGCATGAGCTAAGAGAAACAGACGCACAGTTGAATTAGAAGACGATATTGAAACTGTAGAAAGTTTCACATATCCGGGAATTGCATTAAACAAGGATGCAACAAAAAAAAACGGGTGTGGCAGTCCAGTGGGACTGCCGGTGGAAGTTACACTTCTATACACGCATTCGCCTTTACAAATTTATTTGGAAGTCAATCTGCACAATCATTACATATATAATGCTATAGGTAAGACATAACAGAAAGAGAAACAGAATTAATAACAACTTGCTAACAATTAATAAACAACTTTTGACCTGTAATAAGTAAATGAAGGATTGACTCAATATTTTGATGAAAATGTATATTTTTATTTTCATATATGTATGAAAGGAGTTAAATGCAAAAATTTTTTTACACATACTCTGCAGTAAAATTCATTGTTTATTTTGTTATTAATATAATAATACAATATAAATTAAAATTCAATATTCATAAGTATTTAAAAATGACAATAATATACATAACTCTTCTACTGACGCATATATGTTTTACCATTATACATTTACCATGTAATAGTATTAATAAAAAAGTCCTCCCCGACTGGGAATCGACCCCCGGTCTCCCGCGTGACAGGCGGGGATACTGACTACTATACTACCGAGGACATGACACAAATGTATTTCAAAATTGACAGTTCTGAATCATACAGTGATTTATTGAGATTATTATTTTGAAATACAAAAGACTAATATAATTATGAACATTTAATAAATAATACAAAACATATCACATAAATAATAATATTAATAAATATTTAATTATATATACTCGTATAATATTATATGTATATATATATATATATATATATATATATATATATATATATATATATATATATATATATATATATATATATATATAATATTAAATTATATATACAAAAGGAACATTTTTATATTCGAGAGAGAAAATATATCTTCTGTCTCTCTCTTACTCATTATCTTACATATGTAATGATTTCACAGATTCACTCCCATACAAATATCCAACGTGGAGCGCGCGTATAGAAGTATAACTTCAAAACCAGAAATTCAAAGAATAGTAAAGGGAAACAAAGGTTACGAAACTTTTGGAACGTCTATTGGTGCCTTTTGTTTAACAAGAAATTGCTGCAAATATAGTTAAAGATAGTGCAGCTGACGAATTAAAAAAAACGTCACATTCCAGCAATAAATGGTATTGTAATGTGTTATAATACATTTTTAGTGTCAATTTTTTATATCTGACCAGCCATATTATTCTTATGATCACGCAATAATTTAACCCTAGAAGGAGCAAGGGTGGATAAACAGTATTGACAACATTGCATTGCATACGATTTTCTAAATACCTTTGTTCCTAAAAATCTCAAATAATTAGTAGTTATCGGCATACCATATTACCATTAATTCATTTCCTCTTACTTTTATAAAAACTTTACGGTGGACTATTCGCTCCGTGCGTGACTGACGCGACACCTACCGCCCTTATCTGACTGTTTTGGACCTACCAATTTTCAGGTTAAACATATGACATATGTTTGACATTGTTAAATACAGGCGAAATTGACAATTATTAATAATTCACTTTTTAATTATATTTTTTCAGTTTATGTACAAAATAAATGTAGTATTAAAAACTGGGTTTCTCAAAATTCATCATAATATATCTTTTTAACCCCAAACGGAAAAGAAAGGGAAAAATCTAGTACTGACAAATCAAGTTTTTCACGTGAAAGAGCGTATAATTAAAAACAGTGATAGTAAAAGGTATGATATAAAAGCTAAAGTCATCAGGCACTCTGCAGTTAGCTTGAAGTCTTATAAAATATCATTTAAGGTAAATTATTTAAATATTTCCTATTTCAACTGTTCAACATATTAATAGCACGGATCCATCTTTTTCTTTTCTCTAATTTATATGTAATCTTTGGGAACCTATAAAAACTACACTTACTATTTTTGCTATTATTAGCAAAATTAAATACGCAACATGTATTTGCACACATTTTTGATAAAATTTATGCGTAAAAAGATTCCATGATTCCAATTTTGTCATATTTCGCCGCTACGCACGCTGGCATCGTTTCAAGGTACCCCTACCATGGTCACGCACGGAGCGAATAAATAACCCTACTTGGTCCATTATGGAACTGTCAGTTTATCTAGAGTGCTCGGTAGTTTACGGCTAACAACGTTGTAAATACGAGTAAACATTAGCAAATTATATTTTGCAGTATTTGAACCGCCTCTGGCTTGTTAGGTTGTTGTCTTGCACTTCGGTTTTGTATAGCCGTTGGTTTAGTTCCAGTTTCGACGCAATTGATGAAAGCTGTAACACGCCACATGTATATAAATCAAAGTCAGGAAGAATCTACTTAGCTCACCCACCACGCCCTATGCGGCGAGCTGTACCAAACATTTTCCGTGAGCAACCAGAACTTCCACATGAATGCAAAGTAGAAATTATATTGCAGTTGTTGCAAAAATTCTTTACTCCGGAAATATTGCAAAATCTTATGCGGCATACCAATGAAGAACCTGAACATAAAAAAGTGTCAAAAAGAAATGATACCAAGATTTTAGCTTTACTTGGTATTTTCATTTTGATGGAAGCTAATGATGACACCAACTTAAATTATCACCATTTTTGGTCTAAAAAATTTGACAGATCATCATATTTTCCTCTATTGTGCTCTCAACTCTACCGTTTCCAGTAGCCTTTGCGTTGTGGCTGTGTCGGGTCTTGTTTCTGAGGCATATGTCATTATTGGTCTTACACTGGCTTTATAAATTCTTGACTAAATCTCAGTGTTGAGAAATTGAAGAGCATGAGGCTCAATGAATCCCCTTGTCTTATTCTGCTGCCTATTTCTATAGGTTCTGTAAGTTGTCCATCTATTCTGACTTTCATTTTGTTGTTTTGGTAGATATTTTCGATAGCTTTTATAATATTTAGGGTAAATTCTCTATTATACAGAAGATGAATTACATATTTGAGTCTTACTCTGTCGAACGCTTTGTTAAATTCCTCGTAGTTAATTTTACGGTGCGGTATATTAAAAAGACAAAATGTGCTTAACTTATCTTCAATGACCTTGTCCATTGATGTCTAAAAGAAAAGGGTAATAAAAAACACAGATTTCTTATAAAATATATGTATAAAAGTATATTAGCTTTACAGAAATAAATAATACAAAAATACAATAAAATGTATATAAAAAGTACAAAAAGTTCTATAAAAATTTTAATATATCATAAAAAACTATTAAATCATATATAAAAAGTTTACAATCACAATAGATAGGCCAATAAAAGCCAGAAATATCTAAAATCTTAAGTCTTTTGCAATATCTAGACACAATTATTAATGCTTTACAAATAAATAATAGGGTAATTGACGGATTGAGTTCTTGAACACTTCAAGATGTGGGTTAAATTTTTGGTTAAGTGACATACCATTCTGAAGCTTGAAATTGTTTTTGAGGTTAATTCAGTTAGATTGTAGGACAATTAAAGACATACCTTATTTACAAAATTGATAAAAATAGTTTGCACTTTTTTTTTGCATAATGATCTTCCGCAGAATATTTAATAATTTATGGCAAAAATATTGTGCCATAGTCATTTCTGTAACTTCTATTATAGACCGAGTAGTCTGTAGAGCTAAGTAACGACACCATCTTTGTTTTCGTTGTTAGTTGCGTCTCTATCTTACATCGAGTAAGTATAGAAGCATATTTTTTTGGTCGGGAGCATCGAGCAAAAAGACAAAAGAGGGAATATAAAGGTAGTGGGGGCAAAAATATTGTTAGACAGGAAGTGCCATCTTGAGAGGCCAAATTAAACAAGGAAAGAGAGTCTTTCCTTGTTTAAGAAATCAAATTTAGTTGGGTTATGTTATTATTTGTCCCAACTGTCACATGAAATCTTATTTATATTGAAGTTTTTTAACAATTGTTTCACATTTTAGACTGTTATCGTTAATATTTAATTAAAATTTTCTCGTCTAAGACACATTCTAAACACTATTTTATAGCTACTGTTAATAAGTGTCGGAAAATTTAAATTTGGCGCATTCGCATTTCCGGATATGTCCGCCATCAGAGGCCACTTTTTTGGTCTCCTTTTCATAACGATTAGATTCCCTCTTTTGTCTTTTTGCTCGATGGTCGGGAGACAGCGAGTAGGAAGTTTCAGTGCGCTAGAGAGAGACAGATCGAACAACCGTAACAGACGTCGCCATTATTCGTTGCTGGCATGCTGTCTATGTTAATATATGTCTATGATTTTTTATCACTTAAAGATACTATTGCTACTTCAACCTGAGAGTTATTTTGAAATATTCGCCTTATCGTGTTAAAGGTTTTAGAGGTATATAATTGAGGCGGTGGCTAGAATAAAGGCCTATAGCCCTATGGACCCTTCTTCCGGAGAACACTTCTTTATGTTGTTCTCTACCAAGGTCAGTCTACCAATTTTTTTTACGATATTACGGTTTTTTACGTTGGTCCAACACTTTTTTTAGTGAAGTGTTGGCACAGCCGAGAAAGATTTGTGCCTCTAAATCAACTCTGTTTTGGTGAATTTCTGACAATGTGATTGAGGTTATGTTATATTTTAAACTGTAAGTTTAAGTGTATTTTAAAGCAATGGTTATTCGTAAAGTTATTTTAGATAACGCGGTGTCAAAAGGTGCCAAAAAGAAAATTCTTCAGAAAGACTGGACTGGAGAAACTGTACAGAGTAAGGTATTTTCTGTTGTCCGTAAGTGTTATGTAGAAAAATGTTTTGCAAAACTAACTTCGCAAAATTAAAAGCGTTTATTTGACTCTTTTTATGATGCTGGTTCAAAAAAAGAACAAGTCACTCTTCTAGCAGGTTGTATGGCATTAAAGGAGCCTCCAGAAAGATATAGAAAAATATAAAATCCCAAAATTAGCAGACAGTATCACTGAAAATACAAGCTCAAAACTTCTGGTTGTGATGTGCCCGTGTGCCGTTCCTTTTTTGGTAACTTATATCAAGTAGGAATGACGTGTAAGAATATTACAGAAAAAAATTGTTGAGAAAACTCCACTTGACGAAAAACGTGAAAAACATGAAAATAAAGAAAAATTTCAGATGTTTATTCTATGGCTTTAGAATATCTAAAATCTATTCCACATAAACCAAGTCATTACACACCTCGAAAAACAAACAGATTGTACTTCGACGACCCAGACCTAACGATTAAGAATTTTTGGGCAGTTTCAAAAGTTGTTTAAAGACACTACTGGGAATAATCTTACGATGAAATACAAGGCCTATTTCAAGTTTTTCAGAGAAACTAATTTTACGTTCAAAACACCGAAGACTGACACATGTGATTATTGTCGTATATATAAAATCAAACTTGAAAAGAATCGGAATGATGAATGCCGTGTTGATTAAAATCTCCATAAAAAGAGACTCGAGGCATATTCCAAGCTAAAAAATGATTACGCACAAAATCTAGAGTTGCCAAAGCTCAGCATAACAAAACAGTTCTATAAAAGACTTTTATGGATGTATGTATTCAATATACACGTCTATAATGATGGATCATCATATATGTATATTCCTTCATATAATCTCAATGTAAAAAGGGAGCAAGTAGTGTTGCTTCATTCATCTTTGACTATTCACAATAAATTAGTAGATTATCCAAATACCAAGCATATTATTCTTCTATCAGATGCAGCTGGAGGCCAAAATAAAAATCAGAATCATCAAAATCAGTTTTATTCCTGAATATCAAAACTATTGTTACTTAAAAATATGAGTCATATTAAAAACCTGTAAACATGTTGTTTATTCACTAATATGTTGTATTCTACGAGACCCTTCGATCAGCTGGCAGAAATCTACCTGAAACGGAAGCTTCCAGAAACCGGTCGAACGATCACCCGGATTTACTTTGTAGTATAATCAGAGGGATTCGCCTGAATTCTCGACCAGTTGTATTTTCATATATAATAACGGAGCTTTCATTGAAGGAGAACAGTCAACAAAGAAGCTCGCGCTCGCGTTTAAATTGTAACGTCCGATAGATAAATTATGTAATTATTAGTCAAATAAATTGTTGTACAGTGGTTTAATAACTTGATATAAATTATCGTGTTTTAGTAAATTAAAATAAGAACAATAAATTAGAATTAATAAAAACATTACACTATACAGAGTCGAAGTGACACATATTCATCCTGTTCGTGGACACTCCTTTAGTCAGTGAGACAGAAATTTTGGGGTAATAAGACAGGTCTTAAAAAGAGTTCAAGATGTCGAGGAACCCAAAGTCTACCTAGAAAAAATCGTACAGTGCAGACAAACTCCTTCCCCTTTCTGCTTCAAACATGACTCCTCTATAATATATGACTGGGTTGCAGCATTTCTTCCTTATTTTTTGAAGAAGTCTGTGAGATTGTGAGTTTAAAATACAACAGTATCGCGTGCTGAAATATAAACCTTGTGGGACATTGGCTGCTTCTAAAAGCTACTTTGTAATGTATACCCCTTTTAGATATGAAAAAACTTTGGCACTTGACCTTACTCTTACACCTTTGCCTCGGGTTTCTATTAATCAGTCTAAAATAAAAGACGTGAGAGACTTGTTTCAGTACTTTAGAGAAGAAAATAGAAACTTCTACAAACTTTTATTTCAAGACAGCACACCGGCTGAAAAGGACAATGAGAGTAATGCTGATGACTCAGATGGTGAGGAAATTTAGCATACAATTATATTAAATATAATGTAGTGCAAACAAAATAAAAGTTTTCTTGTTGTACAAAGACCTTGATTATTATTTTAAACCTTTGTATACTACAATATATAACTGGAGCATACTATACAACAGTAAAAAGTTATAGGCCTTTCTTCTGCAGAAGACATTTTAATCTGCTAAATGTGTTCTCCAGAAGAAGGGGTTATGTAAACTTGTTTTAATACTTTTCATTTGAAAAGAAAAAAGAGACATTTTATTTTGAATGCTTGTTTCTCAAAATACACTTTTAGCAGATAGGCTCTTCTTCTAGCTACCGCCTCAATTTAAGTTGGAAGCACTGTTTGTCGTGGCAGACACTTTTACAACTCTCGGCTGTTTTATATTCAGTATTGTAGGCCATTTCATCATAAACGGATAGCGACTAGAACAACGTTTGCAAATTGTAACGATTTACTTCGAAAAACATGGTTTTGTTTGTAAAATGTATCGCGAACGAAAATCGATTAACGATGAAACGTTTCTGCATCAAGATTACTCGAAGTGATAACACGCATCCTTCGAGAAATCATCCTGAAGAAGCTACTGCTTCTGTAGGGCGTAGTATGGAAAGACGCGAATGATACATCATCTATGGCGCGCAACATTTGGATCCACTTTATGGAATATTTTGTCGAAATATCTTGGATAAAAAGTTGCAAAGTCTGAGTCTGTACTGTAGATTTCTACAGTACAGATTCTAAAGAGTCGTGTTTTGATATTCAAGATACACAGCTCTCCTACTGACTTACTTAAACCGCAAAGGATATATTGCACTATTTTTTGTTAGTTGATTATTAGTTTACGAAGATCAATTGTTATATTTAAATACCTGATTTATTGTTGACTGCCTCTCTGTTTAAAAAAGCAACAAAGTCCAAAAATGTGTCCTTTAATTATTAGAGAACGGTATTTTTTTGTAGTGGACATTTTCTATCGAAATGAATGTTGCATGTCACTTACCACAACCCTCAATCGTATTTCGTTCATAGTTATCTGACTATAATTTAGTTTCGTGCCTAAAATGCCTCCTCAGCGGCCTCACAACCGTAGGAGGAGGAGGATTACAGTCTGATTCGTCATCTCCACTATCTACATCTCCGTCACTACTATTAGTGGAAGGAATCGGCTGAATAGGTCTTCCCACTCTCTGCCTTCTGTAATATTTGAATTCTCGGGGTAATGTGTAGGAACGTGGCAAAGAGACTTGGCTTTCCAAATCCGAAGAAGTGTGGGGGACGGGAACTTCTACTATTTCCGGTTCGGGAATTGTACATTCGCAGTAGAGGTATCTAGGAGCCAGAAGAAGTTCGGGGGTTCTGCTTCTGGGTGCTCTTGGAGGCGGTCTACGGGTTATGATCTGAAAGTAAAAAGTCGAATTCGTAATTTGATTATTTTAAGATTTGATGACATTAATATTTCTGTAACTTAAAATCATATATTTACTTTAGAGTTTCTATAGTATCTAACAAATCAGTTTATTGTAAGAGTTTTATAGAATAGGAGGTGAAAAATGTGTAAGATAACTTCATATATTATTTATTAAAGATACAAGTCTTGAAAATACAGAGAGAGGGAGAGAAAGGGCATATTACAAAGACTTCGAAAGATCACAAATATTAATGCTGTCAGTGTCATTTTTAAGTTGTAAACAACTTTTTTGCTGATGATTTTGCAAATATTTGACACCAGATCTGATCGAGCCTATGAACTATTAAAAGACCTTTTTTTCTTTTATTTTTTGATATTTTTTGTTTTTTCTACTTCCCTAAACGACCTTGCTCATTATTTACAATGAGTGAGCAACGATGCCTTCAAAACACAAAGTTTATCAGTGTCCCAGTAGTTCGATTGACTCACTGTTACGTTACAACATGGGAGAATGAAGTTTTATCATATAAGAGGAAATTTTCTATACTATACATAGGATTTACATATATATAAATGATAATACTTACCCCATAATTCGCCAAATTATTCAGTGATGACAAACTAAAAAGCTGAGGTTCAACGTGGCGTTTGGCCCTTGGTATCGGTTGTCTATCGTCGAATTCTGCTCCTTCTGGACCAACTAATTTACCCTGCTTTATTTCCTCTTCGATTATTTTGAGTTCCGCTAACTGTTTCTGTTTTTTCTCTTGAAGTTTTTGGTGGATGTTTACTCGGGAACCTACACTGCTGCCTGCAAAATATAAAAGATGAAAGTTATTATTTAACACAAAATATTGTAGTGGAAAGTAGAAACAATTTTAGTTTCTTTTTTGGAAAATACACAATTTTAAGACATTGGCACCCAACTAGGTAAAAAGGTTTTACCTATGATTATCTGGTGATTCGTAAAACAATGTTTAGACATTTTTGGGAAAAAAAGTATATATGGATTGTGTTATGCAAAAAAAGTCAACCCACACAAGTCTGATTTTGAGATAAATAGCTTTAAAGTTTATAATCTGTTGCAAATCACATGTTTTATTATAGTATATCTGTGATATACCATTATATACCAATTATTTCTGTGTAAAAAATAAAATGTTGGATAAATCCTTTTTGCTTTTTAGGTTATACAAGAAAGAAAATTTCTTTAAACAGAGTAACCCACATACTAATAGAGTTGTTCAGAAGCACAATGGCCTAAGTATAAAATTGATGTTTTGAGATATCAGCAACTAAAAAATTGAGCTAAAAATGAAACCATTTTTAAGGTTTTTTTTTATTAACCATTATTATTCTATTCACACTCACAAACATTCCTGGAACCTTACACATTATATGAGTCGAATGAGTAAAAGATTAACAAAAAAATCTTTTCTTATACAAAAAAAAAGTCAATTGGGCTACTATGTCGAATATTAAGCTTGTACGAAAAACATAAAGCCTTAACTTAGGTCACCTATACATCTGTTTCCGATCCAATATCATTATCTATTGCCTCCACGTTTGTCTTCAAGTTTGTGTAGAATTCATGATAGACCAGCGGAATGCAAGAAAGAAAACTCTGAAGTGGTTCTTCCAGCAGGATAGTGGGTCTTCTAGCAGGATAGTGGATATCCAGGTGGAAGCCTTCTCTTTTTATCTGAAAGATATCTGCTCTTTTTTTGAGACGTCAACACAATTAAATAATACACTCTCGTTATTAGAATATTTAAAATAAATTTTGAAGGGCTCTTCTGCTTTGAACATTAGCCACTGTATTTTAAGCCATTCTACTTTTATATCTTGCTCCCCTTTTTTCCGGTTTGTAAGAAACTTCTCTAGTTTCGTAATCGTCTGGCAAAAAAATGTCTTTAAAATATCGTTTTTGTTTTTCGATCACTCCAAAGTCTCTGTCAGAGAGGGGCCAGAAACTAGAAACTTGTGATGTTTGACTGTGGGATTGAGAGTATTGGAGACAGTCATGTATGTACAAATAGATGCTAGTTTATTATTTAATATAAATGCAAGAAAGACTCACTCTTTAAAACTTTGATTTCAAGAGTCTTGAGCCAATTTACTTTCTCTTTCTCTGAGTCAACTTTCCTGTCTGTGATACATTCCAATAGTTTGTCAATTGAAACCATTTCTCCTCTTTCTGTTTTGTTAACAACAAATTTGTTTTTTCTCCTACATTCTTTCATAACATTAACGTAGTTTACATCTGTGTATAAGCGCTGTTGGATCTTTAAAGAGCACTCAATATCCCCAAATTCTAAATCATTGGACAGAAAGGTATGTCCTGGCAGTAAGTATCATCAAGTAGTAGAATCGACAGATGTGCATCATTAAAAGTACTAGATTACTACAAACAGGATCACAGCTCTTAGGTTCCTCTCCCAGCTTCATGTTCACTTTAAAGTACAATAAATAAAATGTTGACTTACCTTTTTATCATTAGGAAGGTTTTACCACTTTCCATCTGGTTTAGGATCTTTTTAATATATCAAGTTTAATCTTATTAAAAACTAATAACCAAGTAGATAACGAAGATTCTCTAATCTACTGTTTAACTGTTATGGCACCAATGCTACAGGATTGAGTGTTTATTACAAAATAAACTTACAATAGCTGACTGTGCATTAAGTGGTTTTTAGCTTGAAGTGATGATTAAATGTTTTATAATATATCATGTGATTAGGATAACTCAATTTTTAATGGTTTGTGGTTTAAATGCTTTATACATAACACCATCCATATGATTGAACAGTTTGTTAGAACTATATACAGTATACTCCCTCTATAACGAACACGGTTATTACGAGGTTTCGCTTATAACGAGATACATTAGATGTCCCGTGAAATTTCTATTGAACTATAACCGTCTATATCGAGGCAAATTTGGTTATAACGAGAGAAAATAAGATCAAAAAACGTGTTTTTTACGTTTTTGGTCCGGTCGTGGCCATAAATAAATACCTTTTCAAACAGCCCCTCAATAAACTTAACTGCAGCCCGCAATAAACTTCTTTACAATGAATAAATACAACTGTTTCACATCTTTAGAAAATATGATAGAATGATACTGGACCATTTAAAGCAGTTAAAAATGACAGAGTTCTTAAAATTGCAGAAGCAATAGTTTATGTTATCCTTGAAAATACGCTTTATACATTATGTAGTTGGAAAAGAATATAAGTACAGATTTTTTGTTTTAACGTTTATCATTGATAATAAAAGTAAACAACTCTTTTATGTTTTAATATATTTCATTGACAATAAAAGTAAATAACTTTTTTTCAAAAACGCCATTCAAACAATATTTATTAGCATCTTATATTGCTCCGAATGGCTTCACTATAGGAAGTTAATGGTTTAGAAAACTACAGATTCATATGTATGCACAGTATTATTATTGTCTGATATAACGAGATCGGCTTATAACGAGGTAATTCTGTCATTTCAGTTCTCGTTATAGAGGGAGCCTACTGTATATATCTATAACAAAATGGAGAATTAAGTACATACCTTCATTTTCACTTGAAGATGGTAAGGGTCGTCTCCAGAATGGAACAGTGACTGGACCTAAGCCGGCGGCGGTACAAAAGTAGTTGGTTTCTTCTTTTTTCGATACAGAGCAGATGCAGAGGGACTACTAAAACGGCAATTGAACACACCAGGTGGATGGGACGGTTTCTCCATGAGACGTTTCACATGGAAAAACTTGTAGTAAACAAGCATAAATATTATGCCTGCGGCAAATAAGGATACCTGAAAAGCATTATTATTATAAACTACATTAAAATATAACTGTGGATATTACAAATGTATTTTAATCCGCAATACCAAATTATATCAAGTGATCAAGAGAACAACTGTATTTTAAAGTAGCTTATGGATTTTACGTTTAAATAACGTTGGTTGACAGTGTAGCCATTTTCCATATCATAAATGTTAGTGCGCAATATGCACGTGCAAACCTATTATATATAAAATTTTATTATAATATATGAGGAAAATAAAAATACCATACATAAAGGGATTATCGAAAAAACTTAAAATGATAGGAAATAAATTAAACATATCAACAACATTAAAAAAAAACAAACATTGAGATCTATTTTATTTAAAACTAAACCTAACAATGAACAAGAAAGAACAAAGAATTGTATTTATAAAATACCTTATGAATGCAAACATTTTTTAGGTATGTTCTGGTTACCATATTAAAAGAGGAAATTAATAAAAAGAAAATACAACTATTAGTAAGTCAATAACATATCAATGATACAACATTTACTTATGTTTTAAAATAACGTTCACTGTTGGTCTTATTGCAATTCCCCCTGAAGTTACCATACCATATATTTTCTGATCTTTAGCTGTGATGTTTTGGCTGCTTTTCAATTTTTTTACCTTTTTAAAATACATTTGTTGTTAATTACACTTGTTCTCCTTTGATTTTTGTTTGATATTGGCTTTAATTTTCTTGCTAAAGATTTTTACAATAATGTTTCTGTTTGGTTCCATTTTTTAGTTTAAGACTAGATGTTTTCTTTCCTTATACTGTTGTTATTTATAAATTACCACACCTTGGTGTATTTTGTTCCTTTTAGATATGTTTGTACTTCGTTACAATTGCTATGGAATGTTTCTTGTTTGTTTCATTAATTTATTTTTTATTGATTTATTTAAATCCGACACCCTGTTAGGGTAAAAGGAAGGGGAGAAAGAAAGAAAGATTTATTTAAAATAAACCCAAACTAAAAAATAAGCAATTCATAAACTCCCTATTTGATATTTTGTCAATTAGGCCAAAATAAATTAGTTCGCCAATTTTTGTAATAGCAAATCAAGGCAATTTATTTATTAAACAACTAGTATAAGGAGTAAAATGATTAATATTATTAAACTTACTGTTAAAATCGGCACCAATTCCCAATGTGGAGGTCGTACATGCCACACAGCTGCAACCCAAGCACCTACCAACATACAATTTTCGAGTAACATAACTACATAAAATATCCCCATTGTTCTTCGGTGTGGCTTATCTTGAAGATTTATATAAGCCAAAATATAAATAGCTGCTATAAGGGCACACACTCCCAGTTTACTTCCTCTCTGTCCGTGGAATGGACTTCTAGGCGAGAGTAACCACAGGAACATGCATGCCCAGTGGAGGGCTAGTACTAAAAATACCCAAGAATTGTAACTAGCTGCATAGGCTGATAGAGCTAAGGCACGTGCTGTTACAGTGCCTCCTCTCCATAAAAGTTGAGAAACTACGCCCAGCCATGTAAGTACTAAGCGATCAATACTTTGTATGTGTTTGCTGAATGAAGCTAGTGCCCAACATATTGAAAACAGGGAGAGAGCTGAGGATACTTTTATTAGATCTGTTTGGGGACCACCTTCCACTCCTAAAAATAGAAATATCACAATATTTGTTTTATGCAGTTAATTAATTGAAAATTAGATTTGTTTTTTTTTGTAGTAAAAACTCTTGCAAACTTCTTTTTCTATAGTTGTCTTGGCAATATTTGAATGTACATAAAATAGAGCAACCATGAATTGCTTGTTATGAACTATCTATATTATATATAGTAGAACCTCATTAAGTTAAAGACGAAGTGAAACACAAAATACTTTAAAGAGTTTTTAATTTTTCAAGGGTTTATGTTAAAGAGTTGTGGTAAAGGGAGTTAATATTTATGTAGTTTAAAAAAAAACTGAAAAAAGAATCAGTTTGAATAACTGTTAAAATAAGCTGTGGCCAAACATTAAAATTTTAAAAATGTAATAAATTAAATAAAAAAATAATACAGTTTTCATGATTACTAAAGATTTCCAACATTTCTTAGCATGTATTTTCTCTTTTTAATTATCATTTAAATATGAATATAAAAGAATTTATACAAAGTTGACCAAACAATCCTTCATAATTACTATACTATAACTAGACATAATATAGTTAAGTCACTTACCAGGTAACAATGTAAGTTGTAGAAGCAACATTGGTGCAGCTTGTAAGAACCCATGCACTATTCTTAAAATACACAAGTCTCTGACTTCACGCTTAACACTAGCTAACTGAACAGGTACAAGGAGTCGAGCATATCGCCATAAAACACCCAGTTGCAAAATATGAAATATTATCACAATCCATTTCTGCCAACTGGTACTTGTTTTGCATTGTAGATACCAGTGCATTGATAGAACTTGGGAGACAACTGTACTTATGATTATGGCTGCCAAGCATTGAGAAAAGAGCACTATTAAGCCCTTTTCATAGAGAGCATATACAACCAGGATATCAAATACCAGATCACAGAAATATGCTGCAAGGGACACTACATTGAAGAGCAAGTCGCATAGTGGCAAGAATTCTGCCATGTCTCTAAATACATCACCTCATGCTAAAATGAAAAGTATTATTAATGTGGTGCTTATTAATTTGCAGAAAAACAAATTAAGCTGTAATTGTAAATTGCTGTAAGTGTATTAAATACATACATCTCAGAAATTTCCAATATTCATCATTGATAAAATAATTAAGGTGCAAAAATCAACCCCTATTTACATTTACTTACTTGCCCTCCAGTATTTTTCTGGGCTACTTTCCACATTCCTAACCTCCTTTCATCTTAAAATCCCTTTAAAAAATGTTTAAAGTTCTGTACAAAGATACCGAACAATTTTGGAACATATTGCAATAAAACAAAATTGTATTTTCCATATAAACTTATAGAAACAATTTAAAACTTCCAGTTTAACAAATTACTTGTTGAATGTTGTGGCGCAAACAGTGTTACCAATGGCTGGGCATGGAAAGATGCACCTCCCTGTCAAAAATTATGCGATTTTGTCCAAAATTATGCGCTGTGTTGTAAAACGTGTGAAGCAATCAACAAACATCAAACAAACCTTATTTTTATGTCCTTACTGTCATCTGTCACGTCCTGTCAGTTGTCATTGTAATAGTGATTGAAAATCATGATTGAAAATGGATTGAAAGCGTGTCACAGTCACAAAACAAATAAACAAAATGGTAAATGATGGTAAACAAAATAAACAAGAAACTGAAAAGAAAATAAGTAGGATTGAGGTTTAATTTTTATTTGTTGATTTAAGAGTATGTTAACTGTCATATAAAAGCTTGGCTAGGTTAGAGTGCCTTAAAATGCGAAATGCCCAAAAAAAGTGTGTGATACTGGTACACCCTTGCCCTTGATGGTTATGTTATAACTTAAAAACAAGAATATGGCGCATCTAGACTGGATTAATTTTAATAGGTGAGTACATAATTATATATATTTTTATCCTATTTAACTACAATTCATTTGATTGTGGAACCTGTTCACTTTTTAATGCTTATATGGTACTAAGAATAAGAACTATTCCATCATCATAGGCATATGAAAATATGCTCTTAAAGTGGCAACTGGGAACTGCAAGGTTCTAGTAAAATATCTATGGAAACTGAATACAATAAAAATTATAATTATGACTCTTTCCTACATATTTGTAATACTTTTTTTATAATTATGTAGTTTAACTTTTTTTTATTTTATTTCAGAATACCTTATGTACTGTGTCCTGTGTCATGAGCAATTGATGAACCTGTCTAGTTCCTCCATGGTATTTTTCTATGTTTCCTAGAGACAACTTATTGTGGAAGGAGTTTACTTATGTGCTTTTGAGGATAACAATGATACTCCTGTTATTCATATCAGCAAAGAAAATGTACCTTTGCAATTGAAAACTGTTGCATATACCTCAGATCGGTAAAATGTGAATACAAAAAGAACATGTTCAACTAATTTGTCTTCCTCAGAAACTGAAGACATAAAAGTTTGCAAATTATTTGCCAAGTTATTTTCTTTACTTAAAATATTATCAGGAAAATAGGATATTTTGAAAAATATACATCATTTGTAATATTTTAGCTTTAATAATCAGTTATGAATGGTACTTACAAGTAAACAACAGATTAAATATCTTAAACTAATGTAAATTATTCTATTAAAACAAAAACATAGGTATACTTAAAGTAGAAACATACTATATTAAAATACAAGCTACTGATTGTCTTTCCATGTATTATGGCCTAGCATTTTTTTGGATGGTATGAATTTTAAGCAACCGCCATTCTTTTCAACTCCTGCTTTGGTTGCCAAAATAGCCTTTGCTGTTGAAGAGTTTAATAAATTCCGTTTGTCACTTTTTATGTTAAACAAATCACTAAATATACGTTCTACACTAGCATTAGAGAATGGCAAAACAAAAAGTAGCTGTAGCGTTTTTTTTAAATTCGGAAATAAAAAAGCATTAGCATCATTTTTTAAATTAAATATTTGAGACCAATATTGCTCACAGTCATCTGAATTTAAATTTAATTTTTCAAAGTCTAATAAAGCGTGTCTTCTCCATTCATTATCTAACTCCTGAATATTAACATATTCTTTTAAAATAGGGAATTGATTAGTTACACATTGTAATGATTTTATTTCAAAGCTTTGTGCAATTTTGGGATCCAATATTGAAATTATTTTATAGATAGGGTCGTTAAAGGTGAATCGATTTTTAATATTACTAACTAACTCTATATAGAATTCTAAAATACATTTAAAAAAACTATCAAATTCTTTTTGGTTCAAATTTGGCTTTTTTTTTAATTCTTTCAAGCTTTCTGTTGCAGCAACTCCTATATAAATATCATGTAAACTAACAAAATTTGTAGGGTTTTCATGGTTAAGTCTAAATATGTCGTTGGTTCTTTTTATTACAGACATCTTTATAAAATTAGAACACAGCGTTCTCAACAGAGTTTCAGTTTGTGGCTGAACCTTACAAAGAAGTGGTTTTTCTGACTGAAAGAGTAAATTGAAATCTGTCATTAGTCCTAAAGAATATGACATAAACTCTAGATACACCGGTGTGAACAAATTTGACATGGTTTCCAACATTGTTTCTGTTGTAATTGACGGGTCTTCAAATACATACTCTGTCAAATATGCTCTAAGTGGCTCATATTGCTCAAGTACTCTATCGACACATTCTTTAATAGATAACCATCTTGTTATGGCTGGAGAGAGTATCTTGTGAATTTTCACTTGAAAAAAATTTTGGAACTCTATAAATTTGTGTCTCCTCAAAGCACTCCTATTAAAATGACTGCCTATGTTCCGTAGCAGATCTTCCACATGCCTAGGTAATTTTAAACAGGCTTTTGATGTAGCTAAATGTGCCATATGACATGAGCATCTAATGCATACTATGTGTGGAAATTCTTCTTTTAACTTGGAAAATACAGAGTTAAACTCTCCAACCATAACATTGGTGGTATCTGATGAAAACCCTACAAAATTAGTCAGTGGAATATTCTTTGAAGTTAAACAGTTCTTTAGAATACCATATAAATCACTAGCTGTTGATCCATGAGCCTCGACAAGATCAAAAAATTGTGTTTTGGTTGAATTATTTTCATAAATTATAGTAGTGAATGCACATTGCTTTTTTACTGAAATATCAGTAGTTTCATCCATAACCAAAGAAAAAAAACATCCTGGCTCCCTTAATTTAATATATAGTTCTTCAAGAAAATTATACCCCAAGTTATTGCAAATAATTGACTTAGCTTTGGTTCGTTTTAAGTGTAATTGTTTAGCAATTTTCGAGTCATAACATATATTTTGAATTAAAGGAGTTAGGGTGTCTACTAATAAAAATGGCAGGTTATTGCTTGCCAACAAGGCACATAACTTTAACTCTGCCGTTTTTACAGCTACATCATCAGCATTTGGTTTATACAATTCAGTGAGTTTAGTATTGCTCGCCACTTTTGTCCAATTTAATTTATGCCTTTCACTTATTGAATGTTTTAGTAATACACTTTTATGAGCTACAATATCACAATCACATACCTTGCAATAGGCGTACTCATTACCCTCAGATGATGGTTGTTTTATTGATTTTTCTAACCAATTCTTAAACTGTGGTACACTTTTCCAAGAGCTGTTAAAAGTCTTCTTTTTTTCACTCTTTGATGCTTTCTCTATTTTTATTTTCTTTTTTGCTGGTGTAGGATCATTCTAAAAATATAATCATAATTTAGATGGTGTAAATCAATAAAATATTAGTCAAAGTCAAATACAAATGTATTTCACTACTGTAGTAGTTTTAAATCTTTCTCATATTATACCTAATTTCTGTAATTATATCTGATATTTGTAGTTTATAGTTTAATTTAATTATATTATCTATATAATTTTAATAAATAAATACGATATGAAGTCTGTGTTTTTATGTAATTTTTATAAAATTATCAATTGCTTCAATACATTACCATAGTATCGCCATTGTCACTCATAATATGAGAATGTGTGGGAGCAGGATAAATAGGGGAGCCTTCAACTTGATGACTGCAACCTGGCTTTTCTACATCAAGTGGTACTGGGGAATCTTTCTGCTTATTTGTCTCTGTTTCCTGATGTTTACTCTAAAAAACAATTTGCTTTATTAAAACACAAAATTTAATTTTAAGAAGCTTAAAAGATCTATACAAAATCTACTGAACTTTTACCTCTCATTCACAGCAGGTATATGTTGGTAATTTTGATTTTTGAAGAAGCATAAAGATATTGTAAACTATATGGTACTTAAAAAAACCAATAAGTACCATTAATTATTGTATAGGAAATGATTTTTTGATGTGAACAAAAAATAATTATTTTAAACTATTGAACATGCATCCTAGAAGGTACAAATTTAGTTATGGTTAATGCTTATGTGATTTCTCTATTATATATATATATATATATATATATATATATATATATATATATATATATATATATATATAATGATTGTAACTTTTAACTATTTTTTATATTTACCTTAAAACTGAAAAGCCACTTATCCATTTTCTATATATTTTTTAGTTTCTTTGCACAAACACAACACACAAAGTAACAGTTGAAGAAGTACACTTGAATAATTAATTTTTTTTTTCAATTTGTGCCTTATATTTATATATGTAATTTAATGTGAAATCCCTGTAAATACAAATGTGAAGTACCTACCTACTCAAATATATGTGAAACCTTTCCTTCAATGTGTATTGATTGGGTATTGTCAGATAGGGGGATTTTTCTGGTGAGAAATATTTGCTTGGGGAATAACAGGGCACTTTATAGTTAGATTCTTACTACAAAGAATGAAAAATGATTTTAATGTAAATGTTATTTATATTATACAAATGACCTTTTCCTTTTCAGTACCTTTCAATAATTGCTCCCTCCAAATAATGGTGAAATTTTTAAAACAAATTTATTTTTTGGTTTTGAGATATTTAATATGTCTTGGCAGACCTCACCCGCCTACTCCTGTTACTATGGGAAATTGAGATTCATATACTTGTTATGCAGTTTTTTTCGGTTTCTTACAAATTATTACATATATAGAAATTATTACATTTTATGATCTGACAAAGTAAGGAATAGAGATTCCTATAATTTTGTTAGATACACTTCTAGATGTTAACCTATGGTATTATTCTATGGCCTCATGAATGTTGCTGCTGTCAATTCGTTCGAATTATAAAAAAAACAATTCAGAAGAATTTAAACATTGCTGAAAAATATTTGAAAGATTTAGGAATATGACAAAATAAAATATGAGGAAAGCTTTGAACCCTCATTTAGCTTGAGTTGTACAACAACCAGCATTACACTTATCAAATACCCCTATACCAGGCCCATTAGAAATGACCACCAATAAAAAAAAGAAATTGCAAATACTAAAAAAGATAGAAAACGCGATATTTTTGCACATTTTGTCTGTCCTGGTTGTGTATGGAGAACATTGTAGCATGTTGCTCTGAATGCACAGAGAACAATTTGGAGTAAAATTCAAAGTTGTATTTTGAGCAGAGAATTTTTCTGTTTATTGTTATAACCAAATTTGTGTAGGTTAATATTTGTATTTTAATAAAACATCTGTAGGAATTTTGGAAAACATTTGTTTACCAAGTGCTAATAAAAGTTAAACAAAGCAGAAAATTAAAGGTTTTAGATTAATTCCTATATTTTTTGAAAAATAAAACAACAAAAATAGAATAACATAAGGTCCTTAAGTAATAGACACGTAAACCGACAAAATACTTAAAAACATTATGTGAATGTTATCTGAAATTTGTAAGTCATTTAAATTTTGGTCCTGATGGACTCCACAGGTGACTTTTTCAGACCACCCGTCCACTCCCGGGTTAACCCTAAACCACTCTTAATGAAGGTGACTCAGGTGGCCGAAAATCAATTTTTACATGTTGTAAATTTATTTTCGATATAATGCCGCCATAGAATGGAAATTTTCTTCCATAAAGTAATTTTTATTTGCTAAAGTTAATGCTGTATAACTATAAAATGTCAGGTCAGTACAAACATCTTTTTTTAAAGGAAAAAAGAAGACGCGGACTCTTCTTATAAACGTTGTAAGCTGTGGCTTGGCCTTGGCTTTTTCTTTTGCTTAGCTGGATTATGCGAAATTGTGCGATTTTATGAAGGATGCGAAAATTATGCGCTGGGAATTAAATTATGCGCAAATCGCATAATTATGCGCCGATTGGCAACACTGGGCGCAAACAGTAACTTTGTCAACCACCTGTCACTACTTTGGAATGTGCTAAAGCAAGGCTTAATGTTATAGTGACCGCAAAACGTAACAAAAGCTAAATAATAAATTTTAAATAATGTATAGAGATTTCTCATATCTGTTCACTATTATATAGATATTTTATAGACAATTAAACTAATTTCGTAAGTAAATTACAGGGATTTTTGATTGTCTCATTTAATATTCCTTATTTAAAAAATTACTTTTTATGAATTTGACATTTGACATATAGTAAAGAATAATAAATTCTAAATAAAAGTAAAAACTATCTGGAATATCTTATTAAACTAATTGATATATGCTCTGCTATAAAGTGCTTTTATCAAATTGTAGTATTAATGAGCTTTTTACCAATATTAAGGTTTTAAAATATGCATAAGGGTAGTTCTACATCGTATCGAAATAACAATTATATGTCATTAAAAGTTCGCTTTACCATTGGTTCTTTTAAAAATATATTTAAGTCTCCACCAATGACACGTAAACTAGAAAAAAATACCTGGGTAATCAAAACATTACTATTTATAATAAAAAACATGTAAATGTATTATTTTTATTTTTCGGAAAATGAATTTGGATAGTTTAAAACAAAAATTAAAAAGGATTGCAGGTATTGGTATTACAGGTAGTAAAAATTATATTGTTTTTTTGAAATTTGAGATTTTTTAGATAAACAAAAACCTGATAGGAATAATGAAGAGATAGAAGATACTCATTTTCAGAAATATCTGAGTGAATGGAAGAAAAAGGATGTCCGAACGGAGGAAGGAATTCCAAAGTTTTTTAATAAGATTCCAAAAGAAAATGAACCACTTCGGGTCAAATTGAGGGAGGAGAGCAGATCAAATTTATTTAAGAGAAAAAGTTTACAGCTTTTAGACAACAATGAACTAAAAGAATTGTGGGTGCTTTTAGATCAGAACCAAAGTAATCGAGAAGAACAATTGATCACTTATGCAGACTTTCAGAAAGTAGCTAATTTAGCAGGGGCAAAAGTCAAGCCATATTTTACTTCAGTCCTGTTTGCCAAATTACAACAAGGTGATCCTCAAGGAAGAGTATCAATCATGTCATTATTTAACTATGTTATGAGAAAAGTTTGTTTAGATCAGACTAGAATTGGTTTGTCATTATATGATGCTACTGGCCAAGGATATCTTACAGAAGTAGATTTAGAAAACTATATTACAGAGTTACTACCAACTCTCCCACAATTAGAAGGATTAGAGAAATCCTTTCATACTTTTTATGTATATACAGCTGTGAGGAAATTTTTATTCTTTCTTGGTGTTGTTAGAACAGGTAGAGTAAGAATTTTAGACATATTAGCATGTTCGTTTCTAGATGATTTGTTAGACTTAGGAGATCAAGAACTCAGTAAAGAATTACAAGAACAAAATTGGTTTAGTGCACCTTCAGCATTAAGAATTTATGGACATTATTTGAACTTGGATAGAAACCATAATGGTCTTTTAAGTAAGGCTGAGTTTGCTGGGTATGGATCAGGAACCCTTACACAACCTTTTTTGGATAGTGTATTTCAGACTTGTTTGACTTACGGGGGAGAAATGGATTACAGAACATATCTGGACTTGGTGCTTGCATTGGAGAATAGAAATGAACCACAAGCCTTGGCATATTTGTTCAGGATATTGGATATTAAGAAATGTGGGTATCTGGATGCCTTTACACTGAAATATTTCTTTAGGTAATATTTTTTGGTTAATAATTATCATTTTTAATGGTATATAAATGTCTGCTGTTTGTAAATAAATTACTGAATTAAAAATATGTTATTTGTATATGATTTTACATATATTTTTGTGCAGGCTTCTTTTTTCTGTTAATAGCAAACAACATTGATAAACATTTTTATATGTGCCAAAAAGAGACTAAATGTGAACTTGAAAATTGAAAATGGAAAATATTTTATTCTTTTAAATAGCTGGTAGTCAATAAATACTTTTAAAAAGTTATATGTTCATAAAGTCTACATTATAAACAACAGATCAAGAGCAATTTCCAGTACAATATGAACCATTTCTACAGCAGAAAGCTTACGATATAAAATTGATTTTATAAATTTATAGTACATATAACTAAAATTAATAAATCTTTTCAGAGCAATCCAAGATCAAATGAAGGCACATGGAGCAGAACCAGTATCTTTTGAAGATGTTAAAGATGAACTGTTTGATATGGTACGACCTAAAGATCCTGAAAAAATTACTCTTGATGATCTCTTAGCCTGTGGTCATGGGGAAACATTTGTTAATATTTTAATAGAATTCCATGGTTTTTGGGCATATGAGAATCGTGAATCTGTTTCTTCAGAGCCTTCACAGGATTAATATTACTACTTTTATATAATAAAATTTTATAATATTAGAATTTTTATTTAATATTATTTATGTATTTTACCTTCTCTTATCTATCTTTTTATTGACGTGACAACGTCTTAAATTAGGTTGTGGCTCGGAGTCACTCATGAAAAAGTGTAACGCCCGCTCACGTCTGTTACGATGAGTCACCGAACGAGAGAGAGGCCCGCCGGACCGGCGAATGCCTTGCGTCTCTCTCCCACTCAAACATGATCGGTCCGCTGCGCGCGCAGCACTAGAGAATTAGGCGCGTTGAATCGGTGCGTGCTTGTGTCTCTGTCTTTCTCGAGCGTTCTTGGCGTTGGAAAACCGAGAAAGCGTCATAATACAAGTTCGCACGTGTTGTTAAAGTATCGTCAGCTGTGTCTGTAGTGAAAATGTGGAGTGCTTAGATTCGTCATTTACAACAACTACAACAATAAAGGTAAATAATTGTACACTAATATTTCATTATCGTAAACTATGATTGATTGATTAATTGTTAGATTGACACAAAAGTTGAGAAACTGAGTTTATAGGTTATGTCATACTATTGACAAATGTTGATAGTGTTAAGTAAATTATTAGTTTAAATCACAACGTTTGAAGGTTTATGTACAATGTTTTAGTAAACAAAATATATTTCTATAGTTAAAATTTGTGCAATTCTTATTTTCATTCAATTCCTTGTTCCTATTGTGCAATTTAATAATATTCATATCAATAAATATTCTACCGAGAAAAAGACGTTGTCACGTAAAATCTTCGCCCGTAAAACCGACTTTACAGACAACCGATTTTTTTTAATTATTACTTCATTTCTTACATTTACTTCATGCTGCATTGAACTGAGAAATCAGTAATTTTTTTCACCATATTTACGGAGTTTTGGTATATAGGTAGCTTTCAACTGGCTACAGAAGGACTGGATATATCCTATTCATTTTGGGTAACTTGAAATTTGTTTATACCCCACTTAACTCTCTGAGGCCTTATAATTTCGGTAGCCAGCTGCAAGTCACAACAGTGTGCTGCAGTTAACATTAATAAACTTTTCTCAAGAATTTTTGCATAATGTTCATATTCCTTGTTGCAGGAAATGGACCTGAGTCAATGTACTATTTTTCATAAAGACTTCTGAATTTTGGAGCATGCAGAATTATTTGCTAATTTTGCACAGAACTTTCTCCACGAGTCACTTTTGGCTCTACAGATTTGTTAATTGTACTGCATTAATTTTTTTATTTATTTTTCATTTGTTGTCTTGTTCTCTCTGGGCATCTTTCGTGGTAAGCTGTCTTAATGGTCTCACTTACTACTTCCACGGCCAATTTGAGACCCTTCATGTCTCTAATGGTACCTATTCTTTCCGAGTATGTCTTTATAGCTTTCTCAGTCTGTCTTCTTCGGATTTCTGAATTTTGATACTACACCAAAGCGAATTTGCCTGTGATCGGAACACAATGTAAAGAAAAACGCTTCAAAATATGTCGATTTTAATGTTATTGTTTACGTTTGCAATAAATTTTAATTAAACTTAATTCTTATTTTTCTATAATCAAGGTATCATTCATATAAAATTTGTTGAACCTCTAGATATCTCCCCGCCATTAGAGTATGTCTCTAACCTATATTGTAGATCAACGTTTGATCTCTTCTCTGTTACAACTAACATGATGCCTGTGCGAGCGTTTTAGTTGGGAAGCAGTTCGTTAGTAGAGTGGCGAGTGTTGTTTGATGTAATTTAATTATTTTGAATACCTAGTGATGTGGCGTCCGTGAGACAATGTGGTTAAAACTATTCCGTACGATAACAACACTGTTTTTGTAGAAAGTGCCAGTGTGAATGTAATTCATGAAAAAAGTAGGTACATGTAAAGAAGATTCGAATGCATTTAAATGTTAAGTACGAAACACAGCAAGTATGTTTCATTATGTAAAAAAATCTAAATAAGAAATTCGGCTTTCAATGAAAAACTATTGGTATAAGCAACACTTCTGATTTAACAGAAATTCCACTTTCAACTGTAACTTAAATATGTTTCCTGTGTGATTCCATTTCAAATTAGGTAAAGAGAAATAAGAATAAGGCTTATTCACAATCAATTTAGTCTACCACGACGACCGGTTTCGCATACTATAATTTTCTAGGTATCCTCAGGTCAACGGTACTTGGCAAGCTCAATTCTGAAAATGCAATAACCCGTATTAGGGTATTGCCTTATACAAAATATACAGCAATTATGCCAATATTATACATGTGTAATTTATTAAGTGGAAATCCAATTAATTAATTAAATGAAATAAAAATGAAAAATTAAATATGCTTACATGCCGATACAAGGATTATTAATAAATGTTTGAGAAAACATAGTTTAAAACTCCGTTATGGTAATCTGAAAACAGATGATCATCGGTTTTACTGTCCTATTTGACGAACATCAGGAAAGTTCTGATGAAAATGTAAAAAATGGCCAAAATTAATTTTAGCACATACGATATGTCCTGCTTTAAAAAGTAAAAAATAAATATTTAATTACCAGAACAACTGATCTGAGTATTCTACCATATTCTTACCGCAACTATACCTATATTACCTTCCGAGTACGTTTTATTTTCTAAAATCGACCTGAGAAGAGCTTAAACATTTCCATAAAGATTTTGCAGTAGCTTCTTTAGGAATATTGTTCGGTGGTCTTCAGTTTTCCTTACTTGAAGAGATATATTATGAGATCTTGCCCAGCCGTGTGATAAATTCTCTCTCTTGTATGCGAAATTAAAAAAGTAAGTTAATTTCGGTTAGGTAAAACTTGAAATAAGTTCGGTTGTTAGGTATTCACTGGATAATATATATTTGTGGCTATTCTGATTATCAAATAAAATACGCGGCCCAAATAAGGCCAGCCTTATTTAATTATTTTTAAATAAAAAGAGAAATCAAACGATTTCTACTTAGCGAAACCGAATTCAAATCTTAGCCACTGTGTTTCCTAAAATTTGCGAAACAAACAGCTGGATGAATTACTCGGCAAGGGAATCTAAAATTGCATTCCCAAGCCGTTCATCCTAGTCAAAATTCGTAGTGAATTCAGTTTCTCGTACTTCCAACGAAGTAAATAACAAAACAGAATGACGGTATTAGATTTTTGTTTTGATACAGTGCAGCAACAACCGTTGATACGTATTTCGACCTCCTTAAGTCTCTTCAGAACGGTATAGTCACTGCTCTGAACCAAAACAAAAATCTTTCCCGTCCTAGACAATAGTTATTAAAATAACTATATACGGACGTAACTACGCCATCTAAAAACAAAAAGAGAAATCAAACGATTTCTACTTAGCGAAACCGAATTCAAATCTTAACCATTGTGTTTCCTAAAATTTGCGAAACAAACAGCTGGATGAATTACTCGGCAAGGGAATCTAAAATTGCATTCCACAAGCCGTTCATCCTAGTCAAAATTCGTAGTGAATTCAGTTTCTCGTACTTCCAACGAAGTAAATAACAAAACAGAATGACGGTATTAGATTTTTGTTTTGATACAGTGCAGCAACAACCGTTGATACGTATTTCGACCTCCTTAAGTCTCTTCAGAACGGTATAGTCACTGCTCTGAACCAAAACAAAAATCTTTCCGGGAACGATTTTTGTTTTGGTGTTCGGTGGCAGTGATACTGAGTGGCTCCACGCGCTGTAGATTGTTGCTTCGTTTCGAGACCGAGACGCGTCGTTAAGGTCGTGTCGCGTTCGAATAGATCCGGACCTATTTTTTAGCAGTAATTTTCATCGCGTTTGTGGCTCCACTAGCAGTCATTTGTCGCTTGTAGCGGTAATTGCCATTTAATCGGATATTTTTGTTCTTGTTTGTTTATTTCTCTGTGTTTGTTAAGTTGTTTCTTTGTTTTTATAAATTACTTTAAAGTTTTTTTATACAATTTTGTGTCTCAAATCATAACAAAAAATTATAAGTTCTAAGAAAGAAATAAATCCAATATTTTCTTTATCGGTATTCTAGATAACAAAAATCAATGGATGGTTTTTTTTTCAATCCCAATTAACCGTATCAAATTGTACTTTATAATAGATGCCATTATTAAACAAGAAAAAGTTGAATAGAGAGAATAAACAGGTTTTATTGATTTCCCGAAAATCTATTTTTTGGATTTCCTTCTTCGAACTGGTGATTCATTTCTATATAAGTGGTTGTCTAATCATAGTCATATATCATAGTCATATAAATAAAATTTTAATAATTATTGTTTATAGTAAAATTTTATTATCCTTCAGTACTAATGTTTCGTTTTCGATAGCTTGGCGTGATTCATAAATAAAAGAATGCAACAAAGCAGATTTTATGTCGCATCAGAATTTTTTAAATTATTGTAACATAAAAAAAGCAAGTTAGATATTGGAAAAGGAAGATTCATTACATCAACCCAATATGATAAATGAATATAATCGACATATGGGAACCGTCGATCTACTTGATAATTCAGTAGCTAATTACAGAATACGCAGAGGTAAGAAGTGGTGGCGGCCCCTTTTTATTCTAATGAAAGTTAATTAGTTAAATATTTTGTTTATTATTTTTAGGTAAATACATGAATAGGATTATAAAATATGTAATTTGAAATCTTAATTTAAGGTAGGTAATTGCTAATTTTTCTTCTGGGCTTAGCTATCACGCATTGATGTATCCTGTTTTCGTATGACATCTTCTATTTCACATAATAAAAAATTAAAAGAAGACACTGACATCCTGTAATATTCAAAAAACTTGTTAGGATATTCTTTTAATTTGTTGTGTAAAAGAAAAAAATTTCCCTCTGTCTGTCTAGGCACTAGAACAGGATGAATCCACCATTTCCGTTGTTTTTTAACCCTACGTCGACGGCACAATGCCAATATTAAAGCAATTTTTTGTTGAAGTGATAGATTATCCATACTATATTATTGTATTATCGGTGTGAATTTATTTTACTTATTTATTTATTTATTTTATCTGCTATATACACGGACATTATATAAACGGACAAGATACCACTGATTGTAGCTCGGGAGCCACTCCAAGACCAAAACGCGGCGATATGCGCGCTGTAAACTGTCGCTCGTGGAGCCATGATTTTACTGCTTTACTGCCGTGCCGCCGTAATTTTACTGCTACTGCCAGCGACAATCTGTCGCTCGTGGAGCCATAGCCTAAAACTCGATTTAGTCAGTTTAGATTTAGCCAGTAGATGCCAGTAGCGTGTAGAGACAAACATGACCTTGAGAAATCTTCGCTTTAAGAATAACAACAATCGATTTGCCTTACTCGGAGCCGGGCTTTATCTGGGTCGCGTACCTTATACACCCATATATTTCAAATTTCGTACATATTTGTAACATATTTTTCGGCGTTTAATTGCGTCAAATTTTCCATTAAGTTTTATTCTGGTATTTCGTATTGCTAATATAATAGGTAGGTATATTTTTACTTCAGAATATCATTAAGAAGTACATCGTTAATTATATTTAATATAATCCTTTTGGTTTCTCTCAATATTTGCTTCGCAGTCTTGAGATCTCCATGAGTCTATTTGGGTAGTTAATTTGAACTAAGAGTTATAAACTACTAGGTTGGCAGATTCTTGACAGAATTCAAAAGCGTGTCCTGAATAAGGTTTCCATATCATACGGACCTGTCTTTCCACTCCCCCATAAATATATTAATGCTATACGATGTTATGGGTTTCTTGACTTCGCAAATATCAATTTTTTTGTGATATCGAACGTTAATCTGCATATTATACTTATTATATTAACATCGAATTTTTCGGGTAATTAGTACCTGTTTCCATTTATTGTCCCTCCATAATCCTTTTTATCCATCACCTCCCTTATTCAAAGCGTAGGTACAATATTCTATTCTCTTTACCACGATTTTAAAATTTGTTAATTTGCCGACTCTGTATAAATAAAGTACTAATATTCCAAATATAAAGTTCTAATGTTCCAAGTAACAATTTTTATTCCCGTCTATTCAATTCAATGCAATTAAAACAATTCCTGAAATGTATTCAAGTTCCTGGTTTCTTTATTAATAAGAACTATTAGAACAGTCCTTGCATTATATTTTAAATAAAGAACAATACGTTTCTGTTCCTTTATAACTGATTAAAAATTCGCATAGTACCGCCCATGCTTTATATAAAACTTCCATCATCTTCACGACTTTCACGATTTTGTTGGCGCCTAGCAAGGTTGCGTTCGACTGGCCTCTACCTTTGTGCTGACATCATCGCAAGAATTCAAAAAATGCCGCCAGAGGCTCTGTCTGCTCGACAAACTGAACTTTGTGCGTTCGTTTTTTGCAGGAAATCCGGGCTCACTGATATTTTTGTTAAAAATCTGTAATCAGAGTTGGAATTTTGGTTTTTAGATTACAGAATATCTATAAAAATATATGACAAATGATGGGGAGTGATACATCATTTCATACGTTTGAAAAAATATGTTCTGCAATTTAAATTTTGACTGTAAAAACATACCTGTTAAAGATTTCTTAACCCTTAATCGGTAAGGCGAAAAAATATTACATAAATGGTAAGGTATATTCTGTCAGTTTTTATATTATATACTAAATATCGTGTATGATAATATAGTAAGTACCTACTAACAATATCGTTACTGTATCTAATAATAAAAATACTACTTTAGAAAAAGTTGAAAGTTTATCAAAAATACGAAATTTTGGTCATATTTACCTACTTATTTCAAATTGATTTAGAACATATCAAAGCGAAAGGAATAATAAGTTTTCAATGCATTTTCTTTCACAATAAACTAAATAATATGACTTAATTGTAATGAAAATTACATTTTATAACTGCTGTTTCACGTTTCGTTTTTCATCCTTTTTCAAAATGAATATTTCAAAAAATAGTGAGTGTCATTATAACTGAAAGTTCTTTTAGCGGTTATGTTTGTTCAGTTTGAATTCCTTAAACAATTCCCTGAACATTCCCTAATAGTTCAGTCGTCAGAGATTTAATCTCTAAAAACGAGACGGACAAGTTGAATTTTAGCTGAGAATGTCAATTTGGCGACCCCTAAAACCCCCCTGCAAGAGTGATAAAAACGGAAAACATCGATTTACCAAGAATCTGCACGCCGTACAAAAAATTGTTTCAAACAAGAAATATAGGTAAGGTAATTATGCACTAAAATGTTTATTAGCGCTTTTTTTGTAGAATGAACTGTTTTCTCGGAAACAACGTTTGAAGCGACTGGTGATTTTGAATGTCGGTTACGCCCGCGAAATCAATTTTTTAAATAAAATTTTATTTAAAACGTTTATTTATTTAACAGCATACCATAATAGAAACTGACTTCATTTTCGGAAAAATGCAAAAATTGCATACAAAAGCTAAATTCTTCACATTAAAAACATATTTTGATTGCTGTCAATAGGACGCTCTGGGATCAATAGGTCAATAGTATTTCTTTTTCTCAAACCTTTTCTAAACATTTTTTTCGAAGTCCTTTTCATTACAACAGTGATACTGGATACACTTTGATTTGAAATTTCATGTGTAGTCTAAGTCGCCTAGTATTCGCCGCCCTATTTTTGCATTAAAATCTCCGGTGATGATAACATAGTGTGTTTTTTCTAGGTCTTTAGCTCGCGTTATATCTTCGTAGAGTTGTTCTATTGACTCGTCATCAGCAGTGGAAGTTGGAGCATAGCAGTGTATTATCTGGAAGCTATATCGTTTATTCAGTTTTAATACAAGATATATTACTCTTTCCGACACCGCTGAGTATTTCACAATCTGATGTTCTATTCTTCGGTTGACCATGAAAGCCACTCCTCCTTGGCCGTGGTTCTCTTCTGAATTATATTGGTATAGAGTGTGCCCAGATTTTTGGGGTGCTCTTTTTCTCTCCTTGAAGTCTCGTTTCACATAATCTTACAATATCCCATATAATAGCCTCTAGTTCCTGCTCTAATTCCTCTAGATGGTCGTTCGTTCTCATGTTTCTAATGTTGTATGTAGCAATTTTATATTTTTGAGAATAATTTTGTTTATTATTGTCATGTATTTTCGATCTTCTGCCTCCCCCAGAATCCGTGAGGCAGTCCATATTGGAGTGGGATTCTGAGTTATAAACTCTACCCACCCGGGGTAGGTAGTATATATTTTTGAATCTAGATTTATGCATGAATATATTGAAGGGAAAATGGCAATTAAAACGCCACGCTTGCCGAGCGGGTTGGCAAGTTTAGATTTCAGCCGCCCCCAACCTGGCGTCCGACGCTATTTGCAGCCGTCCATTCTGGACCAGATGCTGCTTGATTCTATACCAGCCCTAAAATCACGGGATTGCCACTTCCGCCATCCACACCGTACCGAAGATTTGCTTCTCCGCCGTGGTCTTCATCAGTAACCCTGGACAAGCGACCCTAAACAGGCGCTAGTTTCCCGGGTCAGGAAACCCCAGGAATCTGCGGAGGACAGGGAACGATTCCTTTTCCCTGATAGGACTGTCCGAAGAGTTCCTACCCGCTACTCAATAATCAATTATAACGGAGCTAAATCTTACATTGACCTGTCTGATCAAATAAAAGTATATTCTCACTGTCTACGCAGAAGAACAAAATGGCACAGAAAGCTTGCCAGTTACCAAGTTTCACAAGAACAATTGTTCATAACCGATTTCAAAGAAAAAACTGTGTTATTCATTGTTACGCGTTGGAACAGACGATATAGATGAACATAAGCCCGAAGGTAACACCGTAAATCACGCTTTGGAACAAACTAATTCAAGATTGAGATGCGTTGTTTGCTACAAAAATTTGAAAAATTCTGATGGCCGAAAAGTTGCAACAAATAAAAGTGCGCGAAGTAAATGGCAATGTATGCTCTGTAAAAAACATTATTGTGTTGAATGCTTCTTTACCACACACGAGCAAAAGCTGTATAAAACATGAAGTTCTATCTTCAATTTTTTTTTATTGTATTTGCGTGGGTATAATGTAAATATTAATGTAAGAATGATTACTTATGTTTAGAAGTATGTTTTCCGTTTGCTTTTGTTTTAGTCTTTAGGTATTCAAACATTTTTCAAGTAACAATTTTTTGAATAAATATTACAAAAAGGAATATATCAATTATTTGTATTTTTTCAAATGACAAAAATATACTATAAGTATAGATGTAATATTTTTTTGGACTAAATCACTACTGGGCTTTCCTGGCCACATATTTTCAACTTCCATATAAATACTACACAAGTGCGGCACACCGTGTAAGCCACGATCCCCAAAATACCAGACTGCATTTATATGTGCCACGCGGTCCGAACAACAAAATTGGGTGTGGCACGCGCATTATACCACGTGGCACTTAACGTGTTAAGGCGTTATATACTTAGAATTCACTCTGTAGATTGAGAATGAAGAGAAAACAAAAATATTGTTTCAAAAGTATAAAAACTGCCTTCATTTTTGTTTTTTAAAAAGTTTTATGTTTGAACAGACTTTACAGTGATTTTCAATCGTGACATTTTTACACTCCAAAATCACTATTATTTCGCTCATTCAATTTTTGTAATTTCGCAAAAGAGACAATAAATTACTTCGTTCCGGGTGGAGGCATTATTTTTCTCTTCAGTTTTAATTACTACAGAACAAAAAAAAGCATGTTCCCAAGAATGTACTCTCAAATTTCAAAATCAATGTTTTGGCAATAAGAAAATGGATATTTTCTGTCGAACTCGACATATATAATGTTTCAATTTAATGTTTTGTAAAAACTGTTGGGTTGGTACTGCTATTAACGCATTCACTACACAATCTATAAAATTATTGAGTGTGTGTTTAGATATATCTAATAAAAATTTATTAGCAGGAATTTACATAAAACCGGTACCTCCTCCTTTTTGATATTTAGACAGGGAAGGCGTCAGACATCCTTTTTGACAATCACCATAGGAATTCTCGGCGTGATAAACCGCCGCGAGATATTGACTATTCGAACTTCCTTATTTTTTATCTCGCACAACAACCTACTAATAAAGTTCACTGTATTCTGAATTTAATTATTTCGCATTTTTTTATTTAATAGTAGTTACTTGTTTTTTGTTGGTATTTCGAGAATTTGATCAGGTTTTTGCTATTAAATCCGGCTCGTGGCGCCACACGTATGATGTCACGTCACTTTAGGTTAATGGCGTAATACAAATAAATGAACAGGTGAGTGGGAAAAGGGGTTATGAGACTTTTATTTGCATTTTGAGAAGTAAACAAAAATTGTAGAAGAATTGACATCAAAAATATAATTATTTGATCTAAGCAAGAGTTATAGGTACCTAGAAAGTGACAATTTAAAAATTTCCCGTCGTTAATTATTCATCATCATCATCAATGACTCCACAGCCCATGGTGTGTCTTGGCCTGCTCAAGCATAAGTCTCCATTCTCTCCTCTGCTTCGCCTTGGTTTTCCAGTTTCGTACTCCCAACATTCTCAATCTTCCTTCACCTGATCCTTAAATCGTGCTCTGGGTCTGCCTCTCCTTCTCACTTCATTTATTCTTTGGTTATAAATATGTTTTGGCGGCTCCATCTCATTCATTCTCTCTATGTGACCTAACCACCGCAGCCGGTTTATTTTGATGGACCTAATAATATCAGGTTTGTCATATAGGCGGTAAAGTTCGAAATTATAGCGTCTACGCCATAAACCGCCCTCCTGTACTCCTCCATAGATATGCCGGAGGATTTTACGTTCAAAGCATCTTAAACGTTCTTCATCGCTCTTTGTCATCGTCCATGTCCCCGACATGGGCTTGATAAGAGTTCTGAATATCACTAGTTTCGTTCTTTTTGTAACTAGGCTTGTTGTTAAAAATTTTTTAATCCATAATAGGCTCTATTTGCCAGATATATCTGTCTGTTAATTTTTGCACTTACTGCATTATTCTGATTAATTTGTGAGCCTAGGTATATAAACTCTCTTACTCCTCCGAAAGTATATGTTCCGATCGTTAGATCTTTGGGTTGTGCTGCTTGTATATAATTTGATACTTTCATATACTTCGTCTTACTGGTGTTAACCTCTAGTCCCATTCCTTTTGTTGCAGCTTCAAGCACCTTGAATGATTCGACCACGTCCGCCTTTCTTCTTGCAATAATGTCGATGTCATCGGCGTATGCTAGTAATTGTACGCTGCGATTAATAATAGTTCCTCTGGTTGTTATTCCAGATTCTCTTATCGCTTTCTCTAATGCAATATTGAATAGAAAGAGGCTCTCTCCTTGCCTAAGTCCTATCTGAGACTGGAACGTTCTGGAAACTCCGTTCTGCACTTTAACTTTACACTCGACTCTTGAGAGGGTCGCTTTCACCAATTTTACTAAGTGTACTGGTATGCTGAATTCTATCATGGCCTTGTACACTGCGTTTCTTTCAACACTATCAAAGGCACATATAAAATCAACAAACAGGTGATGAGTACCAATGCCATACTCATATGTTTTTTCCAGAGCTTGCCTTAGAAGGAATATTTGATCGGTCGTTGATCTTTCTTTATGAAACACACATTGATATTTATCTATTATGTCTTCACAATATCGCGATATTAGTCGGTCGTAAGGAATATATGCCAATATTTTGTATGTTACGTTTAGGAGGGTTATTCCTCTGTAGTTGTCACATATTGTTTGATCTCCTTTCTTGTGGATAGGTACAATTATACTATATTCCAGTCTTCTGGCAACTTTATTTGCTTCCAGATCAGTTCTACCAGTCTTCATACACAGTATGTCAGGTTTTTTTGCCATGCTTTAAAAGTTCTGAAGGAATGCCATCTGCCCAATGAGCTTTTTCTTTCAATTTTTGTATAGCTTGGATGACTTCCACCTCTGTTGGGATGTTACATTTCTCTCTTTCGTCGTCAATGTCCCCGAATTGGATTTCTGATTCGTGGAGCCCTGTTTCACCTCTTATATTTAACCTTTCCTCGAAGTTTTCTGTCCATCTTTCTAGTATCTGGTCCTGATCACCAATGATCTCCCCTGTTCTATTTCTAACGATTGATAATCTAGGTTTGAATTCTTTCCTGTTCTGGTTAATCCTCTTGTAGAAATTTCGCGTTTCTGCTTGTGCCTTATAGTTCTCTAGTTCTTTTAGTTGGCTCTTTATATGCTCTTTCTTCTTTTTATTTAAGTATTCGTTTTTCTTCTCGTCTCAGCTGCCTTTAATATATTCATTACTGTAAATAATATTAAATAATGGAAAAACAAGTTAATTTTGTTTTCATGTACTTTTCATAGATTTAATAAAAGACCATGATAATGTACCGATAACTAAACTATAGGAAACAATGAAGATATGGAGAAGATATAAATTAACATCCGATTAATTAAAGCCTTCAAGGAGTATAGGAATACAACAATTAAAATAAAAACTGGAAACAAGATAACAAAAGGAGTTTACACGACTAAGGATCTCAAACATGGATGTTCTCGCTCACCTACCTTGATTAAAATATATATTGAATATGGATTAATAAATTACAAGAAATGAAACTGAATGGGTAGGGTAAAGTGGCCCAAGAGTAAGCACGTAACATATTTTTTCCATTATAAAATAAATGGTTAGGTTTTTAATAATCAAATAAGTCTTCCTCTTCTTTTGGTGCCCATTCGTTTCGAGTATTGGCGATCATTCTGGCTATAATTATTTTATTAACTGATGCTTTAAATAGATTAGTTGTTGTTGTGGAGAACCATGTTCTCAGGTTTTTTAATCATGATATTCTTTTTCTCCCAATTCCTCGCTTTCCGAATACTTTGCCTTGAAGGATTATTTTCAGTAATCTGTATTTAGTGCCGTTTCTCATTATGTGTCCTAGATATTCTAACTTTCTCGTTTTAATGGTATAAATCGCCTTTCTTTCTTTCCCCATTCTTCGTAGTACAGTCTCGTTGGTTATCTTGTCTGTCCATGATACCTTAGAATTTTTCTGTATAGCCACATCTCGAAGGCTTCAAGTTTTTTCTTCATCACTTCAGTGAGTGTCCAGGATTCTACTCAGTAGTATAGTATCGAGAAGATGTAACATCGTAGGAGCCTTTCTTTTCTATCTAGATTAAGGTTGTAGCTTTTAAAGAGTTTGGCCATGTTGTTGAATGCACGCTTTGCTTTTTCTATTCTACATTTTACTACTTGTGAGTGATCCCATTATTCGTTTACTATTGTTCCAAGATAGGTAAATAGTTTCACTCCGTCCACTGGTATATTCTTGACAAGCAGTTGGATGTCTCTAATTTTATTTTTGCTGATGACCATAAATTTAGCATGTGCATATAATATAGTATGTGCACGCTTCATGCCACCAGGCTTTACCTTAAAAGCACTGGATCCAGTCTTCATCTGGTGGTTCCACAAACTGTTCATTACATCCAGGACAAAATATGTCTTTGTCTGACATTTGATTCAATTCCGTGTTATTTTCTTTATCCTCAATACTAATTTTAGCAGATTCCGTTTTCGACAACACCTTTCTTTTCAACTTTTTAGGATTCAAACTTTTCACTACAGTGTGCTGATTTTCAATTTCACTTCTGTTTTCATCTATTTGCCTTTTAACAGCCGTCTTTTTGTTGTAATTTTTTCTTTGAGCTTCTACCTCTAATATCTCAAGAGTGTCCTTATAGGGCGTACCTACTGGTTAAAATTTCTGAGTTTTGAGCTCTTATCTTTCGAAATTTAGAACATTACATTTTTGGTAGTGGCCTAATTTCGGTTGAAGAACGAATGAAAATTAGTGGCTCAACGTTTTCAACAGAAAAGTTAGTTAATCATTATCAATGTTGAATCATAAACATCTATTGTTTCAACTTGATCCATACTGATTAAAACTGGTGTGTTCAAAAGATCAAATTTTAATTGAGCTACTGATTTTTTTTTTCATTATTGATATCTAAGGAAATTTCACAATCTACTACTTCTAATTCACCATCAGAGCAATTTTTTTACTTCCGCAAACTTTCTCCCACATATTAACAGATTCTATCTCCTTTTCGTTTTCTCTCTTTTAGGCAGATTCTGCTGCTTTCACCGTCAATATTTCTTGTTCAGGCTGCTTTTGGGAGTATGATCTATCATAGAAGGAACGAAGTTTCTTCTGAAAATATTCGTGGGTCGAACGGAAAAATGTCGGTCGATTTAAAAGCATTTACAGCCTTTTCAATATTATCAACTTTATAATAAGCTTTTGAAAACAAACCAGCTGCGTCAGTCTGGTTAATAATTACTTTACCAGGATGACTGACGAGTCAGCTATCACAAAATCCAACACTTCTTTTCCAACACTTCTTTTTCATTTATTTGTGATAACTTTTAGCAGTTCATTGGGAACCATACTTATCTCAGTTTCATCCATGTTATAAATACGGTTGGAAGGAAAATTAATCTTTTCATACAATCATTTAAAGTTGTCAAAAAATCTATCAATTTGAGGTTTATTAAAACCCATTATCTTCCCTATCTTCGATAACGTCTGACCTATTTACATAGACTTTGATTTTTGTATAACCATATAACCAAAAGTCTAAGGGGGTTAAATCCGGAGAATGGGGTGGCCATTCAATAAACCCTGATGTATCTAACCATAGGTTTGGAAATATTTCTTGTTTGGAAAGATTATTCTACACATTATTCCTAAAATGAGGTGGGGCACGGTTTGGCTAAAAACAGAGGTTATTACACGGTACATCCGGATCTTTCTTTAGGGAACATGACTGCTAATGCTGCGATAAGTTCAAAACGTAAAAAGTCTAAGTAAACATCTACATTCAAATTGCGTTCGAAAAAATATGGGTCTTCTATCCGATTTTCAACAATTCCAGACGAAACATTATCTCTTTGGACTGTCTATCTTCATCATTTTTTGTACTTAGACACTACTTCTTTTATTATTGTGATAATTTTTTAACAAGTTTCTTACTCCGGTAACTTATTTAAGCCAAAACGTTGGCACTGAAACGTCCTCTTTTATGTGTATGTAATATATTCGTCCTGGATAGAATAAATTTCGATGTAATTTTAAAATGAGGGACATTTTGAGTTTTATCTTTCACACTGCAGTTTTTGGAACAATAAGTTTATGCATTTGTTATAGCTTTTTTATGACGACATTAAAAATGTTATTTACAATTTTTTATTTCATCAAAAATCGATCCCCGAATAATGCATTCACTCCAGAAATAAAGAGTGGAGATTCTGTTATAAACTGCTCTTTATCTGATATAATAATTTTTCTCATCCAATTTATTGTATATTTGTTTGTTAAACATGTCATACTTACTTTAAGGTATTCATTTTTCAGAACTTCATACAGAGGCTTACAACATTCTGGAATTAGGCGGCCAATCGTACACACAGGAATCCTGAACAAGTACATCAGAGAGTGGTACGAGTCTCTTGAAATTATTAATAATAATAATTGTGTACCTTTATATAAGTAAAACTTTCTATAAGTATAAGTTGGACTGATATTTTATTATTATTTTCACCTACCTGTTGCCAAAAATCTCAGGGTTACACAAAAACGTTCTCTTGCTGAAATAGACGGATGCATTTTTGTGTCAGTTTTTGATATAATTGGGCTAACAAGTTATAAGATATAACTGAAATAATTAATACTCATACGCAGGAAATTATTAAGTTCTGTAGATCCTGGTCTCTCAATTCACTTAATAACGTTTCACAAAAACCATGTGTCTTAAAATCCAATCTCTCACCCAAACATTTCTTTTTTTCTTCTCTTTGTTTTTTAATATAATTACTACACTCGCAGCAGCACATCTAACTTTTACAGCCGACATTTCAACTTCTGATCTTGAACTACTTGCGAAAATTTTCCAAGATTACTTGCTAGTGGACAGGTACCTTTACCACTTCTTATACGAAGTAAAATCCGTTCTTGGACATCAACAGTTCATCTTTTTGAATTCCTAGTTGGTAAGTATTTTATTTATAAAATATTGTTATTGTTGTTATTGCATAGATTAATTGTACTACTCTTGCTTTGTCACTATGTTATTAAAAGTAATAAAGTAATTAAAATAAAATAAAGATAAGAGAAACAGAAATTTTAAATATTGTTCGAAAGCTACTTTTGTGGCATTTTCATGTAATTTACTATCTTTAATGAATATTAACAGTTGAAAATTCGTTTATTTTGATGTTTTGATTTCCACTCCGGAAATAATTCTCAAAATTCCTATTAATATAAATAAAAATAAAGAACGATTTCCGAAGTGGCAATTTAAGCGTCAAAATAAACTGAAATTGTGATCAAATCCCATTAAAAATAATAAATAATAAGAACATTTTCAAGACCGGTTGTTTTTCTACATGACTGCCTTATTCTTAATTGTGCTTTTTCAGTAGATATTTTATAACCGTTTTAAATTAATTAGTTCTTTTAAGCAGTAGCAGTACATCATTCTATCCCTTTCAAGAACACTTTTATGCCGCTATGCATACTAATAGTTTACATCCTGGGGTTGTAATTTCTCATGGAGGACCCTATCGTAATATTATAGTGAGTTCATTAATGCACATACTTCCAGTTAATTTCAGAGTTTGTATCACAGTAGTACTACAAACATTTCGTATACACCGCCCGAGAAATGCGGATTTCCTCATTGTTTATCACGTACGCCAATGAATAAATATTAAATTGTTTTAACACGATCAAAAAAGTTCTACTCCCTCGTTTGATAATCTAGTGTTTTAAAATAGAGATGAGATTGTATTTTAGTCAATGTTAAATATAATAGTTCCATAAAAACAGGTTTATCAAAAATTCAAAGAAGTAACAAATATAATACACTGCTGGATTTTTACGGGTATCACCTTGTCAGACTTTAAACATATGTTCGTTTATCGATTCGGATTGTATTCTATGGGATTCTAGAAACTCCTAGAATGCTCTACAACGCAATCCCCGACGATAAACGCATGCTTTAAAAACGTACACAACTGACACAACGTACAAACGTCTTCTTCTTGCAGTGCCTATCCGTTTCAGATGTTGGTAATCATCATTAGAATGTGTATTTTGCATACTGCTGCTCTAAAAAGATTTGTGGTTGTTGTGTTGAACCATGTACGTAGATTTTTCAGCCAGCAAATCCTTCGCCTTCCTGGTTCTCGTTTTCTTTCTACTTTTCCTTGTAGAATTAATTGCAGCAACCTTCTGTGTTCTTATTGAGTTACCGACTTATTGTACGTACATAAATTCCAGGACAAAAAATTAAACAGTTTTTTATACTTTGTTTCTTTATAACACTCAACATCAACTTTAATTGGAAAAGGAAACTAAAAAACTACTGATTATCTGCATCAAACTCTTCCAAATCGAGGTCCAAGTCTTGCATATCTGTAGTGGGCAAATTTTGGCAAAAATTATGAAAAACTTCATGGATAAGCGGCAAAAGATCAAGTAGGTCTTTCTTTTTCGCCTTATTAATTGGCAGAAGCTTGTTTGTGATATGGGGGAATGTGCTTGGTACAATGTGTCTTCCTCTTCTTTGGAAATTTACAGATTTAAAAGGATTGAAAACGTCTAAACTATGTTTATATTTCACTATTTCAATATTACTATTAAATTGGAACCACTGCACTAGCTGCCACAAAAACTTTTCTCCATCGGTGTTAACTTTTTTACCGATAAATGCTCCTTTTCCTAGACTGCTGAAATCCAAGAATTCTTCTTGTTTCATTACAATTACTTTGAACGTTTTTTGCTTTTGTGGGATCTTACCAGCTGATACCAGTCATTAGGGTGATTGATCTTAATGTGAATTCTCTTCGTTTCTTTCTCTATAAGAGCATGATCCATATTACACTCCATGTGAGTATGCGCACTGACCAAAAACTTGTGATTTATAACTTTGAGATTTGGTAATTTTGTGAAAGCGAAAGTGTCTGGTCTCTCAAAAAACACTGCCTTTAGCACTCTGTCTTCCTCCGATCTTAACACATGGCCTGCATATCTTATCCTGTTAGATCCATCTTGTAGAATGGGCTGCATCTAGATCATCAGCAAACGCCAACAATAATTTTTATCCTTGATTCGCAAATCTCCCTGTCAGCTCTGTCAGAGTTTCTCCTTGTCTAAGTCCTGATGTTATACTAAATGGCATCGATGTTCTTTTTCCTGTTTTTACTTGTGCATATGAGTCTATCACTCACGTTTGAGTTTCTTGGTATTCCCATTGATAGCCATACTGCTTCTTTTTATCAAATCATTTGTTTGCTGGAATTCTACGAAAAATTGGTGCATATCTCGGTTGAATTCCCAGTTTTTTTTTTTAATATTTGTCGGATCGTAAATATTTGATCTATTGTTGATCTCCAGTACGAAAGCCGCATTGGTAGTCGCCTAGAATATCTTCCGAATATGGAATGAGCCTCTTTAGCAAGATAATTGATAGAACTTTATATGCTGTGTTAATAAGCGATATGTCTATATACATAGTTTCGAGATTGTTCTTAATTTCCCTCCTTATGTGTGGGTATTATAACTTCTCCATTGTCCATGGATTGGATAAGGCCAGGTTAAAGCTCAACATAGAAAAATGCCAATTTTTCCAAAAGAAAGTAGTTTATTTGGGTTTTAAACTGGACACTAGCGGAATTACTCTAGCGGAAGACCGAGTAAAAATCATAAATGATTATCCCAGATCGAAAAATTTGAAAATTTTAAGAGGATTTCTCGGAATGGTGAATTATTTTAAGAAGTTTATCTCAGCCATAAGTGAGAAGGAAATACCGGTCATTAAAGAGCTGGAAAGAGGAACAAGGAGAAGTGTTCTGTAAATTAAAAGAAGAGTTCTCGAAAGGAATCAAGGTGAATCATCCCATTTACAATCAACCGTTTATTCTTAGGAGAGATGCTTCCATTCAGAAGTTTGCTGGGATACTATCACAGATACAGAATGAATAGGAAGTACCAATATGTTTTGTATCTAGAGTGGCGAAGAGCCATGAAAGGAAATATAGCGTTACTGAACTCGAATTCACGAGTGTACTATTTTGTGTCGAGAAGCTACGATTCTATCTATTGGGTGCGAAATTTGAATAAAAGAATATGACTTTAAGTTTAAATACAATAAAGGAAAGGACAACATCATAGCCGATGCGCTAACTAGGGATGAAGATACAAAAAGAAAGGATACGATCGCGTTGCAAGTAGGTTTAAACCGTTTGTCACAAGAAGATGGGATTTTCTCGCTAAATTAAATAAGAATGGATCAAGAAGGTTTGGAGGAAAAGGAGAAAAGAAGGGCAGAGAGAGAAGACGATCTTTTTTTGATAACACCGATATTAGCAGAGAAAATCATGGAAGGTGTGGTTAGTTGTCCGAGAAAATTATATCTATCGACAAGATTACCACATAGTGAAAAATATGACACAAAGATGCAGCATATGCCAAAGGTATAAAAGTAGAAACTACAAAATGAAAATATTGCAAAGAACATCCTCTCTCGAAATAAATTAGATATAGTGGCAATCGATATGTTGAGTGATTTAATCATAACTTCCCAAAGAAACAAGCGTATTCTGGTGATGGTAGACCTGTTTTCGAAATATGTAAAGTTATATAGTTGTCGTACGATGAAGGGAAAAGAAATTATAAAAAAATAGACGAATATATGAGGGTCCTAGTAACAAAGTCGGCAATCTCCATCATTTTGACTTTTGAGTAAAACGCAAAACAATTATACGGCTGTATTTTAGGTGATATCGAAACAAATATAGTCTAATATATAAGACAATGGCAAATGACAGCAAATGGTGAAGAAGTTTTACCTAAATTATTAACAGTTTTTTTTTAAATTGAAAAAAAAGTTGGAGAATGCCGGTTTTGATACTAAGAGGTGTATATTGCCGGTTTTGATACTAAAATTCGGCAAGAACATAATAAAAGTAACATAATAAGTATTTATGTTACCTTGGAGAGTTTTACAGGTAATTTTATTTATGATAGCTCATAAAAATAAAACAGCTTTGTTTTCAGAATAATGTAATTTAAGAAACAAAATATTATATAAATATTATACTAAAATAGAAGGAAGTTCTTCAAAGAACTCACAAGTTGCTTCCTCCATTTTTTCAGTATCTGGAACTGTATCAGCACTTCCTTCCTGAACTGCTAGCTGCTCTAGTTGATTATTATTAAAGATAATATCTTCAAAAAATTTGAGTTCTTCCATGGTTCTCCAAGTATTTCCAAAGTACTTGGTGGGAAGTTTATCAACATCTTTAAGCTTAAGTGAATTTACTTTTTGCAGACCACTTTCTATAATAACGGGGTCAATCATATAGATCGTACAACCTTTCTTTAAAACACTTTTAAATGTTTGAAAATCAGTTCTGTAATTAATTTCTCCTCTAATGGTAATATTTCCAGTTTTGCATTTTCTTAGGAAAAAGCGCTTTGTATTTTTAAAAGAAAAATGCCATGTACCAGTGGGTCTAAAAACACTTGAGATTGTTTCTTTCCAATTAAACACTTTGCAATTTTGCCCTAAGTGAGTAAGTGTAGCTATTTTTGAAAACAATTCCAAATACGTTTTTGGGTGCGATATAACTTCCAGTTTTTTAATATCTTTCTCAATATTACCAAAGACCCTATCAGCTGGCAAGAAAGAATGGCCTACCACCGGAAAAATTACCTCGATGTTTTGTACATGTGTTGGTGCTCTTGATGAAAGCCATTTGCAACACATTCCAATTAGCGTAGTGTTCTTATTTTGGCCACTGCAGCCATCTGCCATTAGTCTAATGGTGGTTACTTCAGAGTGAAAGTAAATTTTGTTAAGCCTGTCAAAAACGGCGGAAGAAATTTCGTTGGAACCTTTTCCAAATTCGTCCTCTGTCCAATAATACGAAAATACATTTTTTTCAGTAAGCTTTGATTGAGAGGTTCCCTGGACTATGGTAAAATTATATAAATACAGTTGCCTAGAGTAGTAGGCACTTTGGTCGGGGACCTTAGGAAGTACAAGGTTTTTTGACAATCAAAAGATAGTGTTATCAAATCATCTCGTGACTCTTTAAGCAACTCAAAAAATGCATTAGCCCTTAGCTTATGAATTTTTCGTTCAACAATCAATTTTTTCTTCTCTTCTTCATCCATAGATCTTTTAATTTTTTCTGCAAACTCAATGCATAGGGAACACATATCCGTACGGGGAGTAGTAAAGCTAAGGTTGTACTTAGTATTAAAAATCATTCTAAAGTATGATGGTTTTACTCTCTCCTCTGGAGAACACTGATTAATATACATTTGGAACATCTTTTGTATTGACAAATCAGAAGAAAGGTAGCGCATACGTGTGGAAGAACGACAATAATGCGATTCAATACTTTTAAAAGTATTAATAAATTTTTGAACTGATTCTTGTTTTCTTTTAAAATTTGAAGTTTTTCTGTCACCGCCTCTTTTTTCCTTTGGTGCTTCTCCTGTTTTTAAAAATGATTTCATAATGTAGGTGAGGCGATGTTTCGTAATATTTAGTATGTTTAAAAAAGCTTTCTGGCACACTGGAATATTTTGCTTTATTACACTATTCCGTACAAAGCATTTCACAGACGTTGTTTTTGCTTCATGTCTAGAGTTTTTTGGACGGTGACGTTTAGGTAGATGAACTGTACAAAATTTTAAAATAAAGGAATCTTGACTAAGCTTGTCCTTAACTGCGTAAAACGCATCATGAAAACACTTGATATCTCTCATTGTTAGAGAAGAACATTGATAGGCCTTCGTTTTGTGGCCGCAAGTAGGGAATTGTGGTAACTGTGATGAAGAGTACCTGAAAAGATAACATATTTCAAAAAACTAATTATAATACTGACCTTATAAAATTAACAGTAGCTTGAACAAATCATTTGTTTTTTTTATTAGTTTTTTATAATATGTAAAATAGCTTTAATAATAAAATAAATCAAAAAATTATATGAATAAAATCTGAATACGGATGACATGTGCTCTTAAACCTAACCTTTCGAGTAAAAACTACAACTAAATTTTAAAGAACGTACCTCATTTTTTTCCGCACATTTTGCTGCCATGTGGACGGATTGCGAATTCGTTTGCGAGCTTTGTTGTTTTCAATAGGAGTTGTAATAGTTTCCATTTTAAAAAAGTAACAAAATAAAAAACAAACAGCTTGGCACCTTGGTTAAAAAGAAACTACGAGAAATTATAACGACAGCGACTCCAGACGACTCCTAGTGGTATATTACATGGTCACTACGAGGATTCTCATTGGTCAAACAGGACATTGCCGACTTTGATTCTAAACCGTTCATGGAGATTGCCGTGTTTGATTCTTAGGCTAAATTTATATGCTATTTTATAGGCGGATAATGCCGTTTTTGATTCTTATTCTCTTTATTTATGTATAGTGTTTTAAAATACGAACAATTTGGTGTAACTAACTCAATTTTGGTAAAAAGTGGAGATTGCCGACTTTGATACTAGGACCCTCATATAGCCAATGTTGGAACGCCAAAGAAGATTTTGTTGGACAATGCGACGTACTTCGGGAACGACCGTTTCCGTCATAGAATGTAAAACTTCTCCATTTATAAAAATTTGTAATCTTTAAGAGATGCTATCGCATTCTTTACTTCTTGAAGTGTTTATATTGTTATACTATATAAGTATTTATTTTTAATCGTTATTTTTCACAAAATGTGTTATTTAAGATTTTTTTACAGACTTCCTGATAAATTAGATACTAAATTCCACTACATTAGTTATATTCCCTTTATGTTAAATTAATAAAGTACTAAAATAACAGAATCGTCATTAAATCCGCTATTTATTATAATTATTTCCTTCGGCACCGTTAATAAAGAAATTAAACATTTCTTTATTAATGCTGCCACCATATATCGTTGCTCCATCTCTACAATAACAATGGTGGGGAAGAATACACACGAGATTGTGATTTTTATTTTCAAATTGTCACACTTATCAAATGATGACCGGCTATAGAGGACGGGAAGTGGATATGAATTTTTATCAGTGTACATTAGCGAATCAAGAGTGAAGTGATAAAAAAGTGTATTTATAATTTTTTATCCTAGATTTTATTCATTTAAAAAAATAACTTTCCTTAGTGATGCGCGCAGGAAGTATCTATGACAAATAGTTTTTTTCTGTTTGTTTACCACAAAATTAGAATTTAATTAATGTTGCGGTATACAGGGCGATAAGAATTTACAATCAATTGGTAAGAGTTAAATCAAACTATCATATTTATAATATTATAGATTATATTTGAAGATGCGATTGAAGGGTTTTGTTTTTAGCAAAGGGCTAAATTAATCTTTAAATATATTATGTAATATATAAATATATGGTTGAATGCTCGAATAAATGAACTTTGATCAGATAAAAGGCATATATCGAGCACAGTTTAATTAAATCTTGCCCAAGTACTTTCGATCCCTAGATCATCTTCAGGGGCATTTCGTCAATTGTGGCCTATCCGGCAAGAACAAGATGTCATAAACATAAAATTGTACATTACACTACACTACAAATAGACAAACAAACACTTTAAAATAATTTAAGGGAGGCTACATTGCTTGAAGAAGTCGGAGACAGAATGGCTCCAGCCATTCTGTCTCCGACTTCTTCAAGCAATGTAGCCTCCCTTAAATTATTTTAAAGTGTTTGTTTGTCTATTTGTAGTGTAGTGTAATGTACAATTTTATGTTTATGACATCTTGTTCTTGCCGGATAGGCCACAATTGACGAAATGCCCCTGAAGATGATCTAGGGATCGAAAGTACTTGGGCAAGATTTAATTAAACTGTGCTCGATATATGCCTTTTATCTGATCAAAGTTCATTATGTAATATATATGTTTAAATGTTTGTGAGCGTGCAATCTTCATGCGGTGTGTGAGTATGTGACATTACATTTTTATTGATTTAATCTACCACAGCTTCATATTTTTCTCTTATTCTAGCCTACATATCGTTTTTGGATATTTGCGATCACACTGGTCCAATTAATTGTACCAATTGGTCTTCTGAACAGTTCGGTGAATGATATTCCGGTCCATTTACTAAAATATTTTAATCACGCTGTTGTTCGTCGATCTGCAACTCTTCTGTGTTCAAATGTACTTTTAACTATGGGTTTTAGCTGTAAATATTTTTCAATTTGCATCACTTGTCCAAAATAATAGCCTTTTTTTAGATCTTACTAATGCTTTTTTAAGATCTTTAGAACTAAAGATTTCTGTTTTTTTTTTCAGTTCGTTCCAAGATCTTTTATTAGTGAGACAGTAGAGAAATAGACTATATGCATTCTCTATTTACATTTTTTCATTATTTTTTGTCTTGGGGCGTACAGTGTACTCTCTATCTCTTTCAAAGTCTTGTAAATCAGCAATACTTCGCCTTTTTCTTTTTAGCTTTCTTAAACATCCAATAATTCGTATTGGTTCGGCTTTCAACATGCCCGAACCATCTTAACTCATTCTTAATTTTATCTTTTGTTGATCAAGCGATTACAGATGTATATATATATATATATATATATATATATATATATATATATATATATATATATATATATATATATATATATATATATATCGGTTTCAAAACGTCTTGCGTCGTTGTCCGATGCTTAATTTCCACGAATTTCTGTCATTCCATTGTTCTTCGGTCAAGTCTCGGGAGCTCATTGTCTTTGTTATTCCCTCCTTCCATGTTCTTTTTGGTTTTCCTCGTTTCTTACGATTTGGTGGTATCCATTTCATGGCGATTTTTGGTAGTCTTGTTTCTGGCATTCTTTGAACATGGCCATACGATATAAGTTGTTTCCTTTCTATGTCTGTTGTCAGTGATCCATCTACCCCCATCCGATTCCTTATTTCATCGTTACAGATGTAAAGAACGGAAAAGCAGTAGGCCGAGATAAAATACTGTTAGATCTATTCAACAAGATATACATAAAAGGAGGAATCCCTCAAGAATGGTAACTTTCATCATCATCATTGGTGTTCTCGACTTTCTAACTCCTCGACTTACCTAAGCTAATTTCTTCATTCGGATCTATTCTGTGCAGCTTAATACCAGTTGACAACACCGATCTTCGTGGCATCCTCATCTACACCAAGCTTCCATCTCGACGTCGGCCTACCTTTTCGTCTAGTCCCACTGGAGTTTCGCCAATAACATACGTCGTGCAGTGTAGCTTTCATTTGCTCTGGCTAGATGTCCTGCCACCGCAGGTGTATAATGTCTATCTCTAGCTTCGGCTAATTCTTAACGAATCTACTAACAAATCTTCTAACTTTAAACGAATACTTTAGTTAGATAAATAAAAAGGGAATACTGGCAGAGATTCCCAAAACAGATGGAACACGACTTCTACGGAACATAAAAAGAAATATGAAGAATGATTAGAGGACAAAGAAAAGAGATGAACGATAATAACAACGAAACACGTTTAGAAGTAAACATGGACAGACTACTTTCGATCCTTATTTTTAAAGGGGACGATAATGAACCAACACCAGAAGTGACGATAAACGAAAAATAATATTATTATAGGAGAAAGAGGTAAAGGAAGCATTAAAGACATTAAAAATAAAAAATCACCAGGGGAGGACAGAATACCGGATAAACTCCTAAAGTACGGAGGACCAGATCTGACCAAACAACTAGTAAATCTAATCCAAAAAAATAATAGAACAAAACAGAATACCATAAGAATGGAGATTATTACAGAGTAATTAATTTATTAAACACAACGCTAAAATTAATAACCAAAGTGATAACAAATAAACTGAATAAAATTATAACACTAGCGAAAGAAAGAATCAGGAAGATCATGCATCGAGACTATATTTATATAGAGGCAAGTGCAAGAGAAATTATTAGAATGCAACAAACCGGCATATCTATGTTTCGTGGACCTTTAGAAGGCCTTTGACAGGGTCAAATTAAAGGGCGTTATCCACTTATTGTACACAAGAGAGATACCTTTTGAAATAATCAAAACGATCAAAAATATCTACCAAAACAACACAATAAAAGTAAAAGTAGAAGAACTAATTGACCAAATTGAAGCTGGCAATGGGATAAGACAGGGAGATTCCCTAAGTCCTTTATTGTTCAAACCGATCATGGATGAAATAATAAAAAACTAAAAAAGGATGATACCGAATGGGAGAGTCATGTCTACATAAAATGAAAAAGAAGTATCAATACTATACCAATCTTGCAAGAGGTCTTTAACCATGAAGCCTTTTTTCGTCCTGTACTGTGTCTACCTGCTATTTTCCCGTGCATAATAATGTATAACAATCTATATTTATGACCTCTCATTACATCTCCGAAGTACTCCAGCTTTCTCTTCTTGACACTTTTTATAAGATCAGTAGTTTTGCTGAGATGTTCTAGTATTGTGGAATTTTCTCCACCCAAGAAACTTTTTTTTTATAGCACCACATTTCGAAAGCTTCAATGCGATTTAGATAACTTTTATTTACAGTCCAAGTCTCGACATCATAAAGTAAGACCGAGAACATGTAGCAACGAAGTAGGCGGATCCAAAATATCAATTTTAGATCTCTGTTACATAATACCTTGGACATCCTTCTAAAAGCAGCTCTGGATTGCTCAATTCTGGATCTAATTTCACCGTTACTCTCTGCTTTACAGTTTAACAGATATCCACAGATATCCAAGGTAAACAATTTGATCAATTTACTCAAGTTTGCACTTTTATTGTCAATTGCTAACTTACACCTTCGGGTCGACGAGGAAGGGAGAATGTGCTTACGAAAAGGGGGCTCCCAGGTGAGGCTTGCAACCTGCCTGGAGTAAAAGCATTAAAGTCGCTCACAGAACAAGGGAGTAGTCTTGGATAATAGAACTGATAAAATTAAACACTTTTATTAAGAAAAAAATGTAAAAGGTAAATCGATAAAGCTTATTATTTGACATAATTTTTATTGCACAGAATGTTATCACTAAGTAATTCTGATAGAAAACCAAAAATTCAATATTTGGAAATTTGCGTAATATACACGTTTATCATATTATACTAATTAATAAATATTTTGAAAAAGATATATCTTGACCCATTTCATTTTAATCAAAATTCATATTATTTAATCGTAAAATATTATGATATAATTGCATTTAACCTTAATGTTATATGAAATATTATAGTTAGAGTGCTCGGCGGCAAAAAGTTTATAATATGATATATATTAGATCGTCTGACACGGTTTCCCTCTAAGAGTTTTTTTGGTTCTGTTAAAACAAAATCACGAAAATAAAATTATCTAATAGATAACTAGCTAATTTTTTGAGTATACTTTCATTAACCGCAGTAAAAATAACTTTTCATATTGTCTGACTGAACTTGTTTTCCGATTTTGCTGTCTAACGGATAACGGATTAAAAAAATCAAAAAAATTATTAATAACCGTTTTTTCCACAAACATTTTTGGCTTTTGAATGAAATATAGAATATGATATAATAATTATCTGATAGTGAAATAGGGTCGTTTTCATAAAATTTAAAAAAAATTTAAATTTTATATTTATTTTTCTATCGAAAATGGTACCTTGCGTTCATAAGTACATATTTGTACTTTTTTTTAGGCTAACGCTTGAAACAAAATTATAAATTATTTATTTTTTTTGTAACACTATTTTTAATATAACTTTTTCTTCTTTTGGTGCCTATCCTCTGTGGATGTTGACAATCACGTTGGTCCATACAACTTTGTTGACAGCAGCTCTAAATAGATGTATGGTAGTAATTCCTGCCCTCTGTCTGATGTTCTTCAACCACGATGTCCTTCTGCGCTCTTGAGATCTTTTGCCTATCTTGTCTTGTAAAATTAATTGAATTAGTTAATATTTCCAGTTGTAATTTCCAGATCTTTATTCATACGTTGGATCACGGTGTTGTTTATAACATGACGGATATTCTGAGCATGCGGCAGTAGCACCACATTTCGAAGACTTCTAATCGTATTCTAGATGTTGCCTCCGTCAAGGTCCAGGCTTCGACTCCATATAAAAGGGTAGAAAATACATAGCATCTCAAGACTCTTGTTGTCAAGACTCTCAAGACATTGATATAAAACAACAAGAAACTTGTTGTTTTATATCAATGTTCAGGTGCATATTACATAAAATCTTCTTGAGGCGATTGAAGACAGCTCTCACCTTTTCTATACGACATCTTACTTCCTGTGAGTGGTCTCATTCGTTATTTAGGCTGCATCCAAGGTATGTAATTTTGTCGATTATTTTCAAGGGTTCATTATTAGGTGTGAATTGGTGCTGTATTACGTCGGTTTTACTTACTACAAGAATTTTGGTCTTCTTACAGTTTAATTTCATGCCGTACCTATCTGTCACATCCTCAGCATTATCAGCAATCAAAACTGTATCGTCCGCATATCTTAAATTGTTTATGATTTCACCATTGATTTTTATACCTTCTTTTAAACCATCAATAGCTTCCCTGAACGTGCCCTTATAATTGCATAAATATACGCAATATTTTATTCAAAAATTAATTTGATAATGTCAAAAATCATGATTAAATAATTATATTTAATATATTACTTTCTTCAATGATTTTTTTCAACCGCGTCAACCTCTAAGGTTATTAGCAGGGTGGTTTATTTTTATTTTAGAAAAGTTTTTACACATAACAGATTAACATTTACATAGTAGTTTTGAAAAATACAAATATTTTGTGAAATTTTACAGTTTTTTTTATACAGTTTACAATTTTTGAAAAAGTTTATGGTTTTACTGATATCTTCTATTAGAGCTTCTTTTAGATTGTGTGACATTTTCGCTGTCAGTCAACGTCGATATTTCGGTGTTGAATACACTGGACCAAGGTTAGTAGATATTAAGTTTTGGTTAAGAGTTAAGACCAAGGGTTTTTGTGCGAAATAAACTGTTATCTCCATTTAAAACACACAATATTATCAATATAGTCAATATTTTTTGTCATCAGACTATTGATTTAAAAAAAAATTGATATAATTACTAATATAAGAACCACTTAACATCCCTATACCCAAGAAAATCCCAAAATATATTGCAAAACCTAAGTTTTTGAACCTTTTATTAGCATTAAAGCTTATGGCAATTTTAAAAGTGTCGTATGGGTGACGTCTTCCCGCCTTTAAAAAGCGAGTATTTGATTGGTCTATAGTTACGAGACAACCTACTTAACATCTACTAACCTTGACACTGGACAGCCTCACGGTTTGTAGACTTACTACGGTTGCCTCTTCCGTCTAACCAATGAACATTAAGCCCGAAACTGTACTCTCGTGACGTAATTCTTCCCCTTCAACCAATCAACACTGCCATCGACCTGCCCTTTACATTCAGTTTCAATCGCGAATAAATGGGTTTTGTATTCTTGTGTACTCTGGTGACGTAACTCAAGCATCCCCACCCCAGTCGGAAGAGGCAACCGTAGTAAGTCTACGAACCGTGGTACAGCCTATCATTATGTTGCACTGAAATTAGTATTTGATCTTCTTCTTCTTGTAGTTCTTTCTCCTATCGGAAGTTGGCTATCATCACAGCTATCCGTACCTTATTGGCGGCTGCTCTAAAAAGATCTACTGAGCTGCAACTATACCACTCTCTTAGGTTTCTCAGCCAGGAAATTCTTTGTCTTCCTATTGATCTTTTACCCTTGATAGTATTTGATAGTTGTGTCAAATCGGTTGAGGGTCCTTGGAGATGATGTATTCACGTGTAAAGGCGGATTGACACGATCCAAGAATGCTTGGATTCTAACTTGGCCAAGTGGACTTGTACAAAAATGTACTTGTACCAAGTTGGTTGCCTCGGTTAAATGACTTGGTTGTAAAATAACCATTGTAAAGATAACGAAAGTGATTGTAGAAGGTGTTCTAGTTATTGCTGATATATTGATACATGAGCTTGAAATCCAGAAAAAGGAACAAAAAAGAAAAAATGCCGCACTTCCAGCATCCTTATTTTTATATTCCTTTATCCGTACATTCCATAATGTTCCTCAGCTTCGTATAACTCCATGAATCTAACACTCTCCCTTTCAGACCATTTTCTTTTTGTGTTTACTTCTCGTTTTCGATTTTTCGACACCGACGCCATTTTAATTTTACAATACCACACTACTTGGATCCAAGAAAGTTGGCCAGCATCCTACTTAACTTGGATAGAACCTGTTGATGCAAGTGTACTTGGATGAACAGGTGACACGATCAAAGTAGCTTTCAAGTGTTGCGCGCGCAACATCCAAGCAGACTTCAACCAAGTACACTTGGATCGTGTCAACCCGCCTTAAATTTTGTATGACCTAGCCGCCGTCTGTTGAGGACTACTTGGTCATGTCCTTCAGCTGGGAGCGGTAGTAAAGCAGAAGTAACACCTGGTTTGATAATTATTATTTTTGCTTCTGTTTGACTCTGATTTACTCGTCAGGTTTTGTTAATGTGGGTTTTTATTAATGTTTTTTGGTCTGAAAATGGTATGTTTTGCAATATCAGGATTATCATGTTATTGACAGTTTCTGTTGCTTCTTTATAAGCTGCTTCATTGTCCCTTATACCAATATAGGATGGTACCATGAGAATGTTCTATTGTTGCCACGTATTTAGGTAAGGCCAATAGACGAAGTAACGACAATCGCCTTACAAACAATGTGTTCTGGGAAAGACCAGAGGGAAGAAGGTCTGTAGAAAAAGGTGGAAAGATGCAGTCAAAGAAGATCTAGAGAAAATGGGAGTGCGACAATGGGAATTACTGGCACAGGACTGACAAACATGGAAGGCAATAGTAAACGCGGCAAAGACTCACGAAGAGTTGTAGCGCCATTGATGATGATGATCACGTATTTAGGTAGTGTATAAAATTTTCTTTATTTATACTAAATTGGCATGAGTAGGATACATCTGTTTGATATCACTTACGGCACTCAGAGAATCTGATATAATAAAAAAATTTATATCGTTGCTGGTACATTGGTTCAAAGCGTTGGAGATTGCTTGCAGTTTTCCAGTATATATGCTACATGTCTTGGCTAGGCGGGTGACAGAGGTATTGTCTTAGAAAATAGCTGCGGCAGCTAGACCATTGCTGCTTTTGGAGGCATCAGTAAAAATTAGTTTGAAATCAGGATATCTGGATATGGTAGACTGAAATTGTTTTTTTATTTCAGAAGGATTGTGTGAATATTTGGGATAGTTTAGTAAAGTCAAATCTACTTTTGGTATTTGAACTTTCCAGGGAGGAGCTTGGCATCTGTTTGAAGAAGTGCCTCTCAATTGACGTAGTCATGTCATATTCAAATCCATTTATGCGTTCATTGAAAGGTACGTTTATAATGGGGGTAATTTGAGTACTGATTTAGGGAGTTTTCCTTATTAAGCTTGTATGAAGGGGTTTTCATTTAAACTGAGATATTTAGTAGCACAACACATTGAAAAATATTGCCTTCTAAAAGTTAATGGCGGTTCTCCTACTAGAACTTAAAGGCTGCTAAATGACATGGTTCTGAAAGCTTCGAAAACTATGCGTAATGCTGTGGATGGATGGTTGCATGGATGGTTGGATGATGTTCAATTGACTTTTAGTAGCAGTTTCATGACATATATATCTCTAATCTAGTTTGCTTCTAATTAGATCTTCATATAATCGTAGAATAATATAGTTGCACCTGCACCCCATTTGTAATTAGAAAATACAGCCAGAGAACAGCTCCAATAATAACACATTTATTACAAATAATTCGATTATCCGATCGAAATAGTCGATCGGATAGCCAAGCGGGCTGGGCGGCTGGCTTCTCCTTCGCTTCAATGCGAGAGATGTCAGTTCAAATCCCCGGCTCGGTGAACAGAAAACAAAAAGGCTAACGCAGTAGTTTAAAATTCTAAAATGAATCTGCGGCTTAGTCTAGAATATGCTGGTATCTGATCGGCCTATGGTGGAGCAGTACGGCAAGAGATAAGGGCTTGCGGCTAGGTGATACTCCTCCATAGATCCCTACCGGAAGGGCGTGGAACGCCTAAATACCGGGTATATATATATATATATATATATATATATATATATATATATATATATATATATATATATATATATTACAAATAATTGCTCTTCCGTTTCGCGGGTGCGTCTTATCGGCGCACACTGCGTTTAATACAAAAGTTGTGTTGTGCCTTGATATGACGCACATGGCAGTTAAAGGGTTAATGTTCGTAATTTTTAAATGTATTTTTCGTTCTTTATTTCTTTGTCTTGAGATATTTTGTGGTGGCGTTAAGATTTTGTGTATTATTCTTCATATTCGTTTTTTTATATACATAATTGAATGAAATTTATGTTTAAGATAGTGATAGAAAAAATGTGTCGACAACAAAACAGAGGGTTGAGAGGTAGCCTCTCCTAGGCTTTGTCTGGGTGGAATGAATTGGACATAGCCTAACTGAGGTTAACTCTGGCCCGGAATTGCATCATGTAGAAAATACCTAAAGAAGCTTTGATCTATAGCAGGGATTGACAGCCAATAGATCGCGGGTAGGATGCGGATTATAGCCTCGTCTAAAATTTAGGTAAATTTCTGTTTGTTAATTTTAAAACATTACTATATTCGTAAACAATAAATTATAAATATATTGTTAAAGAGATTAACAGAGTTTGATTAACAATGTGCATGATTTGGTATAGGTTTAAAAGTATAATTTGTTAGGGAAATGATTTCGAAAAGATTTACTTGAAGAGAACTGTATGTAAAAAAATATTCCATTTTTCCATAAAGCTAGGATTATCGATTATCATACAGCTCCGCTGTATTAATTATAATATTATTACAATTTTTTAATGCTGTTATTTTATTTAAATGTCGTTGTTTTGCTTTTTAGTTTCCAAAAACCTCCGAGGACTAGACAATATAGCAAAAGACAAGATAAATATAATTTTCAGCATTACCTTGGAATTTTAATGGAAAATGCATGAACATAATTTCTCCAAATGGAAGCAGCACTCTGTATTATAACTGTAAAGGTCAGCAAACTTTGGTTTCGTTTGCAATAGATGATCCAAATTATCAGTTCATTCTATTAGTCCCGTCGTCATAGGTTTGAACTCCAAAAATTTTACGAACAAGCTGAATTTTGCTGAGAATGCCCTAAAAGATTCTCCTAAAACTCTCCTCGTAGGGACGAAAAACTGAGATAATTTTGACCAAAAATGTTAATCAGCACTTTTTGTGTAAAATTAACCGTTCTCTCAGAAACAACGCTTAAAACGACCAGCAATTTTAAATTTCAATTATGTCAAATTTTTTTAGTAAAATTAGTATCAACTCGACGCTAAAAAATTGATATCTCTTGATCAGAGCGTTCTATCGACAAAAATTAAAATGCGTTCTAAAGGTAAAGAGTGTAGCTTTCGTATGCAATTTTTTCATTTTACCGCAAATGAAATCAATTTCTATAAAGCTGTCAAATAATTAAACGTTGCGCGATTTTTGGTATTTTTTACGATTCTCCTGAGATTAAAAAAATTTATAAATTCCATTGATTGTTCGCTGTGAAATTTGCATTTTTATAGTCTAATCTTCAAAATCTTTAACATAATATTTCAATTTTGCGTTTTGGCAATAAATATGAGGCACTTGAAATATACCTAAAAAACGCTGAATTTAAACTTTCACATTATAAGTCACGCGATGCTTTCACGAAGACGATATTAGGTGTAATTTGTAGCTAAAGTTGTGTAATTTGAAAAAAGTACTTGTGCAATCGAAAAGGAGGAGGATAAACCTATTAGATTGTTTGTAATGTGAAGTGAAAGTTTAAATTTTGAACTGCGTGCAGATTCAGTAACATACACCCAGAGAGATATAATATACTCCACTTAATAATACAAGGCAAGGTAGACGGAAGAAGAGTGGACAGGTCGAAGAAGAACGTCATGGCTTAGAAACCTGAGAGAATGGTTTAACAGATCCTCTGCAACCCTTTTCCGAGCTACCGTCAACAAAATTACTATAGCCAATTTAATAGCCAACGCTCGATAATCGAGCACGGCACATGAAAAAGAAGAATGACATATGATACAACCACAAAAGTACGTTATACAACTAAAAGAGAATGAATTAAGCAGATATGACTAATAAAATATAAAGGCAGAGTTAAAAACTCTCGATTATTTTCAGTTCATTTGATAGCGAATTAAAATTAATTTATTGTACAAACTTACCTGTTGCTTTAGCTGTTGTTTCTTTCACAGTTTTCAAGGTATCTGCTTCGAGCTTAAAATTTTTGATTATATATGATAACTTTGGAAATATCACGAGCATTGCCAAAAATATCAGAGAATCATTTATGACTTACTTCGTAAAGTAAGGTGCAGTCCCTTGGCAAATGAATTATATTAATGGCAATTAATTCATATTTTTACGATAGTGAACTGTTTGTCTAGGCAGTTGTTAAAAACTTTCCCGCTATCTCCACTAATTGTTTGGAGAAAGCTTATTTAAAGCCTTTCCACCGAGGGTACAGTACTAATATTTTAGGACCATCGAACTGTTAAAAGATATTGCTACGATATAACTTAGCAGACCTCAAGGCATTGACTCAGTACGTGTTTGGTTTTATCAAGTTGTACTTAAGAAAAATAAAGAGAAATCGGTCGATTTAATAACAAGAGAATATTTTCTACAACAATTATTATGAAATAAAAGAGTTTGTTTTACAAAATTGTTCTTTTATACCGGGTTTTGAATATCGTGCAATCTTTGAATTATCACCTTTCACTACAAACATTTTTGAGAGAGCGTCACATATACACGTGGCTTCGCGACTTGAGTCCAACTGCCATCTGCAATTAATTTTTTTCGCTTTATATAATTTTATCTAAAAGGATCGACAGGCCGGTGTCAGTGATAATAACCCAACGCCCTTATAAGGCACTTATGAGACAAATATTTTTGTAGACAGTACAGTACTGTAGAAGTACAATCTGTCACATAAGATTAATCACATAACTTGTTGTTTTACAACAGAAGTTATCATTAATTTTTTTTCGTCTTTTATAAGGAGGGTGGTCCAAATGTTCGAAATATATCTCGATTCTAAAAGGTGGACAGAACCGCTTTCCAGCCTCGGTTATGCAGCGTGATCACGATGATATCCGGGACCGCGCGCAGGGGTTGTTCGGACACCATCGCCGTCAATGCCAGAGACCTACCTGCTAAAAAACACCCTCCTCAGCGGTAAATTACCGACCAGATCGGCCCTGATTGGAAAACAACATCGGCACGGCAGTCACCCGATGTCTGATTCACGCATTCTAGTTCCTTCCATCTGTTCCTCCCTGCCCATGTTCAATCTCGCCTCTTCTCATTCTGCATTATCTTCATGCTTCCACCCTACTTCCTAGCTCTCTCTCTCAAGCAGGCTCCTCTCACCTATCCATCGCAAACCAATTGAGTGTGTTAAAAAGTGATATTTTACAGTACAGGCATTTGTCATTTTCTGCCTTTAGAAATCTGTAAAGGTATGTCCTGAACCAACCATGTCCTGTAGGCATCTGCGTCAGGAAGCAATCCAAGCGCCGGTGCCGGCAGTTCATCTCCTCAGATTAGGAATCAGCAATTTCGTCCCCTGCGCCATCCTTCTCGTCTCGTCCCATTCCTCTTGCCACACTATTATAGACCTCTCCTTTACCAAAGTTATCATTAATTAACGTGCCGAATTAATAACTGTCTCATTCGGAGGAAAATATTTTTTTATCTTAATTACCAAAAGCTCATTATATGTATATTATTTTTCCATTTAGATATCTAGGTAAGGTTGTAATTACTCAATAAAATAATAAGTATCATTGATGAGTTATTTTTACTTACCTTATTCCCAGATTCAGAGTATCGAGGAGTTTGTTGGTCATTCAAGTGTTCGCAATACCACAATCTTTGCTGGTATACTTCGTCTGCACTACTGCCTGTTCTCGTAGATTCTTCAATCGTTTTTAATGCTTTGTGAAAACTGCCATGCATATTACTTTTTTTTAGTTACACAGTTTTTGTTAGCAAGAGACTCCACTTTTTAATTGTTTCCACTTATCTTTGATAAGCAGCTTCCTTTTATTTTTTGATTTAGTTTGCCACAAGCACGACAAGTCTGGGAACAAAGCTATAAATTCCTCTTGATTTTGTTTTGCACGGGCAATGATTGTACGAGAAAACTGGATCTATCAACACAAAGAGGCGCAGAGGCCTTGAGATAAGACGAATAAGATTTTGTTATTGTAATTTTTGATATCCATGCATTTGCAGGTACACCTCAAGAGAATTATCCATAGACATAGAAGTTTTCCTTGAGCACCATAATGCGATTTCTCGGTGTATTAATCTTCCTCGCTGATATCAATCACGCATTGATGAGTGTCTAGCGCGTACTGAGACGCACTATTCGGTGATTTGACGAATCTTCTTGATTTAAGGCCACTGTTATTGTTAATTTAAATTTACTGATCGATGTTTTATGGTGTTATACAGGTTTTAACAATCTTTTCATAAGATATTTTCTTTCTTGCAATGTACAACTGATTTATTTTAAACACTTGTAGATCTTCTTCTTCACGTGCCATCTCCGCGACGGAGGTTGGCAATCATCATGGCTATTCTGATCTTAGATGCTGCTGCTCTGAATAGTTCAATTGTTGTGCATCCGTACCATTCCCTCAAAATACGCAACCATGAGATTTTTCTTCTTCCTACACTTCTCTTGCCCTGGATTTTCCCTTGTATAATCAATTGAAGTAGGTAGTATCTCTCATTAGTGTTTCCAACACTTCCATTCTTTTGTTGATTCTTTTCATGACTTCGTTGTTTGTTACATGCTCGGTCCATGATATCTTCAGGATTCTTCTATACGCCCACATTTCAAATGCACTTGTTAGCAGTCGACGCGTTAAGTGTCCATGCTTCTATCCCATAAAGCAGAGTCGAGAAAATATAACACCTTGCCAGCCTAACTCTCAAGTCCAATTTTAGTTCTCTTGCACAAAGTACCTTTCTCATTTTATTGAAGTTTATACGTGCTTTCTCTGTGCCAACTTTGATTTCTTTGGAGTAATCGTTTGTGTGATTAATTATTGTGCCAAGATAGTGGTAGTTTTCAACTTGTTCTAAAGCACTACCGTTAATTATCAGGCTTTCACCATTATTTTGGGTTTTTGATATCCTCATAAATTTGGTTTTCTTGGTGTTTATTGATAATCCATATTCTTCTCCATGGATGGGCAGGACACATAGCCAGAATGACAGATAGGCGATGGACAAAGAGGTTATTGGAATGGAGGCCAAGGGAAGACAAGAGAAGCGTCGGTCGACCACCTACAAGATGGACTGACGATTTAAGAAGACTCAATAAAAACTGGATGAGAGCGGCGCAAGATAGACGGGGTTGGAAACATGAGGAAGAGGCCTATGTTCAGCAGTGGACTCTTGAGGCTGGATGATGATGATGATGATTCTTCTCCATACTCAACTATCTTGTTCATTAGCTTTTGGAGATCTTGGAGGTTGTCTGTTATTATGATAGTATCGTCCGCATATCTAATGTTGTTAATTGGTGTTCCATTGACCTTGATTCCTGCTGTTTCTCGCTCAAAAGCTCTTTTCATAATTTCTTCAGAGTATGCATTGAATAGTAGTGGTGACAATACGCACCCCTGTCGCACTCCTCCTTTAACTTGGAACTCTTCTGATGTGTGTTCGTTAATGCGTACGTGTGCCTGCTGTTTATAATATAAATTTGTTATAATTTGAAGGTCATTGTGTTATAGTTGTTTTGCTTTGAGGATGTCTATTAGCTCTTTGTGGCAGACTTTGTCGAAAGCTTTGTTGTAGTCTATGAAACAGACGTACATATCTTGGTTCAAAAGAATAGGGTAGTACTTGGTAAAAACAAGTACTACCCTATTCTTTTAATTTTCAGTAGATAATGGCGTAAAAGTAAACCAGGGGCATAAAGACTAAGATGTGTATTACTTTTCTAGCTCGCGTTCCAGCTTTCTTTCTCCAGTTTCTAGTTATCTAAATTTTCTTTCTGGCTTAGTTTTCGTTAATTTTTGCATTAAGATTACCCAAAATGATTTTTGTATCTTTTTGGACAGCTATTGTAGATTCGTTCGGTACCTCATCGAATCCCGAAATTCTGTTTATCAATACTTTTTTAACTGTTTGTTTTCGATATTATTCTTCATTGCTTCAACCTTTGTATAAATTCTTTTAGATTTTACTAACGAGCACCATATTTTTCGTTCACAAAAAATCTATTTTCATATAAAATTTATCAATATTTTCCATACCTGTTCTAAGATTATTTGATACAGTAGTAATAACAAATTATGACTGCCTGGACCTACACTAATAAGGAAATACAACTTACTAAAAAGTATTTATTTTACTGGTAACAAAAATATAAAATTACAATTAACATTACAAATACGCTCCCCATCCGATGTACATCTGACACAGATTATCAATGCTCACAGCTTCTTTTATTAAATAGTTGGTTTGTCCTTCTACCGACAAAGGCATTGTTAATGTTCTGTTTCTTGTTTTTACAGATCCTTTCAGTCTTAGTTCTATGTTCTTTATGTGATCGACGGCCTAAAACAATAATAAGTTATTTAGTTTTTATTTGATTATATGTGACATTTTTAATTTGATTATATGTAAAAATGGGAGAGAACTAAAGTTAAGAAAGCCACCACCATTCTCTTCCAATCGTCCCGGTCCTTGGCATTTTACTACCTTTAAGTAATGCCTAAAAGAAGGCTCTGAAAAGAACTATATATACACCAATTGCCAAAATATGTCTTCTGCTTCTTCCTTCTTTACTGTTTACACTTCATCCACCTGCGTCAATGTTCAGATTGTCATTTTACCTTTTTCAGGGTCGGCCTATACTTCTCCATCCCGTTGGCGATTTATCTTTCGATATTCTTCTTTTCCCATTCTACTATACAATGCTCTATCTACTCTTTTTTCCTGTTTAGTACCCAAGCGTTTAATTTCTTAAAAGCCCCTAACAAATGAGTTTGCTTGACTATTAGTCAAAAGACTTGAACTCTGGACCAAAAATCTAATTTCAGACTGCCAGTTTGGATTTTCGTCTCATTCCTCAACAATCCAACACGTTCACAGAGTGGTAAAACATGCCGATTTTGAGGACGGTAGTGTTCAGCGGCAATTCTGGACGTTAGGCAGGTATTTGACAAGGTGTGGCATGAAGGCCTCCTATACAAGCTAAAAAAGACATTAGCGTACAGCTTTTACATTGTTCCTGAGTCAGGAAGGTGTTACTTCATTAAATATTAAGATGCAACTTCCAAACTCTATTCTATCAAAGCTGCTACATTTATTCAGAACTCGGCGAATTTTTTTTTAATTTATATAAGCGAAACGGAGAAAAAAGGAATTGAAGAGCGAGACAGTAATTAAAACATCTTGGAAGCGGTTCTTGACTTAATATAAACAGACTCTTGAAATTTGTTTGATCTAATATTTTAAAACGCAACAAGATAGGAACTATATCGACTTTTATGATATACAAGGAAAAAAGAAAATGCTACAATAGTAAGAATAGAAATAAATTATAAACATCCCAGAATAGATAAACTTTTAAATAATCCTAATGAGATTATAACTTACCTCTTCGTTTGTTCTTTCAGCGTTATGAACACTTGGCAAGGATGATACATGTCTTGGCCAAGAAACCAAAGGATCATAAACGAAAGGTGCTACTATCGACATAAGCGTGTTTGAATTTTCTCTTAAAACTCTTAATGTACAAGCACACGACTTCCTGAAAATTCCCTCGACGCCCAAAGGACCCATCGCAGATACCATGTTGTGGGTGAGTCTAAACGGTACTCTTTCGGGCCAATCAAATTTTTCGCCTAAAAAATAGAAAATGTGTTAAAATATACTTAAATCACTTTAAATTCGAATATGTACCTTTATTAAATAAGCAGTTAAAATCGACGTGCACCACATCACCACACGTAGAGTCTAGTTGAATGTTTTCGCCGTGTCTATCCCCTAGCCCCAATATGTATCCAGCCATTGACATTACAGCGGTTGTCCGGACGTAGGCAGTTCGTGCTGTTAACCAACTCTAAAGAAAGTACAAACAATAAAGATATTTTTTGTTATTCAAACTGATCAAAGTTAAGCATGAATGTTTATTTGATAAAAAGAAGGGTTTTGCTAAAAGGAAAAAGATGAAGGTGAGTGTTATTTCTCACAAAACAATTACAGTACCTAGAACTTATAAGATTTAAAAGATTAAAATTCAAAAAAATGTTTAATAAAATTTGTAAATGATCAATATTTACATTACCTGAGCATCTGCAAAGGTTTTTCTGAACCATTCACCCAAAATTGCAGGATGACGAGCCAATAACTTCTTGATAAAAACGTCCCTCTTCCTGTCAAGAGAATCTTTTAGATTGCAACAAGCATCTCTAAGATCTTTCGTCTTCATTGCACATCCTAGAAAACAGATCTTTGATCAAAAACAGAAAAACAAAATATGTGAATTGTCAAAGTTTTCCACCTAGATCTTGTATCCAGTTCTGAATTTAAACACGGGATTAGGATAACGGTAATCTAGATCAATGCCACATTTGACCGAATTTACATCTATCTGTGATTGTGGAGATATTGTGGAATATGATAATACTTGAAATTATATGCATACCTCTTTGTTTATACAAGTTAATCAACACTGGTCTCAGTCCCACAAGATTTGGAACCCACTCGATTAGACCACATTCTTCATTTAGAGGTGCTACGGAGTATAATCGTATATTTAATCTTCTGTGTCTAGCTTCACCTTCTCTGGCTAATATATGATTGACAATGTCGTTAAATTCCATTAACCTGAAGTCTTTTCTGAGATCATCTTTCGGTTTCAACATATAAATGTATCTAAAACAAAAACAAGCTTAACATTGTGGAAAGGTTTGAAAAAAAAATCTGTTGAATTTAATTTTTGAGCTGGTTTCAAAACTGTAATTAGTTTTTCTCTACCACGTTTTTTCTCTGTCCCACAATCTAGCATGTATCATAGGAAGCAAAATTGACTGACACTAACCTTTTCGATATATGTGACTTGATCAACAAGAGTTGAATGATTTAGTACGAGATTTAGGGCTATCTACAAAAGTTTCAGAGATCTTAGCATCACGACTGCGGGAGAGGAACTTGTGTATTGCCATAATGTATGTGGTTTAATGGAATAGTTGGCAAAACGTTTGCTTTGCTGAATACACACAGCAAACAAGAACCACCGAACAAGAAACACCACCGTTCGGTGCAAGAACATCGTCGAAAAGTATACTCTTAAATAAATAAGAATATAATATGTCTTCAAATAATACTTTACCCTGTACCATTACAAATTCCAGGGTAATTATTTTTGAACATCCCCCGTATATTACAAAAAATAAAGCCAGGACAACATTGGCTGGATACACAATCAAACAAGACCTTCGCCTAAACTGATCTCACAAATAAATAAGAAGATAGAGGTTATATTAGTTTCACATTTTAAATCCCTAGAAGTATTATTATTTAACTCAAAATACTTTTGAAAGGTCGTAAAGACTAAAAAACAGACTTCGAATATTCAACAAAAATGTCCCATTGTCGAAGATTAGGTCCAAACGACAAAGATATTGTAATATTTGCTACAAAAGAAGACCATAAAATACCAAGCAAAGTCAAACTTCCTGAAGTCCAGCCTCCACCAGGACTGATTTTGGATAATGGAGATATAAATTGGAATTGTCCTTGTTTAGGAGGAATGGCCACCGGCCCTTGTGGCGTTGAATTTAGAAATGCATTTAGTTGCTTCCATTATTCAGAAGCAGATCCCAAAGGAAGTGATTGTTATGATCTTTTTAAGACTATGCAAGGTTGCATGCAGAAGTTCCCAGCTTTATATAATAAGGATATGGGAGACGATGATAACGGTGTTAATAATAGTGCAAATGCTCTGGCCTCAGCATCAGCAGCTGATTCAAATGAAATAAATAGTAGTGATGCGAAACAATTTAAAAGTGGGAACTCTGTAGATAGTAAGGATAACTAAAATCGGGTGTACAGTTTATGTTCTTTGTTTGAGGTTCCATTATAGAAGAGGATGTTATCATTAATATAGTTTTGTTTAATTTGGAAATGAAGAAATATAATTTAAAGTAAATTGTACTTGTTTTAAAATTTAATAATCATTTGCTAATTTAGTTGGCATCAAAAATATATAAAGATACCATCTTTGGTATATTATGCTATAACTTTTGATGCCTATTAATAGCTGACTTTCCCTTCGGATGTTACTTAAACATTGGTTTTTTTCTTAGTTTCAAATTATCTGTGATCATTCATTAACTACAATCTTCCATTAAGCTACTTGTTATGCAACAGAAGATCAGCAACTATACCCACATTTCTTTATAAAAAGACAAATAGACAAGGATTTTATTTAAAACTTTAATGGCAAAAGACAAAATGATTAATTGTGTACTGTATTAAACTCTTCACCTAAAACAAAGGACACAATTATGTAGCTCTTTAGGTATATTTGACCTCATAGTTCTTAGTATTACATTTTTGTACAAGTTAAAACTATTTATTTGAAATTGTGTTATACTTAAGTATGTGATACTGATTTTCCTTAAGTATAATGATGCAATTAAATCTAATGTTTAAAAAGATATTGTATCTTGATTATTTGAAACTATTACTTTTGTAGTATCCTGTAATTGCATTTATGTATCATTATTTATGTTAATAAATGTAATTCTATATTCCACTTAGTATTAATTATATAAATATACAAAGACATTATCACTGCATTTATTAATTAGCACACTTTGATAATGCCCAGCCAAGCCACACAATAATGTTTCCCATTCACATAAAACTTGTTGACTATTATGTCTACCTCATTAAATTTATCATCAAATTTTCATGTAGCTGGACATGCCTAAAGAATACATTTTATGATATTTCAGATTTTGAATTCTTAATTTGTAATATTGGTCTTTTTCTACAAAAGAAGAAAAAAAACTAGCTTACTTTTTACCATCAGATCCCTTCAATGAAATTTTCCTTGGTCGCTGCAAACTTTGCAATACATTTAATTCATCTTCAATTCCTACTATATAGACATACGCATTTGGGAAAGGATTGTGTTGACCATTACTAAAATCTGGATTCGGCAAAATCAATTTTCTTAATTTAAAAGTAGGCATCATAATCTCACTGAAGTCATCTTTTGCAAGTAATCTGAAATCAATGGGGACACATAGTACAGTTAAAATATTAATTGTCTTGTCTTAAAAGATGAATGTATCACTTATTTCATAGAAATAGCCCAAGCTTTTATTTTTTTACACTCTATCAATTATCTATTAACAAAATAAATATTGTAAATAAGCAATTCTACTCACCTGGGAAGCGATCTTAGTAAATTACTAACACTAGTAGTATTAACATCAGGTGGTATTTCTTTATTACATAATTCTATTAATTTCTCAGCCAAACTTGTAAAATCTCTTACTAATTTCGTTAATGTTGTTGTCTTTAACCTGGGATCGCAAAGAATTTCTGCACACCTCTTGGATCGAACAGAATAGCTGGATTTGATCACAGATATTATCATCCACAGACTTTGCTGAGGATATTGCTGAACTAGCTTTATTATGATTGATTTTAACATTATATAAACCTAAAAATTATTATTTTAATTGTACAACTTTTGTATTTTATCATAAATGTAAGAAATATCATAACAAAAAAGTTGACTTGCAATTGATTAATAATTTTGGAAAATAATGCAGTGATTGTTCAATAATTTAATACTGAAGCTGGTCCATATAGCATTGAGGCAAATATTCACATAAAAAATACATAGATACTTACCTCTTTCTGTGGATGACAAATTCTAGACACCAACTGGGAAAACGCAGTTAAAAATACATAAGCCGGCAACCTTTCTAAGAAAGAATCAATCAATTTAGTCATACGCAAGAGAATGTGCTTTCTCTCTTCTTTAACGGAACTCTGTGACACCTCCAATAGTCTAGTACCATAATCAAACCATATAGATAGCATACGAGGCATAGACTGGTAAATATAATGAGTTCCATACTGTAAAGATTTACCGAAATAGTTGATCATTTGCAGCTGTATGTCGCTCCCTCTGGAATCCTGTTCGGAACTGTCGTAACTTTTAAACAGTTTATCCAAATAGTGTGCCAAACATACCTAGTGAAAAAAAAATTAAGAAACTTATTTCCAGAAAGAAAAAAAATGTCCAATATACACCAACCATGACCCAAGGTCATCATATAAATAAATAACTTGACCACAAATTACTTTTTCTGTCTAAAAAAGACTATTTTTCATAAAATCAAATAATATATACAGGGTGTTTCTTTGGGAAAGTGATATAACTTAACTGTAAAAAGAGGACACTTAAGCAATCTAAAAAATCCCATATAAAACATTGTAAATCTAGGCTTGATGTTTTGTTTACACTGTGTAGTAATAATGTTGAATATAATATAGACAAATACAATTATTTACTCACTCAATCTCGAAAAAGTTATTATGAAGAACGAATTGAAAATAGCGAAAATAAAACTAAAATGGCTTGGCAATTGGTAAACGAGATTAAGGGCAATTCCAAAAATCAAGGTAATTTCTATTTAGAGGGTGACCCTCAGGTGATTTCTAACTAAATAAATCAATATATGGCAAATGCATAAATATTATGCAAATGTAATCATATTTAGAAGATTTAATTATATATTTAATGTTGTTTACAACTGATCTCGATATTTCGAGAAGAACGCACAAGTTTAATTTCATGTAGAGGTAAAGAGATGGTAAAGAAGACTTAAAAAACTTAGCTGTTACCTCATTAATCGTTTGTACAACTTGGTTACGTACTTCATTTTGGTATCAATTTGTTTCATTTATAGTCGGCAACGGCCATACCACACTGAATATACCGGTTCTCGTCCGATCACCGAAGTCAAGCAGTGTCGGGTGCGGTTAGTACTTGGATGGGTGACCGCTTGGGAACACCGCATGTTGTTGCCTTCTTTTTTTAGGAATGAATAAGAAAAAAATGAAAATTCTAAAGAATTCATAAATCCAGAAAAAGAAAACGATACGTTTTTTAATAAAGGAAAATTAAATGCTGAAATATAGTACAATGTACACTATTTCAGTTTTAAATTCAAGATAATTAATAACTTTCATCAGTATGAAATTTCGATATTTTTCCTTCTTTGAACAAAGTGCTATATTCTTGAAAATATTCATTTATGACTTTAATGTGTCACAATTTATACCTTTTTATTTTCAATACTTTGTTTAACTTGTGTTAGTGTACGAAGACAGAATTATTTGTAACCAGTGCTCCATAATATGACCGCTTTGGGAAAAAGTTAATACTGTTGGAATCTGCTATAACTGTGAACAATAAGAAAATATTATTAAAGAAACGTAAGCGATGTAGAGAATCGTTGGAGAAAAAAGTTGCAAAAATGATTAAGTTTTCCAGTGATAAATATCAAGATGTAGAAGTGGGCACAACAGTCCGTGTACCTAGATGTAGATAGAACTCGCGGTTCTCCTCGTAATATTTTAGCTATGGTTAGCAATGTAGAGGATAGTCTCTATAAGCTTTGTAAGTTCCTATTTTATTTGAATTTATGAAATGAAATGGTGTATTAAAACAGAAGTTCGTAAGGTCCGAGTTTAATCCATATCGCGAAAAATTAGTTTTTATTGGAAAATATAACTGATTCAATAAAAGAGAAAGAAATAACTCTCAGATAACCTGCAGCGGAAAATAGCAAATTAGGCAGCCAAGGTTACAAGCTTTGCCAATGCAAAGGTGGTTGTAAAAATAATAAGTGTGCATGTCGTGCAAACAATAACATTTGTAATTCAAAATGCCATGGTTCACTATCTTGTCAAAATAAAAATGATTAGTCTTCAAACTTTTAAATAAAAAATAATACATCATGGATAAATTTATTTATATACCAACATTGGCCATTTGCTTCCGGTTACTGTCGTTAATGACCGGTTATTTATGAAAACTCTTTAAGTTATTTTTTTACAACATTGGCCAATGGCTAATGTCATTGTCGTTCAAGGCCGAGCTTGTCGTTAATAACCATTCACCTAGTGCAAGTCATGCGGAATTTTTGGAGGAGTTGGATGCGTTTTTAGATATCATTGAGATTGATGCTATCTTTGTGATATTGGGAGACTTTAATATAGATTTGGCAAGTATAAACTTTTACTCTATGAAATTAAATGATATTATTATTAAAAATGGTACCTATCAGCTAATAAACGAATACACAAGGATTACAAAATCGACATCTACTAGGATTGACCTAGTACTTACAAATCAAAAAGACATTAGTTGCAAGGTGCTCCCAACTCCAAAGATTACAGATCACTCGATAATTGTAGCTGATCTGGGTAGAAACAATGAGACGACACTTACAAAAACCTATAGAAAGTACAATATAATGGATGTGACAAGATTTCAAATGAAACTTATGGATATGCAGTGGCCGTCAAGTTCCTCTATAGATGTAAGTAACAATGCTGATATTCTAATAACTAATGTATTGTCTGCACTCGATCAGTTTGCTCCAGAAAAGTCTATTAATATGAAGGATGTTTGGGGAAATAAATTATGGTGGAATGAATCAATATTACAAAAAGGCTATATTTACTAAAACTGATACTGACTGGGATGATTTCAAACAACAAAGAAATAGAGTCGTAGCATTAATCAGAATTACCAAACAAAATTATTATCAGGAAAAAATAGATGATTGTAAGAACGACCCAAAAAGAATGTGGAAAACATTAAAGGAGCTTGTAAACGGCAAAAAAAACCATGAAGCTAAAAGTGAAATAATATTTGATGGTGGGGGGGGGGGGGGGGGGGTTACTGGTAAAGAGATAAGTGAAAGATTTAATATATTTTTTCTAGAGACAGTGTAAAAAACATAGCAGATAGCATTATTTCAAACAAAACCCACCAAGAAATTTGTAGTTCAATAAATGTCGACTGCAAAATGGAAAAATTCAAAATGTTAGAAATGAAAGATTTAAAAAAACAAATGAAAGAAATGAAAAACAAAGAAAGTAATGTTGATGGTATTACAGTTCAAATTTTAAAGAGTTCCTTTGAAGTAATAGGCGACAAAATTTTGCATATTATAAATGGTAGTCTAGAAAGTGGCGTATTCCCAAGTAAATGAAAGAGAAGTCTGGTTGTACCAATTGAGAAGGTTCATGGAACTGTTAAGTGTGAGGAATTTCGACCCATAAATATGGTACCACCATACGAAAAACTGCTGGAATTATGTGTAAATGATCAAATAGTGAAGTACTTGGAAAGCAATAATGTGTTAACTAAATTCCAAGCAGGGTTTAGGAGAGGAAATTCCTGTGAGAGTGCAATGCAGACGGTTTTGTTTGACTGGAAGGGTGCGCTGGAGTGCGGGAAAATGATTGGTGTGGTTTTCTTAGACTTTAAACGTGCATTTGAAACCATAAACAGACAACTGCTATTGAGAAAGATGGAAAGGTATGGCTTTGGTGAAAAAATTATAAAGTGGTTTCAAGAATATTTGACTGATAGAACACAAGTGACAAAATATGGTGCCATTTCATCGGCTCAGACATCTCTGTATGGTGTGCCACAGGGAACTGTGTTAGGTCCTACTCTTTTCATACTGTATATAAATGATATTGTTGATGTTGTTAAAAAGTGTAAGGTACAGTTGTTTGCCGATGATACTGTGATATATGCAATAGGGGATAAGGTAGATGAAATAATCGATATAATAAATGAAGAGATATGTAATATATTAAAATGGCTCGATAATAATTCCTTAAGTCTTAATGTAAATAAAACAAAAATGATGCTTATAAAGAATAAAAATTTTAAATTAAATAACATAATAAAAGATGTAAAAATTAATAATATTGCTTTGGAGAGAGTGGTTCAGTATAAGTATTTGGGATGTATTATAGATGAAAATTTAAGTTTTGTTGAACATTTTAAGTTTGTTACAAACAAAATAGCAAAAAAAATCTATGCATTGGGAAGAATGTCAAAAAATTTAAGTTGCTGGTCTAGGTTGACCATATATAAATCGATTATTGCTCCCCATCTCTATTTTTGCTCTACATTGCTGTTTTTAATGAATGCTTCTCAAATGAATGTACTGCAGAAAAAACAAAATAAAGCCTTAAGGATAATATTAGGATGTAGTGTATACACTAGTAGAACTGACATGCTAACAATGGCAAATGTTTTAAGTGTAAGACAGACAATTGTATGTAATAGTATGATTTTTGTTTATAAAATGTTAAATGGTCTGATACCTGTGCATTTGTGTAATAATTGTACCTTTGTTCGAGATGTACATGAACACAACACACGTTCTAGAAATAACTTTTATCTGAATAGGATCAACACTAATTTTGGTCAGAACAATCTTTTTTATAGGGGATTAAAGCAATACAATGAATTACCGGAAAACATTAAGGCTTCTGGAAACTTAGCTCAATTTAAAAATTTATGTAAGATATATGTTAAGCAAAGCATTGTGATTTAATTTTAAGGGTATAAATTGATGTATTTATATGTATATTTTTCTAGCCATGTGCTATTAATAAAGATTATTATTATTACCAGGGAAAATGGACATTCTCGACAATGCCCGGTCTTTAACGTCAATGTCCAATTTACATTTCCATGTCCAATTTAATATAACGTTTAAAAGAAATCGTTTATATAATTATACGCTTAAAAAATATATCTAATTAAAACTTACTAAGCTCTTTTCCCACTCTTTAAACATTTCCACCGACTCCTTAAAATTCTGCCGATTGACGTCGATATCAACATTTGAAATTTCGTCGTTGTATGTTGCAATAAGAAGTTTGGCTTCAGCACAAATTTTCCTAAAATAATTACATTAGATACTACTAAAAAAAAAGTTAGTTTCATCGCACCTTTGCTCACGAGTCATCATTTCAGGAGAATATCCTTCGGGTAACAGAACTTCAAGACCTCTTCTTAAGGTAAACAGGGCTTGTTCGTGTTCCTCCCTCAACCAATGCAATTTGGCCTTTTCCAAGAATAGCGTAGGGGGTGCAAATTCTTCTGCTTTTAATGTGTATGTATACGCTTGTTGGTGCATCTATCAACAATTACACTTATAAATGGATTGTTTAAGAAAGAAAAAAAAAATGCCTAACAATAATAATATAACGGCGTCATTCGTTTTTTTTGAGACCTTGAAAGTAAATAATCCTAATTAAACTGTTTTTGTATTTTGGACTAGGTAACTAGGTAGAAAAACTATCAAAAGAATATGCCTGTTTGCGTCAAAAGGTTTGTCAAAGTTTGGCCTTCGATGTCTGCAAATATGCCTGTTTGCGTTGTTTTCTGGTCTTCTGTACATCTTTAATCTGTATGTGAATATGGAAATCGTCGTGTTTGCGTTGTAGTGTTTCAATTTCCGTACATATGCTTTTTTGGCTCTTTTTAGTTCCCATAGTATATTATTATGCAACTTCTTGAATCCATTGACATTTCTACCTTTTAATTTCCTTCGCTCTTCCATCATCTGCAATATTTTATCTGTCATTCATTCTTGCCTCTTTTATCTGGGCTTGGGACCGGCTACATCGGGAGTAGATTTACTCAGTTCACCCAACAATCAACGCAACATGAGTGCAACGTGAACATGAGTGCCCGTAAACAGACAAGCAGGAGATGTCATGCGATTAGTATGTTATGGTTTTTTTTATATGAATTGAAGAAAAAAGAAAAAGAAAAAAGAGTACTGCGACATTCTAAAATATTCGTGAAATTTTGTTTCAGTGTGCAATAATTCTCTGTGTATTTTAACTTCTCCTTCGATTTGTCTTTTTTCCACATAAGATGCACACTTCATCTTCTTTGTTTCCGCCTTTTCTGTTCTTGCTATTCCTCTTCTTTAAGTAATACTGTTAACACGGTGAGAAATACGTAATACGGTTTCCTATCTATTCGGCCCGGTTCGCAGACTGTTAAAATGCAGTTGTATGTAAATATAACATTAAAAATACTCGGACTCGGCACTGACACGGCACGGGCATGTATAAATCGACCTTAATGGTCCCAAACGAGACAAAGCAGCCAATGATCGGTACATCTGAGGGACTCGTCCCAGATGAGGTCGCCCTTAGGTCATTCGACACCGATTATCCAATGCATTAATGTGAACTTGGAACAGCAAGTGACGGTTATACACCTCTCCTCTCACCTTTGTCAGATTAGTCGTATCTTACAACAAACCACAACTAGAGCATTGGTATAATTCTAGAAAAGGCCGACATCAATTACTCATCAACCGTCAATACAATTCACCCGCATATTCCAAATCAGAGTCGTGTATTTAATTTGGATTTTATACTAGGGCGTTTGAAACATTTCTGATTTGAGAGTGGCTTACACTAAATATAAACTAAATCACTGCCAAAGTGAGTCCACTAGCCCACTGAACTGTCGGGGGCCCTCTCTAAAGACCGCTTTACATCTCGCAACAAAACTTGCTTTAATTTCTTGCATGGCTAACTTTCATGCAAGTCTATTGCAAGATCTTTATTAGCGATTTTACAGCTTACAACTCAGCTTGTAATGCAATTAATGTTGAAATTTTTTCCGTTAAAAAACTTAACTTTTGTTTTTTTTTAATTGCTGTTGCTGTTTATTTAACAATATTTAGTCAATTTCGAAATTTCAAGATTAATAAAAATAGCCAAATATAAAAGGAAAAAGGCAGTAGCAGCAACCTTAAGTATTATTATTGCTGCAATCAACCTTTTAGTTACTCATTTAGAACGCCGAGAACGGAGATGGTGGATAAGGCCTTGGTTGAATAAAAAGAGGGGTAATATATTTCTAACAGAAGAATTTATCCAAGTAGATGATGAAAAGTACTCTAATTTTTTACGAATGAATAAAGGTACATTTAATAAAATTTTGAGAAAAATTGAACACACTGAATTGAAGAACACTTAATCACAAAGAAATCTATATTTCGAGATACTATTTCGACTAAACATAAACTAATGAGGTACTTGGCTACAGGAGAGAGCGTCCGTAGCTTAATGTACAATTATAGGGTCACAGAGAGTGCCATTTCATAGACTTGCATGAAAACTTGCAGAGAAAATGTCACCAAACCGATTATCGCGCAATTGCCAGAAGTTGCAGGAAATAATCAGCGGATGACATACTGTGCATGCCTTTAGGCAACTTTCTTGCCTACGCAGGTATAATTGCTATATGTAGGTATAATTGCAAGCTGTAAAACGAACTTCATGATGAATTTAATATAAAAAATAAAACACTTTAATTAATTCATTGTGAATATCCCATAATAAAAAAATCCTAACGTTCTATAAAATAATAAAGACAAGGCATAAAGAAATATAAAGAAAAAGCACTTACCCCAGCAGATCTTGCTGTCTTAGCACTTAGCAGCCAACATTCACCGAGCAAAGAATGCAGATAAGGAACAGCATTGGGAATTTTCTCTTCTGCCACATTCTTTGCTAGGTTCAAAGAAACTCGCCTTAGACATAAAAGCGGTTCGACGATTGCGACCGACTCTTGAACAACCTAAAGGACAAAAAAGAATAACATATAATAAATTATGATTAATTATTATTTTCTAAAGGCTTATAGATTCAACGATAGATAAATATTCAACACTTACTTTTATACGAAGTGTCCACTCGTTTAAAAGCTTTTTCATCATCTTCTCAGCATATTCCTTATTATTTGGACTGATAAGTAAATCCGACATCAACTTTTCCACTTGTTGTAATTCGTTTAAAGCATGCAATTTTGATATGTATCCATACCCGCTTTTATAGGCACCCTCCTCTAAACTGGTAGCGCCAAACGCAAACACCTGTTGCTTCATTAAACAATCCAGGGTGGTTCGGAACTCGTTTCTTTCTCCTAAAAGGACACTATTTATTATGAATGTAATACAGTACGTAAATCTTTTAGCTGGACGTAGGTAATATACATTGAGGTAAGTGTGCTCTCATTGCTGTGGTCAAGACTCTATCGGGTGTGCATCGAGTTAATTCTTCTACGTAAATATACGAGAGTAATTTAAATTTATTGCAATGCAGTTAAAAACCGTTGAAAAATTTTATTGTGGGCTATTCCCACCGAAAAACTAAAAAGTATTATTCTAAAAGTAGTTAAACACAAACAAATAATTCATTTAAAGAAATTGAAAAACAAACAATACATTCTACTGCACAAAATAACCAGTAAACTAACTAAAATGTTCAAACATACCTCCTTCTTTTTCAAGACAATAACCTGGTCTATTATAAAGCGCTTGTGTTATGTTTGCAAGCTGTTGTGACGTAATCGTAGCACATAAATTTCTTATTTTATTTTCTAAATCAGCTAGATTATGTGCCCTCTCGAGATCGTTGCCATAGATCCTGGATTTGGTTGCCAGAAAAAGAAATACATGGGAGCCAAATCGGGAGATCTCGCAGGCCATTTAATTTGGCTTGTTCCGCTTATAATGCGATGCTGAAAAATTGCGTTTTAATAATTTCTCACGATACGCACATTATAAACGGAACAGCCATCCTGTTAATACAAGACATCTTCTAAACGTATATCTGGGAGATTCTGAATAGCTGGAATAATGTTATCTTGTAAAAGAGCAAGATATTTAGCTGAATTCAGAACTCCCTCAATGAAAAATGCTCCAATTACCTAAAATGCCGGTTCACACATTAAGTTTTTGAGGACGTTGAGTTTTGAGGTTGAGGTTGACGTTTTCATTTTCGTGAAATGCATACATTGCAGCTTCACAAAACTCCATTCTACGAAATTGATCTCCGGGAAATAACTAATGAGTTTTCGAATATTTAAAACTCTTAAAGCCATATTTTTTAAAACTTTATTAATTGTGGTATGCGAGACTTCAGGCTCCTCGGCGACACTTATAGTGGTTCTGGAGTTATCCACCACAAATACTTTCATCTCTCCTTTCGATTTCCTGCTGTCTTTCCGGGGACATCTCTTTTCCTTTATGACATTTTGTACAATGTTGTAAACAATAATGTGTTTCAAAACTATTTACAATATTTGTTTGTCTACAAAGTATTTGTATCTACATGTTTGTGTACAAGTACTTTTCGAAAGTACAGTATACTCCCTCTATAACGAACACGGTTATTACGAGGTTTCGCTTATAACGAGATACATTAGATGTCCCGTGAAATTTCTATTGAACTATAACCGTCTATAGCGAGGCAAATTTGGTTATAACGAGAGAAAATAAGATCCAAAAACGTGTTTTTCACGTTTTTAGTCCGGTCGTGGCTATAAATAAATACCTTTTCAAACAGCCCCTCAATAAACTTAACTGCAGCCCGCAATAAACTTTTTTACAATAAATAAATACAACTGTAGGGCCTGCGTAGCGCAAGCGGTAGGATGCTTGCCTCGCAAGCCGGTGGTCCGGGGTTCGAATCCCACCGCCGGCAAGAACATCTAGACATTTTAAAAATGTCTATAGGCCCCAGGTCGACTCAGCCTGAATAAAAATGAGTACCTTGGGTAAAACCAGGGGTAATAATAGACGGTTGAAGCGTAGCACTGGCCATGTTACCTTCCTTGTATACCGTAGGCCCTAGATATAGCAGACTACCCTGCTATACTCCCAAAGCCGCGACAGCGGTATAAAACGGGAGACTATTATTATTATAAATACAACTGTTTCACATCTTTAGAAAATATATGATAGAATGATACTGGACCATTTAAAGCAGTTAAAAATGACAGAGTTCTTAAAATTGCAGAAGCAATAGTTTATGTTATCCTTGAAAATACGATTTATACATTATGTAGTTGGAAAAAAATATAAGTACAGCTTTTTTGTTTTAACGTATATCATTGATAATAAAAGTAAAGAACTCTTTTATGTTTTAATATTTTAATATATTTGATTGACAATAAAAGTAAATAACTTTTTTTCAAAAACGCCATTCAAACAATATTTATTAGCATCTTATATTGCTCCGAATGGCTTCACTATAGAAAGTTAATGGTTTAGAAAACTACAGATTCATATGTATGCACAGTATTATTATTGTCTGATATAACGAGATCGGCTTATAACGAGGTAATTAGTCTGTCATTTCAGTTCTCGTTATAGAGCGAGTCTACTGTATTAGCAAATTGATCTACACATTCTGACAAATAATTGCCTTTGATAATACCATTTAATTATTTGAATCTTTTCTGGAGAAGAGTAAATAAACATTTTAAAATGATACTTGTCGATTTATCAATCGCATTGTAGGCTATGGCTTAGTGTGGTGGGATATTTGCATAGAATCGAGAAAGCGCAGTTGCCACACTTACCTCAATGTATATTACCTATGTCCAGCTGAAAGAATTACGTACTGTATCAACCGGTTCAGAAAACCCTGTGATTAATAAATGCAAGAATGCCCATCGGAAACATGGGCAATGACGACCCGAGATGAAGAGTTACTGCGAGTCTTTGAAAGAAAAGTATTGAGGACCATATATGGCGGAGTAAATGAACAGGGTCTGTGGAGAAGGCGATATAAATTTGAACTCCATAGACTTTTTGGTGATGCAGATATTGTGAAGACCATCAAAATAAACCGCCTAAGATGGGTGGGCCAAGTTATGCGGATGGATGAGAGTGATCACACTAAAATAACTATGCTAAACAGGCCGGTCGGAAAAAGAAGAAGGGGGCGACCTAAACTCAGATATCTGGACGATGCACAGGAAGATCTGAGGGAGATTGGAGTGAGGGACTGGAGAAGATAGACACTCGATAGGGAAGGATGGAAGAATGTTTTGAAGCAGGCCAAGGCTCACGAAGGGCTGTAACGCCAACTGATGAAAGCTTGCGCGTTTAGTAAAAAGCACTGCCCTTATTATATAAGCTAACCCCTCGACAATACGGCCTTCGTCGGCCTGATAATAATATCATAATCATTTGTGTTGGAAAATCATTGATTTTACTACAAAAACACTTCAGCCTTCTCAAGAAAGCCATTAATTTTTGTTAGTTTCCATGTGATTATCTTTTAAATAGTACACAGCCGTGTATATACATTCTCAAAATTCCTTACACCCTCAGCTCACTTAAAGAAGAATCATAGACTACAGGCCACCAAGCTCCTTACCTCGAAACACAAATCTACATAATTATTGGTAAGTGGCTATTGTATTGATCTTGCTGCTAATAATTTGAGACCTGTGCTTATTTTGCGCGTACTTACATTTTTAACTTCTTGTATGAACCAGCTAATAATATATTTACTAACAAAAATTGATGTATTTGCTTACCGTTTTTCATATGTAATAACGCTCTTCCTACTTGTACTCCCCAAATTTTACTGTCAGACAAATCAGGTTTCTTTAACAGCGTATCTAATTCGTCGTACTGGCCCAGTCTCCACAATGGTTCCGCTTGCATTTCTAACAGCATGTTACCAAAATCTGGTTGGTTTTCGAGAGCGCCTCTTACAAAATTAAGAGCAGTGTTTACGTTGTCTAAATCTAAATAACATTGAGCCAGGCCCTGTAATCATACAATAAACGAATGTTTTGTATCTGGTCTCTGAAGCTATCATAAATTAAATGTCTATATTGAAATAGATCTTTCTTTATATTGTCTGTTAGAATATTATTTTTAAAACTTTATATGACAATTTATAAAACTTTAATAAAATAATAAACCTGTATATGACGTAATTGCAATGGCTGTAACATTCTCTCGTAACAATTTGTTGCGTCTGCCAACTTTCCGGAGACTTCCAATGCAAGAATTTTTTGTTCGAGGGACGGTTCGTTTTGTTGCAAAGCCATTGCTCCATCTACACCATCTGGTTCTTCTAACTGTGCGTAAATCTACAACAAAAAATTACAAACGTGATACAAATACCTATACAAAAATAATAAATTTTTAGAAGGATACGAACCTCGGCGAAGAATGATAAATTGTTGGAAAGTTCTTCTTTGTGGTCCATAATGAAATCCTCTAAATACATCAAAGCTCTTGGATACTCACCACAGTGGTAGTTACATTTGGCAAGTTGTAGTTTACATAATTCATTTTGAAATCCCTACAAACAATCCAATAAATACCATTAAATATTTTAATTAATATTTAGGACTTAACAATAACTAATTTTAATTTTACTTTTAATTTTTAATTAAGGTTTTTTCAAATTTTATCTATTATATTTAACACTTAGTTACCTTAATTGTCTGAAAGTTTTGATCAGCAGTTCCTGCTACACCTTTCTGCCAATGCCACTCTCTTACCCAACGATCCAAAAAGTCCAGTAATAAAAATACAACTTTTGTGCACTGCATTTGTTTTACATCTTCGGGAGTAATGACTGGAGTCTCAGTGGCAACTCCAGGAATCCGAATTGGACGTAACTAAAAATTAAAATAATAAAAAAAAATAAAAATATATTATAAAACATCATTCGCTTGGTATTAATAGGTCCAGCTGGTTTCAAATGCATTGGTGAGCATAATATAAACAGCTTTGCAATGACATTGCAATATTAAACAGTTTTAGAACAATATTTAACCTTTTGTGTTACAAAAGACAAATTTTATACACTAGGAAGAGTATAGACACTTTTGAGTTGCCATATGGCAAAGCTGGGCTAAATTGGGATAATATTTGAAACCGCAAAATATTGTATTACTCACTTAAACAATAAATGAAATTTGCTTTTATAAAGATTGTTATATCTTTTTAACCCTAATTATAGAATAGGGATGGTTAATTGTAGTACGAGTAAACAGATCAGATTAATATTGGAGTCCAGAGAGATAGTTTACAGTGTTTAAATATATACAGTGTTTTCTGAAGATAATCAAACAAATATTAAACAACGTGTGACCAATCTACTGGGGTAAGCTGTAGGCACAGTAGAAAGGAAAATTATACAAGTAAATATGTTAACAAATGCATATTCAAATAATTCAAAAGAATTTCCAGCTACAACCACTTGCAGACTCGGGGGACTATAACAAACAGTTCATTAGAAATACAACTTGCCATTTCCATGAGACTGAAAGTTGTCGTATATCATTGAAGCTTTTGCAGAAATAGCTCAGAATGGTGATGAAATAGTTAATCTTTTTGCCAGTTATTTTTCAGGTACATATAATGATAGTGAGTATAATGTACCTAATTTTAAATTGGACTATAGTGTGGATTTTCAGATTCTGAAGTTTAGTCTGACTAATGTTTTCGAGGGGATTATGAGTTTAAAAACTACATATTCTTCAGGACCTGATGGTATACCTGCAGCACTTATTAAGAACTGTATTTTTTCCCTTTGTAAACCTTTACAACAAATTTTCAATTTATCATTGTCATCATCTGTATTTCCACAATATTGGAAAAATAGTTTTCTTACACCTATCTATAAATCTGGCAATCGCGAGTGTGTTAACAATTATAGAGGTATAACTATTCAATCAGCAATCCCGAAACTTCTTGATAAATTGGTATCGATAAATCTCACCTGGGCTTGCAGAAACATAATTATTGATGAACAACATGGATTTTCTAACGGGAAGTCAACAGTAACAAACCTTGTCAATTACCAACAATACTTGTTGGGTGCATTTGAGAATAAAATTCAGGTCGACAGCGTTTACACTGATTTCTCAAAGGCCTTTGACCAGGTTAATCATAATCTTTGGTCCACAAACTTCATGCATCTGGCTTTGGTGACCTCATTGTTAATTGGATTAAAAGTTTTCTGATGGGACGTACACAGCAAGTACGGATTAACAATTATATTTCAAAAGAATTCCATTGTTATTCTGGTGTACCACAAGGGTCTCACTGTGGTCCTTTGTTTTTTAACTTGTTCATTAACGATATTGGTAAGGCTATCAAAAACTCACACTTCCTGCTATTTGCTGATGATCTTAAGCTATTTCGTTGTATACATAATAAATCGGATAGAGATCTCCTGCAAGATGATGTAAATAATATATTTTTATGGTCAAAACAAAATGGTTTAAGCTTAAATCCAACTAAATGTTCTTGTATTTCATTTGGTCGTATAAATAATCTAATAGCTAATAGATATGTTCTTAATGATGTACTCTTGGATTCAGTTACTGAGATAAGAGATTTGGGTGTATTATTATAAATTATTGTATTGCTCTCTGGTACGCTCAGGTCTTGAATACTGCTCTGTTGTTTGGTCCCCATTTCATCAAGTATACATTGATGGATTGGAGAGCGTTCAGAGGAAGTTTCTAAGATCTTTAGCTTTTAAAGCACATATTAATATAAAAAATACTGAAAATTATTTCATAGATTATTCTATAATAATGTCTCAATTTAACATTGCTACATTGAAGAACCGCAGGTTCAGAGCTGATATGTTATTTTTGTTTAAAATTATAAACAACTTTATTAATTGTCCTTCGTTATTAGCCAATGTACACTTAAACACAATACATAGAACTCGACACACTGCACTCTTTTATATTCCTTTTCATAGGACTGATTATGCTCGTCATTTTCCCTTGTCGAGAATGCTGAGCTCTTGCAATGACCTCCTATTGGATCCTTTCTGTACAAACATTAATGCTTTCAAAAGGCAACTTAAGAATCTAATTATCAATCTAGATATGTGATATTTTTTTATATATATATTTTTTTTAACTTTTGTGATTTGATATACTGTTTTAATGTACAAATTTTAACTGTTTACTTGTTTCTTTGTTATTGTTTGATGTTTCTTGTACATGATCTTTACTTTTTTACTATTTGTTGTATTTTATTGTAAATGGTTCTACCGTTGAAATAAATAAATAAATAAAAGGCTTGAAGAGGTCTACGAGTAGACTGGAAGTGTTCATTTTCTCTCAAGGATTGTAAAAGATGGGATTTAAATGGAAGAAAACTTCCTAATCCCAAAAGCCGGAAAAAATCCAAACAAGGTTTTATCATATAGGCCAATAAGCCTACTACCAGTCGTATCCAAAATACTTGAAAGGTTACTGTTACAAAAAATTAACTCAGACCCCAATACGGAGGAATGAATACCCAACCACCAATTTGGTTTTCGAAAAAAACACTCGACAATACAGCAGGTTTATAGAATAGTACACACCATAAATTCTGTAATGGAAAGCAAACACTACTGCACATCTGCTTTTCTAGATGTTAGTCAAGTCTTTGATAAGGTTTGGGACACAGGCCTGATTTTCAAAATCAAGAAATATTTACCTATTACGTACCTGAAACTGTTAAAATCCTATCTGAGTGGGAGAGAATTCCGAACAAGAGTGAATGAAAGTAATTCCAATAATTTTCCTATAAAATCTGGTGTTCCACAGGGCAGCGTTCTTGGACCAATATTATATGTGCTATACACAGCAGATCTACCCTCCACTAACGAAACCATCACTGGCACGTTTGCAGATGATGCTGTTATCCTTGCAGCCGACGAAAATCCAATTATAGCATCTAACATTCTACAGGTACAACTGAATGAAATCGAGACATGGTCTTACAAGTGGAGAATTAAAATGAATAAAACAAAATAAGTCAAAGTGACTTTTACCTTGAGAAGAGACCCGTGTCGCCCAGTTTCACTTAACAATATCCAACTTCCCCAATCCTCTAGCACTAAATACCTAGGAATACATCTTGACTCAAAAATCACCTGGAAAGAACATATTCTTAAGAAGCGGAAACAAATTGACCTAAGAATGAAAGATCTAAACTGGTTAGTAGGCAGGAAATCGAAACTGAGCCTTGAAAATAAAATCCTTGTATACAAAACCGTTATAAAACCTATCTGGACGTATGGAATCCAACTCTGGGGATATGCGAGCAAGTCAAACACAGCCATAATTCAAAGATGCCAATCAAAAATACTCCGAACGATAGCTGATGCACCTTGGTATGTGTCAAACCTAACACTTCATTGAATACCTAAGAATCCCGTTCGTACAGGATGTAATCACTAAATACAGCACGAAGCACCATGAAGCACTGGAATCGCATAGTAACCCCTTACTCCAACCTCTGCTAAAACACCAAGCCAATAGGAGACTCAAAAGGAACTGGCCAGCTGACCTGAAAAACGGTTAAAGTGGTCTTGTCACTGGAGAAGACCTCACCACGCCAACAGGAGCCCCATGCTCCGCAGCCAGCAAATTAGCTTATAGAACTTTATTTGTGTTTTGATTGCTACAGATTGTGTCATAATAAAAAAAATGAAAGAAAACGAAAGATAATGGACGTTTATTGATTGAACGGAATTTTTATTTCTCTTACTACAAATCTATACCTACTTACATTTAATACTTTTTCATCCAAAGTCCTCTCTTTACTAAAAGAACTTGTAATTGTTTGAATTTCTATTAAGGCCTTTTCTGATATTCTATCGGTACCTTCTAATAGAGCATAAAGTAGAATGTGTGGTAAAAAATGCATAAGAATACGTTTATCTTGTTTCATACTTGGAATGTAGACTTTTAACAGCTCCTTTCGTTCGTGTGGAAGACACGATATTAAACTCGATGTCCAGCTACAAAAATGTTGAAAATTAGAGCAGAAAATAAAAATAAAATGTTTTAGTAAATAACAGTACTAGAGATAACCACAAAAATAAATAACATGAAAATACACTTACTTATGCAACCAAGACTGAAATGACGCTCCAGAATTAGATCCATAAATTGGAGTCGGTAAATTACTTGCCAGTACTTCTTGTGCTATCATGTACCTGGAAGAGAGAAGAGGTAGCATCACTTCCTTTTGAGAATCGGGAAATTGTGACCACAAATACTGCTTGTTGCTGTTTTCATCTGGAGAAATCTCGTATCCCTTTAAAGTTTCTTGTATTGCCAATGCATGCCTGTCCATACTCTAAAAACAAGTTTTTACATCTTTGAGCTTCCAGAATATTTTGCAATTTGTTTACTAATATATATATATATATATATATATATATATATATATATATATATATATATATATATATATATATACAAAAAATATACCTGAGTATTCTTTTCAGTCTGAAAAGCTTTTATTAATTCGTTCAGGGAACTAACGATAAAAGGATCTTCGTTTATGTAGAAACAAAAAGATCTGTCGTCTTGGGCATATCTAAAAGGCAAAAAATTTAGTGCAAATTCAAAAATATGTAAGAAACTCTTACCTTCTGGGCATATGACTTGGTTCTATTGCTCCTAATTCTCCCAAAACATCGCCACACGCCAATTTCAAAGCCTCATCCTTCTCTCTACATCCCATCGTTAAGATATCAACAAGTTCAACAATGGCAGTATCTATACCATTGTAATCGAGAATCATTTGGTCAAGTCCCTCCCTGTCTTCCTCTATATAAGTTTTCAGCTGCCGAAGACCTTGGATACGAACTTCCATAGCTTCATGAGTTAGATATTTTAGAAACCGTTGTATTTTCACTTTTAGACTGTTCTTTTCTAACAACTCTATATACTTTCTTATAACTATTGTGATCTCTACATTTATTTTCGAGTTATTTAGGAAAAATAAATCTGGAATATAATTTTTCATATGCGCTTCATTCTCAATTATCAGATAATTTAAAATACCGTTGATTTCTTGCGAACAGTTTTCAATAAGAGGTAAAATTGAGACACAAATGACAGCTAGTTGGGGTCCTAGAGACTCTATCTCGCATGTTTTAATAAAGGCGTCCCATACTGCGCAAGTCAGATGTGGGGAACTCCCGTAATCTATGGTTTGAAGCATGGCAATGATCTTGAACCGAAGTGGCATTATATGTTTAGCTCCCATATATCTACAAATATAGAAAATACATAATTTTAATAGTAAAATTATCCGTGTAAGAGTAGCAGCCAGCAAATGATTAGTTTTCAAGCCAATTAAATCAAATAGACATAAATCTCATACATTTCCATTAGCTGTGACTTTTTTGAATGTCACTAGACAGTGGGGCAGGTAAACATTTTCATGAAAAATGAAAAAAGTCTTGTAAAAATGATTTATAACTCAATCCTCAGATAGCTTTGGTTCCGTGTTTCCAAGATTTACAGTGGATATCTTGCTTTAGTCTACTTGGTGGAATATACTCTAAGATCTTTTTAGGGTAATCGTTCATACGTTTCACATGTTTATACCAAATTAATTGTTCGTGATTCCATTGTGAGAATCATCGAAAACAATGAAAAGTGGGAAAAGCCCTAGATCTGACATGCTTCTTATTGAAATCCTAAAAATTCTAGATAAGAAGCACATTGATGTTTTTGTGACACTCTTGAACCAAATTTATAGTTCAGGTGTATTATCCAAAAAGTGGTTAACGTCGATTTTTATTTGTCTCCCCAAAAAGAAAAACGCAAGAGAATGCAGCGATTACCGCAACATTAGCTTGATGTCTCATGTGCTTAAGTTTCTACTAAAAATCATCCATAACCGAATATATCACAAACTGGACATATACGTTAATGATACACAGTTTTCGCAAAGGCCTAGGAACGCGTGAAGCTCTTTTTTCACTTAATATACTGATACAAAGATACCTGGACGTCAATCAAGATATATACCCATGTTTTATTGACTATAATAATAATAATAATAATAGCGTTTATTGTCCAACAGAATCCATTTATAGGACAAAATACAATACTAAAGTTAAATGAAATATTACTAATTCATAAGTACTAACTAAATAACACATTTTTCGAGTATTTTACCTTAACATAAAGAAACTACTCAATCACCTAGGTAGATCTCAGCCATCCTAGTAAGCTGCTTTACACTGCAGTGAAATATATCGCAGTAAGCACTTAAGGAATTATAATAGTTGCACATGAGAAATAGAGGAGAATATAACATAAGATTAGTTCTAGCTTGTGTATTTCTGAATGTAATCGAATTTCTCACTGGATAAGATGGAACGTTAAAATTTATTTGTCGAAGAATATCAGGGCAGTCAATGAGATTATGTAGTAGCTTGTACAGGAATATTAGGGAGGCATTAATTCGTCTAGATTCTAATGATACTACGTCCAAACCGCTACACAACTCACTATTGCTGATGCCCCTCTTGGGATATATGCCGTTAATTTTGAAAGACAAAAATTTTAAAAATTTACGCTGCACCTGCTCTATAATTTGGATATGTAGTGCTTCTTTAATTTTTAAATTAACATGTTCAACAAAGGTGAGTTTATAATCAAATGTAACTCCAAGGTCTTTAATTTTATTCAAACGTTCAAGTTCATTGCCGTCGATAATATAAGGATGGTATATATTAGACTGTTTCCTAGAATAACTAACTACTTTGCACTTATTGGCATTAAGATTCAAATGATTTGCATTACACCATTCATGTACACGATTCAGTTCACTCTGCAAAAACTGACAATCATTAAGATCGCTTATCAATGAATAAATCTTTAAATCATCGGCATGACATAAACATGGTGCAGACATTGATTCACACAGATCGTTAATAAATAACAAGAACAATAATGGACCTAGATTAGAACCTTGTGGAACCCCTGAAGAAGCTCGGTACTTTTCCGATTTGTAACCATTATAAGCAACAAACTGCGTTCTATTTGACAAGTAAGACCTCATAAAAGTCACGGCATCCTCAGAAAGACCAAAGAGACATAATTTAGAAAGTAATACGCCGTGGTGAATTCTATCGAACGCCCTCGTAAAGTCAGTATATATGACGTCAACTTGACTTCTATTATCTAGGGCCGCTGAGATATATTGTGTGACAATTAATAAGTTTGTCACAGTGGACCGATTGGAGACAAAACCATGTTGATATTGAGACAGCTGATTACGAGTGCGTGAATAAATACGATTATACAAAACTATTTCAAAAACTTAATAAAGCTATATTTAGCAATAAAACTTAATAAAGCATTCGATAAAATACGACATGAAAAATTACTGAATGTCCTGAAATCAAAGAAGATTTACTATCAAAAGATCAAAATCAGAATAGAAAAGGCTAGAGTAAATTTCAACAAAGGGATTTAAAATTGGAACTAAGAGTTAGGTTGGCGAGGTGCTATGTTTTTTCGACTTTGTTTTATGGAATGGAATCTTGGACCTTGAAGGCGGCATCAATGAAAAAACTGGAATCATTTGAGCTGTGGGTGTGTAGAAGAATTCTGAAAATATCGTGGACAGAACACGTCACAAACAAAAGAGGTTCTGAGAAGGATGAATAAAGAAATAGAAATTTTAAATACAATTAAAACAAGTAAATTGGAATATCTCAGACATATTACACGTGGAGAGAAATACACCTTGGTCCAACTGATCATGCAGGGAAAGATCCAAGGAAAGAGAGAAGCTGGAAGAAGAGTAGAATGTAATGGCTGCACAACCTGAGAGAATGGTACGGATGTACATCAAATGAACATTATCAGAGCAGCCGTCTCAAAAGTCTGAATAGCTACGATGATTACCGACCTCCGCCGCAGAGATGGCACTTGAAGAAGAAGAAGATTCCATTGTTTCATCAATTTTATTTTAATTTCTTCATTTCTTATATAGTCCAATAAAGAAACTCTACATGACCTTTATAAAAAGGTCATTACAAAAACTTAATATCACAACTATTTTAAAGGTCTAAGGCACCGAAATGAGCATATAGAATGTGGATTACTGCAAATAATACAACGAGGTGGATGACCAAAAATAAAGTATTGGTTAGTTATCAGCCAAGGCTGAATACTTTTAGGATATATTTCATACTTATATTACGTGACATAGTTAAAATGTTTGTTGTTTGTCATAGGGTATGATATGCAAATAAGATTCATATGTAGCAATGATGATTACTTGGTAAAAGATATCATTATAATACTTACTTAAATAAATCAGCTAGACTTAAAAGGCACTTATCCTTTCTAGAATTTTTCGATATGAGCTTGCCGTCAAAATATAAAAGTACTCCAAGAAAATGAGAATGGAGATAGTCCTGAATTGAACTACCTTTGTTTTCGTAGTCTTCGTTGGATAATAATCGCAAAGCGAGCAAAACTCTGCTGTTATTCTCGTGAAAGTTTAAGAGTAGTTCGTTAAGGATAATCTGAAAAATACGATATTAACCCACATTTTACTAAAACTATTTTTTTTTAAATTATTATCTTTACTTAAAAGAAAAATAAGGAAATGTGTCTTATTTAATGACAAAAAATACTAAAATAATTTTTACATTAGCTGACAAAATATGTCATGTTCCTTTAAAAGGACAGCAGTAAGAAGCAGTATATATTAGAAAGTAAAGCTTTATTAATACAAAAATAATTACAAAGTATGGAAATCCTTAAAACATTGTTTAGGGTGTAATGATATTTTACATTTTTCGCATAAAAATTGAAACTTTTTCTTACAAAGTTCGCAACGAGATTGTTTTTCTTGATAAACAATTAAATGGTTCATACCATCATATCTTGAATGTAAGACCGAGTTGGGATTGCGTCTTGTTGGGAAGCGTTTGGTATCTTTTTTGTAGGTTTCCAGAAGGTTGCAAACTATTTGCCTTCTAAATTCAAGCTGATCAAGGCTTCCTCCGTCTTTTCGGTCTAATTGGCACGCGTTTTGAATAGCCATGCCAATTCCATGTACTATTAGTGGAAAGTACCATTTTTTCCTCTTATAGAGATCTGGGTCTCTCTCTCTATAATGTTTTGGTCACAGCGGTCTACGCCATCCATAAAAGAATTGTATTGCTTTACCATATTTGGTTGAGAAACAAAATGTGTCTCTTCTCCTTATGGGAAAACCGTTTGACTAGATGATGTGGTTTTACTGAACAAAAGTTAGATGCAAGTGTAACGACACTATTGTCGTGCCACTGACAAACCACAATTCCTGTGTTTTGATCTAATCTGTAATCGTAAGTTCCCCTTACCTTTTTTTTATAGCTGTTGGAGCGAATAGAGGGCATTTTAGTGTTCTACTGTCCCTTATTGTACCTGTACCGAAAATACCTCTAGTTTTTAACTCATTTCGTAGAAGCATGGATGAGAAGAAGTTATCAAAAAAAAAAAGGTGGAATCTCTTTTTTGACCAGCGTGATTGAAGCACATCTGTATAAGACAAAAAAACCGACGAACCAAGACCCAAGTTTTTGTATGAGGCTGGTATTTGCACTGAGTTGCCTTGATATGGCACAAACCATACAATATAACCTAGACGGAGAGTACCCATCCAAAGCTTATAAACCTAACGAATGTGTTTGTTATAACCCATTATGAATAATAAGCAAAAACTAATAATACCAAATCAAAAATGTAAGGTTAGAAATTTAGATGTGATCTTTAACGCCAACGCCAACCGAAAGTTTATAAATGCAGTATATGATAGCCAGCGCCAAGGTCAACGGCGAACGAGAGCGCTAACGCCAATGTAAAGTTTATAAATCAGCCTTTAGTCCATTATGATCCAACTCTAGAATTAAATTTGATGTTTGATAGTTCAAACTATGGGGCCGGAGCTGTTCTGTCGCATAACTTTAAAGATGGTAGTAAAAAACCAATATATTTTGCTAGTAGGATGTCTAATGATGCCGAAAAGGCATATTCGACTTTAGATCAAGAAGCAACGAATGAGTGATCGATGCAGAAGTGATAGTAGCTACTGTCGATGCACTACCGACGGCTTTACGTGCCCTTCGAAGCACAGTGAACGGCTCGTATCATTTTTAGAAATGAAAATGTCGTTGTTGGTGCCGAAATGATCAATGTAGTGATCAATTAGTGTTTAACCCGGAAGCGTGGTGAAGTTAATATTTAAAACAAAACTTACTCTAAAATTCCTTTTCCGCAAGGAAATCCCGCTGGCATTGGTAGATTTCTCCAAGAACATCATACACTTTTTGAGATCTTCCTTTGGAATGTCTTCTAAAAACACGTGAATAAAAATATAGCCGTATCTTGAAGACAATGCTTCGGCCAAATCCATTTCCATCATGGCAGCCATTTCTTGTATCAGCCTCGAAACAGAAGGAATTTTGACAGTTTTAGAAACGAAAAACGGAAGCAAATAATTACTTTCTTGGTGGACAAAATCTTTGGATCCGTAAAATCCAAACATCAACGATACTTTCTCCAACGACGTGGACAGATTGTAGTTGATTAATGCTTGGTTAATACAACACAAGTGTGATATGACTTCACATATTTCTCTTTTATTTTGACTGTAGATAGTAGTCGTACTTGTGTCATTCTTCTCCGCCAGTTTGAAGCATTTGTTCACTGCTATTAACGAATATTTCGAAGTTGGGATCATGATGAGATAAAGTAAAATTTTCAAACTTTCCAAAGTAACATAATCGGATTTTATAACTGTAATCGACTCAATTGTACTTAACAAAGTATCTTGTAACTCAAAGCTGGAGAATTTAAGAGAATCCTTGGTAAAATTTAAAAGTTTGGCAAAAGTTAGTTTTAAGATTTCCTTTTTTATGTCTTCGGAGAGAATGGGGTTTTCCTGAAACAAATTAATAAAGAAAATTTATATTATTAATGCTAATTAGTATTATACTGAATACAGTAAAATTTTCTGCATAACCATTAGTGAACTAGTAATATTATCGTAATTTCGAAATCATTATTAGTTGTTGTCGCAGCAAGAGTGGACCTATGAAATCATCCAATCATCCACTCTGCTGTACGCTCTGCCTAGGGGCTTCATGTATAACTTATGAAGTACCCCTAAGCATTTATCTAATTTATTTTCTGGATGTTGGTAAGTCTTGATAAAGACTGTGTGTAATATGTGATATCGCATCGTGTATTGTAATAAAACAACTCGTTGAGGTGAAGAAGACTAGCTACAGAGTCTAGAATTACGGTAGAACGTAGCAGAGCCCCGACCGGCGACCCCCTAGAGCGTACTATGCTCTAGGTAAGGCTGTGGTCTATAGACTCATCCTCACACGAAGATTGTGCGATTATTTATACACAATCTCCGAGTCGAGGTAGGCGGGGCGCTACGCATCAAGTGCGTGCTATTGGTCGACAGACTAAGACACTTGATGACATAGTAACCTCTCTCCGGAACCATTGGAACCAAATCCAATCTCACAGTCCAGTATCGTGGAAAAATTTCTCTGAGTTTTTAAAGTTGATCTTTGGCACTAATTATTTAGTATTCAATGACAAATTGTATCGTTAAATGTTTGGAACACCTATGGTATCTTCGATTACTCCCATTATCAGTGTTTAACAGCTTTGATTCACACCTCCAATTTACATGTGAATTTGAGGTTGAAAATAGCATCCCCTTTTTACTATCTGGTACAGAAAAGGAATGGCTACCAAATGTTTCTTAAATTACCACTTTTCACACCCAACCAGATATAAACATAACCTCGTACAAGCGATAAGTCTTAGAGTTCATATGTTGACACATGCGCTGTATAAAGATCAATCTCTTAATCTATTAAAGATAACTCTTATCCCATTTATATCATCAACAAATATCTATTTTTCAAAAGCTATAGTCATTATATTGCAGAAGTACCCAACGGTGTAAATTAGCGTCCATTTCTAACAACATACAGATTAACAACTCTCTGTTCAACCCAGAACTAGCCACAAAATATGCTCTCTCCCGTATTTTCCACAAATCACAAATACACTTATCAAACTCTTCAATAACTTATCAGTTAAAATAGCTTTACAAAGCACAGGAACTGAAAGAAAGTTGTTTTTGAAAGCCAAAATTCCATTGACCTCTTTAGAACATACTAATGTTGTCTATCATTTGAATACTATGCACACAGCAACTCCTGCTATATTGGCCAGACCAGCCCCTTTCTTCAAAGTCGACTAACGTCTCACAAAACGGACATTAGGACTTCTAAACACGCTTGTGCCCTTGCACAACATACCATTCACAAGAAAACATCAAATTGACTTCACAAACGTCAAAATATTTTGGAAACAACAAAATTATCATAAGAGATCCCTCCTAGACATGTGCCAAATTCTAAAACATCCAACAGCTTTGAATAAAAGAACTGATATTGAAAATTTGAGATATATATATCACTCTCTCATCATACACAACAAATAATAACCACTTCATATCCCATATTTCTTTGTAAACAAATAGTCAAAAATTAATCTAGCATACAAAACCTTTCATATCAAACGAATTATTCCACGAATCCCATATATTCTAATTTTAATACACTTCAACAATCGCTCAACCTCACTGACCGCCCACGAAGGAACGAATTGGACCCGCGCATTGCACGATGTTCTCCTTCACCAACGCAAAAATTTGCAAATGTAAATACTTAGTGTCGTTTTGTCTATGTATAAACTCAAACAACATGTTCAATGAAGCCTTCCGTTAAATTTAAATCACTAGACAATAAGTAATGGAACAGTACAGTAGTGCTCGTTTGTTTTAATGTTAAATAACTCTACAGTTTATATAACAAATTAAAAAAACCTACAAATTCAAGTATTAATCTACCGTTTTTGGTGTTTACTTGTAAACTTACACTATTATTTTTTGTAGTTGAATGATGAGTGATGATTTAAAAAAAAACTATAAAGCGAAACATATTCAATTAAATCAATCAAGTAACAGAGTTCTTTTATTTACCAACATAAATGACTGAATACATTGTGTAAGCGACTAACAAACCAAAAGAAAGAATTATTCCAAGGCCCACTATAATTACTATTTTTTTTTCAATTTCTCTGTATAATGGTTTTTAAATTTGTAATAAAATGATAAAACAAAAAAATCTCTTACCTTACAAAACTTGACAGTTTGTCCAAAAATTTGTGCAAATTGTTTCCTTATTTCCTTGTTCTTGTCTGAAGCGAGCTCAATCCACTTCTGAACTATGTTTACTGAGTGAAACTGTAACACATGACTCGAAAAGTATGGCAAGGTATGGAGAGCAGCCATTTTTATTTCATCGGAAGGCTCCGACAATAAAAATAATACATGTTTCAAGTTGAATGAAACTGATGTTTGTTCAATCTGGATCTTTGGACAGCTTGTGTATACTGCATTTTTTCCAAATTTTCTTTCTACGAGTTCTTGTGTGGACATATTTTTATTCTCTTGTAAGTTACATTTTTGACACAAAATTTCAAACTGCAAAGAATTTTTATTCATCCATACAACTTTTGTGTAATCATAGCTTACTGTACACAAGATATTTGGCAAAATTGTTAAGATTGTTTCTAAAACTTTGTGGTTTTTTGAAGCAAAAGCTGGATTTAATATTTGTGAGATTATTTTATCTGGTTCTTGAAATAGCATAAGAATGTGTGGAATATTTTCAACAATCTAAAACAGTTATATCAGTATTAATTACTGTTACAGATTAACAGAAGCTCAATTATTTATTTAGATATTAAGCAGAAGATTTAAATATAGCAAGAAAGTAATCATTATTCGATAAGTTTAATAATTGTCTTACAATAATTAATAATGATCATTAAGATCATTAACAATACATAATGATACACATAAACTATTTTTAAGCAATACCTGCCTTGCTAAATCATTCTATAACATATGACGCACAAATTGTATTTCCAAAAAACTCTTTTTTTTTATTTTCTGAAAGTTCAAATAATCAATATTGTTCTTAAAGTTTGTATTTACTATTTTATTTTGATAAAAGCAAATTGTTTGGGATATTTTAAATAAGCAGTGAGGATAACCTAATCCTGTGATCATGATGAGGTGATTATTAAGAAGGATATAATGGAAATAAGTTTTCACTGTTTGTAGTGGCACCTTACAATACGTTTTGGCCACTGTGTACAGTACTACATTGACAATTACCCTACTAGTCATATTTGGTATGCTCCTCTTCATGTTTTGCACTTTTAACTGTACTACAGTTGAAGCTGAAGAACAACAAGGTTTTACAAGAGGGCGGTCTATAACAGATGCAGTATTCATAATAAAACAAATAAAAGAAAAAGCTATAGAGTTTGGCATGCCAGCGTATATTTGCTTCATTGATCTGACGAAGGCGTTTCACAGGGTTCGCCTGGGAGACAGTCTAAATATATTAATAGAAAATAACAAACACCGACCAACATAACAAAGATAGTCAATAACCTAAATAACGATGTAACCAAAGTTAGAGCAGGAGACCAATTCACTGAAAATATTCCAACACCGGGAGGAATTAGACAAGGCGACAGTTTAAGCCCCTTCTTGTTTAACCTACTCATGGGCAAAATTATAAACAAAGTAACATCTCTCAATCTCGGATACAGAATGGGCAACAAAAGAATTGGTATGGTGTGTTACGCAGATGATGCAGCAATTATTGCCAAATTAGAAGATGATCTTCAGAGACAGCTCTTTCAAATAAGCCGCCAACTAAATATGACCATTTCTACCAACAAAACTAAATGTATGACAATAGCAAAAGATCCGCTCAGATGTAAGTTAGTGGTTGAGAACAACCCCATAGAACAGGTGATGCAATTCAGATATCTGGGCATAGATATATCAAGCACACACGACCCAGTAAAGGACCTAAGGAGTCAGATCGACAAAGCATCCGCATGTCGGGATGTCTGCAGGAGATAGTCTGGTCAAATCCGTAAATGCGCACAGATAGTAAAATTAGAATCTACAAGACTTGCATACGACTGATCATGAAATATGGCATAGAAGTGCGCGAAGATACCAACAAAACGAAACAGATGCTAAGGGTTGCCGAAATGAAAACCCTAAGAACAATAGTGGGCAAAAAAGAGACAGGGTGAGAAATACATACGTCAGAGAGCAGTGCAAAATTCAAGATATTGTAAAATGGGGAAGGCAGCATAAGAGGATGTGGTACAATCATGTAAGACGAATATATGAGAATAGACACGGTTCAAGACACATGGCATAGAAGTGCGCGAAGATACCAACAAAATGAAACAGATGCTAAGGGTTGCCGAAATGAAAACCCTAAGAACAACAGTGGGCAAAAAAGAGACAGGGTGAGAAATACAAACTTCAGAGAGGAGTGCAAAATTCAAGATATTGTAAGATGGGGAAGACAGCGTAAGAGGATGTGGTCCAATCATGGATGAGAATAGACTCCCAAAAATTGCCCTAGAAAACAACCCGCCCGGTTCAAGACCTCCCGGAAGACCACCTAAAAGATGGAGGGGTAGTTGTCAATCTACCTCCTAGGAAATTAACCAGAGGCAGCTTCAGAATTAAACAGATCGAAAGATCTCCAAGAAGCAAAAGAAAAAGAACTGTACTACAAGACAATACAAATATTTAACGAAGTCTGTCATAACAAAGCCTTATCACACAAGAAACATGAAAACAGAAACTTCAAAAAGTGAATGAGTTATGAAAAATTATAACTTGTATATTAAGACCCACATATTGACAAAAGGGAAGACAAATCAATTAAAAGTGATAACAGATTGGAGGTACAAGTTTTTAATGAGTGATGTTTACATCAGTAATCTAGTCAGTGAAACCCTTGAATTTTATTTAATTTTATGGAGTTATAGAAGAAATAAAACTTTTTATTAAGAATGAATATGAATAAATGAATATTCGCTAAAAATAAAAAAAGTTTCTTCTCTTGGGCACCCCATCTGCAGACAAGCTGTATATACATGAGGGAAAAAATCATAGATTTATTTGGAATACTTATGTAAATTTTAATGTACTGTTTAAATATACTTACAAAAACAATATCTTCATCATTGCCAGATTCCATAACACCTTTAGCAATCTTTAAATACAAATTCTCAATTTCAGCTAATTGATCATCACTGGTTATTACTAGATTGCTTGTTAAAATAAGAAACAGTTTATTGAGAACTTTAAGAGCCACATTTCTTGGTGTATTTTGAGTCCACAAATATTTGTAAAAAGATCTGACAACCATTTTGAGGTCACCAGTATCATTCTTTGAGGTAAAATTGATGGGAAATTGGTTTTCATTTTTATACACAAACGATTTTAATAGTTGGAAAGTGATAATGTGAAAATATAGACTTATGTTTTTGGTACCTGTTAACAATGCACAATGGACCATAAAATTAAATGCTTGTTCTAAAGACTTACTAGTTTTGTCACATCGATTAACATGATCTAAATATTTTTTTATAAAATTTATTAATAGATCAATTTCATCAAAATAGCATAGTGTAGTTTTGCTTCTCTGATGTTTGCTTAAATTTATAGGCAATAAACTGTTTTTCATATTTTTAAAGAAGTTCATACAGTTGATAATGGCACAATTGGAGAGACAACTAATTTGTTTTAATAAAGCCATTGTTTTCTTATGAACCATGTACCATGTTTTATTAGTACTCTCTAAATATAGTTTAATCTCCCCTGAAAACAGTTCCATTTCTTCAATATCTTGACTTAATTTTCGTTTAAAACTATACATTAGGGTAGTATTTAAAAATGTTAATTTCTCTATATTTTCTGTATCATCCCTATTAAATTCTGTTATATTTTCAACTACCAATAACTGAATATCTGAAGAGAGTGTAAAGCTAGTATTTTGTATGGTAATACTAAATAAAAATTTACAAATTTGTGGAATATTTTTAAACAATTTTTTTACTCTCTTTTTACTATTTAAGTATGATTGAAGGGATTTTTCCAATCTCTCCATCAGTTTGGTTTCCAAAGTATGAGAATTATAAGTTTTATGTACAAATTGTTCAAATAAATTTGAAAATATAAGAAATTTGGGTGTTATTTCTGAATTGTACAAAACATCTGAATCTGTTTCTGCTAGATCTATAAAAATTTCTATAACTTGCAACTGTAATTCTTCATCACATTCCGATAACAAAAACAAGAGATTATCAAGTATTTCACCAGTACTCTGGTCAAAGCTATAGCAAGTAAAATTTTCCTCAAGTATATAGTTTATAAGTTTCATCAATTTTAATAATATAGAAGTACACTTAGCCTGTGACTGAATTTCCATAAACACTTGATTTAAATTGAGTTCTTGATTTAAGTCATCTACATTTTGTGGTATAAACACTTCCAATATGACTTTGTCTTTAGAATTTTTACAATAGTCAACTAAAAGATTTAATATTTTCTTATACTCTTTAGACAATTCATCAAAAACATGCAACTGAGTGTTAGACAACTGGTCCAAAATACACAACTGTATATCAATAATGGTATCGTGGACTTTACAAAACTTGTCATATCCCAATAAGTAAAAAAATTGACCCAACAGCCAAATTGTAAATCCCTTATACTTTTTTTGGATTTCTTGATATTGTTCAAAAGTTACATTTACTTCTTTCGCACAAATAAACAATATATTGGAATATTCTTTGGACTGAATTATTGAAGCTAGTCTTCTAATACTTGGTTCCCAACATTCTGCTTTTATTATTGCTGGAATGGTTTCATTAAACATTTTCCACATGGAAAATGCCGGTATTGTCTCCTCTAGTGTAGTCATTTTGTACTGTCAACTTAAAATAAACTAAAAATATGAAATGTTTTATGTAAATTTTCCTATCTACATTAATTATATATTAAATCAATAACATATTAAAATTTCCGTCTTAAGTATAACATTTTTTAACTTGCTAACACTTGTTTATGTATGTTTTGACAGTTAAAATTGGTTAAAATTTTCAAAATACTGGACTGGCCTTCAATCATTATTCATCCCCAGACTTCGAATTCAAACTAAAATTTTATCGTTTTTAAACAAATTTTTTTGTTTTTGAACTTGGATTTGTAGAAAATATACATTTTTGTAACTACTTCAAGTTAGCCAAAAAGGAGATAAAAAATATTCAATAATTTAACAAATAGAAAATTGGACAAATATTTGGCATTTAAAACTGACATGAACAATGAAAATGAACATAAACATAACCTCGAATAACAAATTTATTTTATTATAAGAATATATGTCTGGAAAAACAATTTTTACGTTAATAATTATTTCCAAAGAAAATGTCTAAAAGAAGTTGCCCCTTTGATGAGACTGGTCAATATGTAAAAAAGCAAACAATTAATCAATGTAAGTCTAGAGGTATTCGTTCAACTGCATCCGAAAAAACGCTACAGCTCCTGTTCAAGGGATCTTCCAAACAGTTTATACCATTAACAGAACCACTTAAAGACTCTACTACATGTATACAATGTTCTACTCTTAACGGTATCAAAAGTAAATGTGCTTATTGTGATAATTCAGTATGTTTAAGTTGTATAATTCTTTGCAATAACTGTGATAAAGAATTTTGTAAAAATTGTTCATTTCCTAATTATGCAGATAATTCGCACTCATGTTATTCTTGTTATTAATTTTGAAATTACCAAGTGATACAAATATAAAAAGATATTGATTTAATCAGTGTAAGGTGTATAATAATTATGTAAATTAAATATATTAAAAATATTTCTATTTAAGTATGCTGGTTTTATTTATTTATTCTATTGCACTATATTGAGTTTTTATAGATAAAATCTATTAAAATTGTTGAGGATAAATGCCACAAAAATGTTGAACATAGACCTTTAACAATTGACACTTAATTTTTGTCTGTTTCAATACAGTTCTTATCATTTGTTTTAGGACTTGCTGCTAAGATATCAGTTAATTGTATTTACATGCCCCTATCTAGTTGTACTTCTAAACGCTGAATATAACAGCTCACAATGTGAAGATATTATTGTCATTAAGAGCTATATTACCATACAGTATCATAAATATCTGCGTAAAGGTCACTCAATTTTATCAGCATATCATTATGTGTAAACATATAAACATTATTTTTTCAGCATATCGTTATATAGGTAATTATTGTTCTGAAGCTATTTTCTTGTGCAATTTTAATGGGAATAAGCCACAATTGAAGGTTAAAGTAAGTTTATTGATGTTTCAATTTCCACCTAGGAAATCGTTATCAAAATTCAAAACTTATTTTATTTACACCCTTTTTTGAAGCTCTTCTCCATTGTTGAGCATTCCTGCCACCATTTTGATATCTTCTGGTCTCTTGTTATTTTTGAGACCCTTTAATATATTCCTAATCTCTTTTTTGCTAGGTAGGTAGATACTTCTATTATTATGTCATTTTCTTGTGTAAGTGGATTTTCGACTTCCCGTGTATTTTGTCAGTTCACTAGTTCCCTGAACTGTCTTACCTATTTATCCATAATTGATTAGCGTTTGAACTTCTTTTTTATGTAGGAAGTAGGTATTCAAATTCTGATATCCATTTTCAGTCTTTTCTATTCGAAATCTAACATATAACTCAGCATCTTCCGATGCACAAGTCTGATGTTAGTCAAGAACTCAGGTATCTAAACTTGTTCAGAGAGGGATGAGTGGGCTCCGGTAAAAAGTAAAGAGCGGGCTCCGGCAAAAAGAGTAAAAAAACGGGAATTAACATTTAAAAATATAAAATTATTAAATAGTGAATATATTTATATTAGTAAAAATGCCAGATCATGCTCAATACACAAAGTTGCTAGGCCAGTTAACCGATCCAGCTTTATTGTAGATCTTATAGGCAAGTGTTAATTAAAAGCATTATGCACAGACCGCCCCGGTAAAAAAAACGGGCTCGACAAAAAAAAAACGGGGGATAAAAAGTGAAAAGAAAAAATACGGGAAACATTACATACATCGCCGGACCCCGGTAAAATTTAACGGCTCTACCGCCCTCTCGTCGGACCTGGTTAATATTATTATGTCTGCTGATGGATTGATTATTTCTCTTACTAATAACCATTATCTTCGTTTTAGTATTATCTATTTTAAGGCAATATTGGTTTTTTGACCACTGTCTGTCTATAGGTTGTTAAATTAAAAATTTAATTTTATGTTTTGAGAAAATAATTTATTATGCAAGTTTGAGCGCTTTCGCCATCTATTCGTTAAATAGTAGACGAGTGGAACCAGAAAAGGAAACCGTAAAGAGCAGATTATCTTATCTTTCAAACAATTACGGATCTCCTCGCGTTTCTGTGACCCTAATAACAAACGTTGAAGTCGGTAATAGAAACGCGAGCTCAAAAACGCAAGGTCTGTTTGCAGCATGGAATGAGATGGACAGGTGGAGGAGTATAGGATGTTCAGGAAAATAAAAATTGTAAAATTATAAAAGTTTATTCATAATATAATATTCATTTGAATCAATCAAAAATCGACTTTCAAAATGATGTTAATAAGTGAAGACCACACGGAAGAAAGGCGAAATGTCACAAAGAGGTTAATTCGAGAAAATTGAATTTTTAACTTTCAAACCCTAAACATCATCTTACAATTAAATATTTTGCGTACTTCTTTATTTAAGTAGTCTTCATACTTATTTTGTAACGTATTATTTAATCAACGGAATTTAAAATAAAACACAAAACTTAGAAACATTGCTTTATGTAAACACAAGTCACTACAAACACGGGAAAAAAGCGAAATATATGACAACAATTTTTTTTCTGATCTTCATTTGTCTAGCTTTTATTATTTTCTCCTCATTTTGTTTACGTTTTTATTGTTTTTGTTGTAAGGTAAGCCTCTATAGAACGATCTAGCCCTTTCAGATGTGCAAAACTGACTCAAGTGGACTAGATCGTTAAATTTTTCCTTATCCTTTTAGAGCTAAAGAAATTTTCTTTAGCTCTAAAAAACATCTCTATGAAAAAAGAGAAAAGGAAGGGAATTTTTAAAACAAACTCACCTGTATATAATTTTGGTGGCAAAATAAACTGGCTCTCGGGTAGTTGCACCTCATCGGAATTTGTAAATGGTTTGCGTATAATTGACGTCTCCCATTGTCCATTATAGGAATCTCGGTGTTTGAAAAGGCGTGGATGATCTTTCAATATTTCGAGTTCTCTGATTGGTCTTGATTTATATGTTGGTTTAGTTACGTAAATTTTGTCCAAGAATAGTAACCAGTTTCTTATAAGTGATTGATCGACCTCTACGACATCGAACGGATTTGGTTTTACTCGACATGATCTAATTTCCGTGTACCAATCCTCAGGAAGTTCAGCCATAATTTTTTGGTTTATCACACCCATATCTCGATCGCACTCCATGTAAGAATGACCTCGTATTGGGAAGGTTACTTTGATTGAGTCCAACCTTTTTGCAGTATTAACTACATAGTGAAGATAACGGAAAACAGTGAAGTTTTTATTTTGGCCGCCACATGAATCACAGAATATGTGGAGGTGACGAACTGACAGATCAAGCTGAACAAAGATAAAATGGTGCAGAAATGACACTACTTCGTTTGAACCTTTGCCTCCTATGGTTTCTGGAAAACAATAAAATGTAGCATTTCCTGTTGACAATACATGAATATTAAAGGAGTGAAGCGTCAGTTGTCTCTTATAGTAGACGTCGTTGGTCGGAATATTTGGAGTGGATAAATTTTTTTCAAAATCCATAGATACTGCTTCACAGTTAACATTCTGCATTGCTGCTTTCCTTGCCCTTCTCTTTATTTCATAAAATGCTTCCGCTTTGGATTTGTGTAGGCTATTTGACAAAGTTATTCGTTTTATCTCAACTTCTATCTTTTGTTTTTCAGAGGCATCAATTGTTTCATTCAGTTTATTGTGAAGGACCTTAAGTTCAGCCAAGAAATGATCGCAAGCACTACACTATCACTCCGCGGATAGCCGAAGCTAATGTTAAAATGCTTATTAAAGATTTGTCGATATGTTTCGTAAGACAAAGGAGCGCCCTTATCGAATTTGTACATAGTGTACATTTTCTTAATATTTAAGTCATCCGGAAGGTACATTTTCTTAGTTTTATTTTTACTATAATGGCTTTCTCTTCCTTTAAAACGCTTTATGTGTTCAATAACTTCATCTAGCTGTTGTTTTGTTAATGCGTGTTTTTTTGGATTTATTCCGCGTTTGTCAATTGGTGCACTACCAGTAGCTTTTAAACTTTTTTGAATATTTTCAAGCCTCTTCCGACCAATGCCATGAAGGCTTAGAAAAGCTTTAAAACAAACTGGGACGTCAGTAGTCTTATCGTCAGTCGTTATTCTAACTCTAAAAGAATACGTTGCATCATGCAATCTTGATGTAGTTTCATCTCGGGCTCTTCTTTGCTTTACGGGCATTAACGTTATTAGGCCTGCCAAGTAAATATTTTGTTCATCACGCCCCATACGGTTAAAATTGTTTATAATGTTTGATCGATTTTGTTGATCTACTGTTTTGAAACACTTAAGTCTCTTACATTGACAATCGTCACCTGTTTCATGGCTCTGTTGTCTTAACCGCTTCATTACTTCATTTATTCGACCTGTAATTTTCCTTTTTCTAGTGTTTTTTTCGCGACACGTATCATCTCTTTCACTATCCGTCATTTTAGAACACAATAACACGCACTTTATTTAATGAAGGCTAATCGAAAACTAAACGTTTTTAGTAAACAAAATGCGGCGTGTACTCCCCCGACGTCCCGACAAGCACTGACATTCCACCTTTCTCGGATTTACGCGAGGACCATTCGCCTTTCTTCCCTGTACGAAGAATTTTATAACGTGTTTTAAGCTATGAGGATTCGTCTTTTTCCCATGTTTGAACGACTCACATAAAACTACTACTAAAAACCTACATATTGCTGCTCTGAACAAAAAATAATCAAAAATTGACATTTCGCCTTTCTTCCGTGTGGTCTTCAAGTGTTAGAAGTAAAAAATAATTTTGACTGTGCACTTTCTGACGTTTTTTTTTCGTATACTTAGTTGATAAATACTGACAATCTTCCTCGAATCTCTGGGCTTGGTCACCGTTGCGTGCCTCCTATTTAGGTTTAATCCGTTCATCCCTTTCGGTATTGAAATGTTCAGTATGCCAGCTGTGCCTGGGAAGAACTTCTATATTTTGTAATAATAATGAAGGCAGAATAATTTATTTGTGTTGTCTAATACATACTGTATCATATCTTTTCGACAAGGAATCTGTTAGAATATTCCCAAGCTGACCGAACGGACTATATATCAAAAGATGATGGGATAATGAAAACTATTTACGATAGGTATATAATTGAATAATGTGTCATAGATAGACAGATTACATCAATATATTACATTTAATTTAGGATATGAATTGAGCAAATATGGAGGAATGAAATATTAGAAAACGATAACATCGAGGAAAGCTGGGAAAAACTAAAAAATAACATAATTAACGCAGATACAGAATCACTTGGAGAGAGGAAAGTAATGAACACTAACATTACAAAAAATAAAACACCATGGTTTAGAGAGGAAGTGAAGACATAATGTAGAGAACAGAAGAAAGTCTTTTTACAATACAGAACACAACAAAAACAACAGGCATACAATCACTATAAACGAATCAGAAATGAAACGAATATTTTAGTTAAACAAATAAAAAAAGAACACTGGCAGAGCTTCTCAAAACCGATGGAACACGACTTCTAGGGAACACAAAAAGAAATATGAAGAATGATCAGAGGACAAAGAAAAGAAATGAACGAACTAATAAAAACGAAACACATTCAGAAGAAAACATGGGTAGACTACTTTCGATCCCTGTTTGCTAAAGGTGACATTAAAGGTGAAGCATTAAGAAAATTAAAAAATAGAAAATCACCAGGAGGGGACAGAATATCGAACGAACTCCTAAAGTACGGAGGACCAGATCTGACCAAACAACTATTAAAACTAATCCAAAACATAATAATTTTTTGGATTCGGTTTAATAATAAAAAAATAATAATCCAATAAATAATAAAACAGAATTCCTTAAGAATGGAGATCAAGCATCCTAATATCTCTCTTTAAAAAGGGAGACAAATCGGACCCGGAAAATTACAGAGGAATTAATTTATTAAATACAACACTAAAATTAACAACCAAAGTGATAACAAATAAACTGAATGAAATTATAACACTAGCAGAAGAACAACAAGGTTTTAGGTCAGGAAGATCATGCACCGACGCTATATTTATAATAAGGCAAGTGCAAGAGAAAGCATTAGAATACAACAAACCGGGTCAAATTAAAAGACGTTATCCACTTACTGTACGAAAGAGGGAATAATCAAAAAGATCGAAAATATCTACCAAAACAACACAATAAAAGTAAAAAGTAGAAGAAGAACTAACCGACCCTATTGAAGCTGGCAATGGGATAAGACAGGGAGATTCCCTGAGCCTCTATTGTTCAACTTCGTTATGGATGAAATAATAAAAAAAGTAAGAACTAAAAAAAGATACCAAATGGAAGAAAAACAACTTAAAATAATCTTCTATGCAGACGACGCAATACTACTCTCTCAAAGTGAAAATGATTTACAACGTATGCTGTACCAATTTAATATAACCACCAGAAAATTTAACATGTTAATTTCCCCAAAAAAGTCAAAATGCAACAACAGCAAATTTACTAAGATGTAGGAGCTGGCAGGTCAGATAATGGAACAAGTGATGGGGTTTAAATATCTAGGCATCACATTATCTAGTTACGGAAAGCTCGAAACTGAAGTGAATAGAGCAAACAGGCCGCTGGCTGCCTGAATGAAACAATATGGAGAAAAAAAATATGGGTAAAGAAACGAAAGGTAGAATTTACAAAACAGTCATCAGACCAATAGTCACATACGCGGCAGAAACAAGACCTGACACAGAGAGGACAAAAGGGATGTTAGAAACAGCAGAGATAAAAACACTTAGAAAAATTGATAGTAAGACACTATGGGACAGAGCTAGAAGTACAGATATACGACGTAGATGCAAAGTGGAGAACATCAAGAACTGGGTAAGAAATAGAAAAGTAGAATGAAACGATCATAATAAGCCGAATGATAACAAACAGAGTAGTAAAGACGGCATAGACGGTTCTTCAATAGGAAGACGATCAGTGAGGTAGGTGATTTGTGATCAGTAGGAAGACCACGAAAATGATTGAACGACAACTTATTGGAGGCACATTGAAAAACAGACAGAGTCATGTCTATATAAAAAGAAGAAGATTTAGGCAAATAGGTATGGAAATAGGAATAGGACCACAGACCACTAGATTTGGAAATAGGACATGAAGGTAAATTTTATTACGCATGAGGCACATCAAGGTTTTATATGCAAACTCCTCAGTTAACAAACTGTTTGTATCTGTTGCAGAAACAAACCTATTGTCACGAACATGCATTCAGCGTAGCCCGTGCAACGGTTGCATCTCAAAAAGTCATTGAGAACCTTCGCGATGTATCGAGTGCGAGAGAGAACAACCAGTTACGTAGGCGAATTAGAGGTGGGACTACTTTAGATTATTCTAGAATAATACTTTTGGTATATATATGTAACGATGTTATGAGGTAGTAGTTGATAAGATAGTTTCGTGATGTAAACTTATAAATAAATATACTTATATAAATTCGAATTGCTCGTTTTATTTAATCTCGCTACACTATTACGAATATAAACAATTACTGTATGTATATCGATCAATGTAAAGTATCTGTGGACAAAAATTAAAGACCAAAAATATTTTTAGATTTATTGGTGATTCACATTATATGTATATATATTAATATTAAGTTAGGTACATTACATTTAGTTATAATAATTTTACCTTAATCATTAAAATATTAAAATGACATTTATATTAACAAATACACACAGGGTAAAAGTCCTGGGTAAATACTTATTCACTTTCAAATATTGTGGCCATTTTGAATAGAATATTCAACACAGTATTGAAACTACAGAGGAAGTATGTGTAGAAGCCTAGTGGTAGATGAGGATGTACAAAGTTACAAGAAATGTAGTAAATACGGTCATATATGCACAAAAGCTCACACGGCTGTATTTCTTCTTTTAACATTATTATTATTTTGAATATTGGCTACAATCATAATTGTTTTCACATAATTTACTGCTAAACTTTGTTCGTTGGGCGATTTAGATACTTATATATTTAGCTTTTGTATTTAATCCAGTCATTAGATAGAAAAATGCCACTAATATAAATGCTGTTAAATTAATAAGCGTTTAACGATTTTTGCCATTTTTTACGATTCTCATGAGATCAATAAAATTTATCACTTCCATTTACCGGTCGCTGTGGAATTTCCATTGCTAGAGCCTAATCTTAATTGTTACCTGTTTTCGAAGGTCTCAGTTGAAATTACAAGACTCGCCTGTATGAAGTGACTATATCATCATCATCTTGGTGCTACAGCCCTTAGAGGGCCTCGACCTTCTCAAGCTTTCTACTCCATTCTGTTCTGTCCGTTGCTTGCATTCTCCAGTTGTCGACTCCGATCTTCTCGGCATCTTGTGTTACCCCGTCCATCCACCTCAGCTTTGGTCTACCCCGTCTTCTCATTCCCACGGGTTGCGCTGTTAGAATCTTTTTTATCAGAAGTGACTATATAAGGCCGTGAAATATATCAAAAACCAGTGCTCTTTTTGGTAGCCTATCCTCTCCCATTCTTATCACATGTCCGGCCCATTGCAATCTTTGTATTCTAATGAGGTCTGACAGTGGTGCTTCCTTATAAAGTTGATAAAGTTCGTTGTTGTATCGACATCTGAAGATTCTGTTTTCCCTCACAGGTCCTAGTATTCTCCTAAGTACCTACTTTAATTTCGAATATGTCGAGTTTGTATTTGGACGTTTCTTTCAGGACCCTTGCTTCACTGCCATAGCTCTTATGCTATTGGTCGAATTAAGATTTTATAGATTCTCATTTTTGTATTTCGGTGAACATTTTTAGACCGAAATATATGGGAGAGGGCAAAATAAGCTCTGTTTGCCTGCGTTATTCTCTTCCATATTTATCCATCTGATCCATCGGCATATATTTCTACTCCCAGGTATGTAAACTTTCCAACCGTTTCAATGTCATCTTCATGTATAATGTTTTGTGGGACTATATTTCTTCTCGTCTGTATTATTATTTTTGTTTTTTTCTGTGTTAACTTCCAGACCTAGCCTTTGTGTTTCCGTTTTTAACTCTGCGTATGTTTGCTGTGCTCCTATTGATGTTCTACTCATAATATTATTGTTATATATATATATATATATATATATATATATATATATATATATATATATATATATATATATATATATATATATTGTCTCTTATTAAGGTTACGTTCTCTACAGAGAATTCTAACATCATCAAAATTCACAGTATGTTTGGTGTTGATTGCATGTTCTGCAAGGGCACAAGTATGTTAAGAAAGTTTAATGTCACTACGATGTGAAGTAAGGAGTCCTTTAAGGGAACGGCCAGTCTGACCAATATAACATGCATCACATTCAGAACAGGGTATGTGATAGACTACATTCACTTGTTCCAAAAAGAAAGAGGTGTTTTAATTTTAGAAAACAAGTTCCTGACAGTCTTAGCATTATTGATAGCAATCTTAACCGGGATATTGTTCTGTTTGTACAATTTAATAAGCTTTTCAGTAACATATGGGAAATACGGTAGTGAAGAGTAATGGGTGGTGGAAGTTGCAATTTTAGGAGAAAGTAGAGTACTGTTGTTCATAATATTATTAGAAATCATTCTTAGTTAATCTTATAATATATATATATATATATATATATATATATATATATATATATATATATATATATATATATATATATAAATAACAAAGGTAATAAAATTTGCTTGTATCTTATACTGCGAGTTAGGAAGCAGTGTATACTTTCCTATAAGATGGAAATATATACATATGCACTTACATCAACGTTATTCCAAATTAGGAGTGCTTTCATTCATTGCTAAATCGATGAATTCAAGCCATTGAAATAGATATTTACACAGCGAAATAGCTATTTACGCAAGTTTACCTCGTGAATTCGATTAAAATCTCTTACTGCTGGGTAATTATACAGGTTTGCAAAGAGTTGATAATCGGTCGACGCAAATAACAGAATTATTTTTCTGATAAAAAATGTCGTGTCAAAAAAATTGCCATAATCTTTCGTGCTGACAAAATATTCTTGTCTTGTTTCATGCTTTAGCTTTAGCTTTAGCTTGACTCTTTTAGAAGAATCCCTATTGACTTCCCTCTCAAAGAGATATTTGTTATGTGTTTTGTTGTAAAATATAATCTCAAGCGAACAGTTGCAGTAACGGACAAAGCTGAATCTTGAGAAAATGATCAAGCAAAACGTGGAAGAAATCATTATAGGAAAATACTACAAGAACGGGAAAATTTTCGATGGAGATGTGAGCGCCGAAATCATGAGTATGTTCACGGATGTATTCGACTCCAGTGCAAATTTTGATATATTTTTTAAATTTTTATGTACTTTTTGCGTATGTTTTAATAATATTATTAATAAATAAACAATGCAATTTGTTTACACAATTAAAAAAATATATTTTTCCCAAAAAATTCAAATTTTTAATTGTATTTTAATTCATTTCCTCCTGTATTACAAAATTTTAAGACTTTATCTTTAAAATGAGATTAATTAAGTTTCTTAATTATTATAAACACATTAGTTGATCGTCTACTGGAAGAATATGACACCTGAAGATAGTTTACTACGGTTTTTATTAATTTGTATCTCCTACAGATTTTTGGTTGTTTCCCTTTTTTCAGCAGAACTTTTTTCCTACAAAAAATATTTAATTTTTGTGATGACATTGTTGTTTTCTGCAAAAGTAACCACATGTCAAAACACTTGACTTTTGACACTTGACGATTGACAATATTTCATTTATTGTAAGGCTTCTAATATTCAAAATGACCACTTTTTTAACATTAAGATTAAATTTTATTATTAAAAGTACATTCAATATTTAAATATTCCACTTTACACTTAGTTAATTATTTAATTTCAAATTTAACCTTACAGTGACCACATAAACCTCAAAAAAAGAAACATTCAAATTTCTCAAAGCCACTGGGTACAATATTTAATAACTAGCGACTAGTTTAATAATAAAATGTTCTAATAATTAGATAAATTGGCACTACAAGTTTTATATACAGAGTGTCATTGAACACTTGCAATACTGTCAAATAATTCTATAAATTTAAATTATTAGTTTTTAATTCAATACACCCTGTATATGTGTATATCTATAACAAATATATTATCATCTAAAATATGTTTATTTTATCCTAAAAAGGTACTAAAATGATTCAACATAATTTTTTTTCTAAGTCTAATACCATTATCTATCGAGGACCTTGACTTTCTCTTATGAATTGGACACTATGTGCATTCTTGAGACTACGTAGGCTCCATTTTGATTTAAAAATAAAACTAAAACATTTTTTAATTTGTAAAAGTTTATAAATACAGAAATATTAATAAATGTAATTTGGAAATTATCTTCAGTTTCTTTTTATTTAGCTTTCAGTGGTCGAATAAAAAATAAATCTAAAAAAATATGTACTGTATTGTAACATCAGATCTGTAACGCAACCTAGAATAGGTGTACCTTTCCGAAGCTTCGATGATTCACCCATAGCCGATGTATTTCTATGCCTCAGAAGTTTTTCATAGGTTTTATATGCGTATAAAAAGGTACCTTTTTAGTTTTGTACGTAGTCTGTAATTAATTTCTATTTTAATGGAAATAAGGCACAATTTAAGGTTTATTGACATTTCAATTTATTTATTTAACCTTCAATTGTGGCTTATTCCCAATAATATAGTAATTACTGTAAAATGCCACAAGAAAATAGCTTTAGAACAATGTCTGTAATTTAGAATTAAATAAAGCAATTATTACACAACAATGGACTGGAAATAAAGCTAGAAAAGACCGAATACTTAATAATAGAACAAAACGTAGTGAGAAACTTGGGCATGGACGAAGATAGGGAAGTTAACGGCACTGAAAAGGGGCACTTTAGGTACTTCTTAATATGTTCAAAAGCGTTCTATACTGTATCATATCGAAAGCCATTTGTAATCGATGAAAGCCACATAAATATCTTGGTTGGTCGCGGCATTTTTGGAGAAGTATATTTAAGCCAAAAAGTGCCTTACAGATACTCAGCGCATTCATAAATCCAAACTGGGCTTCATCTAGTTCTCTTTTGCTACTTCTTAACCTTCCATGAATAATGTGAAGAACAATTTTCAATGTGGGGCTCATCAGACTAATTAACCTGTATTATTCGCATCTTTTTGTCCGCTGCTTCTTCGGTTTTGATAATAAACCAGACTTCAAGTATTTCACCAGTAGTATATTATTATACGTCATTAAAAAGCTTAACTAGAGCACTGATGTGGTCATCTTGTATTATTTTTAAGAGTTCAGATGAATTGATTATTTATTGCATAAAGAACTTCAGATTTTAAAATTTCAGCTCTTTCTTGATTTACGTTGCTCTGCATGTTTGGCCTGTTATCTTGGAACAATTTAGTTATATAGTTACTCCATGTGTCAAGTATTTCTTGTTCATTAATAATAACTTTTCCAGCATGATGTAGTGGCGTCATGTAATTTGTTTGATTATTTCTGCCCAATTATCTCTCTCATGTGCGTGTTGGTTTGCTTCGGAGAATGAGTAAGCTGTCATGTCCTTTATTTGGTCTGACCATCGTCATTCAACTATCATTCGCTTTATGCCTTCCCTTCTTCTAGTTATATGTCCAAAATATCTCAGTATATTTTGGTTTATAGTTTTGATGAGTCTAGTTTTTATGTTAAGTTCTGCTAGAATTGAGTTATTTGTGCGACGGGCAGTCCATGATATGTGCAACATTCTACGGTAGACCCACATTTCAAATGCCATTATACGCTTTAAATCGGCTTCTTTTATTGTCCAAGTTTCTGAAGCATAGGTGGCGATAGGAAATATCAATGCTCGAACAAGGCGTAATTTTGTGTTTTTTGTGATGTCAGTGTTCTTCCAAATTTTTGTGAGTTTGGCTGTTGCCGATCTGGCCATTGTGATGGCCTGATCTCGTCTTCGCATCCTCCACTGTTAGTATTAACGGAGCCTATGTAATTAAATTTCCTGACCACTTCGTAACCTGCCATGTTTTTTATCTCTGCTTGGTTGTTTCTGATTCTATAGATGATCATCACTTTGGTTTTCTGCATAATTATTTTCAAACCATATTCCGTACTCATCGTACCTAGCCTATTCATAATTTGTTCCAGTTCTTCTGGTGATGACGTCAATATAACAGTGTCATCAGCATAACGTAGGTTTCTGATTTTTCTTCCTCCTATCGTTGCTCGACCTTGACATTCCTCAAAAACTTGACGGGTAATATGTTCACTATATATATTGAATAGAATAGGGGATATTATGCATTCCTGTCGAACTCCAGATTTTAATTAGAAGTTTTTTGAAACTTCGTCAGAGAATTCATTTTAGTCTTCCATTGATGATGGTTAGAAGTCGTTTGCTCGCGCGTGAGATCAATGTTACTGTACGGTAATTACTGCAAGCTGTTGGTGAACCTTTTCTGTATATGGGAATAAACGTGAGTGTACCCCAGTTTTTTGGCCACTTTCCGATATTCCAGATCTCATTGCAAATTCTAAACATTACTTCCGTCCCGAATTCTCCAATTTCTTTGAGTGTTTCAGCTGTTATTCTATCTTCTCCTTCTGCTTTTCTAAATTTTAGCTTTTTAATTGCCGCCTCAATTTCTGATTTCAATATTTGAGGTTCTTTTTCATAACTTCTTTTCTCTGAGTTCTTTTACTAGAGTATTAGTGTTTTTCTTATTATCCAGGTCAGCCACTTTACGAACTTTCTTGTGCATATTGAACATGCCATGTTTCTTTTTTCATTCTACCATTTCTGAACATTTATCATACACTACTCTTTAGCCGATCGTATTTTTTTGTTTTATTTCCCTTTCTTTTCTTCTGTATTCGCGTGCCTTGTCCTTGTGTAGCATTTCTGTTTCACCCAATATATCATAAAAACTGAAAATGATTCTTAATCGTTCGATAATCTAAACATTTTGGAGTCTGTTTATACTAAACAAATTGCTCTTTCGTTTGATCTCGTTTCCGCCTAGATATTTACGCATGAAATAAATAAGAACCTTTCCAATTATGCTGGTGGGTGAATATATACTATGCGTTTTGTCTCCAAGGAATTCGATGTTGACAACCGTCAGGGTACATGTAGTACGTAGAGTCCCGCTCAGGCTTGGCCTGTTTTTAGTTTGTTTTATCACAATTGAGTACGTGGTCCGTAAGAAAGATTGCAAAATCGATAATATAGTGCAGTACTACGAATATATAAGCACAACAGTTAAACAAAGATAAAATAAAGTGATGTTTTAATTAAGTTAAAAAATTAGTCAGTGAAGTCTACAGCAATATGTAAGTTGAATTTGATTTTAAAACTTGTCAGACTGATATGATCCGAGATGTTTTTTGTCTGGTGACTCAAAGAAGTAAACTTGAATTCATTTGTAAATTTTATTACCTACGTATTTAGTTCAGTGCAGTGCCAAGTTTTTTATAGGGTATGTCTCTTAAATTTTTTTTGCATTCCGTAATAATCTTTGTTTTTTTCTACTATTTTTACCATCATATCCTGGACTAAGAGTTATTTTGGTGTATAAACGCATAATAAATAAAGATTATTCATCTCTAAAAAGATTTTTAAAGAGTAAAGCCTTATTCCTCACTTAGATATGGATTTTACATATAAACATTTTTCGTTGTGATATATAAATTTGAAAATTAAATAACGATGAATATACATATATAGCTTTTTAAAGTTTTTTTGAACTTTTAGTATATTTTATCTATGTCTTTTTTGGTCCGTGCATTAATTGATGTAGTGACAATTGTTTAATTATATTATACAGGGTGCTATTGCATATTTGTTATAATTTTAGTACTACCCTTTTGTTCACTTAAGTTTGTAGGTGACAATTTTTGGTGCTTCTATGTTAGAAACCATCAAAGATTTTTTTATAATATGCCACAGCAAAATTTTCACTATCTCTCAAACCAGTAATAAAATACAAATATACATAATGTAACTATAAAAATGATTCCACGATGTATAAGTTAAAGTTTTAAATTTTATTTTCTTTATTATTGAACATAGTTGAAAAACATTTCATTTTAACTATTGGAGCTCTTAGACTCAATAATCCAATGAAGATCAATACATAATGCTTAATACTTTTTCAGATATCTTTCTGATAAATCTGAAAATCCGAGTTTGGTCTTAAAAACTGAAATTACTTTAATTTTAAGAAACAAGGAAGTATAAAACTTTTCGTGTAATTATTATATTTATTAATGTATTAAGAAAATATCCATAAGGATTAACACAAATTTCAAAATATTTTCGGTCTTATCAGATTATCATTAGTGATACTTGAACATTTGTGAAAAAACATTAAAACTTTTTAAGCTTAAACCGTTTTTAAACCGATTTGAAAGTGTCCTTTTGCAAATGTTCAAGTATCACTGATGATGGTCACATCAGACCGAAAACGGTTTGAAATATTAGTTAACCCTTTTGGATATTTTTATTTTACATTCAATATATCAGTTATACAAGAAGTTTTACACTTGTAAATTTTTTTAAACTATTGTATGTAGCCAACCACTGGGAAAGTTAATTGTAATTTTGTCTGATTCATCAGATTAATGTTTCTACTTCATTAAATTCTTGCCAGCATTTTTATTTTCCAAGAAACTGTAAAACTATTTGTGGTACCGTAAACTTGGACAACATTGTCTTCTAAGAGCAATTAAGTAATTTAAAAACATATTCTACTACATCATTTTTTCCCAGTGGAACATTTTCGAACAACTTTGCAATTTTTTCTTAACTACTCGCGCATCAAGTTATAACATAAGTACACGCGTGGCGTACTTTATACACCACTAGAGAGTACACTTAAAAACAGCGGTTTTGTTTTTTTTTTGAAAAAATACAATTAGTTGTCTGTTATAAACTTTATTTATTAACATATTAATAATATTAAACATTTTGAGTAAGTCATATAGAAAGAAATTGTTATCAACAAATTTTTTGAAACTAAATATACACAATACTACTATAAAAAATAACAGTCAAAATGATAAATATTTATCACACGTTATCTAAACTGTCATCTTTATTTTGACATTGTGTGCAAGTGACAACAGCAACAGAATGATCCTTGCAGACTGATCTAAGACAAATGCTGCAGGTTATCGTTGTAGTCCTGTTTTTCTGTCTACCACAAGAAAAACACCTGCCTCGTACTTTGGCTGGTGGTTCGTTATTCGGTTGATCGATTTGAGGCTGCTTATATGTATTTAGAAAAAGCCTTATGTTGGATGGCAAAGTATTTATTTCAGCTCGTTCTGAAAGATGTGGTTTCATCAATGATATCGATAAAGATTTTAAAAAATTTCTTCTAAACTTAGTTGGACTGTTGGAGTGAGCAAAATTATACAATATTTGACTATTTATTCCTGCCACATTCAACATCTGAAAAAATATAACTAAAGGCCACCTACGGGTACGTCTTGCTACAGAATACGTAGAGCACATTTTATCTACGGTGTCAACGCCACCTTTGTGAGAGTTATAGTCCATAATAATACTAGGCTTATTAGTGACCTGATCTATAGAAGAATCATAATGCATTGTGGAAAGTAAAATGACCGCTCTGTTCTTTTTTGGTACAAATGACACAAGTGTAGCTTCCTGTTGAAACCCAAAAAGGGATGAACCTTCTATTCGACTTTTGTTGGGTAAAAAATTTTTTGGGATCTCTCTCTTATTTTTTTTTAATGTTCCAACTATTGTAGTCTTCTTTTTTAACAGATCTGTTGCTAACCTATAACTGGTGTACCAGTTATCACAAGTTAGATTGCGGTATTTTCCGTTCCATTGTTCAACCAATCGTTGGGTAATATCCTCTGGCTTATTGGATTTTTTGTAAGGCCCGTCTGGTTGTTGCCCACAGTATAACTCGATACCGCTCACATAAAATGTTTGTGAGTCACACAATACAAAAGCTTTTATCCCATATTTCGCTGGCTTATTTGGGATATACTGTAAAAAGCTGCATCTCCCTCGAAAAGGAATAAGCATTTCGTCAATTGTCAAATGTTCACCTAATGTATAGCTATTATAACAATTGTCGGAAAAGCGGTCAATCATAAATCGTACAGGGGCAAGTTTGTCAGTAGCTTTTCTTTGAGGTCTTGTTTCTTTATTGTCGAATCTAAGAGCACATAAGAGAAATAAAAATCGGTTGCAGCTCATGCAAGCTCTGAAAATTTCTGAGCCCGTTCCATCAGTTGTCCACAATTCCAAAAAATGTGTATGACCTTGTTTTTTAAGCCCTGTTAGAAACAAAAGTCCTATCGATGCCATAATTTCAGATTTGGTTGTATTTCTGGCGTCTCTTTCGCGATTGTAATTCGGACGCATCTTTTCTATTTGCATATTGGTACAAACAACAATATTTTCAATAATGTCATCAGTAAATAATTTAGTAAAAGCACTTGCCTCATTTGTAATATCTTTAGCGTACGCTTTGGGCCCAGGAAGTACTTTTACAATGTTCGTTTTGCTAGTTTTACTAAACTTACTTTTCAAAGAAGACTATACCATTTTATTCCATCCTTGCCTTCATAGAAGTCTTCTGAACTTAATTCATCTTCATTTTCACTAGAAGTTTCACTTGATTCTCCATTCGAATCAGAACTAGGTTCTTCGTTAAAAATAACTTCTTCGTCCGAAGTATCAGGATCTCCCCCAATTACTTCTTCATCTTCTTCTCGAAATAATGCATCAGCGAATGCTTGGAGTTCAGTATCAGTAAGTCGATTGGGATTTCTAACTGGAATCTGATCCCTGGAAAAATACAATTACTAATAAAAATTTTTATCTACATGAGAAATAGCATTCTTTATAAAGAAAAATTAATTTTGTTCCATATTTATTAAAAAACAATTATAGTGTATTTTTATGTATGAGAGAGTAATAAAACAATAAATTATGTATGCAAATCCCTAAACTGTTGATACGGGTGACTCAATGAAAAACAGAAATTTGTCAACAAGTTTACAGAAGTATATAGGAAAACAATTTTAAATTGAGTATGACCACCAGGTATAAAGGTTGGAGCAGAATAGAATACAATAGTTGTGAGGGTTACTAATCTCTAAATAAGGTTGCCAGTGTCGGAGTGATGGAGGTTAACAGGTACTAATGAATTTGCAAGAAATGTAAGATGTTTATTTTATTGGTTATATATAACCAATAAAAGTTTAATAAGTACCTACCTATTTGCAAAATAAAGTTTAATTCTTTAGATAAAATAAAACGTTTTATTTTATCTATTTGCAAAATAAAGTTTAATTCTTTGCCTATTTGCAAAATAAAGTTTAATTCTTTAGATAAAATAAAACGTTTTATTTTATCTGAAATGAGTGCATTTCACGAAGTAAGGGTTTCAACAATCAAACATTTAATTCTTTAATTCCAGGAATCTACGACAGTATTTGACTAGATAATTACCTTCTAAACTTATTCCACAGAAAATGTGATAGTGGGTTTTTCCATTTTGTATATAGGAAGGTCCAAGTGGCGTATTCAAAATTCTTAACAGTTCACTAAAAGTAGGTACTTCAGTTACAAGGTGCAGTTTATTGTGTATACTAGTATTATGGAAAATTTGGAAGTGCCGTGTAAACGCCGAAAAATTCATCCTCTAACAGTTAATGAAAAAACATTAATATTTAATTGTTTTAAATCATTTACAGACAAACGTTTATGTGAAAGTGTTGATGAGACCGTTGAGTTAGTTAGCAGTACACTTGGTGTTGGGAAATCTACGATTTACAGAGTTATTAAAGAAGAGAAATGTGGTAGTTTTCAAATGCCACGTAATGCTCCAGGGAAACCAAAATTTCAAATAGAATATCATTTTAAAGAAGGACTTCGACGGAAAGTGCATGAATTCTTCTTTAGACAAGAATTTCCAACATTGGATAAAGTTCTTGTCTCAGTTCGAGATGATAAGGATTACCCAGAAATAAGTCGAAGTACGTTATGGAAACTTTTAAAAGAAATAGGCTTCCGCTGGAAAAAGAATCCCAGAAAGTCTATTTTATTAGAAAGAAGCGATATTGTCATATGGAGAAGACATTTTCTAAGAACCATAAAGGAAATGAGAAACCAAAAAAAAAAATATTTTATCTTGATGAAACATGGATCAACGAGGGGCATACACCAAATAAATTTTTGGCAGAATGAAACTGTTTGGCACGCTTTTGTAAATAACTTATCTACTGGTTTAAACCCACCATCAGGAAAGGGACGCAGGCTGATAATAGTACACATTGGCAGTTCAGACGGTTTTGTTGAAGGTGGTTTATTAACTTTTGAATCAACTCGTACCGGTGACTACCATGAAGACATGAACGCTGATGTCTTTCAAGAATGGTTCGAACAAATGATAGATCTTCTTCCTAAGAACTGTGTAATAGTAATGGATAATGCAAGTTATCACTCCAGACTTATAGAAGGACTGCCCACAACCAAGTGGTTAAAAAAAGACTTGCAGAATTGGCTGAGTTCAAAAAATATTACGTACCATCCCGGATCTATAAGAAAGGAACTTTATTCGTTGTGTGCCCTTCATAAAGAAAAATTTAAAAAATACGAAATTAATGAAATTGCCAAAAATCGTGGAACGACAGTACTTAGATCCCCACCATATCATTGTGAATTAAACCCGATTGAACTGGTATGGGCACAGATAAAGAGTGAAGTTTTAAGAAAAAATACCACTTTTAAAATTCATGATGTTAAACAGTTGTTTTTGGAGGCCGTAAATGATGTAAAACCTGAAAACTGGGAAAAGGCAGTAAATCACACTATTAAAGAAGAGGAAAAAATGTGGAAGCTGGACAATATTAGGTACTGATAAAATGATCGAGCCAGTTATTATAAATCTTGGTTCTGAAAGTTCATCTTCTGAATCTGATTTGGATTTGTAACAAGTAGCTGTAAGTTTTATATTAATATTTTTATTCATCTATTTAACATACCTTAGACGGTTTTAAAAACTCTTTTTCTCTTTTGTAATTTTTAAAAATTTAAAAAAAAATGTGAATTTTTTAAAACCCTTTTTAATGTAGGCCAGTCAGTTCTAATATAGTGTGTGATAAAAGAGGTCACTTTTGTTTACATACACATAACACTTTATAACACTGAAATAATTCATTTATTTTTTACAATTATTCAAAGTAATTTTTCAATTAATCTTGAGCACGCCCATGGAGTGGTCGGAGCTACCAATTAAAATTATGCTAATTACTCTCTCGTTCATAAAAATAAACCATAAACGATTATACTTACATTACTGCACGCGTGGCGTATTTTGTACACCACCGGGAACAACAAATAATAAATGGCTAATTACGACCTTCTCAGAACGCCGATTTTACTGAAACTAAAATCAGTTGTAAAGCACGTTCCAGTGATAGGTTAGATACATAAACAGGGTCGGTCTTTAAATTTTTAAATATTTTTGTAGTACAATTATTAAATTTGGCGTACAAAATACGCCAGCGCGTGTAGTTAAAGGTTAATATCATATTTTGGCTGCATTTTTGGTTTCTTATTATCTTTTTCTAACAACAAAAATTCAGCTTAATTGTTTCAAGAAAAAAAAAGCAGAATGATTACTGGTGCTTTTTTGCATCTGATGCGTGTTTACCGGAGGTCTGTAAACCCCTTCGTTATCTTACTTCGGAAATAATAATCCTAATCTGGTTTTTGTTCCATTGTAGACTCAGGTACAATCCTTTAAGTGATTCTGGAATTTTAGATATCTCTTCTTCTTCTTCTTTTTCTTCTACAACCTTCTACAACAACTTGCGCTACATCCCTTTGTGGGCCTTGGCCTGCTTAACAACGTTTTCCCATTCTGCCCTGTCGAATACTTCCCTTCACCACTGTCTGATTTTCATGGTTTTAAGATCCTTCTCTACATCGTCTATTCTATTCACTTTTTACGGGGGCTTTCTCGTGTACTGTTTCGTTGGGGTTTGTATCTGTGGATTTCTTTTACAGCTCTTTCTTATCATTCTTTCTTAGTGACCAAGCCAGTTTAGTCTTTGTGACTTTACAAATCTAACAATATTAACGATCTGCATTAATTCATTCAGTTCATAGTTCATTTTTATTTTCCACAAACCATCGCTGCAATTGGTTGGTCCAAATATCTTTCTTAATATTTTGGGCTCAAATATCCTTAATTGATTTTCATCAGTGGTTGAAAGGGTTCACGTTGACCACTTTATTCACTCCATATATTTTTTTCCTTGCATTTAAATTTAGACCAAATGCAGCTGCTTTTCGTTTCAAGTCTAGTTTTTTCGCTTAATACATTTCTATTGCGGTTTATTATGGCAAAATCATCCGCATATGCGCATATTTGAGTGGATCCTGTATTAATACAGCCGTTCAAATTTAGTTTTCTGATAATAGCTTTCAAATTTAGATTAAAAAGTTTTGTTGATAAGGCATCACCTTGCCTAACTTCATTTTCAATATCAAATGCCTCTGTCATATCTCCACCTATTCTTACCATGGGCTTGGAACCCTCCAAAGTCATTTGTATAACTAACTTTTTACACATATTAAAAATCTGTACCAGTCCAATATAGCAACAGTATGACTAGATCAGATGTTCTCAAACCAATTCAAAACCGAGGAAGGTGTTAGACAAGGATACGTGATGTCACCTGACTTATTTAACATTTATGGTGAACATGTCATGAGGATGGCTTTAGATGGATAGGCCGGTGGAGTAACATTGGCTAGCAAGAAAATCTCCTGTGACGAGTTGAGTACGAAAGCAATAAAGTTGGTCTGAAAATCCAAAAAGCTAAGACAAAAATAATGGTGGTCAACAGATTCCACACTAATCAACTGACTGACATGTTACAGGAATACCAGATAGGTGACAGTTTTGTCTATCTCGGTTCTAGTATAACTAACGATGGTAACTGTGAAGCAAAATTTCGGAGACTTATTGGTATGGCAAAAAATACGATGAGTCGTCTCATCAAGTTTGGAAAGACATCTATCTCTTAAAATATCAAGATGAGACTGGTGAATGCCCTTGTATTCTCAATATTTCTATACGAGGCAGAGACTTAGACTCTTCAAGGACGCGAGAGCCAAAATATTCATGCCTTTAAGATGTGGTGCTGGAGAAGAATGCTGCGCATATCTTGGATAGCTCATAGGACAAACGTTTCCATTCTAAACAAACTCAAGATTAAACAAACGCTGTCCACTATATGTCTGCAAAGTATGTCTGTCCCGTGATTCGCAGAGGTGACGATAGTTTGGAGAGATTAATTATTTCACCAACTAGATGGTCCGACCCAATTGAGAATTCAGCTGGAAACTCATTCTGCGAAGCTCCCAGAGCAGCTGAAGATAGAGACCAATGGAGGAAAATTGATAGGAATATTTGAAGAAATCACGATCCTTAGTAATGGGGAAATGACGAGAGAGAGAGAGAGAGAGAGAGAGAGAGAGAGAGAGAGAAAACTAACTTTTTTGGTATTCCTAATATAGATAGTTGTTTTAAAATTTTTTGTCGATCTACTGCATCGAACGTCTGTTTGAAATCAATACACAAGTTGTAAATTGGTGTATTATATTCAACACATAACCTCTCTTGCTGCTGTGTCTTTACAATGGTCATGAATTTCGTCTTTTTGATATAAAACTACTCATATCTTGTTTTTTGCAATTTTCATAACAACTTAAAATATAACAAGCACATATATGTGACATTTCTTTAAGTAAAACATATATTTCGGGATAATGTGGCTCAAGTTTACGGTAGTTTTACAGTACAAAATTATAATTTTATAAATTTAAACTAATATTTTACAGTTGTGAAGCTTTTGCTTGGATATCCTGTCAATATTTTATATAATAATATTGCAATTGCATTTAAATTGATTAAACAATATTAAAAAATAGTTTAGATGCTAGTGTCATAAAAAGTTATTTTTACTGATTATGATGTTGAGAAGTGTGAGAATTGCTTGACACTTATAATTACGTTTTTAAAAAATACTCTTTGAATAATTGTATTACCAAAATCAAGAACATTTGCAAAAATTTACTTTTAAATATAGTTTCTATTGGTTATTTAACTTGAATGTCAAGTGCATATTAAGACGTGTTTCCAATTTGTGCGTTGGTTCCTAGAATTCTCACCCAGGTATAGGTTTTTTTAAGTCCACAAATACCGTACAAATCCTTGTTTTTTACTGTTTCTTTTATATCATTTGTTCTAGTATGTAAATGTAGTACATGCGTAATCTACCTGACGCAAATTCTTTGATAGACCAGTCAATGAATTTTCCGTGTCACCATCGAATTGCATGAATATTTGGATTTAGGTTCTACTTACCCTCCACTTCACTCTTGTACCATTGGTTGTTTTTCATTTTTTAGGGTAAAAACTACCCCTATTAAAAAAAATCGTATAAATGTAAATTAAAGCGGGTGATTAATTCAAATAAATTTTTAATGAAGTGAATGAATGTCAATTAACATTAAACAACCTAATTTCAGATTTTATCATAGTGTAAACCCTAAATCTCACTCCTAGATTAGTTACAATTAAAACAATGTGACTGAAAAAAAGAACGAAAATGTTCAGAAAAGCAAAACTATTTTTTAGAAGAGTAAACAAACATATTCTTTTACTCTTCAGGATTTTTCGTATCACTTATACTTTTTAATGAGTACAAAAAAAAATCAGTCTTTCCATTTAATACTTTTAAGATATTTTGAAAAAAACATTTTTTCAAAATTACAATTTTTTAAACTTTAACTTTTCCCAGCCGATGGTCTTAAACTTCACTTTAGCCGAACTGTCACATGCAGATCTTAAGGGATGCGTACTTAGTACCCTTTTAAAAGTGATTAAAAAAAAATAAAAAATATTACCATCTTTACAAAGAATACATACAATTGTTTTTGTGGCAAAGCTATGATTTGAGCAGGCTGGTTTAGTACACTTTTGACACATTCTTCTTATCCTCTAGTCATTGTTTCTGGGGCATATAATACAACGTTTACTAGACATAGAACTATATGGACCTGGAACTGGATTTTTCATTGGCTCTGAAGGTACTACCAGTTTGATAGCATCCACAACTCTCTTATGTGGATTTTTATTTTTCCGCTTTTCAATCGCATTCGGGTTTATCGATTCAAGCCCGAGTCTTTCTTCAGGTATGAATGATTTGTTGTCCAAATTGTATAATCATTTAAGACAGTTATATCCAACATGTTTTGAAATATTATAAAAGGTCGTCTTTTTGTGTTCCTTTTCACGGAATATTCATTGATCATGTTGTTCATCGTGTCTACAGCTCCTTTGATTTTATTATAGTGTCCAATAATGTCGGGGTTAAAATTTTTTTCTTCATTTTGTACCTTATCATCATGATGTTCAGAACTTAACATTATGTTTTTCTTTTTTTGGGCACATAAGAGACCAGAGTGATATTTTTGGTGAAAGCAAAAATCGAAGACCATTCTGGCCTGTCTTTATTGTTTAATATTGGCGGGATTTCTCGCTTATTTTGTCTGAATGTGCCACACACAAAGTCAGACTGCGTTTGGCCAATTCATCAGCTAGTTATTTAATGCCGTATCCCCGTCCAAAGCAAGATACTAAATCTAGTAATATACGTTTTCCGTGTTCTTTTTCAGATTTGTCATTAATCTTTCTTAAACAGACCTGTAAATTTTTAACATACGTATTATCTGCATCAACCGAAGACCATATGTTTCAATGTGCCAATTTTACGTAAACACGAAATGGACATTTTCCTCTAAATCCCACAAGCTGCTCATTAACAGTTAAATGAAGGTTAGGATTGAAGTTTTCACTACAGTTCTTCATGAGAATATCAAAGACTTCCCACAAATTGCCGCAAGTTTGTCTGTAGCTCGTCGTAACTCTCTTGTTGTTAAATCATCAAACCGCATATATGACAAAAGTTCCTTGAATCTATCACGCGACATCCATTATACAGATCATATAAACAATACATAAATAAAGTAAATTGTAAAGCGGAAACGATTAATTTTATTTGGGGTACTAATTAGGGGGTGATCTTCACGATGTTTTTGATGAAAGTATGTCACAATGACAGAAGAAGGAGAAACATGAAGACTCACGGGAAAGTTAGCTTTATATCATAATACCTGTATTAATACCTACTTAGAAAAAGAACGTGAGTTATTTAACTCCTGAAAGACTTGAATAACAAAAATGAAGAGTGTGTTAGGCTTTCACGGCCATCGTCTAACTTGTTAAACTGTTAGTTAAGGCTGTTAGGCCGTTGTCTTCTGAGATTAGTCCAGAAGATGCCAACACCTAGTGTTGGAGAAACGTCGAGAACTAATCTCAGAAGACAACAGCCTAACAGGCCAAACAAACAGATTAACAAAAATGAAGAGTACTAAAACTCATTAGTTTGCACTTCATAAATATTAATAAAATTGCAGTCTTGCTTTAAGCCATGGAGGCTGTTGACTTCTAAGGAATGAGCTTCACCGAGTTTGGAATCCTCTCTTCCATCGTACTACTCATTCATCCGCCGACTCAAAGCGTCTATTTTGATTTTATACTACTAGGTTTTAAAAATTTCTCTCTAGCGTAGAGCTTGAAACAATCGTCACACTATTCACAACAAAGTGAGCATTGAGTTGTGATTAAATTGCTGAGACATGTGCAAACATCTCTTGTGGAACTATGATTTATATCAGCTTTTATGTTATACATAAAACATTTTCCAAACCATTACAATATATTATAGCACACGGTATAAAGATTTGACATTACTACATACTTATATGATTTTTATTCTTATATTTTTAATTATAAAAAGTTTTTGCAAATGTTCTCTAATTTATTCTACTCCAAGTAATTTATAAAGCAAAACAAACCTAAATACACATTGAATATTTCTTTTTACTATATGTTTTCCTTCAACTTAATTATATATAAACAAGAAAGGTTCACTCCAGTTCATCATCACGATATTATTTGAGCTGCTGTGTGTTACAAACTTTCTAAGAATCTGTCGCACAATAGCTGATCTTAAATCAGGTTCATATTAACTGCACTCATGTAATCCTCTCGCAGAAGTGGAACGAGTGTCGGTGCACGTCTGGAAAAGAAACAAGGAATAATGTACAATCTTACAAATGTCGTTTCATTAAAAAGAAGAATGGAGAGAAGCATTTCTATTGTGTATATTTATTTACTTTTTAACGTGAATATATTTGGTAAAAATAAATATGTAAAATTTAATCTTTTATTTGGCGTTTCGGTTTCCAGAAAGAAGGACGTTTTTAAACTAACAAGTATTGAAATATTAAACAAATTATTTTTAACCTAAAAATTTGTGTACAATAACCATCGAGCAAAAAGACAAAAGAGGGAATCTAATCGTTATGAAAAGGAGACCAAAAAAGTGGCCTCTGATGGCGGACATATCCGGAAATGCGAATGCGCCAAATTTAAATTTCATGACACTTCACAATAGTCATACAGTGGTGTAGGGGTTTTAATTTATCTATTTATTTGTCATATTTCATAATATTAATATTACATAATATTAATACATAATACACTTAAAATACTTTTTTTAACACTAGAACACAATAAAGTTTTAATCAAATAATAACAATAATAGTCTAAAATGTGAAACAATTGTTAAAAAACTTCAATAGAAAATACAAATAATCTTTCATGTGACAGTTGGGACAAACAATAACATCAGCAATAACATAACCCAACTAAATTTTATTTCTTAAACAAGGAAAGAGTCTGTCTTTCCTTGTTTAATGTGGCCTCTCAAGATGGCACTTCCCGTCTAACAATATTTTTGCCCCCACTACCTTTACATTCCCTCTTTTGTCTTTTTGCTCGATGACAATAACAAGGGCCAACAATGAAAACACGTTTTTGATAAAATGACCTCTATTTTATGTATTTTAGTGTGCTGAGTTCGAAAATCACATTAAAAATGCTGTCTGTATCACTCACCATTCTTTCAAAATTTAACATTTAAAATTGCCCAATTACATTTTATTTTGTTTAACGAGCAGAGAAATCCAATGTTACTTGGTTGCTAGCACTGTTAATGAATTGTACAACACTTTTTGTTCTTCTTCCTCTTCATTAACAGCTGTATAGTTTCTTAATTCTAATAAGCATAACCTCACTTTTCAGTGTTTGACTCATACGCTTTTCAGTATGGCGCGGTTGTAAAAACTGTCCAAATTCATTTTGTTACATATGTGGTGATTTTGGTATTAAAAACATCAGAGAAACATCACCGACTTTATAAAAAGGTGTACTTTGCATATTTTGGTGTGAAAGTTAGTGAGCAAGACAAAGGTTGGGCTCCTCACAATGTATGTTATGTTTGTTTTGGGGATTTAAGGAAGTGGTCGAAGAAAGAAAAAAGCTTTCAGATTTTCAGTGTCTATGGTAAGGAGAGAGCAAAAAAATCATTCAAATAATTGTTATTTTTGTACTTCGATGTTTCTGGATATTCCAAAACTAAGAAAGTGATTGTTTATCGTAACCTCCCGTCTGCTATTCGCCCGGTAGAGCAAGGATCTGAATTGCCAGTCCCTGAGCCTCCTTTACGTATCGATGACATTTTGAATCTAAAGATATTACTTACACTTTAGGAGAATGTAAAAATTGGAGTAGGTACAGTTGAAAATATAGTTGGAAAGTTCGGATTAGGAACTAGAAACGAGAGAGGAGAAAGGCTCATAGAATTCTGCCAAGAAAAGAATATGGTAATTGCCAATACTTGGTTTTAGCTTCCTAAGAGAAGACTATATACATGGACGTCTCCTTCACATACAGAAAACCACATTGTCAGAAATGAGATACACTTTATACTCGTAAATGGCAGATATAAAAACTCTATAACCTCAGTTAAAACTTATCCTGGAGCAGATGTTAACTCAGACCACAATCTGTTAGTTGCTGACGTGAAAATAAAATTAAAAACATTAAGAAGATGAACAGGAAGAAAATAAAAAACGAATTAACAAATAATGTGAATGGACGTAAATAAAAAGTGGTATAATATAAAAAACACATTATTCAAACCAGCTCAAGAAAATTTGACATAGGTCAGAGGCAAAAAAACAGTGGATGACAGAAGAAATACTATGACAGATAGAAGAAAGAAGGAGATATAAAGGAAAAGATCTACAGAATTATAAAGAAATACAACGAATAATTAAGGAAAAAATCAAAACAGTTAAAGAAATCTATTTGATGAAACAATGTAAAGAGATAGAAGAACTAGAAACAAAATATGAAATGAGAAATATGCACAAAAAAATAAGAGAAGTGACTGGAATGGGTCGAAATGGAGTGGGGTGGAAAGGAGTACTACTAATAGATTTACCAGAGAAATTAAGACGATGGGGGGAGTACGTTAGAGAACTTTTCCAAGAAGAAATAGGTGAAATGCAGAAAATACAAGAATTAAATCCTTTAGAGAGACAGAAGATCACGATAGATGAAATTAAATATGATATCAAAAACTCTAAAGACAATAAGGCGGCTGGATTAGATGAAATACTAGTAGAACTGTTAAAACTAGTGGAAGAGGATAACTTGGAAGTATTGGCAAATTTATTCAATATAGTGCTCTGATTATCGAACACTGAGCCTCATGAGTCATACTTTAAAAGTAATGCTGAAAGTAATACATAAGAAAATATACGAAAGACTAGAGGAGGATACTAACGAGACGCAGTTCGGGTTCCGAAATGGAATGGGTACTCGAGAAGGACTATTTGCCATCAACATATTTATTCAGCGATGTCGGGATGTAAACGTTGATCTACACTTGTGCTTTGTTGACTACGAAAAAGCTTTCGATAAAGTAAGACATGAAAAACTAATATCAATACTTATGAACAAGCGCATTGACAGTAAAATTATAAATATAGTGCAAACATTATATTGAAACCAAAGTGCCATAGTTCAAATTGATGGGCAACACTCAGAAGAAATGAAGATCTGTGGAGGAGTAAGACAGGGATGTGTTTTATCGCCACTTTTGTTTAACTTATATTCTGAAGAAATTTTCCAAAACACGCACAATAATATCAAAGCGGGAGTTACTGTTAACGGAAATTAATTAACAACTTACGATATGCAGACAACACTGTGATCATAGCAACGAGTATAGAAGATCTGCAACATCTTATCGAAAGCTTAAGTATGAATAGTGCTGAGATGGAAATTACTATAAACGCTAAAAAACGAAGTACATGCTAATTACAAAAAGATCACAAAATATACATCACCTATTGACAATCAATGGTAATGTGATAGAACAAGTAGAAAAATACTTGGGAACTTTAATCAATGAAACCAATGATCATACTGCAGAAATAAACAGGCGAATAGAGATTGTCATATCAGCATTTATACGAATGAAGCCACTCCTAACGTGCAAAAATCTAAATTAGGAGATCAGACTACGTACCATTCGCTTTATATATTTCCAATATTACTATATGGAGCTGAGACTTGGACTTTAAAAAAATGCAATTTAAAAAGAATCGAGGCTTTCGAACTCTGGTTATACCGCAGAGTATTAAAAATATTATGGACTGATAGAATTACAAATAAAGAAGTACTGGAGAGGGTTGGTAAAGAAACATAACTAATCACCACTATACAAACCAGAAAACTGAAATACCTAGGCCACGTGATGAGGGGACCAAAATATGAAATTTTGAGACTCATAATACAGGGAAAGATTCAAGGAAGAAGATCTGTTGGCCGAAGGCAGAACTCATGGTTGAAGAATCTACGTGATTGGTATTAATGCAGATCGATTGATTTGTTTAGACCAGCAAGTTCAAAAATAAAAATAGCCATTATGTTTGCCAACCTCCGTAGGGAGACGGCGCTCTAAGAAGAAGAAGAAGACATTTTAAATACTAGTGAATCAGAATCTCATGAAAGTGGTCCAGGAAGTGATGGTGAATTTCGGTGTCATTTAATTTACAACCACAGTTGTTTGTACAAGCTAAGTTAGATGACTTAGTCATCTAACTTAGAGATTTGGGTTTACCAAAGGAAAAATCAGAATTACTTGGTTCAAGATTAAAAGAAAAGAATTTGTTGTCATAAACATATGAAAATCTTGACACAATTTTACACAAAATCAGCAATTCAGGTCACAATTGGATGATCTGTGGAAATTTAAGAGTTGTTTGCATACTACTTGGTCAACGAAAGGAATTTTACAAAGTTTCCATGTTTTATTTGTGAATGAGATAGTCGAGTAAGAGATAAACACTGGTTCACAAAACAATGGCTCATAAGAAATGTTTTACCACCTGGCGAAAAGAACATTTTGGACAAAACTTTGGTAGATCCAAAATATATCCTCCTTCCACCTCTACACATCCGCTACACGGTCTATTGAACATTAAAACAAATAATTTAAACATTTTATATTAAACATTAAAAACTTGAAAAATTTAATAAAATGAAATGTTTATTTGTGTTAATTACGACTTTAATTACCACCCACGAGTTTTTTTTTATGAGACTTTCAAGGAAAAATGTTACAATATATTTTTATTTCCTCCGTTTTTAAGCACCAAAATTATAATTATATGCTTCTGTGCGGTTTTCGGTTTTTATTGTCAAAATATAAAAACAGACTTTGGGAGTTATTATCCCCAACCATTGAGTCCTTTGGGCTACCATAAAGGCGAGTTTTAAACTTTAATATAAAACATTCGGAAATTACGTAGCAGATAAACCTCTACACAAAAGAGTCGTTCTCATACTTTTAAATAATAAATGATGCAAAAACATAGCCAAGTTATTTTTCAACCATTTATAAAATTTTGATGTTCTTTTTTAAAGCAGGAAATTGGCCGTCACCGACGTTTTATCGATGAGTTCTTCACACAAAAGTGCTCCTAGAATCTTACAGCTTCACTAATAAGATTCTCTTTTTAGTTGCCTTTAAAATAACTTTTGTTTTACTAGAGATGGATGTATTATTCTTTAATGTGTAGAGTTACTTTCCAATATTATCATCAATAAATTGTACAATAAATTAATTGGATTAATATTGGTATTACCAAAGATTAGAGATGGGCAAATCAGAACTGACCGGAGGCAAAGAGCCGAATCTTTACAAAAATCCAACTGATCCGAATCTTAAAATTAAATTAAATGAATCACGGGTCAGTTCGTGGTTAGAAATTCATCAACAAAAGGACTATAACGTTATCCTTGTACACCAAAATGCTCACGTGAAACATTACCATATTAAGACTAACGCGAGAGGCGAATATTATCTCTCGGAGAAACATTGCTGCAATTAAATACTTGACCTGATCAATTATTAAACACAATATTGGTGGATTGACTTCCAGATTAAAGACCAGTTCTTGTGATAGACCTCCAACAGCCACTGCAGGACACAGTCATGCCAAATGGGAAATCGACCATAACGAACTGATGTTACTAGAAGAGTTAGGATTTGGCCAGATTGGAGTTGTGCCAAGAGGAAAATGGAAGGGTTTCATAGACGTGGCGGTCAAAATGATTATGGAGGGAAGCATGACTAAAAATATGAGGTCAAAAAGGGGACTAAAGTACAGCATAAAAACCCGGTACAATTGTATGGCATCTGTAGCAAAAATAGAGCTATTTATATCGTGACGGAATACATGAGGTACAGATCTCTTTTGAACAATCTGAGACGACATAAGTAATCTCTAAGTAATACTTAAGGACTTTTACTAGATATGTGCATACAGGTCTGTAAAAGAATGGTGTATTTATAACAACTCAATTACACCCATAGAGATTTGGCAGCTTAAAACTGCCTGATGGGTACCGAAAATGCAGTAAAAGTGGCAGTTTTCGGATTAGCACGGTACGTTTTGGACGATCATTATACATCTTTGGGTGTATCGAAGTTTCCCATCAAATGGGGTCCACCTGAAGTATTAAACTACACCAGATTCTCGTCGAAATCATACGTTTGGAGTACGGTGTTTTGATGTGGGAAGTATTTACATGTGGAGAAATACCTTATGGAAGAATAAAAACACAGAAGTGGTCGAAAGAGAGCAGAAAGCGATTATTTTGGAGTAGATAAAAGCTTGTTATAAAGACTTTTATGATGTGATAGGAAATTATTGGGCAAACCGGAAAACAGACCTTTCTTTAAATTACTGAAAGAAACTCTCATCAACGCCAACGTCTTTCAAGGTTTGTTAGTCGACTGACTGGCCAGGTTGGTCTGCGAATATGTCTAGCATAGCAGTTCATCACCGTCTGGAGTATCAATGAGCGACTACCAAGAGACTTGGATCGAAGTCTGTCAGACTTTATGCCGAGAGGCCAAAAAGAGCAAGGTTAAAAAATTATGAAATTGTTTTCGACGCAATATTTAATGCAGACCCTGGATATGAAGATCGATAAAAATTTAACGAGATTACATTTTCGTAAGGATATTTCGGACCTGGTAAATTAATCGAACGAAATTCAACAAAAATTGTTTGAACAGCATCGTAGTTTCCAAGCGAAAGGGAGTCAACCGAATCCCAAGTTCTTCAGGTATTTTGTGGTCGTGTTCTTTTGAAGAAAATGACAAGTATGAACTGATAATCATACCGCTAAAATTATAGCTTTGGTTTGCATATTGCATATGACTTCTGTTAACCCGACCGACACATGATCCGACAAAGTGATCTGGATATCTTAAGTGAGTCGGAACCGGTGACCTGAACCTTAAAGATCACTCGAAATTCCTATCTCTACCAAAGATATAAACTTATATACAAAGTGCGACATTAGTGCAAGTACATTTATTCATTTGTCGTAAGATATTCGGAAAAAATAATTTAGGAAAAAGTTGCAGCATAGATAGTAGCATACCTAAAAAATATTTTCAAATATACAGGGCCACCCATACTAACAGAGTGAGACAAACTTATCTTTTTTTAATGGAATATCGTGTATATTTTTACATTTTTAGATTCTTCGATGTTCGACGTTGAAACATTACATAGTCACTTGCAAATTTCAATTTAATAATTACTTTCCTGTACAGTAAAATTTTTTAATATTTATGATCCTCTTAAATACAGACGAAATTTATTCCACTCGAAATATCATAGTTATTAACGTTGACATAAACCATAATTTTCCACCTCTAGTATTATTTGCACATATAAATATTTCAAAAACTTATCCATTCCCTTAAAACTGTACCTTTGAATAATTTATTTTCCCGCCATTTATCATGTATTGCATTTGTTATGTATGAAAATGGAAATGGAAATATTATAAAACGCAAATGCTTGCGGGATCCCTCCTTTTTCGAGAGCGAAAGAAATTGAACGTGTATTTATTTACAATATGGGACCGGTGAGCATCTGATCCACTTGACACATTCAGCATCATTTCTTTTTTCACAAAAATATATTATGAAGATGTCGTTTGGAGAAGCAGAATGTGTTCGTTTGTTATCTTAATCTCAACATAAGTTTCGTTTCGATATTTGGCCATATTGTTGGAAATATAGAATTTTTTAGTTTATCTTTAACGTGCAATAAAAAATTCAACTAATGGATCATCTCTATTTTGACAGCTGTCAATGAATAAGTTTTCGGAATATGTAAAATGCAACTAAAAGTCCGTTAGTATGCAAAAAGAAACGACATAACTATTTAGGAAAAATTCCGGAAGAATGGAAAATAGCAAAAATAACTATGGTATGCAGTGTTAGACAAAAGTCCCATTCCTCCTCGTATCTTTTGAACGTTTATACTTATTTAGGTATATTAGTGAAATTTGGGGGCAGCAAATAAATGGACTTAGGCTTCTCAACTAGTCATAACACTGACACAATAGACAATGAAGTGGAATTCTATGGAAATTCTAATTGGGGTCAGGCAAATCTTTTACTGAGAAAACTATGAAGGAAAACGTAAATTCTATGTAAATGTTAAAAAAACTGACGTAAATGAGTAGCTCACACAAGGAAAACACGATGCAAAGGATATAAAACCGATGCGGGGACATTAGAAGAACACAATATTGCTGATACTTAGTTGGTCCGATACAAAGGTTGTTCAGATAGCCCGTAGAAAGCACTTTATCATACGGAGCGGAAGTGTGGACACTATTAGAAGGTACTAAAAGAAAAATTAATACGGTTGAAACAGGGCTTTAGGGAAGGTGTCAAGTTACATTATTAGACTGTGTCAAAAATGAATAAATTCGGAATAAAATGGGTACAGAAACGACGTTAGTAGATGGAACAAAAGCGAAACAACTGTCCTGGTGGGTACGGCCCCATGAGGGGAGTTCCACACGAAAGATTACCTAACCAAATTTATAATTGGGTCCCGCAAAGAAAAAAAAGAAGAAGGAGAGGCCGCTTAACAAACAAAATCTGTCTGTCGTCTCAACTCTATCTAGATAGTTGAGTGCTTGCACTCGTACCATGAACAACATTTTTTCATGTGTTTTTTTGTGAAATCACCTAATGTGCCGTCTTTTAAAAGTTTTTGGTTGGAAAACTTTAAAAGTTTTTTTTTAACTTTGAAGAATTTTTGTACATTTTTTCACCAATGGGATGCCCTTTTAGTAATGGTACTTTTTAAATTTTTGACCATAGCTCTGAGGATGGCTTTGTAATCCGAAAGAGCAGCTACGAATTAAACATTTTACATAGTTTTAAAATACTTTTGTTTACCATTCAATCATTTCCCCTATATCTATTGTTGTTGCAAACAGTACTACTTTAATTTATCGTGGCTCTAAGGATCAAGCAATCCAAAACCATAAAAAAAATCCTAGAGTTGATATTAAGAAACTTACTCATCAAATACAGAAACGCCTCTTGCAAAAGCAGTAGCTCCCGTTACACCGGGTAATTGTTTGGCTTGAGCTGCTCGTGCTCTGGCTAACAGACCCATTACTGTTCTCTTAGTGGGCGTCATGGACGTTCGCGGTCCCCCAGAGAGAAGTGGCCTCTTGCGGTTGCCTAAAGCTGCTGCAGCAGCTACTGGACATATGGCGGCCGCTCCTGGTTCAGCTGAGGTAGGTGACTGGCCGTTGGTGGGGGCGAGGATGTCAGTTGGAACTGTTGGAGGAGTGTTTCCTGAAAAAAAAAACATTTAGTTAATACATCTGTTAAAAATATAAATTGCAGATAGTTTAATAAATTGTTTTTAATAACATTTTTCCATCACTTCTCTTACAGTGAAAATTGTATCGCATCTAATGCTTGCATCACATTGAGATTAAAAGGATTAATCCATGTAGCTTTAAATCTGTCGATAGCATTTCTAGGGGTAGCAGATTTAATCTAAAGATGGTTGTAGAAGTTTACCAAACTGATAGCGAGTGATACGCCGTTCCGGATACGCTTTTATCCAAAGTTTTCAGGCAGCATAGAACTGGTTTTTCACAGACTTAAATACAGCTCTGTCAAGCGGCTGGAGGTAGTGAGTAGTATGGCTTAAACGTAAGAAATATTAAGTATGACCATCTCACCTAGTATGGCCATTTATCCCAGACTTACCCTAATTACATTTTTCCGTATAGGTTATGATCACTACTAAGGTCTGCACTGTTAGGTTATGTTAGGGTAGGTTAGGTTAGGTTAGGTTAGGTTAGGTTAGGTTAGGTAGCAGAATACTACTGGTATCCTGTCCGTAGTATTGTTGAATTGTGTTAATTATTATAAATAAAGACAGCTTTATTTATAAGCATATTGTACAACATTTTATATTTTAAATAGTCCCCTAATTTAATCTCACTAAAATATTGGTTGATGAATTTAACGAGCTTTCAAGAATTTTCGTTATATATTATAGTTCATTTTTATGAACGAGAGAGTAATTAGCATAATTTTAACTGGTAGCTCCGACCACTCCATGGGCGTGCTCAAGATTAATTGAAAAATTACTTTGAATAATTGTAAAAAATAAATGAATTATTTCAGTGTTATAAAGTGTTATGTGTATGTAAACAAAAGTGAACTTTTTTATCACACACTATATTAGAACTGACTGGCCTACATTAAAAAGGGTTTTAAAAAATTCACATTTTTTTTAATTTTTAAAAATTACAAAAGAGAAAAAGAGTTTTTAAAACCGTCTAAGGTATGTTAAATAGATAAATAAAAATATTAATATAAAACTTACAGCTACTTGTTACAAATCCAAATCAGATTCAGAAGATGAACTTTCAGAACCAAGATTTGTAATAACTGGCTCGATCATTTTATCAGTAATATTGTCCATCTTCCACATTTTTTCCTCTTCTTTAATAGTGTGATTTACTGCCTTTTCCCAGTTTTCAGGTTTTACATTATTTACGGCCTCCAAAAACAACTGTTTAACATCATGAATTTTAAAAGTGGTATTTTTTCTTGAAACTTCAATCTTTATCTGTGCCCATACCAGTTCAATCGGGTTTAATTCACAATGATATGGTGGGGATCTAAGTACTGTCATTCCACGATTTTTGGCAATTTCATCAATTTCGTATTTTTTAAATTTTTCTTTATGAAGGGCACACAACGAATAAAGTTCCTTTCTTATAGATCCGGGATGGTACGTAATATTTTTTGAACTCAGCCAATTCTGCAAGTCTTTTTTTAACCACTTGGTTGTGGGCAGTCCTTCTATAAGTCTGGAGTGATAACTTGCATTATCCATTACTATTACACAGTTCTTAGGAAGAAGATCTATCATTTGTTCGAACCATTCTTGAAAGACATCAGCGTTCATGTCTTCATGGTAGTCACCGGTACGAGTTGATTCAAAAGTTAATAAACCACCTTCAACAAAACCGTCTGAACTGCCAATGTGTACTATTATCAGCCTGCGTCCCTTTCCTGATGGTGGGTTTAAACCAGTAGATAAGTTATTTACAAAAGCGTGCCTTTGACTTGTAACAGTTTCATCCTGCCAAAATTTATTTTGGTGTATGACCCTCGTTGATCCATGTTTCATCAAGATAAAATATTTTTCTTTTTTGGTTTCTCATTTCCTTTATGGTTCTTAGAAAATGTCTTCTCCATATGACAATATCGACTTCGACTACTTCGACTCATTTCTGGGTAATCCTTATCATCTCGAACTGAGACAAGAACTTTATCCAATGTTGGAAATTCTTGTCTAAAGAAGAATTCATGCACTTTCCGTCGAAGTCCTTCTTTAAAATGATATTCTATTTGAAATTTTGGTTTCCCTGGAGCATTACGTGGCATTTGAAAACTACCACATTTCTCTTCTTTAATAACTCTGTAAATCGTAGATTTCCCAACACCAAGTGTACTGCTAACTAACTCAACGGTCTCATCAACACTTTCACATAAACGTTTGTCTGTAAATGATTTAAAACAATTAAATATTAATGTTTTTTCATTAACTGTTAGAGGACCAATTTTTCGGCGTTTACACGGCACTTCCAAATTTTCCATAACACTAGTATACACAATAAACTGCACCTTGCAACTGAAGTACCTACTTTTAGTGAACTGTTAAGAATTTTGAATACGCCACTTGGACCTTCCTATATACAAAATGGAAAAACCCACTATCACATTTTCTGTGGAATAAGTTTAGAAGGTAATTATCTAGTCAATTACTGTCGTAGATTCCTGGAATTAAAGAATTAAATGTTTGATTGTTGAAACCCTTACTTCGTGGAATGCACTCATTTCAGATAAAATAAAACGTTTTATTTTATCTAAAGAATTAAACTTTATTTTGCAAATAGGTAGGTACTTATTAAACTTTTATTGGTTATATATAACCAATAAAATAAACATCTTACATTTCTTGCAAATTCATTAGTACCTGTTAACCTCCATCACTCCGACACTGGCAACCTTATTTAGGGATTAGTAACGCTCACAACTATTGTATTCTATTCTGCTCCAACCTTTATACCTGGTGGTCATACTCAATTTAAAATTGTTTTCCTATATACTTCTGTAAACTTGTTGACAATTATCTGTTTTTCATTGAGTCACCCGTATCAACAGTTTAGGGATTTGCATACATAATTTATTGTTTTATTACTCTCTCATACATAAAAATACACTATAGTGCCGTACAATACAAATAAATTTATTTGAAGCTAAAAAAGGGCAACAAATATAATTTAAACCCTTTTTTTGATACGCCGGTGTTTAAATGCACCACTACTTTAAAGTCCGACCAGCAGCAATTTTTCATCTTTTATAATACCAGTTGACTATTTTAAAACGCTTGGGAGTTGACCCGCAGCTTCAAAACCACTTAAAGTATGTTTGTCACCGAAGAAAATGCATCCATTTGTAGTTTCTTGGGACAACATAAACACGTCAATTATATCAACTCGGTCGTTTATTGCTTTCCAGCTTTAAAATAATAAATGGTAGGCGAAACCGAAGAGTGTAGAGCAAAATAATCGATTTTAAACCTCTAAAGAATTTATCGTAAAAAGAAGGATGTGCTTTATTTTAAATTTTCCAGTAAAGAAGATTCTTTACTAGAATTATTAAACAGTGAAAATTCGAAAAATATACAGTTATCGAAAAAAAAACATCAATTTTTTTGCTTTGGGTTATAACATTTGTAATGTGTAAAATAATCTTTATTGTATATGCACAAAATATAAAACATGTACATGTAAATATGAGAAGAAGAGCTAAGCATATTATAATATCCACCATAAGATAAAAAAATATTTTCAAAACTGAGAAAACATATTTTACTACAATAAACTTCTTAATTTTTGTATTTATCACATTCTAACATTAAATTTACCAATTTATATACGCTACTATAAAATATAATTTGCCTAGATCTATTTAAGTAACTTGCTTTAGATCTAACTAACGTGCTCTCTTGGTGACAAATATTTTATAAAATGGATACAGTTATAAATGTAATAATAATAATAATAATAATAGCGTTTATTGTCCAACAGAATCCATTTATAGCACAAAATACAATACTAAAGTTAAATGAAATATTAATAATTCATAGGTACTAACTAAATAACACATTTTTCGAGTATTTTACCTTAACATAAAGAAACTACTCAATCACTTCTCAGGTAGATCTCAGCCATCCTAGTAAGCTGCTTTAAACTGCAGTGAAATATATCGCAGTAAGCACTTACGGAATTATAATAGTTGCACATAAGAAATAGAGGAGAATTTAACATAAGATTAGTTCTAGCTTGTGTATTTCTGAACGTAATCGAATTTTTCACTGGATAAGATGGAACGTTAAAATTTATTTGTCGAAGAATATCAGGGCAGTCAATGAGATTGTGTAGTAGCTTGTACAGGAATATTAGGGAGGCATTAATTCGTCTAGATTCTAATGATACTACGTCCAAACCGCTACACAACTCACTATTGCTGATGCCCCTCTTGGGATATATGCCGTTAATTTTGAAAGACAAAAATTTAAAAAATTTACGCTGCACCTGCTTTTTAATTTGGATATGTACATCATAAAAAGGTGACCAAATGACAGAGGCATATTCCAGGTTATAGCATACAAAAGTGTAATACAGTAATTTAATTGCCTTGGTATTAGTGAGATTTCGACTATTTCTAATTATGAATCCATAAGATTTAAGTGCTTCTTTAACTTTTAAATTAACATGTTCAACAAAGGTGAGTTTATAATCAAATGTAACTTCAAGGTCTTTAATTTTATTCAAACGTTCAAGTTCATTGCCGTCGATAATATAAGGATGGTATATATTAGACTGTTTCCTAGAATAACTAACTACTTTGCACTTATTGGCATTAAGATTCAAATGATTTGCATTACACCATTCATGTACTCGATTCAGTTCACTCTGCAGAAAATGGCAATCATTAAGGTCGCTTATCAATGAATAAATCTTTAAATCATCGGCATAACATAAACATGGTGCAGAAATTGATTCACACAGATCGTTAATAAATAACAAGAACAATAATGGACCTAGATTAGAACCTTATGGAACCCCTGAAGAAGCTAGGTACTTTTCCGATTTGTAACCATTATAAGCAACAAACTGCGTTCTATTTGACAAGTAAGATCTCATAAAAGTCACGGCATCCTCAGAAAGACCAAAGAGACACAATTTAGAAAGTAATACGCCGTGGTGAATTCTGTCGAACGCCTTCGTAAAGTCTGTGTATATGACGTCAACTTGACCTCTATTATCTAGGGCCGCTGAGATATATTGTGTGACCATTAATAAGTTTGTCACAGTGGACCGATTGGAGACAAAACCATGTTGATATTGAGACAGCTGATTACGAGTGCGTGAGTAAATACGATTATACAAAACTATTTCAAAGACTTTCGATAGATTGCAAATAATGGAAATTGGTCTGTAGTTTTCTTATGTCTGTAATGCTTAATCTGCATAAAATAAAGCATAAACAATGTTACTAAACTAGTACCAAGCTTTTCGTAAAAATAAATAGTAGATTATCATGTTTTTTTACCGCAACCTTATAAATTTTATTATTATGATCCAAATTTTAACATTATCACAAAAAATGATGTTATAGGTCTCATTATGTGCTTTTTGAAGACGAAGCCACATTTCACAAAAACGAAAAAGTGAATAGGCATAATTTTCATTACTATGCAGTAAGCAACCCCACTTCATTAACAGTCAGAGTTTGGGATAGTATTGTTGGGGAATATGTGATTGTCCCACATTTTTTAAGGATAAAGAGATCGCTATGAACGCAAAAAGAAAATTTATGATGGTATACTAGGGTATAATGATATATAGGGTAGAAAAATGAGCTAGTTTGGTCACATACTAATAAATGAAAAATATGAGTTGACGTGATTGGTTATACACGGGAAAGTGGAAGGAAAAAGAGGACAGGGGAGATGACACATGTCCTGGTTAAAAAAGTTAAAGCAATGAAGTGGAAAAATAACAATATATTTTTTTAAAACTGCTGCAGACAGAGTTAAATGGGCCATGATGATCGCTAATGTCCTTAACCCTTTGCCGCTTAGTGGCTTCACTGTGGAGCTGGAGCCAACTTTAAACAAATTTTTTCCTACTGCTCCAGTAGTCGTACGCTAGGATCACCAGATGGAAAGCGATGTATACGTCGCGTATTTCACCTATCATGCTATTACAAAATTCTAGTGGTAGTTATGCATATTACATTATACATTTGGCGCGCTCACACGTGAATGAAAGTGAGGTTATTTATTGCTGTACAAAAACAAACATTCTTCTACTGATAAAAGGTATGTATTGTGTTCATTTGTTGATAAATAGATGAATTTATGTGTTACCGTATTAGGTCTTTATGAACTGCTTAGATAACTAAGTGAATTTTGATATTTTGATTGATGGTTCTATCGGTGGATCGGTAATTAATAGGTATGTTTTGTTACAGAATTCCAAAATTAAAATACGTCTTAATTTGAGTGCAATAACAAGTAATGACGCTTACGATTTACTAAGTGATATCACATCGAAACGATCTGACGTATCAGATTCTAAGGAGAACGAAGATGAAGATATCGACATGACTGAAGTCAGGTATTTTAAATAAACAAAATGATATTTCAGACAATAAGAACAATGTGCATGATAGTGACTGATGCTAAAGATGAGGTATCAGTTATTATTCTTAATAAGTTAAAATAGACCACCTACCCAAATATTGTCTCTAAACTCCATTCTTTCTCAGAAAACGTTGGACAAATGTTCCTGATACTTTAGAGATTCCTTTTAAATTCTGTCTGATTCGTTTAGTGAGAACCTGTTGAATATACTTGTTTTCCAAACAAATTTATACGTAGTCCAAAAAAATAACAAGAACAACACTCCCACAACAGTTGAAAAAATAAAGTGTTTTTGAGAATAAACTTTTTGATGAGAATGAAAAAGTTGCCCAGTTAAACTGCCAATTTTGCTCTCAGGAATCAGTTTATTTCTTCATGTATGACGAAGTAGTTTACGCCAATATATGCCGATGAAGCCCATAAAAAGGGGTTATAGGGTATGGGTACATGCTGATCAGTCGTCAGGATATGTTTTACAATTCCAAATATACTCCGGAAAAGTAAAACATGTAAGGTAGCAACACCTCGGGGCAAGAAGTTACTTACTTATAGTAGTTATAGTTAGTTACTTACTTAGTTATAAACTTATGAAGTTTATTTCGATAACTATTTTAATTCTGTTGCATTACAACGCGACTTTCTAAAAGACAGGATTTATGCATATGGAACAGCTTGAAAAGATAGAAATAAGTTTTCCAAATGAACTTAAAATAAATAAAAAAATGAAAAGGAGTGTTTCAAAGTGCAATGGATAGATAAAAACCCATTCATTTTCTAAGCAATTTTCACAAACCTGAAGAAAATGTAAATGCCACTGTGAAGAGAAAACAAAAGGATGGGACATCAGTGGAAATTAATTGCAAGCCATTAGTAAACGATTACAATAAATATATGGGCTTTGTACGTAAGTCTGAGATATAAGTATCTTGCTACGAATTGGATAGAAAATCTAAAAAGTGGTAGCATAAAATTTTTTTTCCATTTTGTTGACCTTACATTACTAAACTCATATATTGTTATGATGTGTAAAATTGAAAATAATATTGGTGTGCTCTTAATAGATTTCAAAGTACAAAATATAATAATTCAAATAATTCAACTATAAAAGATATTTCGAAGAAATGAAAGTCGATTATCCTGGATGGCCTGTAGTAAACAAAATTTAAGATATGCATAAATTATTTTCTTTGTAAACTATATTCGAGTGACGTGAGTGAGCTTAAGTGAAGTTATAGAACAATGCGACCGGGTTTTCCAAATGGACTTGTACAGTGAATAAGACAATAGAATAGATTATTTAGAAATTAAATTTCTCCGTTAGTTCTTAAGAATTTGTAGAAACCGATTAGCATGTTAATAGTTTTTAGGAAATTAATAATTGTAGGTAAAATTGTTGTTTGTTATCTAAATGGTAGATGGGGATAAGTGTGACGAACTCTGATTGGAGGAGATTGAAAAAAAGTGGGATAGGTATGTAGGAATGAGAGTTTAGCTAGTTTTTTGAGAGAAAAAGATAATCAGTTGTTTTCCAAGGGTGCAAGGCGAACAGTCGTTTTTCTCTGGCGGTTTCCAAGTGATAGTAAGCATTAGAAGTGAATGTTTGTGAGTTTTTGTGGAGTAAGTGTATCTGACGGAAGCTGATCCAGTAAAATATTGTAAGTCATACTTTTCTACTTATATATTCCAAGAGTCATTTAAATAAGTTTAATTAATTAATTAATTAGCTAATTAATTGCTTGGCGCACCTCTGACTTTTAATATCACATTAATATATAATTTTCAAACACACAATAACTGGTGTGGAAAAAACTATTATATACTTATAACGTCTATTAAGGACTTGGTGAAAAGAATCAAAATATGTTGGTCATTGACGTTGTAACTACATATAGCGATTTGACTAAAGTGTATACGAGAAGTATTCACAGAATTATAAAAAAATCCAAACAACGTGAAGGTAAGTCATATACCTCTGTTGAAAAAATCGAAACCAGAGAAACAAACATATTCAGCTTAAAGAGGATATTACGTAGATCTGCCATTCTTAAAACAATTCATGCTTTCTTTTTTCGAAATAAATTTCCGGCCTTAAAGAAAGTCCCAGATAAAATGTATTCCGATGCTTTGATACCCAAAATATCACAACATATATTATTGTAACATTAAGGTAAATAAACAATAAATATGTATAAAAAGAAGTAGGAACAGTATTCTTAGAGAAAGAGAAAATATTATTTAGTGGCAAAGACATTATCGGAAAAAAAAATCCAAGACTATCGTCATGAAGGAGAAAAATCTACTATTTAGACGAAACTTTACTAATTCAAGGCTTTACTGTCTCAAGTTAATATTATCTATAATCACAACCTGACAACAATGTTGTTAAAACTCAAGTATCATTTCTCAGAAATTAGTGTCTAGATTTTTGATACTCAACTCTAGGTGTATCGATTGAACGTCCCAATAGTCTCAATATTCAACAAAATCAATTAAAGAATGATATAATTTCAAATTACTTATTCGACATATTTAATCCTGCCTTTTCTTGCTAGTTTTCAACTATTCAATAGTAAGTTAATTCAAGACCACTCGCCGACTACCCATACAATTACCGAAGCCCAGAAGTATATCAAAGTTTATTGTTCCGAAAGACAAACGACCAGCTTGACATAGAGTTACGCCATTGCCGACCTTCCCACTCTCTAAGAGGAAAACGTAATCCCATACTTAGCGAAAACAAAGAAACACAAAATCGTGTCGAGCACAGTCACTAATTGGGGCTCACACTACCATACCAGCGAGATTTAAGCTTTTTATATTTACGTCTTTTGAACATTTCTTGTTTTATTATTTTCCTTTTACAATGTCGTTTTAATTTCAAAAAACTGTTAATCTTTTATACCGTCAATTATAAACAGTAGAAAGCAGCACTAAAATTATACAGATACTTTGTAGGCGTCATTAAGTTGACTAATAAGCACATTTTCTGCCAATGGAACTTACGAAAATTGTACTAGACAGTTAAACACAATCTCTTTTTTAGTTTTTTTTTCGGCTCAATTTCCGGCTCAATAATCAATCTGGTCCGTTTACAAGACAGTAATCAGTTGCTGTTGGCGGATGCTGTTAGTAACTCGTCTGTTTTTAAAATTTATGCTATTTTTGCAGCGTATAATATTGTTTAAATGGTAACAAAATATTTAAAACTTTGTGCATTTTAATAGACTACAACTGTTTTGCACTTTTTTTCATTGAATTTTATTGAGAAATTGCATTGAAAATTCTTCTTAAAGGTATTTATGAAATTATGAAAACTATTATTTTTTCAAAAATTTTTACAATATCAAAATGAAAAACTGAAATAAGTCTATAAAAACCATAAATGCAGGTTCATTAGAAAAATCTCCTAGTTGTTACAGCTGCAGAGAGTACTTTTATCTTAAGGAAAGATGTTCAAGGCTATGTGCTAGAGAGCAGAGGACTTTTGTCATTCAAAGACATATTCTTATATTATGTGAGTAATTTATCGTATTTTAGAAAAATCTCTGTAGTAACTAATCTTCATTAAGTGCCATCTCCGCGGCGGAGCTCGGCAATCATCATAGCTATAGCTAGCTAGTAACTAATACAAACCAACAATTGAAAAAAGAATAAAGGAGAAGATACACTTTCTAAAATAAAGTGTAGGTTCTAGAAAACTAGAGGTAGAATAATTATTTCATAAATTAAAGAACCATTGTCAACTGCCCTTTTGAATTGCCTTTTAAGAAATTTTTTCACACTTTTTAAGGTGTGTAGGTATCTTTGCTGCTGATCGATTAAAAATTTTCTATCAGAAGAAATCTGAAACAAAAAGCTAAAGCTTATTCATATGTTTTTTGTACCGAAATATACGTGGACGATGCCTTGCACTTGTCTTAAAATGAAAATATTTACTTATAACTTTAGAGCAAGCTCGACAAAATACTTTTCTTTCATCCATTTTAATTCAGAATATAGCTGAATCCGAGCACTTAGTTTGGACATCGCGATATAAAGTCACGGGTTTCGTAATAAAATTACACTATAATTGCACTTTTAAAATGTACCTAAATACACACGTTTACTTTGTTTAAAGCAAAAATCATAAATCACAAAACTAATCTAAATTACGGAGATTCATATAGCTACTTATTCCCAAAAGCTTCACCGACACTTCCGCCCGTTTTGGATTTCGGAAAATCCCGTCCCACTTAAAATGCTACTAATTTACCTAAAACCTTTTATTACTATAGCAGGTATGACCAAAATAATTAAAAGAAACAGAGGTTTATTACTCGGGGACTCTAAATGAACAATTTCAAGAAATCCAGATTTAGCCATACGGCTCACACTCCCTCTAAGGGGAAAATTCACTCATCCCATATACCTACGGTATCAAAAGGATTGAGCTCTGCTGGGATTCTTTCCGTTTTATCGAGCCCTAGATGACTTGGTATGTTGGAGTATCTCCCAAAAATTTTGGTACACATCTGGAAGTGGCGAGGAGTACAGCTTTCTGCATGGTCTTATAGTGATGTTCATTTAGACCCAGCTGTTTTATGTTCTCTAGGAGGTTTTTGGGAATAACACCAGTAGTAGATAGAATAATAGGTACTGCTGGGTACTTTCCATTCTCCATTGTCTCCTGATTTTTTATTATTATAGATTTAGCCATACGGCTCACATTCCCTCTAAGGGGAAAATTCACTCATCCCAGATATCTACGGTACCAAAAGGATTGAGCTCTGGTGGGACTCTTTCCATGTTATCGAATCCTAGGTGACTTGGTATGTCGGTGTATCTCCCAAAAATTTTCGTACGCATTTGGACGTCGAAAGTAACACAGCTTTCTGCATAATCTTATATAGATGTTCATTTAGACCCAGCTTTTTTATGTTTTCTAGGAGGCTCTTCGGGATGACTCCAGTGGTAGAAAGAATAATAGGTATCGTCTGGGTACTTTCCATTCTTCATTGTCTCCTGATTTGTATTTATAGCTCTGTACTTGGCGATCTTTTCGTTGTATTTAACACGTAAATTATTGGTGTTGGGTATCGCCACATCAATAAGTGTTGTTTGCCTAGTAATTTTATTAACTAGTATGAGATCGGGTCTATTATGGGCCACTGGTTGGTCTGTAAGCACAGTGCGGTCCCAGTATAGCTTGTAGTTGTCATTTTCAAGCATTCTATCAGGGACGTATTGATAATAAGGAAGATGGTCGGTTTGGAGAAGTCCCAGTTTGTCAGCTAGTTCTTGGTGAATAATTTTTCCTACTGAGTCATGACGTTCTTTATAATCAGTACCGAGAAATGCCTGGCAGCCACCGGTAAGATGTTGGATGGTTTCTTGGGCTTGGCATCCATATCGGCATTTGTCATTTTGGACTTGAGGATCTTTAACAATATATTTCAGGTAATTTTTAGTTGGAATAACCTGATCCTGAATGGCAAGTAGGAAACCCTCAGTCTCGGGAAAGATCTTTCCTGATGTCAACCAATAGTTCGACGCTGTATTGTCGACATATTCTTGGCTGATCTCATTAAGATGTCACCTATGCAGAGGTTTACTCATCCAGGCGCGCATTTTGTCTTGCTTAGTCAGGTGGTTTACGCGCATTTCTTGTTCCCTCAGTTTAAGCGGCGTCGTATCATCTATTGCGCAAATTGCTCGATGTAAAGTAGTTGTCTCAGCCTGTACCTGAAAATAAGTTCTTAAATTAGCAATTTGTTTATTCAATTGCTCACCTATATCCATAAGTCCTCTTCCCCCTTGATACCGCGGTAATGTTGTTCTCTCTACTGCACTACGTGGATGATGTTTTTGCGCCTTTGTGAGAAGTGTTCTTACTTTCCGCTGAAGACCCTCTATATCCGTTTTTAACCACTTTATAATACCAAATGAGTAGCTCAGCGCGGAACAGGCGTACGTATTTAATGCCTTAAACAAATTTTTACTGTTAAGATATGACCGATTTAGTTGTCTTACTCTTCGCACGAACTCCGATTATTATTATTATTATTATTCCAGATTTAGCCATACGGCTCACACTCCCTCTAAGGGGAAAATTCACTCATCCCAGATACCTACGGTATCAAAAGGATTGAGCTCTGGTGGGACTCTTTCCATGTTATCGAGTCCTAGGTGACTTGGTATGTCGGTGTATCTCCCAAAAATTTTCGTACGCATCTGGACGTCGAAAGTAACACAGCTTTCTGCATAATCTTATATAGATGTTCGTTTAGACCCAGCTTTTTTATGTTTTCTAGGAGGCTCTTCGGGATGACTCCAGTGGTAGAAAGAATAATGGGTATCGTCTGGGTACTTTCCATTCTCCATTGTCTCCTGATTTGTATTTCTAGATCTCTGTACTTGGCGATCTTTTCGTTGTATTTAACTCGTATATTATTGGTGTTGGGTATCGCCACATCAATAAGTGTTGTTTGCCTAGTAATTTTATTAACTAGTATGAGATCGGGTCTATTATTGGCCACTAGTTGGTCTGTAAGCACAGTGCGGTCCCAGTATAGCTTGTAGTTGTCATTTTCAAGCATTCTATCAGGGACGTATTGATAATAAGGAAGATGGTCGGTTTGGAGAAGTCCCAGTTTTTCAGCTAGTTCTTGGTGGATAATCTTTCCTACTGAGTCATGGCGTTCTTTATAATCAGTACCGACAAATGCCTGGCAGCCACCGGTAAGATGTTGGATGGTTTCTTGGGCTTGGCATCCATATCGGCATTTGTCATTTTGGACTTGAGGATCTTTAACAATATATTTCAGGTAATTCTTAGTTGGAATAACCTGATCCTGAATGGCAAGTAGGAAACCCTCAGTCTCGGGAAACATCTTTCCTGATGTCAACCAATAGTTCGACGCTGTATTGTCGACATATTCTTGGCTGATCTCATTGAGATGTCGCCCATGCAGAGGTTTACTCATCCAGGTGCGCATTTTGTCTTGTTTAGTCAGGTGGTTTATGCGCATTTCTTGTTCCCTCAGTTTAAGCGGCGTCGTATCATCTACTGCGCAAATTGCTCGATGTAAAGTAGATGTCTCAGCCTGTACCTGAAAATAAGTTCTTAAATTAGCAATTTGTTTATCCAATTGCTCACCTATATCCATAAGTCCTCTTCCCCCTTGATACCGCGGTAATGTTGTTCTCTCTACTGCACTGCGTGGGTGATGTTTTTGCGCCTTTGTGAGAAGTGTTCTTACTTTCCGCTGAAGATCCTCTATATCTGTTTTTGACCACTTTATAATACCAAATGAGTAGCTCAGCGCGGAACAAGCGTACGTATTTAATGCCTTAAACAAATTTTTACTATTAAGATATGACCGATTTAGTTGTCTTACTCTTCGTACGAACTCCGAAGTTAGTTCAGTTTTCATTTGTTTATGGTCAATTTTCCGCGCTTGTTTTACTCCGAGATATTTGTACATATCATTTTCACTCATTGCCTCGATGTTTTGGCCATCTTGCATATCGAAACCTCCGGGCTGAATCTTTCCTCTGACTATATTTAGTATACGGCACTTGTCTAGTCCAAAATTCATACTGATATCATTTGAGAAATTTTCTACAGTTTTTAGCATCTCATCTAGGTGGTTTCGAGTGGAAGCCATTAGTTTTAAATCATCCATATACAACAGATGATTAAGCTTCGCTACAACAGTGTTGTTATTTTTGATGCTAAAACCTGAGTCAGTAGAGTTCAGCAGCTGAGATAGTGGGTTCATTGCTAGGCAGAACCAAAGTGGACTCAACGAGTCCCCCTGGAAAAGCCCCCGGTTAATAGGGATATTTTCAGTTTCGATATTAATTTCACCCGGTATTTGAAGGTGAATTTTAGTCTTCCACTCTGCCATTATATTCTTCAAAAAGGTCACGAGATTATCATCGACTTTATATATTTTCAATATATCTATAAGCCATTCATGCGGCACTGAATCAAAAGCCTTCTTGTAGTCAATGAAGGCAGTAAAAAGGTTTCTTTTTTTGGTGTATGCCTGGTTAGAAATGACTGAGTCGATAATAAGTTGTTCTTTGCAGCCCATGGAGCCCTTAGCGCATCCTTTCTGTTGAGGCTCTATGATATTGTTCAGAGCACAATGTTGGTAGATACGCCGGGCCACACAGGATGTGACCAATTTGTACAAAGTTGGAAGACAAGTAACTGGGCGGTACTTTGCTGGATCTTGGGTATTACTTTGATCCTTCGGTATTAGATAAGTGGTTCCCTGAGTAAGAAATGATGGTATTTCCTGTGAATTAGAAAGAATATTATTAATAAATACTGTTAAAAGCTCATGAACACTCCAAAACTTCTTTAGCCAGAAGTTTTGAACTCCGTCTGGTCCAGGAGATTTCCAGTTATGAAGCTCTTTGATAATGTTCGAGACTTCTTCAGTGGTGAAAGGTTCATAAGGAATATTACTGTAGTGTTGACAGTTGTTCGTCGTTTGTTCAATCCATCCAGCATTGTTATTATGAGTAGCTGGCGTCGAAAGTTGGTTTCCCCAAAACTCATGAATTTCTTCTTGGCTTGGGTAGGATTTATTATTTGCATTTTCTACAGTGGAATTAAGTTTCCTATAGAAAGCCTTCTCTGCTTGCTCAAAAAGTATGTTGTCGCATTTCCGGTGGTTACTAACTTTGTACCTCCTCAGGCGGCCTGAGTAAACAGATAGTTTTTGTTTTAATGTGTCCAGGCATTGTTGAGGTGTGTTGTTTTCTGGATCATGTCGTGAGTGTCTTAGAGTGTTAAACAATATTTCTTCAGCTCTTTTGATGATTTTTCTACTTCTTACTCCTCTTATGTATTCTGTTATTTGTCCAATGTCCCTACGCAGTAATTCAATCTTCCCCAGCAGTCGTTTTTCCCAGGGTGCTATTCTGTTACCAGTCCTTCCGATGTTGGTACCCCGTCGTGTTCTGATCTTAATGCCCATAACATTAGCAATTGCTGTTGCTGCACAGTAAATCAGCATATGCAAATATTCTAATGTGTGTGCTTATTATTATTATTATTATTATTATTATTATTATTACTATTATTATATAACAAATAAGGACAGAGAAGCGAGCTCCTATTATGCCCAAAAACCAAAAAAATATCCTTATAAAACTAATACCAATTATAAAGTTAAGTAAAGTTAAACATTTAAGTACATCATACAAAAATTGTGAAACAATAAATAAATAATGCGGCCCGAAAATAACATAATCCTATAAATAAAATAAAGCGCTATCAAGTTTTTAAAGATGTTAACTCTAGTTGCCGATATGGTGTCTTGATCCAAATTGTTCCAGATATAATCTATTTAGCAAGAAGTTCACCCTGGACCTTGCAGTAGTTTGTTCTCTCTTTAATTTGTAACGATGACCTCTTAATCTTTCGTCTTGATTTAAAGTGAATGTGGTGTTTAGGTTCCCAAAATTATGATTTAAAATACGGAAGGATATAATTAGGTCACTTCGAAGACGTCGCTGCTCGAATGTCGTAAAATGAGCCATGGATAGTCTATCTTCATATTTAGGTCTTACACGGCCGTATGTATGCCAGTCTTGTGGCTTTACGCTGAACATTTTCAAGTAGGATTTTAACCCGACTGAGATCTGGATTCCACACTGGTCCGGCAAACTCAAGAATATGTCTAACGTATATTGAGTAAAGTTTACTAACAGAGGTTAGAGTTAAAAACATTTACCGATCAAAAACAGTTTCGAGTTTGCACGTTTACACACCGACACTCTGTGATCAGATCAATTTAAGTCACTATTAATTATCACCCCGCCGACATCGTTGTGGGAGGTGACCGGAATGTCCATTAATAAAGTACGGCAGTGATGGGTTATTTTGTCGATATGTAAACCAACGCATTTTTCAATGTTAAGCGAAAGTAACCATTCTGAAGACCATTTGAATATTGCATCAAGATCAAGTTGAAGAACATGCTGGTTAATGGTTTGATTCACATATAACTTCGTATCATCAGCGTAAATGGAAAATTTACTGGATACAATGAGCGGAAGATCACTAGTGTAGATTCAAAAAAGTAGCGGTCCAAGTACTGATCCTTGTGGGACTCCACTCTTGACTGGCTTATTTAGTGAGTATTTCGCAACACGAACCCTGAAGTATCTGTCGGACAGAAAATCTTGAATCCAAATGTTTAACTTTCCGCGGATACCATAGTGACCCAATTTAGCTAGTAATCGACGTTTTGGAACACGGTCGAAAGCTTTGGAGAAGTCTAAGTAAATTACACTGGAGCTTTCTATCGGAGGTAGAAGTTAGCTTTAAACAATTAGCGCATAACAATGTATATAATTAACTTTGTGCTAGTTTTAGATATGAATTATAATTATTGGATTGATAATAAACAGCAAATTTATAGTTATCACTTACTTGAATGTTTAAAAACACAATCACAATAAATAATTTCTTGGTTTTTTAAAACAAGTTTAAAATCAATTTAATTTTAATTTGTCGGAGTGTAGCAAAATACAACCATCTCGATCGAAGTCTGAAGACAAATTTAGAAAATATTGGCGTTATACATTCTTTTTTATAAAAATTTTAATTTTAAAATTTTTTTTATATAGATATATGAAATTTCTTGTAAACATATGAAATCTAAACAATTTCTTTTAAAAATGTGAAATTTATGCAAAATATACCAGATATATAAAAAATGTATTTTACATATATTTCGGTTTCTAAATGATGTTGAAAAAGTCCAAAACAAAAACTTGTTCCTAAATGCAATGAAATATTTCATTTTTACGGATAGTAAACATTAACCCCTTTGTTGCATTTATATCAGAACAATCATGGCTAAATTGGAGAAAATTGTGTAGCGCAACCGCTAATAGGATTCTCTTTTGAAGCCAATACAGAATGAAAGATTAGGGGAGAATGAAAACGTAAGTAGGTATATAATAAGCAGTGTTACTCGACGCAGTACTCAAAGGGTGGATGTAATTTCGCGAAAAGCGCAAGTAGTTTAATATTCCGTTTCCCGACGAAAATTACGTGCAATAACGAAACCGGGAATTTTGTTTGTTTGCTGCTGGATTCTTATTTTCTTTGTGCACGCTACATGCCGTCCCATTTGTTATTAAAATGGTGCAAGAAGTAATGGGTTTATCATTTCAAAAATGTTCTGTTGCTTAAAATTATGCATATTTCGCACTTCAAAGGTATTTAAATTTACTCCAAAAGTACCTAATTAAAATTTTGTTTCAAAACGAGATAAAACGACAAAAAACTGCTCGAAACGCTTTGTGTTAATATTACGCTTTTTTCACATTTTGAACTGCATAAAATATATATATATATATATATATATATATATATATATATATATATATATATATATATATAATAACGGATTTATTACGGCTGTCGCCGCTTCTCCGCCCCCAATTTCCATCTTTTTCTGTCATATGCAGTTGCTTCTTCTAAGTCTCTTGCCGCCATGCTTCATCAATATCGTTGCGCCAACTTCTCCGTGGTCGTCTTCTCTTTCTTCTTTCAGGAGGGATCCATTCCAGTACTCTCCTAGGCTATCTGTACTCTGGCATTCTTTTAACATGTCCGAACCAGATTAATTGTTTTCTTTCTATGTCATCATTGATATTTCTCTCCATTTTCATTTTGTTTCTTATTTGTTCGTTTCTAACTCTCTCCAGTTTCGATCTACCGCAGCTTCGTCTCAGATAATCCATTTCTGTCGTCATAAGTTTGTTTCTATTAGCTTTGATGACGTCCCATACTTCCGAACCGTAAAGTGTAATACTTTGGACTATACTACCGTAAATGTGTTTTTTGGTTTCTCGTCGAATTGTTTTTGCCAGAGAAGAGAGTTTAAGGCACGGGTCGCTGCTCTGCCCTTGTTTATTCTTTCCCTGATTTCATCTGCGCTATTTCCCTTCTTGTTGAAAATGACCCCCAAATATTTGAAGGATTGCACGCCTTTGATTTTGTCGTCTTCCAAGACTAGGTCACATATTTCATCTGTTCTCACTGAGAGATATTCACATTTTGTCATATTCATGTTTAGACCTGCCACCTCATATTCTTCTTGCAGTTTTCTTACCATATAGCTAAGATCGTAGCTGTCTTCGGCAATTACTACCTGGTCATCCGCAAAGAAAAGTGTATATAGCTTGTTTTCTTCCACCGTTATTCCCATGTTTCTACATTTTTTTACCCATTTCACTAAGGATCTGTCCAAATAGATTTTAAATAAGGTGGGTGACAGACAGCAGCCTTGTCTTAGTCCTTTTGTTGTTTGAAAAGGAGAGGTGATTTCTTGTCCCATTTTAAATCTTGCAAAGTTTTGTTCGTAATATTTTTGAGTGGCGTTAATAAGAATTGGGTTTATTTTCAAGTTACCCATTTCTATCTATAGTTGGGAGATCGATACACTGTCATATGCTTTTTCCAAATCTATTAAAGCTATATGAGTTTCTCTATTTCTCTGCACTTGTTTTTCCATTGCAATTTTTAATGTGAAGATATTATCCATAGTGGAGCGTCCGGCCCTAAATCCCGCTTGTTCTTCGGGTTGTATGTCTTTAATATCATTTTCTATCAGGTTTCGTAGTACTTTTGAGTATAGTCGGCCTATAGTAGCAATCACTGCGATCCCTCTATAGTTTTTAGGATCCATCTTTGTGCCTTTCTTGTGTATTGGAGAGATATACGATTGTCTCCATTCTTCTGGAACTTCTTCTCCGTTTAAGCATCTTTCGAATAATTTTCGGATCATCTCAAACAGTTTTGATGATCCATACCTAATCAACTCTGGATGTATTCCGCCTGGGCCTGGAGATTTTTTAAATTTCATTCCCTTAACTGCTTCATTCACTTGTTCTATTGATATTTCGATTTTTCCTTCTACTTCCACTTGTTCATTTGTCTGTTTAAACCTTTCTCTTCTCTCTGTTAATAAGTTCTCAAAATGCTCTACCCATGTGTTCTCTGGTATTCTATTTATTATGACTTGGTTTTTTGTCGTTGTTCTCATCGTTTTTATAGTTCTCCATGCTTCAGAGCTCTTTGTCCCTCCTATATGGTTGTCTAGGTAATGGCATTTTTGTTCCCATGTACTATTTTTCTTTTTAACCACTTCTCGTTTGACTTCTTTATTCAAGTTTTTATATTGTTGTTTTGTATGTTCGTCTCCCTGTTGTAATAACTGTAGATATACTTCCTTCTTTCTTTTTACTTCTTCTTTACCTTCTTTCACTTCTTTATCCCACCAATATGGTTTATCTACTCTTCGTACCTGTGGCCCTAAGGCTTCTAGCGCTGCGTCTTTCATGCAGTTTTTCGTATGTTCGTATTCATCCGTCGTTGATCTGTGTGATTCCTGTAGTTTTTGTGTTAGTCTCCAGGAGTAAAGTAACTGTGTGCTCTCGTTATCTAGATTATCTAAGGTGTACGTAGTTCTCTCTATTTTTTTTCTGTGTTCTTTGTTGATATCTGTGTGGTTCCTGTCTACGAATGGTGTATATATTTTTTCTATTATCAGGCAGTGGTCCGAGCCGCACTCTGCTCCTCTATTCACCTTTACGTCCTGTACTCTTAACTTAGTTTGTTGTCTTGTTATGAAATAATCTATTATCGATTTTAGACCTCTTGTGTGCTGATACCAGGTGTATTTATGTATGTTCTTGTGGGCGAAAAAACCATTCAAAATCTTTAACTCATATTGTTGGCATATATTTATGAGTCTTTCTCCGTTGTTGTTAACAGTTTCTTCTCCATGCATGCCTACCACTTTACTTTGAACTTGTTTTCCTACTCTGGCATTCAGGTCTCCTCCGCATAAAATAGTCATCGAAAAAATCTTTATTAACAAATTAAAATTAAAAATGGTTGTAAAAATTACTGAAAAATAAAATATGTTGATAATTTAGTTATTACCAAGTTTACCAGAAGTATATGGCAATTGTCATTTGAAATTGGAGATCAAATGGTTGGAGTTTGGGTCTTAGAGATAAAAAAGCCTGTCTAGGTCTTTGCTATGCTAAAACTCTATGACTCTAACAGAACATACCAACAAATCCTACTTCCACGTCCACTTTCGTGACCCATGGGCAATGCATGGCATGCAATAGGTGTATGCTATATAGTTCACAGGAGGGGTGATGGCTAGATGGCTGATGGAAGTTTTCGACGCTACAAAACTGGAACAGATCGGCTAAGGTATGGTAAACATAACAGAAGAGTTCCAAAGCGAGACATACTGGACGACAAAAGTTACGAACGAAGAATAAATGATGTAAAAACCTTCACCTGGAGTGTAACAACCCTATATCAAAGTAAAAAAATAAAGAATCTTTGTAAAGAACTATCACATTACCAGTTAGGTATCACAATCATACAAGAAGTACGGTGGATTGGTCAAGAAATATTAAATAACTGACAACAAGGTGTATAATGTGTCTTAATAACAGACATAACGTTGGAACAGCTTTCATAGTCCAAGGTAGATCACTGCAAATAGTCCTTGACTTCAAACCGATCAGCAAGAGTAAGTGTTTTAAGAATCAAGGGCAAATTCTTCAATGTGAGTATAATGAATGTACAACCAACGGAAGAAAGGGATGAGAAACAAAAATAGTAGTTTTATGAAAAATTGGAATCCGCTAATGATATATGATAAACTCATTTCTCTCTCATACATCACCACAGGTCTTATCTAGTAACTATATAGTACGCCTTCTAAAGATCTACAAATACCAAATGTAGCTTTCTTTTCTTTAAGCTATATTTCTCTATCAATTGTCTCAAAGAAAACAAGACATCCGATTCCTCTTTCCTGGCATAAACTTAAACTGCTCTTATATCTATGTCTCTCTCCTCCATGCATTGAACATCTTTCTTCTTTATATATCCCAGTCATAATTTGTCACAACATATCAGTCCCTTCGTTTCCTAGAGCCTTCCAAAAGTCCACAAGTTTTTTCACGTTCTAATATTGAACAATTATTAAATTGTTTATAAATTATACGCATAAATGACCTAGCTATATTTAAGCCACTTGATAGAGATTTGACTAACACGCTCTCTTTTTTGTCAGTAGAAATGGTTTTACTCTCTATGCAGTTTGTTACTAATGCCATTGTAAGATAGTTTCTAAATAAGTCTGTCGATCTTTTAATGAAGAAGAATATATATTAATTTTGTCCAGTCCTCTACCCAGATGCAAATTTCCCGTATTCTTTGGGAAATTTGGTGCATTATATCCACTCCGATGTCATCTCGGGTCCACATCATTTTGCTTGAAGTGAACAGTATAGTCAAGAGATCTGGGAGTTCAGGAAACTGAGATCTCAGAAGCTCCGAAGAAGATATCAGATAGGATATCGAAATTCCGGTATAGGGAAAATCGACGTGGTTTAATCCGGAAGTCAGGTTAGTTTGATAATAATTATTTTTGTAATAATATCAATCTTATCTTATCTAGTTTTCCTGTTACCGACAAACGAGTAACGAGTACCGAGTAAAGTATACTGAACGGCTTTCAATTTCCTCTTTGAAGTCTTTATCAGCTCAGTCTCAGTCTCCTGAGCTCCCAGATTACTTAAAACTCATAAATCTAATATTCTATTGCGGCCTATTTTTAATGCATATAACTGCTCTACGCAAACCAATGGCAACATACTTAGCCAAAACTTTTCAACCTCTTCAAATTATTTTAAAAAATTTTGGAGCTATAGCTCCCATTAATTTCTATAAACAACCAATTATCCGAGAAGACATTGAGATCAAAGAACGCCCTAGTTGTCTCAATAAAGCGGACGGTGGTATACGGTTACCTTCGACGTGAATGCCTCTCCTCAATCATAATAAAACATCGTCCTATTCCATGAACGGACCCACCAATCTAGTTCCCGCCGTCAAGAATTTGCGCCTTCATTCATCCAAATGCCTTCTTCTTCTTCTTCTAGTGCCGACTCCACTATTGAAGGTTGGCTATAACTATAACTATTGCAAATTCACCTCCATCTTCTGCTTTTATTAAAAGCGTCTGTGTGCTGTTTTTACAGCCAGGATATTTGTCGTCTACCAGGGCCTCTTTTTCCTTCGATTTTATCCTTCATAATCAGCTGCAACAACTTGTACACTCGTACTCGTTCTAAGTATGTGCTCCAAATATGCCGTCTTTCTTCTTTTAATGATGGTCAAAAGTTCTTTGTCTCTTTAAAAGTCAACATTAACCGTCCAAACTTCGGCATCATAGAGAAGAATAGAGTAGATATAACATTTTACCATCTAATATCGGATTTGCAGATTGAGTTTTTGGTTACTCAGAAATTTCCTCATCTTCCAAAATACTGCTGTTGATTGCTCTATTTTTGATCGAACTTCTGATCTCGCATTTAGATATTTACTAATCCAGATTGTGTTTAGTAGTGTCTGCAGGTCTTTCTCACTTTCAGCAATAATGACTGTATTATCTATATTTATCTTGATCCCTTCTGCATAGTTTTTAAATGCTTGTGTAAATAACTTTTAGGAGTATATTAAACAGTAATGGTGAAAGTATACAGCCTTGTCTTACACCTCTACTTATTTGTTGCATATCCGTGCTATTTTCATCTAATGTTGCTAGAGCCTGTTGGTTCCAATAAAGATTTCTCACTATGTTACTGTCATTTTTGTCGTGCCCTTTTGGCTTTTGACATTCCATGAGAATGTTATGTTTAACTTTGTCGAAAGCTTTCTCATAGTCTATAAACGCAATGAAAAGATATTTTTGTTGGTCTCGACATTTTTGACCAAGAGTTGTGAAATTATACAGAGCTTCTACTGTTCTGAAGATATTACGAAACTGTCTATTACTCATATCCGCTTCACACTTTTTCTAAATATTTTTGCATGTATAACCTTTAAAAATGTTTTGCTTTAAAAATAATTGTGGCATCAAGCTTAATGTTGCCCAAACGTTAATTAAGTAAATCACGTACAAGTGCGTGGTTTGAGGGTTTAGGAAATTGAAAGGAAGCTCTCATGAAGACCGAAATACATAGTAAAGGACAATATCAAGAATTCTTTTATATTTAAGTAAACCATTCTGATAAGTTACGAACTATAATTTTTCTTACTGATTAATCTAACCATATAGTTTATTCAAGACTTTTTAGCATGTCTTCTCTTAAGAAATACTAAAGGGATAGATATGATCATGTTCTCTAAAGATAAATATATAATTTGAAATATTGTTTGTAAAAACGATTTATGTACAGTATATTTATCATTTGCCGCTACTATATTAAATCAAAATTTTCAATGTAACAAACATACACTAATTAAATATCCGGTAAAATTGTATAGTAACATCAAACTATTGCATGTATATCTTCATCAAATAATCAAATAAAGGTATATCCTCCATGCAATTATTCCTAATTTTAGGATACGAACTACATAAATTCATGAAATTGGCCAGTGATTGCTAATTTCCAATATTCTCTTGCCGCCATCGAAAGAACATTACCATACAATTCGAGCATTCAACGAATCACGATGGAAAGGGTAGATTGAAATTGTTTAAATTGTAGGAAAACGGCCATTTTTAGATTATACCTTGAGAAAGACAACTCGTATTATTTTATGATTATAATAAATATTTTTGAGTATAATTTGTTTTACTAGTGTTAGCGGAGTAACTAATTGTTTTACATTTTGAGTTTTTTTACTTAAAACATAGACTTGTGGTCAGTTTATTTAAAATTTGCACTAGTAATTACATAACAGTGTTACTTTTGATTTTGGTTAATTCTTAATCATAAAAGAAGACGATTAATTTTGGATTGAAATTTTTAGTTACGTAAATCTAAAGATCTTTGTGTTGAGAAAATCTTGTCCATTACTGCTCTATTAGAGAGTATAGCACTTGGTCAGAGAGAGATAACACAAAACTATTTTGTATCCCAGACGATAGTGAAAAGATTGAGTCAAAAACTCAAAGAGAAGTGACCTCTGATATCAGTTAGGAAGGGCCAGTGTGGTAAAAAACCTTCAATGTGGTTTCAAATGTCGCAGGCTTGTTAAGAAGCCAAAACTAACACCATAAAGGTTTAAAAAACGCTTAACTTGGGCCAAGATCCATAAAGACTGGTCTATTGATGATTGGCGTAAGGTAAATTATTACAAATTATTTTATTTTCGCACTTTATAATTGTTATTCACATTCACAGGTTTGATTCAGCGGTGAAGTCCCATTTTAACTTATGTTTGTATATTTTTATGTCGTAGAAGGAACCATACGACAAGACCAACATAAAAGGGCTTTACAGACAAGATGGGTTCCTGTCCAATAAAAAGGTGAAAGGAGCATTTTCAACAGCTGTTAAACCCAGAAAAAGAACAAAACGAAAATGAAGAAATAATTCACCATACAGCAGAACAACTAGTTGAGCAACCAACATTGGAAGAAACGATAAACGCCATAAAACATCTAAAAAATAACAAAGCACCTGGCACAGATGGAATAACTGCAGAACTGATAAAGAATGGTGGTCATGCGCTATGAAGGCGTATCCATAAACTAATCGACCGCATATGGACACTAAAAGTTTTTCCAGTAGATTGGAAAGTAGGAATCATACTTCTTATGTACAAAGGGGGAGACAAACGACTGCCAAAATTTTAGGGGCATAATAGTTTTAAATGTCGTCTACAAGATATTATCAGGAACTATATACAGCCGCCTGGAATCATTTTCGGAGGAGTTGATTGGTGAATACCAATGTGGCTGCAGACCAAAGAGGCCAACTATAGACCAAATACATATGTTAAGAGGTATACATGAAAAATGTGTTGAATATAACATACATATTTACAACTTGTACTTATATCTATTTCAAACAGGCGTTTGATGGAGTATATCAACAAGAGATGTTAAAGCAACTATCGATGTTAGGGATACCCAATAAGTTGGTTAAACTTATACGAATGACTCTGGAGGGTTCCAAAGCTATGATGAGAATAAATGGAGATATGACGCAGGCCTTTCATATTGAAAATGGAGTTAGACAAGGTAATGTCTTATTAACGACACTTTTTAATCTAACTTTATAAGCTGTTGTTAGAAAATTGGATATAAACGGCTGTATTAATACAAGATCAATGCAAATATGCGCATATGTTACCATTATAAGCCGCAACAAACGGGTATTAAGCGAAAAAGTTATAGAACTGAAACGAGAAGCTGCTACGTTTGGTCTATATATAAATGAAAGCAAAACAAAATATATGGAGTGCACAAAATCGAATCAACATGAGAATCTGAAGGTAGACAACCATACTTTTCAAATATGCCTCCACTTTTCCCTAACTAGGCTCAATAATAAATGACAACAATATCAGTCAAGAAATACAAGCACGGATTTTTAGCGGTAATAAGTGCTTTTATGCATACAAAGAATAAAAAGTAAGTTACTGAATCGTGAGTCTAAGCTTAGAATCTACAAAACAGTAATTAGACCAGTGGTCACATAGGGACGTGAAAAGTGGACTCTCTGAACCACTGATGAAAAGCGCAAAAAAATGAATATTTGAGCGCAAAATACTAAGGAAGATATTTGGACCAACTCAATGCAGCGATGGTTCGTGGAGAATTAAAATGAACCACGAGCTGGATGAACTAATGCAGAGCGCAGATATTGTTAGATTTGTAAAGTTACAAAGACTAAACTGGCTTGGTCACCTAGAAAGAATGCCAGATAAACGATCTGTAATAGTAGTCCAGAGATGGAAGCCCCAAGGAAACAGAACAAGAGGAAGGACCCGTAAAAGATGGATAGACGACGTAGAAAGGGATCTTAAAACCATGAACATCAGGCAGTGGCGAAGGAAAGTATCCGACAGGGCAGAATGGAACAACATTGTTAAGCAGGCCAAGACTCACAAGGAGTTGTAGCGCCATTAGAACAAGAAGAAGAATTTTCTGTAAAAACTTATAATACTTTCTTTATAACTTCGTTAACAGAATTTCTATTTGTCGACATAATGCAATAAATATAAAAATCTTTTAAAACTTCTTCATCACGATAAATCTATAAAATGGTGCCCCATTAAAAAATACCATATTATATTCTCTAGGACACTCTAGGTATATTTACGTTGGCGATATAACTTTAACTTTAAATTTTATCGAAAGTTTTAATCAACGGCCAAACTTAACAATGCTTTTTATATATTTTTTAAAGGAATACACTGTTTTAAGAATTTTCATTAAAATTTTATTAAAACTATATTTTAAAAGACTTTAGATGTGACATCCTTCCAAGAAACTTAAAATTGAAAACTTTAGAGCTAAATGCAAATTCATTAAAGTTACTTCATTATAAAATAAAATAGATATTTAAAATTGATTTTGCAATTTCTGTTTGTCCTTTTCTTTTTAAAGTTAGACGGAATAAATAATCATCAGTACGTATACATTAATTAAGTTTTGAATGCAACAAGCCACTTTTTTCTGATATAAGCAGATTAATTTAATATCAGGCTGTTTGATAAAAGGTTCAATAAAATGAAATAAAAGTAAAACTTAAAAAAGTAAAAGACCAACAACAACGACATCTACGTCATAGACTCGACTCGCAAGAGGAAAAACTAATTATGTGGAAGGTATATGATCGACTAAAAAAACACTCCTTTCAACGGAAGCTGTTAGTCGATATTATTTTTTAACAGGAGTACCAGGGGCAACAGTTAAACGTATTGTGTGCGAGAAAAGTTGTACGAAGCAAACAAAAATATCCTCCGCAGAACTATACATTCATTTTTCTTTGAAAATAGAGCTCCAACTCAAATTTGTATTAAGTAAATAAGAAGAAATCTATAATTTTCCTAAAATGAGCCGTGAATTATTGCGAAAACCATTACAAGGATAAAAATAATGTCTCAATTAGGGAATATCGTGAGGCAAAAAGAAAAATTTATTGCTTCGATGAGACTTCGGTTAACGCCGGACATACAGCCGAAAAAGTTTATCAAGATACAATAGTAACAAATGCACGGTAGGCCTTTGTTGAAGATTTATCGATAGGATTGCGAGCACCGTCAGTTAAGGGCCAGCGTCTAATTGTTGCTCATATTGGCAGCGATTTGGTTTTCTACAAAACAGTGTCTTAGTTTTTATATCGAAAAAAAACTGGGGACTATAATAAATAAATACACTCCACATGCTTCAAGAAGTGGCTCCAGAACTATCTTTAGCGTGTAAATAGTAACTCTGTCGTAGTAGTGGATAATATATCTTATCACAGCCACTTACAGAGCTAACTACGAGAAAAATGTGTTTCATTTTTAAAGGATAAGGTCAAAGCATAACTAATGACAATAATCAAGGAGCATCGTGATATATATCGTCAATATGCTGTTGACTCAATGGCTAGACTTCATGGTGTTTTGAGACTACCACCTTACCATTGCGAATTAAATCCAGTTAAATTAATTAGGGCTCAAATTAAACATATGTTGCCAAAGAGAACGTAACATTTAAAATTAACGATATTCAGCGCCTACTACAAACCAGTATAGATTACATACATACTTACGCTGTTGACCATATCTTGAAAATTGAATAGAAAATGTGAATGTTGGATGGGATAATGGAAAATGTTATTGAACGTGTAATAGTAAGGATATGTATATTATATCACCTGAAAATATTTTTTTAATTCCAAAATGAATTAGTGTCTTAGTTTTGTTCTTTTTTTCTAAAGGAATGTGTATATAAAAGAGAGTTAAGTTTAGCTTAGGTTCGAGGCACTCATTTTCGAAAGAACTTAATATACTTAATATCAGCTCCATTTTATGGTTAGTGTAAAACTTTAAAGTCCTTTTACAGAAACAAGCGCAGACGTAATGTATGTAATTTCTTTGTTATAATCCCTTACTACTTTAATTAAAAATTCTTGTAACAGCAGCTGTGAGAAGTAAAAACAAATTTTACCATTTTTACTTTTATTAGTTTAACAAGGATTACTGTAGTTATCTTTTTGATTATATGTAGTAAAATATATAATAAGAAGATAATAGAAGACTGTTAATAGTTAATTATTCGATAAAAGCTAATGATAAAAGAGCTTTCGTTTTTAATATAATATTAGAGTTTTAACGAAGAAAAAGAAATAAATTATATCAAATTATATCTACCACAAAATAGTTATAAATTTAGGGATAAAGAATGGATCTAATAATTAGAACAATGTTTAAAATCAAAGATAAACGATCAGTGCATAAAAAAATGCAATACATTCTATATATTCCTTATAAATTGAAATAACTTCATATTCATATTCATATTCATATTTCAAAGGACCCCGCACAAATTTTATGGAAAAATATGCCTTTTGCTAAATCTGCCAAACTTTGCCATGTTCTTGTCGAACAAAAGTCTCTATGGGCACAATGTAATGAGTCCGTCACTTAACCAATTCCTAAAGTATTTGAAACAAAGATCTTTAGATCTTTAAATCCATAAAATTTAAGAACCTTCGGTCGAATATTCCACGTGAAAACACCGACGGGTCTCAAATAAGGTAAAGTGGTGTGGATGCACATCAATCTAACTATTCAGAGCGGCAGCATCTAGGATCAGAATAATCATGATGATTGCCAACCTCCGTCGGGAGATGGCACGTAAAGAAGAAGGAATATATAGTTTCTTTTTTCAAGAAGTTTAGTTCTGCTGAAAGTTGGATTCTGACAACTTCTTAATGATTTATGGTCACATTTCCTTCTTTTTTCATTCAAGTAAAATCGTTGATTGAAATATTGGATATAATGTTTCAATCAACGGTAATATTTTATATGTTATAAAGATATTGAGACAAAATTATTTTCAAGCAATTTTATTTCAATTTTCGATTCAGAAAATCATACAATGGTTCCAATTGAATTAAGGTCGTAGCAAGATTTTAGATCATTAAGTTTTTTTGATCACCAAACCAATTTATTTTGGCACTTTTTATAAGTTTAAAAAAACCTTGGTTTGTTTTTCTCTTCCCTTCTTTCCTACATAACTAGAACTGAACTAAATAGGAGTTATGCTTTTTAGGCGGTATTCCTTAAATACATAACAAGAACATCACATTCACTAGAAGTCACCTGGGAAGAATTGGGATACTTAAGTTGGGGTTTTTGTTTTTCTTTGGAATATACTTAATTTTCACAAAAGATTGGGATTTATTTTATCCAAGAAGAAGTTCTCTTACGGTTAACATCTCCTGTTCTAACAGAAATCAGCAGGAAAACCATCAGTGACTTATGATATTTTATTACATTATGTAAAAAATAATAAATGTTAGATTGATGATAAAAGGGGAACAAGTCAGAACTTTTTGGATAAAGAAGTTACAGCAAAGTATTAAACCAGCAAAACTTTCTTCTGGCAAACAAGGCGGAGTTGCAGTTTATGTAAAAGAAAATCTTATGTATTCTTCTCTTAATCTAAATAAATATAATGTAGAGCAAAGTTCAGAGTTTTGTGCAATTTATGTACCTTTAATAAAAATCAATATTTTAACTCTATACAGATCGCGCAAGGGTGACTTTGACTTGTTTTTGGTGAATTTTGAGAATGTCATAACGTCCTTGCTTAGTAAAGCAGACAAACTGATCATACTTCACATCCCAGTCCAGTAGGTGCATCATCGAGAACATTATGACAAATTTTTCTGAAAATATCTACAGAATGGGAGTATTTGAACCTTGTTTTTCTGACCATCGTGATTAATTTTTTTTTATTGAATCCAAGTATAAAGTTGTTGACACTAATCAAACAGTTCAACCGTTTATTACTTTTTCTGGTTTACAAAAGCTTACACGTATGCTAGCTAGTACAAATATGGACTTTTTCTACGATATTAATTATGACCCTGATTTTTTAACAGTTTTTCTTACCGAAACTTATAACAATTTAATATTAAAGCATTTTCAACTAAAAAAAGTACGACAAGCTGCTAAAAAAATACCCATGCAATGGTTTAATAATGAATTAAGGTCTTACAGACCTAATCTTTCTCTTATTAAACATGTTGCAGATGCCTCTAAGGATCCCGATTTCTTCAAAGTATATAACCAACAAAAATTAAATATAATCGGTAATTATAAAGTAATAAAAAGTCAGCTTACTGCAATTTTATTACTAATTCCAATAATAAACCTAGACACTGCCGGAAAATAGTAAATACATCGAAAGAAACAACACAAGATCCAGTTCGGTACGACCTGATCTACCTCCAGACGAAATAAATCAATTTTTTACTACAGTTGCAGAGAACATAATTACATCTCTTCTCACTATTATTGTCAATGTCGTCTTTAATTATAGAAATTATCCTTCTTCGAGCAAGTCCTTTTTTTTCGCCACTTTATGGAAAAAGAGATCTCTTAAATAATAAAGTCTTTTAGTAATCCAATTGTAGGGACGTTCACGAAATTAATAGCATAATTGTAAAAGAAACTTACCAATTAATTGTTACACATTTCACTCATCTTATTAATTTAATTCTATCAACTGGAGTATTTCCAGAAGTACTAAAATACTCAAAAGTACTACCAATGTACAAAAAAGGTGATTCCTCAAAAACTAACAATTACAGACCCATAAGCATTATTTCTACTTTTGGCAAAGTGATTGAAAACGTTATCAAACAACAATTTTATTTCTATTTTAAGTCAAATAATTACTTTAGCAACTCACAATAAGGATTCAGCAGTGCTCGTTCTACGACTATTCTACTAATCTTGTGAGTGATGTGATTGAGGGGCTTTAACAAGGCAATCACATAGCAATTTCTCTTTGCGACTTGTCGAAGGCCTTTGATTGCGTTTCACACGACGTTTTGCTCCACAAATTAAATTACTATAAAATCAGAGGTATCCCTCTTAAGCTTATAACTTCTTATCTATGTGACAGACACCAGGCGGTAGTGTCTAAAGTTCATTTCTCCGATTTCCTATCCGTAAAACATTGAGTCCCACAAGGTTCAGTCTTAGGACCTCTTTTGTTTATTATTTATGTCAACACTTTGCCTAAATTCATATCTCCGAACAAAACCGTACAATTCGTAGATGATACGACATACGTTATATCAGGAAAAAATAATAATGATTTAAAAATGTCTCTTTCTACTGAATCAAGTTCATAGTTTGCTGCAAACAAACTAAAACTTAACTCTAATAAAACGCAAAGTTTGGTTATATCTGCAAGTAATTTACAGAATGAACCAGATAACAAAGAGACTGTTAAACTATTAGAATAGATAATCGACTCAACTGGTCGGCTCATATGTCATAACTTAAGAAAAAGCTATTAAGTTCATTATTTGTTATTCGCCAACTAGCAAGGGTTGTCAACTTTGTAACATTAAAAATGATATATTTTCTTTACTTCACTCTCACCTAAACTATGGTTTATACATATGGGCAATTCAACAAATGCACTTCAAATTTTTAGAATGCAAAAAAAGCTGTCAGGATTTTAGCAGGAGTTAGTTATCTAGAACACTGCCGACTTTTCTTTATCAAATTCAAAATTATGCCGCTACCTACTCTGTTGATATTTTAAGTTCTAACCGAAATTCACAGAAAATAGTCTGATCTCTGCCGACTTTTCTTTATCAAATTCAAAATTATGCCGCTACCTACTCTGTTGATATTTTAAGTTCTAACCGAAATTCACAGAAAACAGTCTGATCTCCATGTTCACAATACGCGAAACTGTCAATACCTACGAACAAATTGCTGTAGATTTTCAGAAAAGTGATCTTTCAGAAAAAAATTGTCTTAATTATAACTATTAAAATATTTTGCCAAAAAGTATTAAACAGCTCAGAAGAATATATGACTCATTGCAGAACATCCTCTGAACTGCTTACCGTAACTTTGCCATAAATCTTTTTTCTGTTTAATATGTGTTCTTGTTTGTATATATTTAAGTTACGTTTTATATTCCTTTTTTATATACTATGTATTTTTTTTGACTTGCTACAAACAATATTGATATCAGTTATGTAGTTAAATAAATACTCTACTCTACTCTTCTGAAAAACTGTCAACAAAATCCAAACAGCGCTGAGGTTTGCCAATGTTCGATTAGATACAGCACCACAAAAAAGTACAATTTGCCTTCTTTCAACTATTTTTTTTTTAACATTCAAACATTTGCCCTAAATGTCAATCTTTTGTATTATTAAAGTAACGAATATCGGCGTAACGAGTAAAGGCTTCTCTAACATCTCTATTATACGCGGAAGGAAAACTGGGTAATGAAAATAAGTTAGTTTGACAAGTTAATTGAGAAGTTTCTCAGATATAATTAATTAATCCGATCCAATCCAACAAAACCCTAAAATGAGTTACGCACCTTTTATGTGCCTAAATTAACTGAAAATTTTATGTAAACTTTTAAGAGGCCTATAGCATCCGATTATAAATTTAAATGAAAGTTGCTTTATTAATTAAATTCTTGTATCGCAGGTGTTCGTCAGGACAAGGAAATTGATAACATTGGTTATGCAATGTGAAATTGAAATCATTTGTGTACAATATTTTGTATGGAAATATGGATGATTTTAACCATCTAAATGATGAACGACTTTAATAATAAGACTATCACAGTAGGAATAATTTGTTAATAAATTATAATTAGACTTTAATAAAAAGATTTACACTAATCATTGAATTTTGAAGAGGAAGATGTGTTGTATGCTAGTGACAACGAAAACAAAGCTGTGTCCCACAAGGATCTGTCCTAAGCAGCATACTATTTCTCCTTAGTATTAAAGATATTAGTTTATTCATAAACGACCCTATACAATACGTATTATATACTGACTACATATTATTCTGTCATGGAAAGGCCACATCCAGCACAAATACTTTACTACAAAACACGCTAAGTAAAATAAACAACTGGGCCAGTCAATCCGGCCTTAACTTCTCCCCATCCAAATCCAAAATTATTCATTTTACCAGAAGACAAAACACGCAATCTCCAACCATTACTCTGAATGGAAATTTTCTCCAAGTAGTAGATCAAATAAAGCTTCTTGGCATTATTTTCGATAAAAAACTTTCCTGGAGACCACACATTCGAGAACTTAAGAGTAGCTGCCTTCAAAGGATGAATATTCTTAAATCACTAGCTCATTATAGTTGGGGAGCCGATGAGGAAACACTACTAAAAATATATCGAGCTCTTATTCGCTCCAAACTTGACTATGGTAGTGTTTTCTACATGTCATCAAGTAACTCACTACTATGTTCACTAAATGTAGTCCAAAATACTTCCCTTCGACTCTGTTTAGGAGTATTCCGATCCAGTCCGGTGGAAAGCATTTATGTAGAATATTTCGAATCTTCGCTTCATCTGAGACGACAACAACTTCTACTGCTTTATTTCGATGGAGTTTCAGCAAATCCTACAAATCTCACAAGAAATCTCATCTGTAATAGACAATTACCAGTTACTAATAATCCTAGAATGGTACCATTCACTATAGAGATGTTAATTCCTTATTTAGATATCAATCTGTTGTCGACCAGCCCTTTTACGGTCCCTCAAAATCCTCCATGGATATGTAAACTTCCAAATTTCAATATCGAATTATCCAAATATAATAAGAATGAAATATCACCTTCCGTTATTAAACAAAGATTCTATGAAATACAACATCAATGCAACTTCGATAAGATCCTTTACTCAGATGCACTTAAGACTGAAGAAAGTGTTGGCTGTGCTGTTACAACGACTACAACCATCGTCAACTTGTTTCGACTCTCCAGCAATTGCAGTATTTATACTGCTGAACTATATGGAATACTACAAGTGGTGAAAACTCCACTCAACGATGATAAAACTATAGCAACCTGTACGGACTCTCTGTCCTTCATGCAGTCCATAAGAAACGTATATTCTATACACCGAATAGTTCAAGAAATCTAGAGTATATGTAATCGCCTTCAAACTAATGGAACTACAGTAACAATATTGTGGGTCCTATCAGACGTTGGTATTCCAGGTAACGAAAAAGCCGATCAAGCAGCAAAACAAGCATGTTCCCTTAACGTAACAACAGACATTCAAACATCATCAGATTTAAAAAGAACAATCAAACATAAAATAATGGACCTTTGGAATGATCATTGGAAAAGAAGCAATACCAAGTTAAGCGTTCTACAACTAAACATTTTCTACCACCAGCTCCCACCAATGAAAAGAAAGGACAAATCTATCATTCGAAGATTGAGAATAGGGTACACACGCCTTACACATGGACACCTAATGAATTCCAGTAACCAGATTTTGTGCCAGTACTGCAACAGCACGACTTCCGTAACTCATGTACTTCTTGACTGTCAACACTACCTAGCGGCCAGAAGAAAATACAATCTTGGTAACAACCTAAAAGACATACTTATTTCAAACAGCAGCAACTATGAAAATGTATTAAACTTTTTAAAAAACACAAAGTTATACAATTTAATATAAAACAAAATGTATTATAAAAAATGTATTGTAACTAACTTGTACCCAATGTAAAGTATTAACCATGTAAACATGAATGTAAATTGTACCTGTGTCAATGACCATTAGCTGTCGGGACACATATTTTCGAAATAAAAAAAATCGTAAACTGCAAGAAAAAAAAGAAGCATTTATTGGTTTACTTATCATTTTTGGAGCACTGCACTCTGTTCCATAATAAAAATTTGCACTGTTAATAAAAATTACATCAAGATAATATGATATTTATGTCGAAACCTAAAGGTAATGATCCAAATATAACCTGGAAATACACGTAAGTCTCCAGAAAAGAGTGCGAGAAGGTTTTCTATATTATATGGGCCCTAAACTTTAATATAGAATGTGTTAAAATAGATAAAACTTAGTGACCTACATATAAAACACATAAAAACACATAAAACCAAATAGGTATTTTACGCACTTATCGCAAATCCCCATTAAAAACATTGTTATATACTTCAAACTTTTCTCTTACCTGCTTGAATACCTCTCATAGCTGGATGTTCCATACTGTTATCGTCTTTGGAATTTTGAGATTCGGTGCCGAAAGCCCCGTTACCTTCTCCCGCCTCTCCATCGCTCAATCTGTCTTCGCTGTTTTCTATCTGTGATCCGCCTCCGTTTGACTCATCACCTTTGCTGTTTTTCTGATTTGACAGCACCTGCATCTCCCACATCTGTTCTTGTCTGATATCGTCATTGTAATCCTGGAACAAAATTGTATTTTTAAAAATCGTTATATTGTCGTTTATTTATATTACACGTGAAGAAATATGCGTATTCAAATGTCAAGTATATGTATATTTAGAATTTCAAAGATGTATTCAGGCAGGATTCTTTCCTGTCAGTAACAATTTAGATCACCGCTTTCCTTTCGGTTCTATATAATCTTTTGGTGATCACATTTACGCTCTAATACCGCTTCATTCTTTTTTCGTTAGCCGAGGAAAGAGGTCTTTCAATTTTACGTCATATTTAAAATTTTATAAAATTTGCTCGATATAAAGGACGATAAACAAAAGCTAAAAAAACTATCTTAATTATACATTGTTTTGTAAAGAATTTAACATTAAAAATATTACTCAAATAGTACCTTACTCTCTGTGTTTGAAGAGGGTCATCTGCGATTTCTCTTCTTGACATTTTACCGCTACAATCTTGTGATCGGTAAGCAATATACCGACAAAATTTGCAAAATTTTGACATCATAAACACTGAAAAAGTTATAGAGGGAAAACTTAAAAATTTTGAAATAAAATGTTTGCTTATTAGTTTTATTATCAGTCTGTTATCCTTAGTCACACACCTTTCTTACTCATAGGTTACACTCATCTCTATAAAAAGCAACCTCAAGTTACATGGTACGAAAGTCCGGACCTGGCAGAATCACAACCAACACCTGCGGCTTACTCTGCAGTTTCCCCAGAAGCTGCCGTATTGTTCGTTTTATTTTGCATTATAAAATTCATTATTATTCTTGGTCTTGTTAAGTTTAGATGTATTAAGATTGTAGATTAGAAATAAAAAATAGTTTTTTAAAAAACAAATTTCATTTTTGAAATTTAAATTTGGCGCAGTCAGTAGGATTTGTGCGAGTCGCGAAACTGTGAATTTCGTATCTATCGGAAAGCAGACTTTTTCGGGACTTTGGTGTTTCAACGCCTTAAGTGCAAATCCAAAGAACATTCCGTTTAGTGGAAAGCAGCCCCCATTGGAAAGCAGCCCTTCAGTGACAGCAGTCCTTCATTTGGGTGGACGAATTTGGAGAAGTAGTTGGCAAAGACTATCGAGGTGAGTGCCAAGTTCCTTCTTGCCTTCCTTATTTATTTTTCATAAATTCGGAAGATAGCTTGTTAAGACATTGTTTATTAGACGATATTTTCATTTTATGATTGACGCTGATTCCTTGGTAGAATCACTTAAGAATCTAAAGATTAACTTTAAAGGTAGGAAGAATAAAGAAAATAAAAATATTAAAATGGCAACTAACCAAACTGTTCAAGCTAATCGTCCCATTAATTGGGAACTATTTAAGTCAAAAATTTCAAATATTAGACCTTATGATGGAGATACTAATACTTTAAATAAATTTATTTATCTTTGCGATAACTTAATTACTACATATAGAGCATATAATGACCAAGAATTAAATGATCACATCTTTGAATGTATTCAAGGAAAACTTATAGGAAAAGCTGAGCTTATGGTAGGAAATAGGGTAGAATTAAATAATTGGGCACTTTTAAAAGCCGCGCTTATACAATGTTTTTCTGATAAACGTAATTTACAATCCTTAACACAAGAACTTACTAGAAATAGGCCACAAAGAAATGAAAATTTAATAGAATTTGGAAATAGATTACAATTGTTAGTAAGTAATATAGTACAAAGAATTAACAATGATACTAATCTTGATGTAAATCAAAAAGCTGTTTTCATACAATTTTGCGAAAATACAGCACTAAACACTTTTATTACGGGTTGTACCGGCACATTAAAAAATAATATGCATTTAAAAGCACCAGCTTCTTTAGAACACGCCATAGCTTATGTAAATGAATTTGAGAATTTCGAGAAATTTTATTCAAGTAATAATGACAATAAGTCGCACCAAAATAAAGGCAATTTCAGAAATCAGAATTTCCCTAATCCAAACAGGCAATTTTATAATCCCATGAATAATCAATATTTTCAAACAAATTCTTCTATTCCCCAAAATCCAAACTTTAATACAAATAATAATTATCCCCAAAATTTCCAATGGCCTCGCCAACCTATTAATGTACAGCCTCAACAGCTACCCCCTAAAAGACTCCCAACTAACTCTGAAGTCTTTGGACCTTCCCGAAATACGAATGTTTTCAGACCAAATCGAACTCCCCAACATCGCGCCCCAAAGCCGGAACCGATGAATATTTCCACAAATTCTAGATTCCCTTCAACGTTCAACAGAAGAACAAATAATGTTAATAGAAACTATTTTCAAAATAATGGGCAAAAGCCGAATATTATAGTTGAAGAATTATATAATAATGATTGCGATAGACAAGAATGCGGACAGACGCATAGCGACGTCGACGCAGATATCTATTCCGGTGAGCAAGTAGATTTAGATTATTTTCCTCAGAATTTTCAGGAAACCACCTCAGAAAACCAAATAACTTAATCGAATTAAATTTAACCTCTAATAACCCTTTACCTTACATCACTATTTCTAATCCCCCACTAAAATTATTAATTGATACTGGTAGTACGAAATCAATCCTAAAACCCAGTATTGCTGAACAATTTTATTCAGATTGCATATATTCTTCAAACGTTTCAATTTCTACGTCTCTTGGCACGAAAAATATCAAATACCAAGCAGCCATACCGGCGTTCCAAGAATTTAATCGAAACAACATACTGCACTACATATTATATGATTTTCATGAGTTTTATGATGGCTTGGTCGGCGTTAATGACCTATTATCCATGAAGTTTAACATTGATTTTAATAATAAATGTCTCGTTAGCAGAGACACAATAATCCCTATTAAATTTAGAAAACCATCAGACATAAAGTTTGAAATATCTGTTGGCCCTTATGAGAAGATTAGAAAAGAAGTCCCTGTGACCGTACCGAACGGTGAAATATTAATTGATAAGATAATTTTAGGTGATATGTATGTACCAGAAATGCTAACTGTAGCAAATGATGGTTTAGCTTTAGTAGAATTTGTCAATGAAACTAATAAAAATTTATCTATAACTTTATTAAAACCCATAAACGCTTATCCATACGATTCTAACGTTTATCAATGTTATAAATTTGAATTTTCTAATAGACAAAATAATTATAAAATAGATAAAATGCAAATCCAAAATCTTATTAGAACGAATCATATGAACGCGGAAGAAAAATCCGAAATTATTAAATTATGTTCGCGATATAAAGATATATTTTTGAAACCCGGTGACCCACTTACATTTACGTCAAAAGTAAAACATGTTATTAAAACAACCGACGAGGAACCTGTACATGTAAAGTCGTACAGATACCCTTATGTTCACAAGGAAGAAATTAAAAAGCAAATTGACAAAATGTTAGACGACGGAATTATTAGAGCCAGTAATAGTCCCTGGGGCTCCCCACTTTGGATAGTAAAGAAGAAACTCGATTCTTCCAATCAACAAAAATTTCGCTGTGTTATAGATTATAGGAAACTTAATGATAAAACCATTAGTGATCGATATCCGATACCCAATATTACCGAAATATTGGACAAATTAGGACGAGCACAATATTTCACTACTCTTGACTTAGCTAGCGGTTTTCATCAAATCGAGATGAGCCCCTGCTCCATAGAAAAAACAGCATTTAGTGTTAATAATGGACACTACGAATTTTTAAGAATGCCTTTTGGCTTAAAAAACGCACCATCCACCTTCCAAAGGGTAATGGATGAAATATTAAAGGATTTACAAAACAAAATCTGTATGGTATATATGGACGATATAATTATTTTTAGCACAAGCCTCCAAGAGCACATTCAAAACTTAAAATTAGTGTTTGCAAAATTAAAAGATGCACAATTAAAAATACAAATCGATAAATGCGAATTCCTTAGAAAGGAAGTTGAATTTTTAGGGCATATAGTGACCCCAGACGGAGTTAAGCCCAATCCAAAAAAGATTAGAGCGATTAAAAATTTTCCTACCCCTCGTACGCAGAAAGAAATAAAGTCCTTCTTAGGTTTGTTAGGATACTATAGAAAATTCATTAAAAACTTTGCAGCTATAACTAAACCTATGACCATGTGTTTAAAAAAGGATCAGAAAGTTATCCACAACAAAGAATTCTTAGACTGTTTTAATATTTGTAAAAATCTTTTGACTTCAGAACCTATTTTAGCTTATCCTGACTTTAACAAAAATTTTCAATTAATAACTGATGCTTCTAATTATGCAATTGGCGCTGTTCTCATGCAAGATAACCATCCTATATGTTACGCCTCACGTACGTTAAATTCAGCCGAAATTAATTATTCAACCATAGAGAAAGAGTTACTAGCGATTGTATACGGTTGCAAATATTTTCGACCCTACCTCTTCGGTCGCAGATTCCAAATTTTAACTGATCATAAACCCCTTCAGTGGTTATTTTCTCTTAAAGAACCAAACTCTCGCCTAGTACGGTGGAGACTTAAGCTCGAAGAATTTGATTATGATATCCAATATTTAAAAGGGAAAAATAATAAAGTAGCCGACGCGCTTTCTAGAATTAAAATAGATTCCGATTTAAATGCTCTCGAAACGGAATCGATGGACGTTAATTTAGGCGCTATAAATGAAATAATAGATAATGAACTACGCAACCTTGACGACTTACCGCAACTTTCAGAAGGAGACCTTGACTCCTTACTAAATGATGGATCAACTAGTAAAATAAATATTATTTCGGACATACAAATTCGACCCCCTCTCGAAAATCCCGAAAGAGATGACTCTGACTTAGAAACCTGTCATACCTCTTTAGAAAATCCCATTCTAGGTATACCCATAACCGAAAAAGCCCTAAATACTTATAAAAATCAAATTATATTAACAGGTGGAGAAATAAATAAAATAAAATGCAAAAATGAAAAAATATTCGATAATAATAGATTTTATGTTACTTTACCCCAAAGAAATATTGAAGAAAGTATTTTTAAATTTGTAAAAGAATATATAGATCCCAAAAAGATTTATGCGTTGTACTTTAAAGAAAATATTTTACCAGAAACATTTGTAGTAATAGTTCAGAATTATTTTAAAAATTCCGCTTTTAAATTTGTACATTCCACAAAATTTTTAACTGACGTAATAGATACTCAGGAACAGAAAGAAAAATTAGAGTATTATCACATACACAAAAAAGGACATCGCGGCATGAATGAAATAAAAATGTCCTTAGGATCACGTTACTATTGGCCAAAAATGGCAGAAGATATCGAACGATTTATAAATAATTGTGAAACTTGTCTTAAAAACAAATACGATAGAAATCCTCCAATTATAAAATTTAGTCTAACTCCCACTGCATCAAAACCCTTTGAACATATTCATGTAGATGTCTTTAAAATTTCTAACCAATCATATTTAACGATTATAGATTCATTTTCGAGATATGCCCAAGCATATCCTTTACCTAGTGTCAATGGCACCTCCGTAGTGGAAAATTTACTTCTCTTCGTAAGCCACCACGGTTTACCTTATAAAATTACTGCCGACTGTGGAACAGAATTCAAAAATAATGACCTTAACGATTTTTGTAAACTTCACCATATAGAACTACATTTCACAACTTCTAAAAATAGTAATTCCAACTCCCCCGTAGAAAGGTTTCATTCTACACTAATAGAAAGCTTTCGCTGCCTTAGAGAAGAAAATAAAGAATTAACTCCTAACCAATTAATAAAACATGCTATTCTAAGCTATAATAATTCAATTCATTCCATCACTAAGTTTACCCCATTTGAAATAATAAAAGGACACATTAATAGTCCAGATCCTTTCGACTTGGACGATAACCTTATTTTATCATACTATGTACAAAACCATAAAAAAGCAAGTAAACATTTATACGAAATAATAAAAAGTAGAAACGAAGAAACAAAAGAACAAATAATTAATAAATTAGAAGAAAATCGAAATGACCCTCCAGATTTCTCTAACCAGAACGTTGCATACGTCAAAACAAAATTGCGCGATAAAAAGGCACCAAAATTTAAAAAGACTGAAGTAGTCCAAGATTCAGGCCTTATCTTACAAACTAATAAAGGAAATTACCATAAAAATATAATCAGAAAACCCAAAGTAAAACAAAAAATATCTTTTCAGGAAAATGAAAATCCGGACAACGTGTTTGCTCCTGATATTCCTGGCACTTCAACGGAGATGTGAAGGAGAAGATGTAAAAATTACTCCTATAACGAATCCTTTGTTACCCATACTATTAGGACCCTGTAAAATTATTTACACTAAGCATACCTTTATACACTATCTAGATTTAAGAGAGGTAACTAAACAGATAACTAGTTTAACTAACCATTTTTATAGCCTTAAGAATAGTCTAATAGTAAGTAACGCTTCTAACCCTATATCTTTTCATAACTTAGCTGAACAAATGACAAAAAGAACCGAATTCTTAATAAAAATTCTCGAAAGAAAATTTGAAAATTTACATCCACATATTCGCTCTAAAAGAGGTTTAATAGATGGAATAGGCAAAATTAATAAATGGGCTTTTGGAACTTTAGATGCTGACGATGGAGAACGATACGATAAAGCAATTAATATTTTACAATTAAATCAGAAAAATGTAATTCATGAACTTAACCTTCAGTCAACTTTGTACAAAAAGCTTGTTAATCATTATAATCAATCTTTATCAACCTTGTGGCAAAATCAACAAAAATTACAAGACAATATAGAAAAATTTAAATATTCATTAGAAACCAAAATAATCACTTTGGATAATTACATAACTTATCAAAGTATTCTTTACCAGATTAATCTTGATTGCCAAAATTTAATAACATTTATTGACAATATTGAAAATTCGATCGTTTTCTCTAAATTAAATACTCTTCATAATTCAATAATATCTACCCAAGAAATCTCAGAAATGATGTCATATTTATCACATATATACAAAGAAGAACAAATCGCAAAATTTAACAATGTGCTAACATACTATCTGTTTCTCAGTACCCAAGTAACCTTTTACGAATCCAAGCTTATATTCGCTATCCATGTTCCTATATTCCAATCAGAAAATTACGATTTTTTCCATGTTTACCCCGTAATACAAAATCATCAAACATATATTCCCTTATATCCCTACTTGGCAAAAGGAGAAAAATCACTATCGATAAAAGAAGAATGTCCCATCCTCGAAACCAGATACTACTGCCAACAGGACTACACCCAAATAGATACCTGCACCTATAAATTAATTGATGGACGTAACCCAGAGAAATGCTACGCCACTGAAGTAAATCTACAAGAACCCATTATCGAGCACGTCATGGAGAACCAGATCTTAATAATCCCATCCAGTACTGTCAAATTAATCTCAAAATGTGAGTCCAATTCGTTTTTGGAAATAAAAGAACCTTCGTTAATAGAAATCCCGCCAAAATGTGAAATAGAAGTTGGAACCTTAAAATTTTCAAACAATCCACGAATCCAATCTGGAAAAATCATAATATTACCAAAACTAGAAAATTTCTCGACTGAAAAGGTAAATTATCAAGTAACCAATTTGAGCAAAATCGATATGGAAGGACTATACGAAATTAACAGAATTACCAGAAATCTTTCACCAGTAGAAGAAATTGGCTTTCCAACTACACCCATTATCAGCACCGGTTCAGTCATCTTATCTATATTAATACTAATCATTATAATTTACATCATCACCAGATACCGGAAGTATTGCAAAAATAAGAGGGTTCCTGACGAAATTCCATTGGAAGAAAGATGTCCCCAAAATTTGGAATCCAAAAATACCTCCGTTATTTTTTCCTCTTAAGGACGGAGGAGTTACATGGTACGAAAGTCCGGACCTGGCAGAATCACAACCAACACCTGCGGCTTACTCTGCAGTTTCCCCAGAAGCTGCCGTATTGTTCGTTTTATTTTGCATTATAAAATTCATTATTATTCTTGGTCTTGTTAAGTTTAGATGTATTAAGATTGTAGATTAGAAATAAAAAATAGTTTTTTAAAAAACAAATTTCATTTTTGAAATTTAAATTTCTCAGTAAACATTTCAGGACGATCCGCCGAATGGTGAACAAGTTATGTAGGGAAATGTAACTTATTCTTTAAAATAAACAGATATAATTAATTCCGCGTTTTTTTCATTGAAATTAACAATTCTTCGTCTCACAAACTTTTAATTAATTTAAACTAAATAGCCTGAGGACATTCTAATATACTGCAATATACTGGAAAGTAGTACATGTATTGAAAAGAAAACAATTTCAAAAAATCATTTAGAAGTCGTCTTAGTGCTTTGTTTGTCTTCAGCAGAGAACCATCTCTAAATGAAGCCAAATGTCCGGTTAAAAATGTTTAAATCTTCGTATCTACGAATATGAACATTATTTTCTGCAGAGTTTGAGTGTTTTTTGTTTTTTTTTGTTAAGGTAGTTTGAAGTAATGAGTAAAGTTTAAGTACATATATAATAACATCGATAATATACTACATATTAAGTTAGAACTGACGAAGCTTTAGAAATATAAAGCGAAACGTCTTCGATAAACTTATGAAGTAGTTGACTTCTTTTTTTATTTGCCAACTTGAATGACCGATTAAACCTCTGAATTCACTAGTTGAATACTTTAGAAATATATATATATATATATATATATATATGAAGTAACTTAAGAAGATGATATATAACAAAATAAAGACAAAGTATATAGCACTCATGTCTTATTTTTAACACATTAGGTATCTGAATTGAAAAAAATGTGTTATATTGGTTTTGTTTTAACATTGAAAGCTTTATAAAAGGATTTAACGGTTTTACCGTCGAATTTTATCTATCAATCTGTTGACTTCAATCACTTCGCCACCTCTTTCAATTTCCTAGCCCACGCAATCCGATTTGTGGAATTGATATATGGAAATTAGGATTTATCAGCTTTTGACCAAAAAGTAAAAAACACAGATCTTTTTGGCATAAAACGCGTTTTATTTTTCGTCAACATCGAGATGGAATCTATTTTCAATATAGATAAAATTTGTGGCGAATTCTAAGGTCAGGACTGAATTTTTTGAAGTAAGCACTATAGCTTTTCTCTATAATCTCGCGTTTCTGTCATTATAATCTAGTTACACGGTGTGATACTTTCGAATACAACGAATGTAGCGTGTTTTCAGAAGAACTCTTCAGTATTTTAAAAGCTCGCGAGTTCTCTTTTGACAATGATCAAAGTGTAGCTCTGTGAACCGATTCCTTATCCGCAATTCATTCATTAGAAAATATTTACAATCAACATCACCTAGTGCAAAAAATACAAGAATCGATCCATCTTCACACTTCCCGACGGACTTCAATAACAATAATATGGGTGCCTTCTCATATCGGCATCCAAGGAAATGGGATGGCTGACAGCGCTGCAAAAGAAGCATCTACATCCAACTTACCCGTCTACAAAATACAGCTCCAAGAAGATATAAAATCAAAATTCAAAAGGAATATCCAACGCAGGTGGCAGCAACTTTGGATCACCAAAGACACAAAGCTCAGAGAAAGACAATATAATGTTAACAGCTATTTGTCCCTAGCATCTCTGAACACAAAAGAATAGGGCAAACCATGGCTGAATCAGTTCTTCGTTATGGCTCTGAAGTATAGACAATTAATGCAAAACTGAAAAGATTGTTAGCAGTTGAAATGGATTATTTGAGAAGAAGTGCTAGAACATCAAGGCTGAAAAGGGAGACCAACGAATCTATAAGAAATAACATGAATGCTACAGAAACGGTCATCAAGAGAATAGAAAGAAGAGGTTTGTAGCTCCCTAGAAGAAGAAAAAGAGGTAGACCTCGACGTTCGTGTAATGAAGGAATTCGAAGAGCGACGGAATCGAGAGGCTTGAAGGAGGAGCCATGCCTTAGAGCGAGAAGATCTCTGAATAGAGAAGAGAAGATAGCAATACAAAGATTGAGGATAGGACACACACGTTTGACACATGGTCATCTTATATCCTCTACAGACCAACAGTTATGCTCATACTGCAACAATATGCCTATTACCGCCAAGCACATCCTCACAGAATGATAACAGTACCAGACCACTGGCATTACCAACAATACCCACAGTTTAGAAGAACTTCTGAACTGTTCAAGCCGACTCGCGAGCCTAATAGACTTCTTAAAGACTACACAATTGTTTAATAGAATATAATTTACATAATATTGTTATTCTTTATGATTGGAAACTCTGTATTATAACTCTGTAGGTACTATTGTAAACCTGTGTTTCCGTGTCAATGACCAAAGATATCGAGGCAGGTTATTTCGAATTAAAAAAAAGAGAAATTTTTTAGTATTTATAAAATACGTTTAGTAAACATAACCTCAAAATAGTTTACTGTTAATCTACCTTTTTAGTAAAACGGAGTGTGAAGTTTCATCAGATATGGTCATTCGTATTTAGCTATTTGATAATCAAGGATTTACATTTTAAAAATTTCTATTTTCCAATTAAATAAACCTCAATCACTCAAAATCAAACAGATATAATGCTCAATGATGGAACATAAACGTTATCATTGTTGTTATCCAATTTAGTCTGCACTTCAATGCAACTGACCTGTTTAAACTTTTTTAATTCGGCAGGTTTTAAATATGACAATCAAAGCATATTTGTTTGAATTTAACTGTAGAGAATTTTATTCAATAATGTTTGTCAACTTAATCAATAATGTTTGTAGACGGCAGTAAAGACATATAGGGAGGATTAGTGGAATGATTAAAATATCAATTATGTTTAAATAAGAAAAACTAAAAGTACATTTAGAGTAAATTCTGCAATAAACAAAGTAAATGCAATTTACACCAACTCTTTGAAATTTCTCGTTTCTAACATGCAGTTGATAAAACAATCAGTTTTGATATATGCTATGAAATTATTGGTGTACAACCGCAACCTCATATTGTCATGGAATAAATACGGAACAAACGCTTCAATAACGCAGGGAAGGTTATTAAACCGTCACAACAAAGCATATTTCGTGTATTTCGAATATAAAGCGGGTGTACACAACAAACAAGCGAAATGAAAAATCTCAGAATTCTATTACGGCAAATCTAGGAAGGATGACATACACTACACGAGTAGCGACAATACTGCTGTGATTATTGTGCAGCTAGAGTACCTAGTTTTCTAAAACAATGCATAGAGCGTGTTGATAGATACTATTGACAAAAGAAGATTGCAAAGTTCAGAATTTGTTTTATATTGATTTCACATAATAAAACATAATCAAATTTCCTTCTTTTAAAAATTTTGTTGACATGAAGTTAAAAAAAGTGAGTGGTGTTTTATGTGACAAAAAATTATTTCCCCCATTTATACGAAAACTAGTAAAACACAGCCTATAGAAAGATTATGGCTTACCTGATGGACATTTTCGAAAAAAAAAACACAAGAGACCCACTCTGCAATCAGAAATGGAATGACGCGTTGCTTTCCGTGAAGCAAGTTTATCTCAATAGATAGGATATTACTACAGTAGACTCCCTCTATAACGAGAACTGAAATGGCAGACTAATTACCTCGTTATAAGCCGATCTCGTTATATCAGATAACAATAATACTGTGCATACATATGAATATGTAGTTTTCTAAAACATTAACTTCCTATATGAAACCATTCGGAGCAATAATATAAGTTGCTAATAAATATTGTTTGAAAGGCGTTTTTGAAAAAAGTTGTTTACTTTTATTGTCAATGAAATAGATTAAAACAAAAAAGAGTTTTTTTATTGATATAGGTTAAAACAAAAAAATCTGTACTTGCATTTTTCCCAACTACATAATGTATAAAGCCCATTTTCAAGGATAACATAAACTATTGCTTCTGCAATTGGAAGAATTCTCTCATTTTTGACTGCTTTAAATTGTTCAGTATTATTCTATCTATCATATTTTCTAAATATGTCAAACAGTTGTATTTATTGTAAAGAAGTTTATTGCGGGGTCGTTTAAAAAGGTATTTATTTATAGCCACGTCCGGGCCAAAAACGTAAGAAAACACGTTTTTCAATTTTATTTTCTCTCGTTATAACCAAATTTGCCTCGCTATAGAGGGTTATAGTTCAATAGAAATTTTACGGGACATCTAATGTACCTCGTTATAAGCGAAACCTCGTAATAACCGTGTTCGTTATAGAGGGAGTATACTGTATAAGCTATTACTCACATCATGCAAACATGATGAAAATAAACCTTTTACCGGGATTAAAAAAAAGTGTGTTAAGGCTTTCTTATCCGGGATACCTACAGGAAGATCTTCAATTGTTGAAAACTATTTTAATGGAGAACTCTTATCCTTAAATATGCTACATATGATGCTTTTTTCTAATACTGTTAAACTTAACAACATTTTTAAGAAATCTCAGAATATTGTATCTAACAATCAGAACATCTATTATCATTTACTGCCTTATATTATATATTATTAACTCCTAAGTTAATACAAATACTAAAGGTTATTGACAATAAAAAAATAGAAACAAAAAAACATCAAAACTATTTCATCTTTGCATTCAAAACTACAAAAATGTAGTATATTATAGCATAAATTGTACTCGGTGCAAAGCTGTGTATGTTGGTAAAACCGGGAGAAATCTACCAAATCGTATTATTTCCCACAAGGGTGATTGTAGAATAAAAAAAACCATCTTGTGCTTTGGCAGAGCATGCAATTGACAAAGATCATATCATAGATTTTAAAACCATTAAAATTTTGTGCAATGAAGGCACTAAATTTAAAAGAACCTTTATCCAACTGGTGTGTATTAGTAAAACTGATAATAATTTAAACAAAAGATTAGAAATTCAAAATGCAAGTAAAATTTATAATTACATTATTTCTTTATAATTCATTCATAAAACCATCAAAACCTCACATTTGTATTTTTATTTTTTGTTTACTTGTTACATGTTTTTGAGTATTTGTGAATATTAAATAAATCGTTTTTTAACAAAATTTTTATGTTCGCAATATAATTGTTAAAAACAAATTACACTACAAACTAACTTTCTCTCAAAGTTGGCATTCATGACATTAAAAGCGTTATTTGTACTTTCTATTGGTTGCTATTCTAATTTATTTAAATTTATCAAAATTCACAGTTGATTTTCTGTATATTATCGACCGTCAAATAAGTAAAACTAGTGAGAGGGATTGCAAATTGCAAAATTAGCAAATACAGCAACCTTAAATACAAAACCATATTCTCTAAAATTTAAGATCGGACACCAATGACGTATAATAGCAATATCATATATTAATTACAGTGTTTAGGTTGCCAGGTATGTTATATTGGACAAACCGGACAATGACTGAAACAGCGAAACACACAACACAAAAGTGACTGCAACGGGAGAAATAAATCATATGCTGTTGTCGAACATTTTATAAAAACAGCCCACCAGTTTGATTATAACTTGAAAATGTTGCAATCACAAAAGAAGATTGTTTATCGAGATGTGTATCAATTGAACTAAGAATGCCGTTAATAATAAAACAGACACTATATAATTTTATTTAAGCTTTGATATCTAAGCAAAAGTTATTGTATTTTAAAAACATTACCAGTAATTATTTTAGTGTAATTCGTAGTCCTGCGATGTGCTGGTTTGCATTTTAATGATTCCACTCTGTGAATTTTATTTGTTTGTATTTATGTTATGTGTTCTATGTATTAATTGTTTTTTTAAATAATTTTAGTGCACTCCTGATGAAGCTATTAAACATTAGCGAAAAAGCGAGTTTGGCGAGATAATCGAATCGTTTTATTTTTTGACCGAATAACTGGATACGTGTTTGTGAGTAAACGGATATTAAAAATTAAAATTCTTGCACGAGAAAAATGTATGTACAAGAGAACGTTTAAATGATATTTTGCACTATTTCTGCATAAAAAAAATTATCGATGATATCATCAGACTCAGATAGACGACATAATAAATTAAAACAATCTGAGAGAACTCTCATTTAGAAATAATAATCGAACCGTTTCAGAATTTTGCTCTAAAGTCTCCTGTTTTTAAAATACTGAATTTATTCGTTTCATTTAAACGCTAGAATATATCAATGATATATTAATAGTAACTGGAATTTCAATAATACTAGTCTGAAACATTTTTCCATCCACAATTGTTTTATCTCGATTTTTAAAACTTTTTTGTGATTAAACCATGTATTGAAAACGGCTTATGACCAAACACAATTAATTAAGGTTCTATTTTACAATTTTTGAAATATTAACCAAAGTTATTTCAAAAATTGAATTTTGTGAACTAAATAATGAAAATAATATGAACGAAAAATTGATTTAATTTTTAAGCTATATGAACTGCAAAAGCTTTATTATTTAATTTTAAATGATTATTTGTTTACACACATAAATTTATAAATGAGGGAAATTTTTCTCCACTTCTTGCATTATTTTTCTTTATTTAAAGAAGAACGTCGCAACAACCATAGGTTATTAACGACTATATACCATTATGACTATATACGATGACTATATATGACGACTATATACCATGTGTTACATGACTATATACCATCGTGATATATGTATAGATTTATTATAGTCTCTAATATTCTCTATCGGAAATATATTACCTAGCATGTCGGATAAATTGTTGGGATAGGCGACAATGAGGCCGTTGGGGTTTATAATGTTGGCAGTCATTTATGAATGAACAACCAAAGGAAAACATAAATTTATTTCACAGGTAGGATAAATGGAAGGTAGTTCAATATTAAAATCTAATAAGTATCTATTAGCTCGTTCATAAATAAGTACAGGACCCCTATTTCTTTTTTGATAGACTTCCTGGAACTTGTTACTGTTAATAACAGCATGATGGAGAGCTGGATTTTTTGGACTGAGATTTTATATTCGAGACATATGATAGAGTTGAGTATTTTCTTCTGAGGTTTAAGGGTGGCTCTCCAGCTTCACAGAGTAGACTGTCCACAAGACTGGTGCAACCTTCATATAACGGCTGAACTCTGAAGAGTATCCAAAGTTTTGAGAAATGCTTGGTTTGTGGAGTTATACACAACACATCCGTAGTCCAATTTTGATCTAATTAAAGCTCTATATAAATTTATTAGAGTTGGAAAATCTGCTCCCCGATTTTTATGTGATACAGATTTCATAATGTTTAGTCCAGCTTGGCGCTATAGTCTTAGCGAGTGTATATGACTTGTCCAGCTTAATTTTGAGTCCAGTTGCATGCCTAGGTATTTTATTTCTTTTGTATATTCTATAAGAGAATTGTATTAAAATAGATTTGGGAGCTTTTGTGGATTTGATTTTCGTGAAAAATGAATAGCTTTTGTTTTTGTGGTAGAAAACTGGAGCCCAATATTGTTAGACCACGATTCTATCGACTTAAGAGCTGTAGCAATACGATTATGAGCAGATAATTTGTTTTTATTTCTTGCTAGAATAATTACATTAAAGAAATTTTTACATTAATGAATTTGGCTAAACAATCTTGATTGCATATAAATGCTTCGTGAATTTCTGATTCCAATGATATTTAGTTATCTAATATTAATCTATTTTTCCTAAATCCACTTTGTTTGGGTATAATAAGATCTTTATGTTCAATATACCACATGAGTTGATTGGCAAATACCTTTTCCAGCAACTTACACATTGCATTCGTGAGAAAGATTGGTCTATAGGATTCTGCTTCAAATTTAGGTTTACCTGGTTTGTATATTGGAACTATGATTGACGAGTTCCATATTTGTGGGAATACCTTAGTGATCTATATGAAATTAAAAAGTTGCAATAATAGTTCTTGGCCTACTAGTGGTAGGCCATAGTAGCCATAGTTAAGAGTTCAGTAAAACTTCTAGGATTGTTTATTGATGAAGTGTCATTGATTAGTGGTATTCCTTTATTTTCTTCGAATCGTTTATTATTTAAGAATTCTATTGAATAGCTTTCATCACTAAAAGCGGTACAATATTGATTTGCCATTATTTTAAATATGTCGCATTCGAAAGTAAATGTCTGATTGTCTTTTATTAAGTACTTTATAAAGTGATGTGAATTTTTTCCAGATATTATTATACTTCTAATCATATTCCAGATTTGACCAATTGAAGTAGATTTATTGATTTCTGAAACAAACTTTTGCCATGACTCTTGCTTGTTTTTTTTTAATAATAAATCTATATTTAGCTTTTATTCTTTTAAGTTCCAAATAATTTTCAGTAGTTTCATTGTATGATTCTATGCAGTATTTTACAAGAAAACATTAAAAATAATATGTGAGGACCTTCATCAACGTGGAATATCTATAACTGGTGTGGCATTTTCAACGCAGCTGGTATACTTTAGCGGTAATAACACTCTTATACTGTTAATTTACACACTTCTAGTTCTAGTTTAAAATTTAAAGTTTGGTTACTCGTTTAACAACTGTTTTTAATAATTTCGTGAATTTTATTCCCTCTAGCACCGTCACATTTAAACTCGGATGTTGGCAATATCTTCCTAGTCAGTTATCGCTTTTTTTTATATATGTATGTTACGTCAGTAAAGAAACTAAAGCCAGTTTGCAGTATTTATGGAGCTGCAGTTTTGTAAATGATGGATAATACCGGTGACAGCAATACTCCTTGGAAAACTTGAATTTCTGGTAGTTTGACTTTGGAGCGACGTGACAGAACTATATAAGAACCACAACAGAAGTGTTACTTCCTCATGAAGAAAGAAATATATGAAAAATGTCTACTATGTTTATTATACCGGGTGTAGCAAAATTGCTGAATGTAATTTTTGGGATTTGCCTTAAAATGTTAGTTAAAAGAAACGATTAAGAGTAAAAAACATTAATATCTTTAGAATATTATGCATTTAAGTAAAACTTACAAATTTCTCGATATTAAGCAGCTTTTTAATGAAGTTTGGCACAATAGTTTGTGCCTTAGTACCTTATCTTAAAGTCCTATATTAACGAACGTTCGTTCCAAGTAAAAAATCAATAATGATTTTTCAACCTATCACTCAATCCAATCCGAAATTTCTCAGGGAAGTGTCTTGGGTCCTTTCCTGTACCTAATCTTTACTGCTGATGTACCTATTACAGATGACGATACAGTGGCGACTTTTGCCAATTATACAGCTGTTTTAGTTTCAAACAAAGACCCAGACATAGTATCTGAAAAGCTCCAAAATTACTTGCATACATTAGAGAATTGGTTGACAAAATGGAAAATTAAAGTCAATAAAGAAAAATTAGCTCAAATCACATTTACAACAAGAAGACCACAAGTTAGTCTAAACAACGGCCTCATTCCTGCCAGAGACGTCGTGAAATATTTTAGGTTGGATTTCGACCGAAAGCTGACCTGGAAGCAATACATTACCGCCAAAAACGTCAGCTTAATATATAATTAAAACAAATGAATTGGTTATTTGGCAGAAAGTCACAACTGTCATTGGAGAACAAAATACTGTTTTACAAAGTCATATTAAAACCAATATGGACTTATGGCGTAGAACTTTGGGACTGTAGCAAGCCTTTAAACACAAAATTATGTGAATTATATATTAGTAAATTATATCAGCCACCAAGAGAGGAATGAAGACTGAAGAGGATTTGGCCCGAAGACTTGGTTACATAGGTGAAAATGGAGAACTGTGACTGAACGGTGCCCAAATCAAGTCAATATTGTCATAAAATTTACTAATTACTTAATGTACTGTTTGTGAGTAGGTTGTAAATATGCATTTATACATAAAAAACAAAGAATATTGACTTTCAGTCTATCCATTCCTTTTTAAATTATGTAATTTACTAGCTGAAAAAACTTCTTACTTTCCACGTTCCCATTTTAAAAATACGCAAGTAATAATCTATTGGTTGCATAATACCGTATTTTATTTAGCAACAACTTTCAATTCAGTATAGTAAGATTATTTATTTATTCTTTATGGAATTGGCTTGAAAAAAACGAAACATTTTATTAATCTAGCCCTATTCTGAATACGAATAGAAAACGTGAGCATCAGAAACTCAATTTATTTTACAAAATGAAAAACAGGAGAGTCACGCTTCCGATCAAACATTATAAATCGTTTTTGTTTGAGGTAAATTTTTAGAAGGTGGAGGTAAATAAAAAGTGGCAGGAATTCCCTTTGGTATTTAAAAAATATCTGACGCTGCCTGTGTTAACGCTTTAAAATATTCTCCTAAATAATTTAAAGTATGTTCCCCCAGGTATTTTAAATTTCCATCGGCACGCCGACAAGCCGATGTAATCGATTTAAAAATGGAATTTTTCGAAATATATTTATTGGTAGCGTTTCAGATTGCTCAATATTTTATGGGATCAAGATCACATATTTGAAAATAAATATTTATGTATCATTTTATTTACTGTTAAAATACAGAACCAATAGAATTATGATTTTAAAAACAATTTATTTATTTATTGATTCACGAGATGTCCCCAATTTTACAAAAATTTAACAAAAATGGAATATCTTAACAATCCCAACAAAAATACTACAGTAGGGCCTCGCTAATCCGGACTCCTTGTTTGGCGATCGCTGTAATCTGGCCGGGCAATAGGGCGTAGGTGCGGGGGGCGCCGTGAGCCAACCAACCTGTCAGTTTTTTTGTTTATCGCCTTTCGTGTTTGTACAGTGTCAATTTAGCGTGCTTGCTAACATCATGGCGCCGTCACGTATACATTCAACATTAACAATAAAAGATAAATTGCGGTTTATAGAAATGTTAGATAAAGGTGACAGCTACGCTATCATTGCTAGAAGGTTTGGTATAGACAGGTCAACTTTGGGTGACATAAAAAAACAGTCAAAATGTTAAACTTTGTAAGCCTAACAGAACGTGGTACCGGTGTACGAAAAATACTGAAGAAATGTTCCTGTAAGTGGTGATATGATTTGTGAGAAAGTTCGTGTTTTTGATCGCCAGATTATAAACTCCAATATCGAGTTTAATGCAAGCCGGGGATGGTTAGACAAATTTAAAAAACGCCACGGAACAAGACGTTTAAAAATGGTTGGTTAAAAACTATCCAATGATGAATCCGCTATCGGACCATTCCAACTAAAGTTACAGAGAGTTATTAGAGAAAAAAAAATAACAGCGGAACAAGTGTAAAATGCTGACGAATCTGGTTTGTACTGGCAATTATTGCCCGATCATACTTTAGCCTATGCCAATGAGAAGTCGGCTTTCGGAAGAAAAAGATTAGAGTGACATTCGTGCCTTGTGCAAATGCGGCTGGAACCCATAAACTTTAATTTCTTGTTGTCAGAAAATCAAAACACAGGAATTTAAACCAACACATCTTCCTGTTTTTATCGTGGACAAAAAATGCTTGGGTTATGAAAGACTTGTTTCTTCAGTGAATTATTTCAGTGAATTCAGTGAATTTTATTGTTAGATAATAATTGTCCTGGGCATCCATTAGCAGATGAACTTATTTTTGAAGATGGCAAAATTTTTGCCAGCTAATTTACTGCCAGCTAACATCACGGCCTATAAACAATGCCTATATACTACCAATGGATCAGAACGTTATACAAAATGTGAAGTTAAATTACCGCAAATTACTTTTGCTTAACTGTCTTGCATTATGTTCTGACAACCTCATCGACACATTAAAATCTTTAAATAAAGGACACTTCTTTTGGCTAATTGCTGGGCCGATGTTAAGACATCTCTTATTAACAAATCATGGAAGAGTTTGCACCTTGAATTTCTCACTGATAATGATAAACTAAAAGATGATGTTTCCTTAGCTCAGATTTTTAATAGGTTGAGGGGACCCAATGATCCTCAAATAAGTGGTGCAGAAGCTCAAGAATGGGCTGGTGGTGGTGCTGAATGAGGAGATTATGTAAACGGCTATGTGTAAGGACGACGTTAAAATTCTCGCTTCCAAAAAGTTGGTAGTTTATAGTCAGTAGAAGCTTTCAACACAGCCAAAAATGGGCTGAAGAAAACGAATTTGATAGCCACGAAGGTATGTTTCTCTGTCAGCTTAGAGATCGGGCTTTTGAAACAAAAGTGCGCAAATTATTAACAGAAGAGCGTTACAGACTTTTTCAAGAAAAATGAACTAATGTTTTATTTAAACTCACTATTTTTCTTAAATGGTTGTAATTTTTAATATTTTCATTTTTTTTTCACAGATTTACAAATCAATTGAAGAAACTAAGGTTAAACATATGTTTTATTACCATTAAGGCTGTTTTATCGGTGCACCAAAACATTTGGACACGTTATTCGAAATTATGTTGCCTTCAAATTGATGGTCTTACTTTTTTTATTTTTTTGAAACTTCTGTTGAAAAATTGGATTAGACTGTTTAACGTTCTATTATAACCAAACTTTTTACGCCCATCACTTGAAAGAGTTTTTTTTTCTGTAATCGTTGGTTTTTTTTTCACCTTTCTGTGTCCAGTAATAATCGAGAAAAGCGTGTTCCAACTTTAAAGAAAATTGCTAAAATATACTGAAATCTAATAGTGAAACGTGTTACTCATCATTGTCGCATAGTTTCATCTTTATCGCCTTCGTGACGTCAAATCTCATGAACGTACGGTCAGTTAGTTCGCTTGAATTAGAATCCATTATCAGTTATTCATTCTTGTATTTTCTTCATCAACTTGCTTAGTATTTACAGTTTACAATATTCTTAGTTATTTTGAAAACATTGAAATTCTTTAGTTTACGGGTATGTTAAGTAATATATTATTAGTTTAGTGGTATAAGTTATAAGTTCTTTAGTTTACGCGTATTTTTAAGTATTACATTAGTTTACTGATATAAGTTATCAGTGGCAAGATAAGAAATGAGTCCCAGTAAACGTCCTAGGCCAAGTAAAAGGAGAGCAATTGCACTACAGTAAGTATTTATTATTTATATATTTACAACCGTTTTTAAAAGCTTTTATTTAACTTGACTTATATGTACGTTTTTTACGTAGTCAATTTTGTTCGTCATATATATAAATTTTTATTTTTTAAGTTTGTCGGTCTTTTTAATAAAACACTTTATTTTGCTTAGACGTTTCGGCCACTTGAGGTTTTCAATACACTCTTTATTTATTAAAACATTACACTTCTAACATATTATTTTCACAATACACGTTATATTTCAAAATTCACAAAATGCATGTTTATTCCTTGAGATGTGAAGAAGGAATGGTAAATTTGAGCGTACACATCATATGGTAGATATTTCAAAGCATTTCATAAGTCGTAAACCAAAGATTATACACAAAAGATTAAGTTACATTTATGAAAAAATCCGACTAACATTCCCTATTAAGAGAAAAGAATATTTTGTAGCGATACCTGAGTTTGCGAAACTCACGATATGGATACTGAAATGTTATGTATATATATAAGTAGGTAATAGAATAGAAGCATTTGACTTATGGGAGTACAGAAGAAAATTTAAAACTAATTTGGGTCGATACGGTTATAAACAACGTCGTTTTGTAAAAGGAAAGAAACAAAGGAACATGAGATGTTAAACATCGTGAGTTTCGCAAACTCAGGTATCGCTACCAAATATTCTTTTTTCTTAATAGGGAACGTTTTTTCTTGTGTAGGGATTTTTTCTTAAATGTAACTTGATCTTTTGTGTATAATCTTTGGTTTACGACTTGAATGATTTACGACTTGAATGGTTTACGATGAAATGCTTTGAAATATCTACCATATGATGTGTACGCTCAAATTTATCATTCCTTCTTCACATCTCAAGGAATAAACATGCATTTTGTGAATTTTGAAATATAACGTGTATTGTGAAAATAATATGTTAGAAGTGTAATGTTTTAATAAATAAAGAGTTTATTGAAAATCTCAAGTGGGCGAAACGTCTAAGCAAAATAAAGTGTTTTATTAAAAAGTCCGACAAACCCAGGAAATAAAAATTTCTATTTAAAAATTTACGGTCAGGAAATAACAAGGTATATATATATATATATATATATATATATATATATACATATATATATATACATATATATATATATATATACATATATATATATATATATACATATATATATATATACATATATATATATACATATATATATATATATATATATATATATATATATATATATATATATATATATATATATATATATATTAGTTTTGAGTTTCTTGAACCGTACTATATTTAATATAAAATTAGTATTTCTTGGGTTCAACGTTTCAGGCAGGAAACCCTTGCCTTTGTCAAGATTCTAAAATGTACAGGTATGTATAAGAACAAACAGTTATTGTAAAATATGTATATATTGACTTACCAAAACGTAAAACGGGACACAGACATTAATGAACTGACAAATAAAAGTTGATATCTGATATCTCATGGTTTACTGTCGTTAGTATATAATTATTTTTATATGAGCGTATCATTGATGTTCAAATAAGACAAAAAAGATACACAAAACCTAACACCATAAAAAAATATAACACCATAAAAAGCTCTTAAAGTCATAACATATCTCCATTTTACCTTTTTTGAAAACATAAATGATACGCTCAAATAAAAATAATTATATACTAATGACAGTAAACCATGAGATATCAGATATCAACTTTTATTTGTCAGTTCATTAATGTCTGTGTCCCGTTTTACGTTTTGGTAAGTCAATATATACATATTTTACAATAACTGTTTGTTCTTATACATGTACATTATACATAGAATCTTGACAAAGGCAAGGATTTCCTGCCGAAACGTTGATTGCTATGGAAAATAAAATCTAGTTCCACAAGTAATATATATTTTATTGAACCTAAACCCAAGAAATACTAATTTTATATTTATAAATATATATGTATATATATATATATATATATATATATATATATATATATATATATATATATATATATATATATATAGCGTTGATTACGTTCTTCACAAACACCCGTTGTTCGTTTTATTTTAAAAATATTATAATAGTTCATTTTCAGTAAGTTCATATTTTTTTCCTACAATAATTTTGTTTCTTTCTCATATTTTTAGAAACTTAAAAATCAAAAAAGTTACTTTAAAGAAAAGTTCTTTATCAAATAGTTCCTTCCATCAAGGATTAGCAGAAACATCTACTTTACCTAGTTGTAGTGTCGATTCGTAAGTAACCCTTTTACAAATGACTATATTTTATGATACCTAATTGGTAATAGTATTGAATACTTAGTAAAGTAAGTAAATACATTGTTCATGACCTTACATATTATTTGTTTATGGTCAAAACATTACCAAGGTTTTACTCTTAAATAATAATAATAACCAATAATATCATTTGCAGAAAATACTTTAAATTTTATCGTTATTTCTAGTGACAGCTCTCATTCTCAGTCAATTGAAATTGCATCTCAGCAAAAACCATATTTTTCGGTAGAAGGTAGAAGAATAGTGGACATGAACTTTTTCATTAAATCGATTCAAGGTTTGAATGATCATTCTCCATTTTCATGCAACTTTTCTTATATGGAGATTATCAAAGAAAAAATGGACGGACTGATAAGTACATTGACTTTTAAATGTAAAATGTGCAATATTGAAAAGGAGATAGCAACAGAGGATTCTGGTAACAATTCAATGAACTTGAATGTAGCACAAGTGATGGCTACTGTATCCACAGGGTCTGGTTATTCAGACATACAGCAGCAACACGCTGCATTAAATATACCTGTGATGTCCTACAGGCAGTATGCAAAACATACGGAGACAGTTGCAGATATCATCTGCCAAACACTTTGTGATTCCATAGAAGAGGCTGGACGGGAGGAATTAGCTTTAGCCAAAGAAATTGGTGAAGTAGATTCCGACGGAAATGGGTTAATAACCGTTATAGCTGATGGTGCTTGGTCCAAAAGATCGTATAAAGTAAACTACGATGCTTCTTCAGGTGTAGTAAGTGTGTTGTATTGACAAGATAGACAATCTTTCTATATATTTTGTTTTTTAGGCTTGCATAGTCGGTGCCAAAACTGGAAAGATTTTATTTGTTGCTACAAGAAATATATACTGTATTATATGCGCGAGAGCTGCAACAAAAAATGAAACAGTTAAATCCCATACATGTTCTAAAAATTGGGAAGGATCATCCACGTCCATGGAAACTGATATAATAGTTGAAGGTTTTAAAAGAAGTGTGGAGATGCATCGATTAAAATACATACAGTTAGTGGGCGATGGAGATAGTAGTGTATATAATTCATTATGCATTAAAAAACCATATGGTCCAAATATTTTAATAAAAAAAATTGAATGCATAAATCACCTTTTACGCAATTATTGCAGTAGATTAAGAGATTTGGCAGCAAAAAAAATTTCAACTAAAATGAAACCTGTGGCGCCAGAACTAAGAAAACGTTTGTCTAGTAATATACTAAGATTAAGACTAGGAATCAAAACAGCGATAGCCTACAGAAGAAATGAAACAAATAATATAGAAATTCAAATGAAAAACCTAATAAAAGACATAAAAAATTGTCCGTACCATGTCTTTGGACAACATACAAACTGCGATCAATATTTTTGTAAAGGATCCAAAGAAAACGAAATAAACTTTGTTATCAAATTAGAAGAATGCGGATTATTGAATGACATTCTCTCGTGTGGGAACAGACTAATTCAACATACTCATAGCTTATTGTTGAATATGAATAATAATGCAGCAGAAACATATAACTCTGTGATTTCAAAGTTTGTTGGGGGTAAAAGAATTAATTTTGTTTTGAGAGGTAGCTACGATACACGGTGTAAAGCTGCAGCGATATCATTCAATGAAAGAGAACATTACTTTAGTGACCTACATAAGAAAATGACCATGAAAAGTCCAGGAAAATATACAAACAAATACATCGATCAAATCAAAAGAGTAAGGAACAAAAGAAGACTGCGTAGAGAATTACACCCAGTAATAAAGAAAAAAAGAAAAATTGCACCTGCTGATAAAAATTACGGTGCATTAGATATAGAAATACCAACAAGCGAGAAAGAGAGTTTTTTGGAATCTTTACAAAAAAGTAATGAGGAGATTGCAAAAATAGAACAATCTACCAGGGGTCAATCTACAAATTTTTTGTGGAAAGAATACAGGCATAATCGTTTAACAGCCTCTAATTTTGGAATTGTATGCAAATTGAGGAAATCTACAAATCCTGCAAACACCACAAAAAAAATATTGTTTTCAGATTTTCACGGATCTGCTGCTACAAGGTGGGGACAAGATCATGAGGCAATTGCAAAACTGGAATTTGAAGCAAAATATAATTTAAAAGTACGCGAATGTGGATTATTCATTTCTGCAGAAAATCCGTTTCTTGCAGCGAGTCCGGATGGCATTATTGATGACGATCATATCGTAGAAGTAAAATGCCCCTATTCGGCTTGTAAGTTGACCCCAGAAGAGGCTGTTAAATTAAAAAAAATTAAATACCTAACACACGAAGAAAATACGTTAAAATTAAAACACACCGACAATTATTTTTATCAAGTTCAAGGACAGCTAGCAATAGCTCAGAAAAAATATTGCTACTTTATTGTTTGGACACCTATGGGTTTTATTGTTGATAAGGTACGTATTTATATTAGTTTATAAACGTATTAGAAACCTTTTTTTCATGTCAGAATTTTTAAGATATTCAAACAATATTTTTATGATTACTAGTATTATTATTTATGTATCATTATTTATCGTATACTTAATACTGATACCTGCACATACTAAACTACAACAACTAATAAATATTTTCTAATTGTAGATAGAAGCCAAGCCGGAATTTTGGAAGCAAATATTGCCAAAATTGAAAAATTTTTATATTGAAAATATGTTGCCACGTATTTTAAGTAGTTAAAAACAAAAGCATCTTCAGATTACTTTCTTCTTCAGAAGAAAATACAAAACAGGGTGTTTTAAAATAAGAAAGAAAATTATCCACGATTTGTGTTTTATTCATCAATTGGATACTTTTCTTATGTAACTGCAACCTATAAATATATTAAAATAATGTATATTCCATTCCGAGAACTTTTTCCTCACAGTGCGTCGCCTCGAAATACTTGCCAGATAAATACATTTACTATTATGATGGTTTTGCAGGTACCAATTTTTTATAGATAAATAAAAATATTTTTTGTTTAATTTTTACTAGGTTAATATCGGTTTTCTCTAACAAATAAATAACTTCATGGGATCATTTTTAAGCTATAACTGCGAAATTGTTTATTTGTTTGTGACAACAAGTTGGAATTTTTTCGATATTTTTATGTTATTTTAAATTTATTATAAATAAACACCACGATGTTTTTTGCAGTCACGTTTCACAAATTTTTATTCAATACTATATTTAGCTAAGACATATAAATTAAAAATGTGATAATTCTTTTTAAAACATTATCTACGATAATCAATCTGAAAAGGTATTCCCGACAAAACTTATTTGAATGGAGAATAATGCATTTGTTGTCATTAAACTACCCGTCGGCCGGCGCCACTGAGTAAAGATCGAAACAAGTTAACACTGTGTAGATTTCAAATTAGGGAGCTACGTAGGTCTGACGTAAGCAGTGTAGAGAAGTAAGTGATACGCCCATTTCAAATCGCAGTGTACTTCAACTGCTAAAACAGCCTTAAATATAACATACTATAATTGGGAATCATCGATAATCCGAAAAGGGTCTTGTTTTTGCCTCTCCGGATTAACGAGGTCCTAGTGTACTACTAAACATTAAATAATGATTAAATAATTGATAAATTATATTAAACAAATGCTAAATTAAAATAAGTTAAACTTTCCTTAAAATCGTAGTAAAATAAAATGAATACTCCAAATTAAAGGTCTCTCGTCTTCGATCTCTAACATACTCAGTCAAAGCGTGCTGAAATCTTACAGATTTTGTATCCACCAGATCATATGGTGATTTAAGTCATCTCTCAGTGTCTGAATTCTATTAATAGGAGAGAATTTGTCATACTTTGTATGATAGTGTTTTATAAAAAACAAAGAAATGTCTCTAAAAGAATTCTAGTACTACGTCTAAACTTCATACGATAAATTAGAACAGTCAGTGGTATGGTCAAATATGTGAATTTAGAGTTTAGAATTTATTTCAACTTCAATACTTCAATAACTTCAATATATATCACAAACAAGAACACATTTAAAACAGACAAAGATTTATGGCAAAGTTACGGTAAACAGTTCAGTGGATGTTCTGCAATGTCATATATTTTTCTGAGCAGTAAAAGCGATGTTTCAGGTTAATGAAAAGCCGGAGAGGCTAATTAATTTTAAATTTTCTTCACTTTGTCAGTGCTCCGAAAAATATATGACGTCATATAAATTTTGATCTGCAAGAAAAGCATTGATCATATCGGCTTTATTTTTGAAATACACTTCAAATTAACATGAAACATGCTTACCGTACCTTGTCGAGTTAGTATATTTTGATAAAAGTTTCTAGAAACTTCCAGGTTAAGCCTAGGTCTTCTAGGTTTCTTCCTCCGTCTTCTTTATGTGCTGAAAATTTCTTTTGAAGTTAAATCTCCTAACTGCAGCTTCTTTGTTTATTAGGTTTGTAGACTTTGTCAATTTTATCGAAAGAGAAAGATACCTTATATGTGGAGTATTTCTCAGTTCTATGCCATTCCACGCAGTTAAAAGTAATATCGGGTACCGTCTCACCCAAGAATTTTAGAAGATCATCGGCTTTCATATCAACAGCTATGCAGGACACATGTACATGACCTTGTCTAGGAATGGTGTTTACAGTAGACGATTCATTGCTTCCAATAATCGGTTTGTATTTGTTTTCTTTTTTCGATTGAGTATTCCAAGATGAGTGTTCTATTTTTAGATTGTTTTTATTTTCTTTTTTTTATGGCTTATGTATGAATGAGGTCGACTTGTGTTTTAGTTTAATGACAATTTAATGGATACTTGACTGGTAGTACGTGAGTTGCTCGGGCCTGCCTTATGGTTGCCAACATTACTAGAAGATAGACAAATTTGTAAGAATATCATATTATTCTTGCTTCTAGCTATGACATTGATATAATGTACAAATACTAGTATGTATACAAGTTTTGGTATTGTGTATACACTGTATATATAAAATATAGTGTGTGTCTATATTAAATTCACTATGTTTTCTAGGTTCTGCTGTAACACGGTCTATTGTGGACTCCTGTTGACAGAAACTATAATTGTATCCTTCTTAATAGAACCTTATGTGTACCTTAGCACCAACATAAATGCAAAATGGGAACAGGCCACAGAAATTAAGGCGAGAATAAAACGAGCTAGAGCAGCATTTAACAATATGAAAAAGCTCCTCATAAGCAAGGGCTTGTCTATTCCCCTAAAACTTCGTCTAGTTAAATGCTACATTTTTTCGATCCTACTATATGGTATGGAGGCCTGGACGCTGACAGATACGCTCACGAGAAAACTAGAAGCATTCGAAATATGGGTGTACCGACGCATTCTTCGTATATCCTGGTCACCAACATAGAGGTACTCCAAAGAATTGGAAAGGAGAGAGAAATCGTGAGCACAATCAAACAAAGAAAGCTTAAATATCTAGGCTACATATTGATACACGATAAGTACTGTCTACTGCAATTGATTGTCCAGAGGAAAGTAGACAGTAAGCGAGGGCCAGGCAGGAGATTCGAGAGTATTCGGGATGTGGACCTACCGAAGAATATTAAAAATAAGTTGGGTAGACCGAATAACAAATGTTGAGGTCCTCAGAAAGATGAGAAAGGAAATGGAAATCATGAATACGATTAAGATAAGAAAGTTACAATATCTCGGCCACGTTATGAGAGGGGATAAATATGTGTTGCTACAAACCATAATGCAGGGAATAATACAGGGAAAACGAAGTATTGGAAGAAGACGCATCTATTGGCTCAACAATCTGAGAAAGTGGTATAATTGCAGTTCCGTCGACTTGTTCAGAGCTGCAATCTCAAAAGTGAAAATAGCTGTGATGATTACCAACCTCATTTGAGGAGACGGTACCTAAAAAAGAAGAAGAAGAAGGCAGGAGAAGACACTCGTGGCTCCAAAATCTGCGGAAGTGGTTCGGGCTCACATCGGTCGAACTATTCAGAAGCGCCGCAAACAAGATTAGAATTGCCATGTTGATAGCCAACGTTCGAAACGGACAGGGCACTTAAAGAAGAAGTTCCTTCTTAATTTTAGCGCCCCTAATTCTATCTAATATCTATAATCTATCTATCAAATATAACAAATGTTTCCAAATATAAAATCACTTACTTACAGATAAAATATCTCCATTTACAATTCAGATAAAGTGAACACCCCATTTCACACGAAAAATTTAACGCTATTACGAATATTATCTTCACGAATGCCCGTATATTTCCAACGATGGTCGGTGTTTCACAAATTACCTGAAATCAAACTGAAAGATAAAGAAATGAAAATTTCTACCACAATCTAACTATATCCCCCGACGACACTAAAAGGCGTACAAAAGGATATGTTATCCCTTTTCTAGAAATTCACTGACTCGTGAAAAGATATTAGCATATTATCTGTGGCCATTCGGATAGATCGTTCCATTTTATTTGATTGCCTTCAATTGCTATAACCATTGTAGCGTTAAATAATGTATTTGATGCATTTTTCGCTTAAAGCGAGATAAAGTTTATAAAATTCAAATCGATTAAATGTTTGTTAATTTTGGACAAATTCCATAGAATGGTTAATATCTGTATTCATCCCAATAACAAAAAACCCAACGTAATGAAAAGGAACGAATATAAAACCTTTCAGTAGACGCAGCTTGTCTAGGAGACCGGTGGACATAAATGACGGATGACGGTCAATTCTAAAGCCAATCGGAAGCTTTCTAGTTTCTCCGGCTCTGTACCTTCTTTTGGTAGGTACATTTATCGACTGTGTATGATTGCAGTGTTGATGCTCAAACAGTAAGTTTGTTATTTGTAAAACCGGTGCAGTGGACCGTGTGCGTCTAGAGAAGTAATAGAATTTTGTGACTTATAAGTAATTATTTTATAATAAAACTTTATGTTTCAGATATTATGGATTATCAAAAAGGGCAAAAAAGATGGTTAGCTATTTTTGAAGAAGTTTCGATAGGTGAGTATGACACATGAGTATGATGATGAAGAAAAATCGGGATAAGAAGATCATGTAGAAGAAAACTTGGAAAGCGACACGGAACAGGAAAATGAGGAATTAGATGATATGACAGATTTTGCCATTGGTCCATATTTTTTGGGCAAAAATAATAAAATAAAATGGGCTAAGCATATTGCCCATAAGAACATCAGAACTCGAAGTGACAATATTGTTCTGCAGTTTCTGGGTTTATAACAATGTGTTGGGCAGAAAACCGATATTTTAGATATCTGGAACAATCTATTTGATACTGATATGTTGCAAATAATTGTTGATGGGACCAATACAAAAATAAAAGCAGAAGTTCAGTCCCGATCCAGATATATACCCAACAAACATTGATGAAATTTGTGCCCTTTTAGGTCTCTTATATCTTGTAGGTGTAAGATAGGCAAGTCACCTTAATACAACAGACTTGTGGAAAACGGATGACACTGGTTTAGAGGTTTTCCGACTGACAATGAACACCACGAGTAATTTACTAAGGTACATGCGAACTAGATGATATTAAAACAAGGCGTGACAGAGTTAGTTTGGACAAATTAGCGCAAATAAGAGATCTTATTACCAAGTTGGAACGAAAATCAGAAAAAGTGTTTCTCTTATTTGCAATACATAAACTGGGACGAAAAATTGGAGGCTTTTAGAGAACGGTGCTAGTTCCGCCAGTACATACCAAGCAAACCCAATAGATACAGTATAAAAATATTTGCACTATATATATTTGGACTATCTGATGCGAAGTTATTTTATACCTGCAACATGGAAGTAATAATAAATAATGTTAAAAAAACTACAAACAATAAATTATTTCATTGAAATTTTAAACATATACACATATGTTCCAAGTATCTTCTTCTTAAAGTGCCTATCCGTTCCGGATGTTGGCGATCATCACGGCTATCTTTACTTTGTTTATTGCAGCGCGGAACAGTTCAGTGGTAGTCGTGTTATACCACTTTCGTAAATTTTGAAGCCAGGAAATGCGTCTTCTTCTCGGTCCTCTCTTACCATTTACCTTCTCTTGGAGAATCAGCTGGAGAAGGCCGTAACGTTCTTGATTTCTCATTACATGTCCTAGATATTCCAACTTTTTAGTTTTAACGGTCATGAGAATTTCACATTCTTTCCCCATTCTACGCAGGACCTCCACATTAGTAACTCTGTCAACCCAGGGTATACGTAAGATGCGCCTATAACACCACATTTCGAAAGCTTCGAGCCGATTCATAGATGCAACAGTCAGTGTCCACGCTTCCATTCCGTAGAGCAGAACTGTGAATATGTAGCAGTTCAATAGACGGCATTTTGTTTTTAATGATATGTCTCGACTGTTGAAAATGGTTCAACAGTATAGGGAATATAATTGCCTACATTTTTTTAAAGTTTTTGGATATCTGGTACCATAATGGAATTATCGACCGATGTCGTACTAAAAATTCACCTGTACCTATATAAAATATATTGTGTGTCTATATTAAATTCTTTATGTTTTGTAAGCTCTGCCTTAACACGCTTTTTTGTGGACTCCTATTGACAGAAACTATAATTGTATCCTTTTTAATTTTATTTTTATTACAAAGCACTATTTTTATAACCGATATAGTAGACCGTGTGTAACTACTGATACACAAAATTAAACTGCGTCTACTAAAAGGGAAATTAAGTTTTACTGCTACAAAATGATGATGCTACAAAAAACTAGATAGAATAACACGAAATCAACTGGGATTTAAAAGAGGCTTTGGCACTATACTGTACTGATACTCATATAATGGTGTCGAAACGTCAACTGTGAAGTATTCATAAGTCTAGTAATTATAATTATTAAATAAAACACAGAAGCATACATTTTGCACACATATTGCGGAGCACAGAAATACATAATCAGGATGTGAGAATAATTACCAATTTTTAAATAAAGAATAAAATAAGGAATAAGTTTAAAACAAGAATAATCCAAGATCCATAAAGTTTCACTCTATACACACAATATACAATGGTATTATACGATATAATGTAAAAGAAATAGAGCTTATGTAACATAGCGACATAAAAAATGTAAATAAATGAGTCAGAGCAAGCAGAAATTTTAATAATAAACAAGATGCAAAAAGCATTAATCCAGTAGCAAAATGAACAGTAAGAAAACTACAGAAATTGAAAAAGAATGGCATCTACTTTTGAAACGATGCTGATGTATATTTTTTTAGAAGCCTCTAACAGAATAAAAAATACCCTACTTAAAAAATTTGGTGAATTCCTCCGCATCCGCCTTGTGGCGCACTCGCCTTTTTTCACATTTTTTTTGAGTCCCGGCATTTCCCTCCAAACTAACTGTTAAAGGTAATGGATTTTGATAAGAGCTATGAGTCATGCCGATACAGTACACAAGTTTACCTGTTATTTACAAGGTCATAGCTCTTGTCAAAATCCATTACCTATACTATTAGTTTTGTGATAAAATATTTGTTGTTACATTATATCATCCAGTTGGCCTTTCCGGATTTACACTAATTTAAGTAATTCCCTTTCATTATCCATTCATTGTATTCTGTATTACTTGTTGCATAGTCTCCTTCTAGAATTTATATCTCATTTTCAAAATTCACGTTCTTATTCCCTCACCTAGTTAAGAATGGCCGAGCACACCAAACATTTTAAGCTTTAGTCTTAGCTGTATTTACGTGGTGTTATAAAGTTATTCTTGGCAAGATATATTTTAGAATTGACCAATTTTTCCAGATAAAATTTACAGTTAATTAAGCATTCTTGATAACATATTTCTTAATAAAATTGAAATCAAAGACTATCGATTTCGATAAAAAGCTTTTATAATCAAGCAACATACATTTGAAACGTATTTTAAATTAAAATCAACCTCCAAACCAAAAGATAATTACTGACCGTCAAAGTCACAAGCCAACTAATTAGTCATATATTGACTAAAAGATCAAAAAGTTGTTTGATTATTACATTTTATATTGGATTATTGCGAATTTATCAAAGGTATATACAAGGAGCAGTTTTATTAGAACAATATTTTCTAAGCTTTTTTAGATCGGGTAACACTTTTGGTAAAAAAAATTGTTGACGGTCTCCTTGTCTGATCATATACAGTTTATTCTCCATTTAATAACATTGCCAAATTAAGGGGAAAATCTAATCATGTGTGTAAGATTTACAGTTGTTTAATAGAGAACAATAATTTTACTTACTCCATCTTGTAACTAACATATCAAAAAAGTAAACACCATGGTTTAGCGAGGAAGAGAAGACAAAATGTGAAGAAAAGAAGAAAGCTTTTTTATAATACAGAACACAAGAAACACAACAGGCATATAACCACTATAAACGAATCAAAAATGTAACGAATACTTTAGTTAGACAAATAAAAAGGAAATACTGGCAGAGCTTCTCAAAAGAGATGGAACACCACTTCTACGGAACACAAAAAGAAATATGGAGAATGATCAGAGGACAATGATGGAAATGAGGGATCAAGGGACTACTTTGATCCCTATTTGCTAAAGGTGATGGTAATGAGTCACCAACACCAGACGTGGCGACAAACGAAGGAATAAATATTGAGGAGGAAGGGTACAGGAAGTATTAAGAAAATTAAAAAATAGAACATCACCAGGAGAGGACAGAATACCAAACGAACTACTAAAGTACGGAGGACCAGATCTGACCAAACAACTGTTACAACTAATCCAAAAAATAATAGAACAAAATAGAATTGCTCAAGAATAGAGATCAAGCATCCTAATACCTCTCTTCAAAAAGGGAGACAAATCAAACCCGGAAAATAACAGAGAAGTAAATTTATTAAACACAATACTAAAATTAACAACCAAAGTGATAACAAATAAACTTAATGAAATTATTAGACTAGCAGAAGAATTGTTGTGAAGATCATGCACCGACGCTATATTTATAATGAGGCAAGTGCAAGAGAAATCATTAGAATACAACAAACCGGCATATCTATGTTTCGTGGTAAAGAAAGCATTTGACCGGGTCAAATTAAAAGACGTTAACCACTTACTGTACGCAAGAGAGATACCTATAAAAATAATTAAAACGATCGAAAATATCAACCAAAACAATACAATAAAAGTAAAAATAGCAGAAGAACTAACCAACCCTATGAAGCTGGCAATGGAATAAGACAGGAAGATTCCCTGAGTCCTCTACTGTTCAATCTAATTATGAATGAAATAATAAAAAAAGTAAGAACTAAAAAATAATACCAAATGAGAAAAACAACTTAAAATAATCTGCTATGCAGACGACGCAATACTACTCTCTCAAAGTGAAGATGATTTACAATGTATGCTGCTCCAATTTAATATAACCGCCAGAAAGTTTAACATGTTAATTCCCCAAAAAAGACAAATGGAGCTGGAAGGTCAGATAATAGAAGAAGTGATGGAGTTTGAATATCTAGGCATCACATTATCTGGTTACGGAAAGCTTGAAACTGAAGTGGAAAATCAGGTGAATATAGCAAACAGAGCTGCAGGCTACCTGAATGATACAATATGGAGAAATAAAAATATCGGGAAAGAAATGAAAGGCAGAATTTACAAAACAGTCATCAGACTGTTTTGCCCTAATTACTAAATCAAGATCACAAGTCTAAATCACATTTAGGCAGGTTTGGAAAAACTTACTGTTGCCATAAGTAGATTCGATGCCGCTTCCATACAAGCCCAATATATACAATGACCAACTGTGGTGTCATGGTGCCGGAACGCGCCGAAACGCCGTTCCGGCACTGGTTAAGAAAAATAAACATTAAATAGAGAATTTACGTTTTGTACATTAAACACGGAATATAGAAAACGCTCTCTATATTTCGATACAGTAAAACGATTCACACGATTCACTCCGCCCTCCGGGTGAATCGTTGTAGGCCTACTACTGTCTAGTGCACGAAAACCAGAATGTACGAAAACTAGACTGTACTTCTAAGAAACTCTTAGAAGAAATTCACCTTCAAGGTTACCAAAAGATCTCATCCCGTTATTTGACTGCACTAAACTGATTCCATGTAGTTCGTCAGTATGTGAACGAGGCTTTAGTCTCATGAACCAGATAGTGACTGTTTTGCGCACTAGACTCTTAACCAGACATGTTTCAAGCCTTATGTTTATAAAACAATATGGACCAAGTATAAACGAGTGGAATGTGGAACCCTATATGAACACCTGGTTGAGGAAACACCGCACAGCAGACGACACTAGCACACGCACGGCAAAACCTTCTCTGAGACAAGATAATCCATTTTTTCAGTGTTCGTAAATTGATCATCTTTTTAAACTCAATTTCTTAAAGTTAAAGAAAATTAATATATTTAGATATTGTAATTTTGATTGAATGTGAAACACTTTCCTTTGTATGTTAAACACCACCTTTCGTTCCTATGTTATATTGTCATGTAAATAATAAAACTGGTTTATTATAATTGTGTGGTTTAATTTTACAATAAATGGTTACGTTTGTGTCTCCAAAACATTTAAATTAGGCTATGTTATCTTCTTTTCTCACAATTAAAATAAAATAAAAAAAAGCAACAATTCCGGAATTTAAACATTTTTGAATTAAGCAAATGTATACACATTTTAAAATACATATGCAGACGTAACTAAGACTTAATTACAATCTACGTATTTAATCTACCCCCAACGACCGGTTTCGCATACTACAATTTGCTATGCATCTTCAGGTCTTAAGGTACATGGTAAACTAAATAATGTCGGCACAAGAATTATTATTTAGTGATTTAGAAAACAGTTCAAACTATCCTGGTTAGCTGGTGACGTGTGATCATCGTTTTTATTGTAACTGTTTAACAACATGTTGTCTTTAAGTGTTTTTAATTTTAATTTAATATTTATTTTGACATCACAATATTTCTGCCCTAATTTAGACCAAAGTAATTTATCATAATTTGATAATTACAAGTTAGAGTTATTCTTCTTCTTCTTCATGTGCCGTCTCCTCTAAGAAGGTTGGCAACCATCACGGCAATTCGCACTTTCGATACCGCTGCTCTAAAGAGGTCAGCAGAAGTGCAGTTAAACCAAGCTCTCAAAGTATTCAATCAGGAGATGCGTCTTCTTTCGTGACTTTGGAATTATTGCACACTTCTTTTTAATTGGAGTTATTGCACACCCACAAATTATACATCTACCTACATTTATTATCATATAGCTGTCTGTTTTTAATAAATAATTCAATCTTCTTCTTAACATGCCATACACCAAAGTGCGTAGGCGACTATCTCATTACTAGAATTCTGTTCTTGGCGGCGTGACACAGCTCGCCTGTATTGTGTATTCCTGTCCATTCTTTAATATTTCTTAACCAGGATAATTGTTTCCGGCCGGCTCCTCTCCTACCTTCGATCTTTCCTTGTAGGATTAACTGTGGTATTTCATATTTTGCTCCTCTCAATATGTCCCCAAGGTAACCAATCTTGCGTTTTTTAATTAATTCAAAGAGTTCTCTTTTCACGCCGGCTCTATTAAGGACGTCATCGTTTCGAACTCTATCCACCCAAGGTATGCGCATCATTCTTCTCAATGACCACATTTCAAATGCTTCAAGTTTTTTGATAGATGTTTTTTTCAAAGTCCACGTTTCCATGCCATAAAGCAAGATGGACTATATGTAGCACTTGACCATTCTGATTACATAGGAGCGGTCTGATATAAATATCAGACTGGAAATAATACACATCGCATTCATTTCAACAAACAATTACACAATACCTACTTCCTAGTTTAATTGTTAGTATCTCTCCCCTCAAGAACTCTTCCTCTAAATTGTTAAACAGTACAAAAAAACCGATGATCACACATCACCAGCTAACTAGGATAGTTTAAATTATGTTTTCTAAATCACTAAATAATAATTCTTGCACCGAAATCATTTAGTTTGTACCTTAAGACCTGAAGATGCATAGCAAATTGTAGTATGCGAAACCGGTCGTTGGGGGTAGAATAAATTCATTGTGAGTAAGTCTTATTCTTATTTATTTTATTTATTTGAAATGGACTCACACAGGCAACATATTCGAGATTAGAGTAAAATTTTACTTGTAAAAAAGTTAAGGAAAGTGCGTTCCGGCACTGCTAATTTTGCCATGACACCACTGAATTGGCCAAGTAAAATTTTCATACTTTTAGTAACTTTCATACCCATCTTGCTACTTTAGTTTTCGCGTAGTATGGACAAAATTCACCCAATTTTGTTTAAAGTGAGTAACACTTATATTTTATGTTTTTAATCTGATTTTGCCACTTGTAAAATATATTCTTGTCTCACTCTCGTATATTAATGTGTCACTTATGTGTAGTATTATGTATTACTTACTAAACGAATTACTTATTGTTAATGAAAAAAAGTGAATATAATTCGAGAAAATGAACGGAATCCATTAGTGACCAACTAGTTACGTTTTATTTCCTTCTTTTATGTCCGTCTTTATGTACAAAAACTGTCTAAATTGCGACCGAGGCAGTTAATAAGAATTTCTGCTCATTGGGACCTTTTCCAAATTGAGGTCGTTTTTTCACAGGAGAGATAACTGCAACAGCCCTGAATGCGGCAAACGAACCAGACATTAATTTTGTTAAATAAGTAATGCTAATCCTTGCTAACAGGCCATAGCCAGCTTTAGTAATTTAGAATGGGCAGTTCAAATAGAAATAACAAAAAAGAGAATATATTGCTTTTAAAGATGTTTGATACAGATACGTAAGTGTATTTATTTCATGCGATTTGGGAATACATAGAATGAATTTGCTATTAAACTTTCTTACTTTATTATCTTAAAAACAATGATTTAGTACAATAAAACATATATATATATATATATATATATATATATATATATATATATATATATATATATATATATATATATTCATGTAATATCTAGAATTTTAATTTTAAAACTTTACAAAAAATATATATAAAACATTATTAAAATTTTTGATTGATGATTTATATCACACCTTTCAATTTTGTTATCTCAGGTTTTACTCGTGCTTCAATATCTATACTTTACAGCTGATGGGTTAGGTTCAAAGAATAACGGAATAAAACAACATAATATATGAAAATAATGTAATAAAATAAACTGATTAAAATACCTCCAAAAATTATTAGCATACCATGTTTATCAAACAAAATTCGTTCTACGTACGTGAACCTTTAATAATGCATGGATAATATAATACAACTACAATCTAAGATACAGCTTATTATTCTACATAAACAAATCAAATAATATTCAGTGTCCTTTCTAATGCAAGTTTGATATAACGATTGTACCAAGAAAAATTTGTATGAATTATCCAATTCTCTCCACAGCTCCGTGTCCCCTCTCAGAACAAATTTGATCTCCTTCGACTATCGACAATTTATTTACACGTTACTAATATGATATACTATTTTTTAACCCAAAGTTCTCAAATTTAATATATTATGAATGTTTCTCCCGTTGAAACGCTTCCTCTGCCTTGAGTTGTCCAATTCCTTGTTCTATGCAAAATGAACTATCAGTTCTCAGCAGCCTCCTATGTAATTGGCAATATTAAACAAGATATTGCAATTTAGTGTCTTCAATGCTCTCCTTCGAATGCACGTACCTTTCCAATGATGCCAGCCTCTTTTCCTCTTGCCAAACGTAATCTCTCGTTCCGAAATAAACAGCGATACGTAGAATACAAGTAGGAAAAGTTTACTTACAAATTTGTACCAGATCAGCTACCGTCGGACACAATTACTTCACCAACTCACAACTTATTCTTTATCACTTACTACCCTTGGATACCACCTCGAAAACCAACCATTCACTTTAAGAAACTGGAACTAACTGGCTCTCTCATCTCCTCTATCCATTCATCCAACCTCTCATTATACACACCCATTACCACTTTCCAAATTCTCGGCCAATCAGAAATTTGCATACCACTCCCACATAAAATCAGAAATACCTACAAACTTTCCTAATTCATATTATTTCTACAAGGACACTTAATTTCTACTGGGTATTTACATATTCCGAACAATCATTTATTTATTAACTATTAAATCCGGCTTACGGAACACTTTATGGCTTATGGGGAAAAACCATCGTTAACTTCTATTCATTGTACCCGCACTATTTCACTTATATATATATATATTTATATATATATACATATATACATATATATATATATATATATATATATATATATATACATATATATATATATATATATATATATATATATATATATATATATATATATATATATATATATATACATAAGTGTAGAACTGATCTAGACATTTCGTTTTTTCTTTCGGAGAGAAAACAAATAGTGCTGATGATTTGCCGACTCTCGAGCTCGCACCGTATAACTGTCCATGCGCAAAACATAGCAGTTCACGGTTTATTCTACAAAGTTCTGATTAACCTTGCTATTTATTCATAGTCATTACGGATGCGAGGCGCACTGGAATCTGGAGACATTTGAATTTAAAAGGACTGTCAGTTGACATTAGTTGTATTCTTGGAATAAATACATTCTTGCCTTTAAACTTTCCTATAATTATAGTAGCTTTATTCTAATTTTTCATTATGTTTTCTAACAGTGAGTCTTGTTTCGTAGAACAATTTTGGCTCATTCAGATTGCGTAACATAATTATTATAGACCCAACCTTAAGCTGTAAATTGTGTGTCAGTAATCCTAGCAAATCTAATGAATTTAGGAATTAGAATTCTTGTAAATTCAATAGCAGTTTGAGCGCAGAATGAGGGGTTTGTCCACCTTTCTGACAATGTAGCAGCGATTCCAGACGATGCTACTACCAGCGCTATTTTACTTCGAATCCTTATTGTTTGCAAATGTAATGAAATCCAAAACCTCTTACCAGTTCCGTCTAGTGCATTAAGATAAAAAATCCTCCATTACCAACATTTACTGCATTAATTATTGTATCGTAAGCTGTCTTTTGATGCTGATTTAAAAGGTAAACTTAGCTTTATACGGATTGACTCAAAGCATTTCTATCGTACTGCTGTTCAAACTAACGATTGAATGCATCGTGCATGGGAAAATGGCATTTCTAATCCATGACAATATCTTATTGTGCAAGTCTGTGTAAATTTTAAGTTTGGGATATTCCGTTATTTTACGTACTCGATTTAAAATATCTTCAGCCATATTGTCTTTGTAAATGTCCCACAAATTCTGAAAAAAGTGATCTAATTTGATGAGAATTAGATGACACAAAGCATCAGCAAGTGTGTGGTCACAATGAATAGCATTATCTAGTAAATTTAAACGTTTCCCGATATGTTGCGCATAAGTGAAACAATCAAAATTAAAGAAAAAGAACTTGTAACCATAGAAACATATGGATGGAAAAAGAAACTTAGATATATGAAAAAAAATCAAGAAAAGCAACTAACATAAATTATGCATTGAACAAAACAATACTTGAAAAGAAATAAATGCTACTTGGAGTTTTTAACGCAATCGCTATCACATCTGCAAAGTGAAACATGGATATTGCAAAAACAACACTACTAAACAAAAATAACAGATATGGAAATGAAGGATCTTAGAAGGATTTCTGGAAAGACCAAAATGGATAGATACAGAAATTAAGAAATTAGACAAGAGGTAAATCAAGAACCTTTACTGGAAAAAAATTAAAAAAAACAGTTAGGCTGATACGGACGTTTAACCAAAACGATTTCACTAAGTGGATAGTAGAAGCCAAGAGAACAAAATAAAAAGGTAAAAAGGGATGCCAAAGAAAAAATTAATAGCTAGAATAAACTAAATTGGGAAAAAGAAGAGGAAAGGTCAGAAAAAATGTGCAATCCGATACTGGCAGGCATAAAAATTAACGAGAAGAAGAAGTATATTTGTACCAAGAAATCTTTGTCAATCAATTTTTTTGTCAAAATATAACAAAGAATATTTTCACTATTACAACTAAACAACTTCACACAACCAAATTCTACACAACAGAATTAAAATTCAACGAGTATTTATTTTATTCGAATTAAAATATAAAAATAAATTTTTAGACCTAACTTTTAACCAGAAACTAAGTAAATAGAATTACATAAACGGCTTAAATTACAGCTGTGAATGTAGCATATGGAGCAGTATTTATGTAGTCCTTGAAATAATACCTTAAAGTAACAATTTAGCAAATGTGTCAGTAGCTATTTTGTTTACGTAAAAGTGTGCAGCTAACTGAAATCTCATAATAGAAAGTTTCTCTTAATTCTTGATGCATCAAAATTTTAAACTATTTAGATCCAGCAAATAAAATATAGGAACTTTAAATAATATATTTACTATAAAATATAGCTTCTCTGTTAAACAGTTACTTAAAATACTCTGTAAGAGATCTTGGGGTGCAGATCAAAATATTGCATTAAATTTTTACCGAGTCTATATAGGATCTATTATAGATTACGGCTGTTTGGTATATTGGGCAGCTAATGTAACTAATTTATGTAAACTTGATAGAATCCAATTTAAAGCTTTGAAAATTGTATTAGGGTTAATGAAAAGCACTCCAATTGTGGCCACACTCGTTCTAGCCTCTAAAAACCCACTCTCATTACTCAGGGAATATGTGGCAAGCAAATACTTCCTAATCGGTGCACCTATAAATCTAAAATAGTATATCAATTAAATACAGCTGATTTAACAACTATATTTTTCTTAAAAAAGAATTCCCCACCACATGCAAAAGCATTTGTAACTTGCAATAAACTTAAGTTAATAAATTCTCCTTATAATCCTATTTGGGAATCATTGGACATACCACACCTGATAAGTGTTCTATCTACAAACATTATTATTACTATTATAGATACCAAACTGAATTTTGTCATAATACTTTCAATGAGATCTTTAGTAACTATTTAGTTGACATTGAATCTATAAAGATGGGTCAAAATTAGTAACATGTACAACCAGTGCTTACTTTGTACCAAAAAGAAAGACTAAAAAAGCATTTACTATAAATAATCAATCCAGCATCTTTTCCGTTAAAGCATGTGCTATACATATATAAAGCCCTTGAATGGTGTTGTGAAAACCAGTGGACAAAATTGTCGTGTACACTGATTCATTATCAGTAATAAATGCATTACAAAACTTTAAAGTTACAATTAACAGCAATATATTCATATTAAAAATTTTTGAACAGTTACTAAAATTATCAGCTTTATCATAATGATGTTAAATTCGTATGGGTTAAGGGACATTCAGACGTATTTCTGCAAAAAATTAAATTAATGGTGTGAATGAAAAATTTGATCGTTTGAATGGACATTTTCTTTGTATGCGTACCTATTTGTTGCTCACCAATCTAAGCGTAGTTTATGTCTTGTGTGTTATAATGAAGTCGCTCTGATGAACCCGTGAGCGTGAAAAGTGTCCTCCATGTACAATTATGAATGAATAAATAATAATATTTGTATGTAATTACGTGGCTACAGCTTCATTACCAAGGCTTACATACAAAAAAAAAATCGTTTTTTATTTTTTGTTTACATTGATTATAAACAAATAGGACAAATAAATAGTAAAATAAACTTCATTTTCGTTCCTTGAAAGGATATTTGTGCATTATCTAAAATAATTTAATAAGATTATATTTTAAAATATCATGCAAGTCCGCCTCCGCATCCAAGATTTTCGAAGGTGTGAATAATTTGAAAATATATAATAAAATTCATCTTCGTTTTTATATATGAATGCGGGTGTATAAAATATTGTTCGTCATCTATAACAATCACGAGATTTTTAATATAGTGAGCAAGTATTAGATCCAAATTGTATACAGGGATTTGTATAAAATATACGTGTTCTTAGGCTATTTTCTTGTGGCATGTTAATGCAATTTTAAGTTAAAATTTTACTTTCAAATAAGTTTATATTGAAATTTTGATTTTCACTTCGGAAATCGTCCTCAAAACACAAAATATTAATAAATTAAGCAAATTTTGTTTTTGTTATTTGGTAAAAAATTCTTCGAATAATTTTTTATATGACTCATTCATATTGAGTTACTTTCCTATTTCCTGAAAAGTTTTAAATACAATCATAATCCCTGAACCAAGTAAATCCAAAACCAATACAGAATCTTACAGACCAGTTTTGCTCCTAAACACACCCTGTTAAGTCTACGAGAGTATCCTCAAGGAAAGACTCGTAGAATTCCTAGACGATTACTTTATCCTATCTAATTATCAATTTGGATTCAAAGCTAGTCATTCCACTTAAAATGCACTAAGTGAAGCAGCCACTGTCATCTAAAAATCCATAAACGAAAATAACAGGTTCGCCAGAGGCATCTTTCTCGATGTCCAGAAGGCTTTTGATTAAGTCTGTCACGCCTTACTGATCGAAAAACTTCACTGTACTGGACTGCCTATATTATTTATCAAAATCATCCATTCTCTCTGCAATCAGACAATCTGAGTAAAGGTAGCCAACAAACTATCAAATTCATTTACTCAACTAGCTGGAGTTGTACAGGACTCAATTCTAGTTCCGACATTGTAGACAGTCTATAATGGTGACATCCCCTACCCCCTGATCAGGTCAGAAACTATCTTGCTATATGCCGATGATACGACATTACTTTCCGTTTGTACCCTCAGAGGGATGCAGGGGTACACATCTGTATTCGATATATCACAAAGGCAATTAAACAAAATAGTAAATTGGCGCAACAGACCTTAAACCCATCCAAAAGACAAGTTTTATTATTCAGATCACAGATTCAGATTCAGGAGAACCGTACTGCATGGAGTAGAGAAACTCGTTTAATATTAATGAGAGCTGGGATCTAGCTAACTAGAAATTAAAAGCCCAATAGAACTATAGAGCTATATTTGTAAAAATAAGGAAGGTACTTTGCAGCGATTGGGTGTTCAGAAAATTATAAAAATTAGAGACATTATTAATAAGGAATAGAAGGACAAATATAAAATAATACAGATAGTTGAAGATGTCTACACAACCTTTTACAGCTCGCAAAACAAGCTTAATGAACCAACAAAAGAGAATGCCAAAAGAATAATAAAAACGTGAACTCAGAAGTATTATCCAAAATAGGGAGATTTGAAATAGAAAGAGCTTTGAAAGAGGTAAAAAACAATAAAGCTTCAGGACACGATGGTTTAATTGCAGAGTTTAAAAAAAAACAAGACAGTAACAATCTAAATACTAACAGAGCTATTTGCTAGATGTCTACATAAGAGCAAAAAAAAAGAAAAACATTTTGCCAATCAAGATCGGAAAATGGACGTTAGGGACTTCCAAAAGCTTTCTGTGATCCTATTTTTATCTTTTTAATGGCTCTTTGATAATACAGTGCCTTGATTTCGTTGCTAAGTAACAGTTGATTTTTAGAGTTTTGTTTGTCAAACTTGTTTCGCTAGTTCGCAAATTTAGAAATATGGAAGTATTTCAGATACATCTTCCCTTCAGATATTTAACGCCCAGAATTGTAAATTCAACATAAAGATTCAAATGATAAATATTCATTCAGTTTATACAATAATTCAGCAGCTATTTAATTTTAGTATGCAATAATCATTTTATTATATAAAATAAAATAAAGCGTAAAGTTTACATCAAAGTGTTTGCGTTGGCCGCAAGCCCCACGTTGGGCGCCAATGTGTAACAATGTAACTCCAACTAACGTTGAGAGCCAATTGTTTTGGGCTTCAACTAGCTTTAGTCTCTTAAGTGTAAGTACTTGTTATCTTAAAATCAAATCTAAATAATATTTATATTAACTAATCATATTTAACATACCTACATTAAAAATAAATTTTAATAGATATTAATAAAAAAAAAACAAATCCTGCTTAAAGCTGCACAAAATGTAAAAATAATACTTATGGCAAAATGTATGGTTAGCTTTATGTAGTTGGAAAACTTAGCGATTTCATGCAGAAGTAGTTTAGTTTAGAATTAAGACATGATTGTAAGCTGAATTAGTTTCAGATCAGTGTTGAATTCATCATAGTAGCGGCCATGTTACAGCAGCTTACTTTCTATTGCGTAATACGTCGGGAGGTCCCACCCAAGAAGTGGACACGAAAAATGTTTAATAAGGCCAAAAAAACTAAAACGAGAAACCTTGTGTTAGTAACGGCATAAATTTAAAACATTTCCTTGCCAACAGATTTTAAAAAATTGCAAGCAATTATAATTTTAAGAAAATCCTTAGGAAGTGACAAGGATTAAATGAATATATTTATTAATAAAATAAATTAGTTAAATTAAATTACAGATTTTATCTACATATACAATTTACAATACACAAACTAAATAGAGCTTGGAGGTTATGTATGAAACAAGTCGAAAAAATATTACAAGACACTGAACATTGGTGAAATTAAAGAGAAAGAAATCCGCTTAGCCCAATGGAAATTTAAAAACAGAAATGGGTTTTGCAACAAAAATTCCACTTTCACTAGACGAAAAGAGATGCAGAAATAAAAAACATTACCACTTCCATTGAAATGAAACTTGACATGATGTAAGTTAAGAATTGCCAACGACAAATAATTTGTCGATAGCTAAGCTCATAGACATTTATATATGTCTATGGTTAAGATAACTACAGGGTTTGAATACGGGGGTATACGAAGAGTAAATGAGAATATAATTAAAAAGAATGGAAATTGAGATTGAAGAATAAAGATTAAACAGAATGTTTAGTAAATAGAAAGTTGAGCGCCAACAATTTTTAGAATATAAATAATAAAACAAAACAGAAATGAATAAAATCAAAAGAAATTGTAGTAAAATAATTATTTAAAGAAAAATAACAAACATGTGACGTTTATAACGTTACAAAAGTGGAACATGCAATACTATAAAATGTATTTTAATTTAATTTTAAAAGTTTCTGTAAATATCTTGCTAAAATTGCAGAGAACAAACCTTGAGCAGTTTCGAAAAGTTATCGAGGATGCGACAGGTTAAAGCAAATAATTTGGACGTGTAAACACTAAGGTACTTATGACTAATTACACCCTTAAATTAAATTACATCCCGAGAGCCATCGATAAATCTTAGTGTAGCTAAACTGATTAACGATGCGAAGAGCGATTTTATTGATTACCTGTTTTTACTTCTTTCCTTTCCTACTGGAGTCAGATTTTATATCGAGGGCAATAAAACCGTATTGGAAAAATACTGTTGTTTTTGCTTAAATGTTTTTGCAAATATTTTAGACCATTGGTAATTAAATTTTATTTAAACATATGCACCCTAGAGATTAATTAAAAAATTGTAATTTACGAAGACCATAAAATCGTCAATTTTTACTAGTCTAGTGTGGAGTATGCACGTACCTTTCTTTTATCGGAAATGGGGAATTTTAAATTATTCCCGTTTTATAAAATAATTGTTTATGTAAATGATTTATTAACCCACTTACAAATACAGTTCACGGTCACCTAATTGAAATCTGATAACGAAGTAGAAATAGGTATGTGTCTACAATCATAACTCTTCTTCTTCATGTGCCTTGTCCGTTCCGAACGTTGGCAATCAACATGGCTATTCTGACTTTGTTTACGGCAGATCTGAATAGTTCAGCAGATGACAATCCGAACCATTGCCGCAAGTTTTGGAGTCACGAGTGTCTTCTCCTCCCTGGACACCTTCTGCTGTCTATTTTCCCTTGAACGATCAGTTGTAGTACTCTATATTTATTATGTCTCATAACGTGACCCAAGTATTCCAACTTTCTTTTCTTTATACTTATTCCTACCTCTCTCTCTTTACCTATCCGGCGTAGTACCTCTTCGTTGGTCACGTGCTCAGTCCAGGATATACGTAATATACGTCGGTAAGCCCACATTTCGAAGGCCTCTACTTTTTTCATCAATGTTGCGGTCATTGTTCACGCCTCCATTCCATATAACAAAACCGGGAATACATAACATTTCAGAAGTCGAATTTTGAGAGGTAGGGTGAGGCTTTTAGAGGTGAAAATTTGCTTCATTCTAGTGAACGATGCTCTTGCCTTTTCTACTCTTATTACCTTACCTTCGCTTGATCCCAATTTGAGTTAACTGTTGTTCCCAAGTAGATGTACGAATCCACGTGTTCAATTCTTTCATTGTCTAATATCAGTTGCTGTGGTGGTTGTTGGGTTTTGCTTACTAACATCCATTTGATTTTTGTGATATTTAGTCCGAGTCCATATTGTGCACTTGTTTTTTGTATCTTACTCATTAGGTAACTCAGTTCCTCCATGCTACTTGCTATAGTCACAGTGTCATCAGCATACCTTATGTTATTAATTATTTCTCCATTTATCTTTATGCCTTCTGTGCTTTCCTCCAGCGCTGTCTTAAATACTTCTTCTGAGTATATATTAAAGAGAATAGGAGACAAGATACAGCCCTGTCGTACCCCTTTCTTAATCTCAATTTTATTGGTCAATGTAGATCCTACTTTCACTTTAGCTGTTTGGCCCCAATAGAGACTCACTATTGTTCGAATGTCTCTGTAGTCGACTCCGATCTTATGGAGAACTGCAATTATCTTTTCGTGCTTTACGTTATCGAATGCTTTTGCGTAGTCTATAAAGCATATGTACACGTCTTTGTTCATATCTCTGCAGCGCTGGATGAGTACCTGTAGACTAAAAAGTGCTTCTCTTGTCCCAAGAGAATTCCGAAACCCAAACTGCGAATCTCCAATGTTATCCTCGCATTTTTTGCTTATTCTGTTGTAAATAACCTTGGTGTATGCCTTCGAAATGTGGTTAATTAGACTTATCATCCGATGTTGATCACAAGACTTTGCTTTTGGTTTTTTCGGTATGGCAACAAAAGTTGACTCTAGCCAGTCTTCAGGAAACTCCCCGCTGTTATAAATATTGTTAAAGAGTCTGACGAGTGAGTCTAGAAATTGACTGTTTGTTTCGCACAGCATTTTCAATACTTCCCCGTATACGTTATCGTTGCCTGGTCTTTTGTTATTTTTAAGACCCTTTATAGCATTAGAAGGGCCAGTATCATCATTGCTCAGTGTATACCCACTAGGACGGTCATCATTAAACAGTTGTTCCAAATAAGTTTCCCAGATTCTAACTATTTTGTCGGGGTCTAGTTGTAGATTTCCATTATCATCGCATAGCCCTTTCGAATCATAACTCAGTTAATAGAAATAAATAGGACATCTAACATGTGAAGTGAATCACTGCCTTATTTATATTTTATCGATGTCATGTCGATGGACCCATCTCAATATTTTGTAACGAGTAATGTAGTTGTATTATTGATAAACGTATCCTTTTAACAGTAAGTTAAGTCCGTCTTCTTCTCCTTCGTCTACCACAATTTCTTCGATTGTGCCTTCACGTTATCTTGTCACTCCATCTTTTCCGTGATGGGCCCACATTTCTTCTACCCGACGGCAAGTTGTACAAAACCATAATACGACCAGCAGTGACATATGGAAGTGAAACATGGACATTGAGAAAGAAAGAAATCAATAAGCTATTAGTATGGGAACGCAAAATCCTGCGAATTATATATGGTCCTTGCAGGGACAGCGTGACAAATGAATGGAGGAGCAGATACAACAATGAGATAGAGATTCTCTTCGGGAAAGGAAACATCGTTAGATACATAAAAGCCAATAGATTAAGATGGGCAGGCCACGTGGTACGGAGTGATGACGACAGACTGATTAGCAATGTGTTTTGGGAAAGACCAGATGGTAGAAGATCGACAGGAAGGCCTAGAAAAAGGTGGAAAGACGCAGTCAGGGAAGACCTGGAGAAGATGGAAGTAAGGCCATGGGAAATAATAGCACAGGATCGGAATCAATGGAAGGCAATAGTAAACGCGGCAAAAACTCACGAAGAGTTGTAAAAGCCAATGATGATGATGATGATGACGGCAAGTTGTCTCGGAAATAATCAATTAAAGAAGTTCTATACCGTAGTACCAACATTACACTAGTCAATTTGTTAAATTACGTGATGGTTACATTTGACGTGATGATGGATTGACGTTGTCAATGCAAAGTTTGATTGTCAATTTGTTTGTCTTTTTCTAGTTTCGTATAGTGTATTTAAAAGGCCAAGAAATGATTTTAAGTATTTCTGTTGGTATTTTATTTTGCCCTTTTAGTTTTTCTCTTCTTGGCTATTTTTATTGCATTTTCTAATTCTTCTATTGCTGTAATACAATTTTTAAATTTCGTTTAGGAAAGTCTCAATATAGTATGTCCATGCGTTTCGGCAATAGAAAGTGCTTATAATTGTATTAAAATCTTGTATGTATTTGGAATATTATTGAGCTGTCGGGAATGATCGGGAAGCGATAAGTTAAGTCTACTTGCAAAGTTTTATTTTAAATTTTTGTTTTTTTTTAAATTCTGAGGCTTTACAAGATTTTAGCGTAAAAGAACGGACTATTACCAGTTTTTTAAAACAACAGTAAACTGAGATCAAAAAATCATGTTAATCGTTGTAGTGGTCTTCTAATATAGTTTATTAGACCAAATAGAATGGTTAGGCCTTTCTATGTGTTGTGGCGTTTGTGATGTGATGTTTATGATTTGGTAGAAGCGGAGGTAAAAACACTTGCATTGTCCATTGTGATGCTTTGATATGCAGAGGTGAAAGTACCTGGCCGCCAAATATTGTGAAAATGTTGTGTATGTCGACTGTGAAACCACATTCGTTAAACAGCTGAAATAGTTCTAATACTCATGACCCACTAAGAATCAAAAGTCTTATATTGTTGTGATTCTCTTGGAAATTTTGCTGAAGAATGGTGAACATTTCGTTGTGATTTGTATGACAGTTGTTGTTTGTATTCAGTTATCATCCGTAGAATGATGAGGTTTATTTCTTGATGGTCCCCTTCCCAAACTGTGTCTTTCACCTTATTAATTGTCATGAGCGGAACGGCAAGTGCGATGAGTTTTGGATTGGATTCGTCCGCCAGGTGAAGTTAAGCTTCTAAGGAAGATAAGCATTAGTTTTCGCCTTATGTATAATTACTCCTCTTCTTTACTCTTCCTGCTATGAAGTTTGAAATTTGTGTACTAAGTTGGAAGTTTGCTTAGTGACGACGGACTGTGATGTTTTTGTTCCTTTGGAGGTCTGTAGTGATTTTTCTGTTCCTTTTTGGAGGACTGTCGTTACTTTTTTGTTTTTTTTTTGACGACTGTTATGATTTCTTTGTTTTTTTTGAAAATATTAGTTTGAGACTGAACTGTTTGTGTATCGATTGTGGCTTGTATGACATGTACCCCTTTTCTTTCTTCTTTTCCAAGAGTCTGTATTAACATTTTGGATTTATTTTCTTCTTTTGTTCTTATAGAAGTTTCCTGACTTGGAAATTTTTTGCTTTGGTCAATCCCACAGGATATTCCTATGAAACTATTAGCCAACCTGTTTTTTTCTATTTGTGTTAGTTCGATTTTCAATAAGTAGTTGAAAAATCATTGTTTGACTGCCATAGTCAACTTTGTTATTGTTTAAAGCTATCTTGGTTATTTACACAGTGGATAACCATAGCGAAGCTTGCTTAAATTTTTTTACTGGTCACCTGCCTTTGATGAGCTGGAAGCACCCCACTTTTCGCTCCCAGAAACTTCAACACTGGTCTGTTTCACGTTTTTGGTTAGGCTATAGCCATTTCTGTAGAAATCTGCCATTGGTCGTTGTGCTTAAGAGATAACGAATTGTACTTGGTGCCGATTCATCAAGTCGAGCATCCAGTTTTATTTTAAGTGTAAATATGTTGATACCATAAACAGTTATGACATAAGTAGTTTTTGGTTATGATTTTCGTTTGCTTTTTTTTGTTTGATTCACTGGAGTCGTGAAGCAATGTTGCAATATTTAGAAAATGCTACTGTTGTTCCAACCTGAATTCTTTTTGCTCTAAACGAAAACTGTTTCTGTTTGTCCAGTTTTCGCTCTTCCTTTTTGCGTGACCGAGTTGATAATAAACAAATTTTAAAGTTTGTTTATACATCCCAGATGTGTACTTCCTCGGTATTCTTTTGATCTAGAGCCGCTTTAGGATGTATTGCGCATCAAGTAAATATCCACTTGGGTTGATGGGAACTCAATATATCAAATATGAAGTTACTCTCAGTGAAACAGCTGTCAAAGGCAGTTGGTTTCGGTGTCAGTCCACATTTAGCTTCAAATTCGTAATGGAATTCAATTTCGTTTTTCGCCTTTTTTCATGCAAAAATGTGTAGTATTGTGGTAGTTAATTGTGCAGTAAGTGAAGTTAATGAGGTTTGGAAGAAATTTTATAGAGAGCAGACCCGGCGTTTTTAGTTTGAAGTAGCCGGCAAATTTGTTGTGAAAAAGTGAATTATACTCGTATGTAATGTGTCAGTTTTCGCAAGAGTAGTCACTGTTTTATTTTTATTCCATCTCTCAGCTAAGAGATTTGTAAAACAGCGTTTCCAACAAATTTGAAAGATACTCACATGGTTCCATGGTGTCTCAGTGTTTAAGAAGTTTCAAAGTTTGCGTCCAGTGCCCAGCTTCCATCCTCAATTTGTTTGTCCCAAGTAAGTCCAGACCAAAAAGTTTCTAATCTCTTTTTGTATTTTTTAGGAAGGAAGAGCCTTTCTTTCATCCAGCAGGAAGATTCTTCTAAGCGGCGTCCTTGCTTCAAATAGCTTAAGAACCGTCTTGTATTGTGCTTGTCCAGGAGATTCATGTACCCCTTTTGTTTCATTTTTGTAGTTACCCCAATCCAGTCCCCTTGTTTCATTCACTTATCTACGGTCTAGCTCTCCAAAAAAAACCCTGAGTAGCCGTTTGCAAAGGTTTTGGTTTGTTTTGCTTACCCTATCTCTAGCCCCGTAATTTCTGTCCCCATTTTTCAACCCCCTAGAGTAATACCCTAAGTGGTAGGCAAAATAATCGTTACATCGTCAACTTTTGAAAGAAGAAAAAAAAAAAAACGAGTGTGGCAGTCCAGTGGGACTGCCGGTGGAAGTTACACTTCCATACACGCATTCGCCGTTACAAATTTATTTGGGAGTCAATCTGCACAATCATTACATATGTAATTCTATAAGTAAGACATTGCAGAAAGTGAAACAGAATTAATAACAACTTACTAACAATGAAGGATTGAATCAATATTTTGATGAAAATGTATATTTTTATTTTCGTATATGTATGAAAGGAGTTGAATGCAAAAATTTTTTTACACATACTCTGCAGTAAAATTCATTGTTTATTTTGTTATTAATATATTAATAAAATACAAATTAAACTGCAATATTCATAAGTATTTAAAAATGACAATAATATACATAAAAAAATACACTACAATATAGTGCAACATAATTCCATATAATAATACAATACAAATTAAAATGCAATATCCATAAGTATTTAAAAATGACAATAATGTAATAATATTAATAAAAAAGTCCTCCCCGACTGGGAATCGAACCCCGGTCTCCCGCGTGACAGGCGGGGATACTGACTACTATACTACCGAGGACATGACACAAAGGTATTTCAAAATTGACAGTTCTGGATCATACAGTGATTTATTGAGATTATTATTTTGAAATACAAAAGACTAATATAATTATGAACATTTAATAAATAATACAAAACATATCACATAAATAATAATAATAATAAATATTTTATTATATGTATAATATTATATATATATATATATATATATATATATATATATATATATATATATATCTTTATATAATATATATGATATTAAATTATATATATACAGAAGGAACATTTTTATATTCGAGAGAGGAAGAGAGAGAAAATATATCTTCTGTCTCTCTCTTACTAATTATCTTACATATGTAATGATTTCGCAGATTCACTCCCATACAAATTTCCAACGTGGAGCGCGCGTATAGAAGTATAACTTCAAAAAATTATTCTAGTTTGTATTACAAAAGTCGAAATAATATTACTGTTAATTTTATGATAATTATAAAATTAAAATCATTACCGTGAATTATCACTTTATTATCACTTTGAAAATTGATTAAAAAGAATAAAAATCCATATTTCGATTGCTACATTTTTCGTATTCAAATACCCTTATTACAATCGTCTAAAACTTACAAGTGGCACATGTGGTAGTTTAAATTGATGCAGTAAAAATCAAAATATATGACATTTCAGATCGAGGTCAATTTAACTGCAATTTTGAAAATCAAATAAAAATCGACAGCCACATGATGCTCATCATAACTCGATAAAGTTGTGGAAATTTTTCGCCTTATAGATTTTGATGCGATCCCGAGACAGACGTGTAGCTGTAGATATTGATATATCGTGAAGAAACTCAGGAGAGCACGGAACATTGCAAAAACGTGTTTCAGATATACCTATTCAATACATAGTCGTCCTAAAAATAGTTAAAAAATATTAAAAATGTGATCATAATAAATTAGAAGCTTAAAGGGTACTCGTCGTTAAGATAGGCGCAAAATCCTTACTGCCTTAATTATTTTTTTTTTATTTCTTTACGTTCTGTGTGATTAAGTGATCGTCTGTTCGTACAAAATTTTAAATTAAAAACTGCATAAGAAAGTTCTGAAATTAGTCCTTCAACAAAAAAAAAACGCAGTACCTTCTACTCGACTAAATATACACTCAAAATATCAAACAAAAATAGCCGAACACATAAAAAAGAAAGGAATAACACCAGCCTTCAGAACCAACAACAACTTAGGAATTAGTAATTCCTAAGGCCATTAGGAATATTAAGAGCAAGAATGAGAAAAAAAGGACTTACATAGTGGTTTATACAAACTTACATGTGGTAACTGCCAAAAACTTACATCTGTCAAATTAGTAGAACTTTCAACAAAGGTATGGCAAAACATAAACGAGCTTTTTTTAATAAACAAAACAGATTCTACAAACGCACTTCACCTTCTCAATCATAATCATTCTTTTATTGACCAATTTAATAATCTATTTTCTGTACTCAGAGGGATGCAGTTGTGTCGATTTCAACTGATAGTCTATTGAATACTTCGCAACATCATTCAGCTTATACAATATTGTTACATGCAGCCAATTTAAATTTGTTTCTTAAATATGATGTCTTCTATCATGAATCAGGTATAAATTGCTGCTTAGAAAATGTTTACCATATTTTATTTGATGCCATCAATATATTTGTTATATTAATTGAGCTTGTCATACAGAAAAAAATAGCTCAAAGGAATTTTAAAGCATCAGGCAACTTATATGAGGAGTTTTCGGTGTTAAGGGAAAGATGTACATCATTGAAAGATGTACCCAAAGAGTGGTTAACATCTATTTTTATTTGTCTCCCTAAAAAGAAAAATGCAAGAGAATACAGCGATTACCGCACCATTAGCTTAATGTCTCATACGCTAAAGTTACTACTTAAAGTCATCCATAACCGAATATATCACAAACTGGACATAGACGTTAATAATACACAATTTGGTTTTCGCAAAGGCCTAGGAACACGTGAAGCTCTTTTTTCACTTAATATACTAATACAAAGATGCCTGGATGTCAATCAAGATATATACGCATGTTTTATTGACTATAATAAAGCATTCGATAAAGTACGACATAAACATTTAATGATGTCCTGAAATTAAAAAAGATTGACTACAACGACCTCAGGATCATATCAAATTTATACTATAAACAGCGAGCAAAAGTACGAGTTAACGTACAGCTTACGTTACAGCAACGTACTTCTAACAGCTGTCAGAAGAAATTGAAATTAGATGTGGAGTAAGACAGGGATGCGTATTGTCGCCAATTCTTTTCAATGAATACTCCGAAGAGGTCCTGAAAAAAGCTCCTGAGGGTGAAACAGCTAGAATAAAGGTAAATGGAGTTCCCATTAACAACATTAGATATGCGGACAACACTGTGATCTTATCCGAAAACATTGAAGATCTTCAGAGACTGGTGACCAGAATAGCAGAGTATGGAAAAGAGTATGGTCTAACAATGAATGTCAAGAAGACGAAATTTATGAGAATATCGAAAACTCAAAGAAATAACGAGAATCTTCTAATAAACAAAACCAACGTCGAACAAGTGGACAAATATGCATACCTGGGAACAATGATTAACTCCACAAATGATTACAATCAGGAGATAAAAATAAGAATAGAAAAGGCTAGAGCAAATTTCAACAAAATGAGAAGAGTTCGATGTACCAGGGATTTAAAACTGGAACTAAAAGTTAGGTTGGCGAGGTGCTATGTTTTTTCGACTTTATTTTATGGAATGGAATCTTGGATCTTGAATGCGACATCAATGAAAAAACTGGAATCATTTAACCTGTGGGTGTACAGAAGAATTCTGAAAATATCATGGACAGAACACGTCACAAACAAAGAGGTTCTGGGAAGGATGAACAAAGAAATAAAAATTTTAAATTCAATAAAAACAAGAAAATTAGAATATCTCGGATATATTACACGTGGAGAGAAATACACCTTGCTCCAACTGATTATGCAGGGAAAGATCCAAGGAAAGAGAAGCATAGGGAGGCGTAGAATGTCATGGCTGCGCAACCTGAGAGAGTGGTACGGATGTACATCAAATGAACTTTTCAGAACAGCCGTCTCAAAAGTCCGAATAGCTATGACGATTGCCGACCTCCGCCGCGGAGATGGCACTTGAAGAAGTAGAAGTACATGATTACTAGCAGTATGTGTTAAGAACTATTTAGAGAATATTCAAGCAAATCTTTCAAGTAATACCCACGTTTTTTGGAGGTATGTTAGTACTACACGTGGGTCTATTGCTTATCCTAATGTAATAGCTCAGAATGGTGATGAAATAGTCAATCTATTTGCCAGTTATTTTTTAGGTACATAATTATAATGATAGTGAGTATAATGTACCTAATTTTAAATTGGACTATAGTAAGGATTTCCAGATTCTGAAGTTTAGTCTGACTGATGCTTTCGAGGGGATTATGAAGTTTAAGAACTACATATTCTTCAGGGCTTGATGGTATACCTGTAGGACTTATTAAGAACTGTATTTTTTTACTTCGTAAACCTTTACAACAAATTTTCAATTTATCATTGTCATCATCTGTATTTCCACAATATTGGAAAAATAGTTTTCTTACGCCTATCTATAAATCTGGCAATCGTGAGTGTGTTAACAATTATAGAGGTATAACTATTCAATCACCAATCCCGAAACTTCTTGATAATTTGGTATCGATAAATCTCACCTGGGCTTGCAGAAACATAATTATTGATGAACAACATGGATTTTCAAACGGGAAGTCAATAGTAACAAACCTTGTCAATTACCAACAATACTTGTTGGGTGCATTTGAGAATAAAGTTCAGGTCGACAGGTTTACACTGATTTCTAAAAGGCCTTTGACCAGGTTAATCATAATCTTTTGGTCCACAAACTTCATGCATGGCTTTGGTGACCCCATTGTTAATTGGATGAAAAGTTTTCTGATCGGACGTACACAGCAAGTTCGTATTAACAATTACATTTCAAAAGAATTCCATTGTTATTCTGGTGTACCACAAGGGTCTCATTGTGGTCCCTTGTTTTTTAACTTGTTCATTAACGATATTGGTAAGGCTATCAAAAACTCACATTTCCTGCTATTTGCTGATGATCTTAAGGTATTTCGTTGTATACATGATAAATTGGATAGAGATCTCCTGCAAGATGATGTAAATAATATATGTTTATGGTCAAAACAAAATGGTTTAAGCTAAAATCCAAATAAAAGTTTTTGTATTTCATTTGGTCGTATAAATAATCTAATAGCTAATAGATATGTTTTTAATGATGTACTTTTGGATTCACTTACTGAGATTAGAGATTTGGGTGTATTATTAGATTGTGCATTGACATTTAGAAGCCATTTTCTTAAAATTAAGGAAACAGGATTTCGTAATCTTGGTTTTATTTATCGTAACAGTCACGATCTCTCACCTATTGTATTCAAATTATTGTATTGCTCTTTGGTACGCTCAGGTCTTGAATACTGCTCTGTTGTTTGGTCCCCATTTCATCAATTATATATTGATGGATTGAAGAGCGTTCAGAGAAAGTTTCTAATATCTTTAGCTTTTAAAGCACATATCAGTATAAAAAATAGTGAAAATTATTTCATAGATTATTCTATAATAATGTACCAATTTAACATTGCTACATTGAAAAACCGCAGGTTGAGAGCGGATATGTTATTTTTGTTTAAAATTCTAAACAACGTTATTAATTGTCCCTCGTTATTAGCCAAAGTACACTTAAACACAATACATAGAACTCGACACACTGCACTCTTTTATAATCCTTTTCAGAGGACTGATTATGCTCGCCAGTTTCCCTTGTCGAGAATGCTCAGCTCTTGCAGTGACCTCCTATTGGATCCTTTCTGCCCAAACATTAATGCTTTTAAAAGGCAACTTAAGAATACAATTATTAATCTAGATATGTGATATATTTTTTTAACTTTTGTGATTTGATATACTGTTTTATTGTACAAATTTTAACCGTTTACTTGTTTCTTTGTTATTGTTGTGATGTTTATTGTACATGATCTTTACTTTTTATTATTTGTTGTATTTTGTTGTATATGGTTCTACCGTTGAAATAAATAAAATAAATAACTGATTTCACAATATTCTTACTTTACTCTTTTTTTTGGTAAGTTGATGGATCGCAGTAGAAAGCAGTTATAAACTTCTTTTTATTTGCTATTTACATAAAGACTACTTAAGCAGAATAATTATTTAATAAAAAAACTAAAAAGACAAACGACGCTACTGTCTTAATGCATTTCGTGCTCTCGTATTTTTCGAGGTGTTGCTGCTCGGTTTGAAAGACAGCTCATTAGTTTTAATCGAAAAAATACAAAATTCTAAATTAATTTACGGTTCGGTAAGCGTGGAAAGACAATTACTTTTTGTTTCTTTTGCAATTTGTAACAATCATGTCGGGAATTTCTAAAGACGACATTCCATAACATAAATTCTATTTTTCTTATATTTAAATATGTTAATTAGTTACACGTTGTGAATATTGATTTTTGTCAATGCTGCTGGTTTATTTTTTCTCATCTTCAAGTACTTAATTCACTATATTGTATATTTACATATTTCTCTGCTTTTTCAAGTTTTACATTAAACATCTTTAGGATGTTTAATGTAAACCCCTGTGAAAGACGAAAACCAAATTCCTAAGTGGTTCTAAGAGTAAATTTAACTATTTTTAAAGCTTCTATACTGGCGTTGTATTACTTTTTTCTCCCTAGTAAAATGCTGAGGCGAGCGCCACGGAACTAGCATCACAAGAAGGAGTCGTCACGGGTGGCGTCACAAAATAGCTGTTCTTCACATCGATTCACTACTCTCGATCAATACGTTTTAAGTCATCATATATTTATTCTAAGCATATTTAAATTAAAAACTGTTTTTGGTTTTTTAATCATCATTTCTTCTAAATTTACTATTCACTAAAAATTTTAATTTTTAAGTTTAGTTCCGATTAAAATGTACGGTGTGTGGTTCTTGGTTTTTTTAAAAGTCCTTAACAATGTCCAGAGTACGAAGACGCCAAAATTTCCATCAACTGAGCACATAGGGAGAGTTTGATAGGGGGCGGTGCCGGTGCGGGGATTGAGTGACAAAGGGCGGTGCCAAAGAGCAACTGAACGTGAAGATGGTCGCTTAAGCTTGATGGCTTCTCCACTAGACAGTGGACTACTGCAAGAGAATTTGGAGAATTTCTAATAGATCTAGGTCTACTGCAAATACATAGTTTAAACAATAAACAATTTATTGTTGAATTCAAAGTTTTCACACTAGATACTACCTCTTACCCCTAAAAATTGACAAACTTATCATGAATGATGCAGAGAACCATTGGGTTGGGACCACAAATAGAATGGGACTGTCTTTAGTGATAAATCTAAGTTCTGTTTAGGGATGCACGATGGCCGAGCCAGCGTCAGACGACGACGCGGTGAAAGAGGTAATCCACAGTATTTTGCCAAACGGCACGTTCATCATACCGAACACACCGCACGAAACGGACTTTTTTGAACAGGTTGGAGAAAATCTTTTGTCTTGACACCCGAGATATCCAGATTTATCCCCAATTAAACTTTGATTTGTTGTTGCCTTATTAATGTTGTAACTTTATTATTGCTAACCTATTCTTTCATTGTTCATAACCAAATAATGTTGCATTTTATTGATGACACTTAGAACAGCAGTGCCACTAGTATTACCACTTATAAGTTTCGACAGTATGGATTCTCCTTACAGAAAACTATAAAATTACTTAGCAAGGTTTTGAAATCTTCATGTTGCATGTCTAATTTAAATATTATGTTTGTATGGGACTAAGCCACAACGATTTGTTGTAATGAAAGTCACATTGTTACCTAATAATGTTTGACGTTTTGAATTCTACTCCGGAAATCGCCCTCAAAAAGATTATTATAGAAATTCTGCCACAACCGTTGGCATTTAGCTCAAAACTTAATTATACAGCGAATCGGACGAAGGATTAAACTAAAGACCCATTAACTATTAACTAAGTTGCAAAACCCAATAGAATTTTAGAAGCAGAAGCCCAACACAACCTAAAGACATACGTGACACAGTTCTAGTGCCTAGAAGTCAGAAGACATTGTCATTGGGTAATTTTCTACATAACATTTGTTAAATATTATTAAATATTGTACAGAAACTTTACATATTGTAATTATATTACACATTATAAATATATTGTTAAGTAAAAATTGGCTTTTACTACCAACCTCTTCTTCTTTTAGTACCCTGTCCTATTATCGAGCGTTGGCGATCATATTGGCAATAATAACTTTGTTTACCGCAACTCGAAAAAGATTAGTCGATCTCTCTTGATACCATTCTCGGAGATTTCGAAGCTAGGATGTTCTTCTTTGGCATGCGCCGCTTTTTCAGGAGAACTTGCCCTGTATTATGAGATGTAGAAGGTTGTCTCTCTAAATGTCTCATTACGTGGCCAAAATATTGTAACTTTTTCTAGATGCCGAAATATTGTAATCTGATTTTTAGATTTAATGTAATATCTCTATTAATAAGAATTTTCTTTAATTTATAAAAGGCGGCTCTGGATTATTCAATGCGGATAAATTCTTTCCAGCTATATTCCATACGCTCTCTTGTTTATTGGTTGTAACTCTGTTTTGCTGACAAATTCTGACAACCATAAGTTTTGTCATAGAATTATAAAGCCTTTTCGAAGTCGATAAAATACATATATGGTTGTTCTATATCCCATACATCTTTAAGCCAGGACCTGCAAACTTAAGAATGCTTCTCTGGTTCCAAAGTCGTTTCTGAAAACAAACTGTGTTTCGCTTAGTTGTACTTCTATTTTGTTGTAAATTTGGAGTGCAATATTCTTAAGAAAATTTTCAGTACATAGCTCATTAGATTAATAGTGCGATTGTTTAGCGTTTATTTTTTTTGGTATCATTACAAATGTTGACAGTAGTCAGTCTGTTGGTGTATGCCCTGTTTCGTATATTTTATTGAAGAGGTTTAGACCAGAATGTTTGCCCTTAACGTCGAGTAATTTGATTATTTACTGGAAATTTTATCTGGACCCGTTGCTTTCCTATGACTATCAACACGATCAATTAATCTTCCTTAATTTGAAATGTAATATTCCTGCGAGATAAAAAAAAATAAAAAATATCGAACAAAATATTTTTTTTTGTGGCATATACTTTCGTCATTCAGCCAGTCTTGAAAGGTTATAATATATTCCTTAAGAAAGTATATACACATAAGTACAGGTTATTTCTCTCAGACAAATGCACAGCGATAGAATAAATAAAACGAAATAGACGAATAATTAATAGAAGAACACGTCGAAGAAAAATATAAGGACACTCGCTTCTCGTCTAGGGGTCCGTCAAGACATTTATTTTAACAGACAAACAATACTGGACCACGGATAAGGTATTGTTACATATAGGATAAACAAAGGGTACAAGTCTAACCCTATACACGCTCATGAAAGTTTTCATGAACGAGTACCAGATTTATAAAGCTATGCATGTGTCTGACAAAAATTCTATAATTAAATTATATATTGTTACAGAACCTATGGCTAACAAGGACTGTATATTATATGGAGCGTATGTATTGCATTAAGTTAATTTTGTATACAGGGAGTTTGAATGCTGAATAAATTTAGGACATTCAAAGAAGATGTGATCGAGGTCACCTAGCTTAGCGCAATGTTTGCAACTATCATCATCGATGACTTTTATTTTAAATAAATGGCATGGGTAGCATGCATGTCCAAAGCGTATTCGATTTATAGTAGTAATATATTTACGAGGAGCTTTGAAATTCTGAAACCAGGTTGTTTGAGGTATAATTGATTGTAAAGAGGTATACCTTTTATGGTTTGTAGAACAGTAATGTTTCTATTGCTCTTTCCATCTAAATTGCTGATTTTTTTTAAAAATCGTAGTAAAATCGGATGTATTAAGCATATATTTCAACGTAGAGCCAGTTGTTACACACTCATTTTAGCTAAATGATTTACATATTCATTATGTTTGAGACTAATATGTGCTTTGACCCAAATAAATTTTATGTTGACTCCAGTCGATGATAAATGATACAATGGATCTTTTATTTTAAATATGTAGGGGTTGCTAAATGTTGAGGGCAATTCAATGTTTTTTATGCTCTGCAAAGCTGAAAGGCAATCTGACAGAATTAAACTATGTCTATTGCAGGTGTTTTTAACATATTTTAGAGCTTCAAGTATAGCTATTGATTCCGCTGAAAAGATTGAAAATTCATTTGGTAGTTTATACTTGAATTCTACGTTTGTAGCAGGTAAAAAGTATGCGCATCCAGTGCCTTCTGTTGTTTTTGATGCGTCCGTGTATATTACTGTGGCTTCCCTATAATCCTGCAGTAGAGATCTTAGAAGATTGCTACTCATAATGGTGTTCTCACTATAAGTGGGTATTATAACCTCAGTTCTGGGAAATAAAGAGAAGTAGTCTAAGCTTCTATCAACCGTTTGCAATTTCTTGAAAAAAATAGGATTATTCTGTAATGCCATGCATAAGGGCGGGGAAGGTTTTTTCTCCCAATATTTGTTTGTAAGATTTGATTTTCGTTGACGGACGCTTGAAAATAACTGGGAGTTAGTTGGTATCAATATTCTGCAGTTGGATAAATCATGACATGTGTCAATATGTGACATTATTCTGTAAAATAAATTCAACCAGAACTGAAATGTAGGATCACCAAACCATTTGACGAAACCAGCAGCATAAAAAGTGGTCTTTGTGATATATATTTCAGGATTTCCGCATTCAATAATACTAAAACATTCCAGGATACTGTCTCGATTTTCAAATACAGTTTTTAGCGCTGTATATTGAAAATTCCAACGTGTTTGCAATTATTTTTTAATTCGCTTGTTCATCACTTACTTTAACGAACATAATTAGGAAAAATAAATGCCGATATGCCGGCACGCTACAAAAAAATTTACGAACACTAGGAGTGAGAGTCTTTTAAAATGCAAGTCGATATCCCAACAGCATCTTAATTTTCCGGATTTGAAAAATCTCGAAATTGCTTATATCACCACAAACGTAACAAAGTACTAATACTCTGTAAGTTTGTATAGAAACATCGGTTGTATCATCTGCCATTAGTAAAAGAAATGAAAAACGTTTTATTTCACTTAAAATTTTTTTCCTACATGCCTGAAGCATACAATCTAAAAGTAATTTTGTACAATCTTTAAAGTACCTTTAAATCCTTTAGGTTCTTTTAGTTCTAAAACACACCCTTCTACTACCCACAATAATCGATTCTCCAGACCCAAAATTATTCTTGGCAGGTAACTAAAATTTAGTTTCAATAATTCACGCATCTTCATTGTCATTTCTTAGGATTTCCACTTTTTCAAGTTTTATCAATACAAAACTATTATTTAGTACGCTTTTACGCTTAATTCTAAACCCATCAAATGAAAAGTTTTTCCCACGGCTGTTAACGCCCATATAGGACCGAGGTCTGATGAACTTACTACATAGTTACTGCGCTAACTAAAAATATTTTAGTTATTGAATATTGTTTCCATGGTAACCGTATGCCTTTATCATTCGTTATGGGATCAGCCCTGAATATAGTGCAAACGCTTAAAACAAATGTCATCATCATCGTCATTATCCAGCTTTCATTTATCTCCTCCATTCTTTAAGATTTTGTGCTCTTTGTTGCCAATTTTTGGTGATAAGCCTGATGTCGTCAGCCCAACGTGTAGGTGGTCTTCCTGAACTACGTTTGTCTGCTCTTGGTCTCCAATTCGTAATTTTGCTCGTTCGTCGTGAGTAGTGCATTCTCGCTACATGGCCTGACCAGTTCCAATGTCAGTTCCGCTATGCGTTCCACCACATCAGCAATACTCGTCCTTCTTCGCAGATCTTCGTTTCTTATTCTGTCCCGCAACGTAACTCCCAGCATAGATCGTTCCATTCGTCTCTATGCCACCTTTAATTTCGAAGCTGTAGTCTTTGTTCAAGTCATAATTGCCGCCCTATAGGTCAAGACCGGTAATACGCATTGATCAAATACTTTTCTTTTGAGGCTAATTGGTATGTTGGCCTCTTAGTGTATCTCTCAGTTTTCCAAAGGCTGCCCATGCTAAAGTAATTCGTCTTTGGATTTTGCATATTTAGTTATTACTGATGATTCTTATTTCATGACACAAATACGTATATTTCTCCACCAGTTCTACCACTTTGTTTTAAATAGTTAAATGGTAATTAGGATAAATGGTTATTAGATGGTTAAGGACCATATTTGTCATAAACTTAGTTTTGGACAAATTCATTCTGAGGCCCACGTTCGAACATGCAAAGTCCAATTCATTTAGAGTAGAAATCTAATTTTTTCCCCCATCCTAATGTCACTAACCTAGTGAAGAGCTTGTAAATGTGGTTCAACAGGCTAATACGTATATAATTTTCTAGGTCCGTTCTATCTCCTTTTTTATGCAAAAGGATGGTTATAGCATTGCTCCATTCTTTGGGCACCTCTCTTTGCTGAAAACATAAACAGTTTCCTTAATTTATTTAATAGCATATTTTTTCCGTTTACGATAGCTTTTATTACAATTCCATCCTCTTCTAGGGCTTTGTTATTTTTCATTTTTTTTAATGCTTGTCGAATTTCATCTACCATTATCTCTGGCATTAGTTCGGAACCTTGATTCATGATCTTCTCGTCCACTTACATATAATTCCTCGTAAAACTTTTCGACGACCTGTATTAACTCATCTCAAAGGGATATTATTTCATTGCTTGTTTTTTAATTTATGTATTTCGCATTTCCCATTAATTAGCTTTCTACGTAGAACTTTTAGTCTGTTATTTTCCTCTATAGTGCGTTTAGTATTATGAGTTTTAAACTTACTTAAATCTCTCCTGATTGCCTTCGAAACAGTTTTATTTATTTCTCTTAAAGTGTGGCTGTCTGCATTCTTATCGCTTCTCATTTGGCTTCTTTGATCCAGCAGCGTTTCAGTATATGGACTTATTTTACTATCTGATTTTCTTTTAGGACAGTGCACTCGGTGATTTTCTTGTAAGGTGTTTATGAAGCAATTATTCAAGTCGTTAACATCGTTCTTGGAGGTTTCATGCAGTAGTAGTGTATTATTGATATGTAAAAATGTAATTATTATAAAATCTACTTAGGTTAGGTAAATATATTTTAATGCAATAAGGTTTAAAAAGAAAAGTAAATGAAGTTTCAATAGAAAAGTGTGGATATGAAATATGAAATACAATTAATTTTCGAGACTAAAGATTAAAACGTATTAAAAAAATAAGATAAAAAACAAAAAGTATAAAAAAATATCAAATATTCATAAGGATTTTTTGAGTTGAAACTTCATAAAATACTAGTTAATGAAACACAAAGATAGAATCTACAACACATTGTTTTTTCAAGTTTTAAAAGGAGCAAGCATGTGAGACACTTCAATCTACTAAGCAAATTTCTCTCCCTCTCATTAAATTGTAAACAAACCACTATCACAACCAGCGCATTTGCCTTTTCAATATCCAACTCCAACAATAAGTGTATACATTTCATTACAGACACGCTTTATACCTACTTTATCAACAAAGATATATACGTTTTCCTACCACGAGAACTTTCGGAAACAAATACCGTGGATTAGTTAGCCATTTGTGAAGTTCCGCCGCAAACTGAAAGTTAATATCAACATTAAATCTTACGCACCGCTTACGAATTTCGTAATTATAACCTACGTAGATAATCGATTTGCTGCTTCCGTAAGCACCGGATGTGAGAACATCTATTTGGTATTGCTATCAGCGATACATTTTGAGGTTCAGAACTCAATAAGTCAAACTATATTTTATCTAGCAGCTGTGGAATCCTATGTCAGTAATGCCCTTTAATTTTTATTTATAAGTGGTCTTTTGGATCAGATTATAATTACTAAAATATGTAATTTTGGATAAACCTAAATGTTTATTTATTATACTAAAACTTTTCTATTCATTCAGAATTTTTACAAACAGACCTAAGCAGCAACCAAGTTCTAGATTGGTGCTGGACCTTTTTGGACAATAAAGAATCAATGCAGAATGACTTCTTAGTCTAATATATATTATATAAGAATGGTGTAAAAGTCAAAAGAGGAGTTTAAAGAGATATTAATTTTTCATTCATTGATGCTTTCGTCTAGCCACATTGAGTGTATAGTTGCCTCCATATTTGTATAAAGACATTCGAGTAGCTACTGTCCAGGGACGTATCGCGATATTGGTTGTTTCACCGACCCAAATTTATTGATGTAAGTATTAAATCATAAACAGAAAAAATTAGGCTATAAGAAGTTGTTCGTGAATGGGAAAGAATGGATATGGGATGAAGAAAAACAACAGCTAGAAGAAAATATTAAAGAAAAATTGTCAAAAAATTAGTAGAAGAAAAACAACTGGGGATATATAATACCGAAATGGCAAGGCAAAGGAATACAACGATTGGAAAGCAGAAACATAAACACAAAAAAGGCAACAATCTAAGGACATAATAAAAATTGGAACTTGGAATGTGAGACGTACTTATGAGCAGAAGCTTTAAGAAACTTAGACCAAATTATGGAAAAATATACAATAGATATCTTTGTCCTGCAAGAAACGAGACAACTGTGAAATGAAATAATAAAAATGGGAAAGAGCACATTGTTCAAGAGTGGGGGGACAAAAGATATTTTGGAGTGGGACTCATGGTGTCGAAGAAAGTAAACAAAGCGGTTGTAGATTTTCAACCAATATTAGACAGAATGTGGTACTTGAGAGTAAGAGGAAAGTATAGGAAGATAAGTATCATTAATGTACATGCGCCCACTGAAGGTAAAGATTTAGAAACCAAAACAGAGTTCTACGAGAAGGTAAGCATTCTAATAAAGAATATACAGAAATACGATATAAAGATAATCATTGGTGAAATAAATGCAAAAGTCGGAAAAGAGGAAGTATATAAAAGAATAACAGGGGGACGAAGTTTACATAAGGAATCAAATGAAAACGGGAAAAAGTTGATATAATTTGCTATATAGAACAAAATGAAGATAGCTAGCATAAGGTTTAATCACATAGACTTCTCCCGATGGAAAAATAAAAAATCAGATAGATCACGTTCTAATTAAAAGCAAACACGATAAGGCAATATTCAATTGCAGGAGTTATAGAGTATAGAGGGACAGATACCAACAGTGACCATACACTAATAATAGCAAAACTAAAACAAGAACTACAAATAATTTCAAAACCTGTTAGAGATAGATTATATTACCAATTAAAGCGTCTTCAAGAGAAGCAGGTTGTAAACAGACTAAAGGAAGAAATAAATAAAAAAAGCTAGAGAATTCCGTCAAACAGAATATAGAAGAAGAGTGGCAGACCATACAGACAGCCATGTCGGAAGCAGCGGAAAAGTATATAGGAAGAGAGCATATAAAAAGACGACAACATTGGTTCAATAAAGAATGTAGGAATGCTTTAGCAAGAAGAAACAGGGCAAAACTACAAAGAGAAAAAGAAAATACCCAAAATACGATCGAAAACTATGTGGCAAGAAGAAGGTTAGTGAAAAGAATTTGCAGAAAAAATAAAGGAGAACAGCTAAAAAAGTAATAAAAAACATGGAACAAGCCTACATAAACAAAGAGGTAAAAAATTTTTACCAAGAAGTTAAGAAATCCAGAGAAACTACAAAGAATAATCCATAGTATTGCAGAAACAAAGAAGGCTTACTTCTAGGTGTAACAACAGAAAAATTAAACACATGGGCGGAATATTTCGAAGATCTATTAAATACAGACCAACAAGAAAAAATTGAGGAAAATGAGAATTGGCAATAAGATAAAGAACGGATGAGCGACGAACCAACTTTGAATGAAGTCAAAGAAATAATTAGAGACAACAAAAACAACAGAGACAACTAAAAACTACCAAAAGTGCAGCAGGAAGTGGTATACCGACTGAGATTTTTAAGAAAGGTGGCGAAAGATTAAAGGAAAGGATATTTTACTTGACACTAATAATTTGGCAAAAGTCATAAATGCCGAAACAATGGAATACTGCTCTTATTTGTCCTATCAATAAAAAAGGAGACAAAACGAAGTGCGAAACAACTACTGATCAAATAAGTATGTTAAAATTTGTACAAAATAATAGCTACGAACAAAACTTGGGATTTTGTATGCTATTTATCGATTTTAAACAAGCATATGACTCCCTAAATCGAACGATGCTATATGAGGCCATGAGAACATTAGAAATACCAGAAAAGCTTATTAGGCTAGTGAGAATGACGCGTAGGAACACGACAAATGGGGTAACAATGGAATGAAGCTTTTCAAGACAGTTCACAGTGAATAGAGGTTTAAAACAAGGAGATCCGCAATTAACGAATTTATTCAACTTAGTATTAGAACAAATCGTAAGATCAAATATTAGCACAAACAAGACTATTTTCAATGGCAGGGAACAGTACATAGCGTATGCGGATGATGTGGTGATACTAGCTAAAACAAAAAAACATTTAGAAAAAGTTTTCCAGAAATTTGAAGATGGAGCGAAAAGATACGGATTAATAATAACCCAAACAAAAATGCAATATATGGAAATGAGAGGAGAGATAACAAATAATAACAAATATATCAAAATGAAAGGAGCAGAGATTGTCTATAGTTTTGAACAAGTGTCACAATTTGAATACTTAGGAGTAACCCTAACGAACACGGGAAAAGAAGAAAAAGAGATAGACAAGAGAATAATGAAGGGAAGCAGAGCGATAGGGTCATTAAATACATTGCTGAAAGCCAATGTTTTATGATTCTCATGAGATCAATACAATGTATTCCTTTCATTGATCAGCTACTATGGAGTTTCCATAACTAAAACCTAAGCTTTAAAACCTGTAGCATAAAATTTTAGTTTTGAGTTTTCGCAATAAATGTGAGGCAAAGAGTGCTAATACATTTGCTGCTATTTGAATGCTAAACATTTTTGTTTAAAATTATCTCAGCTACATTTTTTATTTGAAACCTTTTTTTCTACGGCGTACAGATTCTTGCTAAATCGATTCTTTTGCATTTTTACCGCCCTACGGGGAGGTTTTAGGGGGAAGCCCGAGGGTTAAAGTAGTAAACTTTTTTGCACCTTTTTTGAATTTCCAAAATGGATATTTTCGGCAAAATTCAGCTTGTTCCTATGATTTTTTGGGGTTAAATTTCTGAAGACTGGACTAAAACCTATCCAGTGGAAGAAGAAAAGGTTCTAGAAACAAATTCTTCATAATATTTCACAGAAATATATACACCGAAGCTTTTAATTACCAAATTGTCGCCAGATCAGAACCAATGACTATAAAGAACATGTTTTAGGGAGAATGTCGAATGGGAGAAAGTTATCTGGTAATACTCTTGATAACAACACATTATAGAAAATAATAAAAACTGATAGATCAAGTAATTAACATTACCAAAAGAATTTAAGCACAAAGCTTACCTAACGACAAACCCAAAAAATGCTTGGGAGAGAAAAATATTGAAAAAATCATCTCTGTTAAGCTGTTGAAAGGAGATGGATAAAATAAATTTTTTAAACTTCCTCACTTATTAGATTACATTGTCTAATGATATTCTTTAAGAGTTTCACTGACCTTGCAACTGTTGTTAGGAAACGCAAATTTCATTGAAAACAATGCTGTTAACTTTAAGTACCGAATGAGAGGAATTTTTAATGCGGTGAAATAATCCGAAATTCGCTGCTATCACGATGTTGAGATCACATCACGGAGCATCACAGCGTCCTAATGAGCGAATAAAACCATTACGTAGCTCTATAACCAGTGGCGTCAGGCAAATGTTCTCCTAGGCACAAAGTTAAATACTGTACAGATAAAATAAATTTAGAATATTACAAATAAAACCCAATACTACAAAAAATATCTTAATATGTATAATACAAAAATACTGACATTAGAAGAAAATTTCAATTTTGTTGCTTCAAGTTTTTATTTTTGTGTAGGGTTGAAGTATGACTTTTTCTATAGAAGTAGGAATAGTAATAGAGCTTATAATGTACTATTATTAATTGATTAGACTATTATATAAATGATATAGAGCCAGACTGAAATACGCAGAAGAGATCACAGAAGAAATAATATAAAATGAAGTAGAATTATGTAGCTATTGTGTCTTGTCTTTTACACTGTTGCTAATCGTGATGGACTGGACACTAAAAAAAAGTAATTAATAATCGGATAGGCAGTAGATGGATGGAACCTGTATAACCAATTAGGAGCGCTAGAATTTGCAGACTATATCTACCTGATAACTGAGCATTGAATTACAAGCAAACAATACTTGATGGGTTGAAAAATTACTTTGACATAATTGATGTTCAAATAAACATACAGATAAATGAATTTTAATCAAATAAAAAGCAGCTATCGAGCACATTTATTTGATTAAAATTCATTTATTCGAGCATTCAACCTTATGTTACGATAAATATACTGGCCTAACTTTTATGACTAATTATTCTGTTTTATTGTAGAAATTTCGGTGGAAGTCTAGAACCAAAATTATGGTGAATGAGCCGGCCAAGCTTCTCGATCTTTCGATGCTGTTCTAGTATATCAGGATTTCGTATATAAATACAACATTTTTATATGGAGGACAGTTAATTCTGAACACCCGCGCTCGCGAATTTGTCACGTACGGATATTAATAAATTATTGTCAGATAAGTTAATATAAATAAAGAAATAAATTAAATCCGTAAGTGTTATAAATATTGAACCTTTTAATAAATTCACAACAAATGGTGTCAGAGTGAGATCGAACATAAATTAGACTTATAATAATAATACAAGTGAATATAAAATAAATTGTGAAAATGACGACGATTTATGAGCTGACAGTGACTACTTTAAGAAGACATCTAGAAGACAGAGAATTAGCTTCTACCGGAAAAAAGGCTGAGTTAGTCCAACGACTAAAGAACGCTTTGCTAGAAGAAGGACTAGATCCAGAGACTTATATATTTGAAGACAAACATGATGCTGTCATCTCGTCGATTTCGAAATTGGAGAACAAAGTATCCGGCGACATCGCTTCTTTAGAAAGCAAAGTTTCTAACGAGATTTCTTCGCTGGAAAGCAAAGTCTCTGCTAACATCTCTTCGGAAATCTCTAAAGTCACTTCTGAGATGTCTGCCCTCGACGATAGAATATCTTCGTTAAAAAATCAAGTTGCTGCCGATATGTTGGCCTTCGAAGAAAAGATGAAAGAAATGGAAAGGAAGATGGAGGAAACAGGGACAGCAGAGAGAGGTAACAATCCGATTACAGTGGAGATAAAAGAAGACGAGACGAAATGTAAGTTGGAGACACGGCCGAAATTTGAAGGAAGTGGAGGTTCTATTCATGTTAAAGTCCCAACTTTCGATGGAAAATCGTCATGGAACAACTACATGAAACAGTTCGAATCAGCCGCAAGAGCAAATGGATGGTCTGAAAAAGAAAAGGCGGTAAACCTGACTATCGCTCTTCGAGGAGATGCCTTAGATGTGCTTCAGACCATAGCCGTAGAGGAGACCGATGATTTCGAACAACTGAAGAAGAGGTTAAATATGCGATATGGCCACGAACATTTGGAGCATGTATATCAGTCACAGCTTAAAAATCGTAGACAGAAGAAAGATGAGGCTCTTCAAGAATATGAGGTAGATATTGCCAGATTAGTACGATATGCTTATCCAACAGCTCCCGAAGACATGATGGAAAAATTGGCCGTTCAAACGTTTATTGATGGTCTTCGTGATCATGAAATGCAGAGAACACTGCGATTAGCACGTCACAAGACGCTGGTTGATGTCCTATCCGCCGCCCTCGAATATGAGTCAGCTACGCAGGCCTCTGGCGGTTACAGTAAAGTTAGGACTGTAAAAGAGGAAGGAGATGAAGATAAACTTGACCAGCTCTTTAATTTGATGAAAAGCATGACATGCAAGAAAAAGAAGACCATAAAATCAAGAAACTCACCATCAGGAAAACCAGAACGAGTCAACCTTAGGGGGGCAGCTTCGACCCGGAACTCTTCCAAAGACCCTCTTATACTAATAGCTTCTTTGAAATGTCGTGAAGATAGTGTATATGTAGATGGAGACATAAATGGTAAAAAGCATACGTTGTTGGTGGATACCGGAGCGACCAGAACCATTATACGCCCGACAGTTATAAACAGCCGAAAGAAACTGTTACCAACGAGGTTGCGACTTCGGACCGCTACAGGTGAAAATGCCAACATTCATGGAGAAATCCAGGTACAATTGGGGATTGGAGCAGAAAAGTTTGTCCATACTGTTATAGTTGCTGACATCGAAGAGGATGTTATATTAGGAATGGACGTAATGAATATGCATGGATTCCAATTGGATTTTAAGAATAAGGTAATCAAAGTTGGCAACGAGGAAGTATTTCTCCATCCACATAATGACAACACTGTGCAAGCAGCCATTACAGAAGATACAGTCGTGCCTGCGAGAAGCGAAACGATCATAGTAGCGCGACTACAGGGAATTGTAGACGAAGGGAGACCTGTTATGATGGAGCCTTGGAACCACGACGATGAGGTTGGCCGTGGAATCATAATTGGAAAGGAATTGGTGACTTCGGCTAAAGAAATTCCTGTGAGACTTATCAATGTCAACGACTACCCAGTGACCATAAAGAAAGAGACAAAAGTAGGAACTTGTGTACCTGTGACATCCATAATTCGTCAGGCGACAACATCTGATAATTCCAACGACAAATTCGACCAAATGGTTGCAGTTGCAGGACAGTCTCTAAACCAGATGGAGAAAAGGAAATTAAGGGAATTTCTTCGGCAGTATCGTGATATTTTCGTACCGAAAGGAGGAAAGACGGGAAGAACTACCGTTGTTAAGCATAAAATTGATACTGGTAATGCTAAGCCAATTCGTCAAACAGCTCGACGATTACCACAGGCGAAAAGAGAGGAAGCTGAAACGATTGTTCAGGAAATGAAGAAAGACGGGGTGATAGAACCTTCTACGAGCCCATGGGTCTCTCCGGTGGTCCTGGTTAAGAAGAAAGACGGAACGACGAGGTTCTGTGTGGATTACCGTTTGCTGAACAACGTTACCAAGAAAGATAGTTATCCTCTGCCTCGGATCGATGACACATTGGACACATTGGCTGGAAGTAAATTGTTTTCCACTTTAGATTTGAAGTCTGGATACTGGCAGGTAGAAATGGACCCAGTAGATAAAGAAAAGACAGCCTTCACCACAGGATCTGGATTGTGGCAATTCAACGTTATGCCATTTGGACTTTGTAATGCTCCTGCGACATTTGAGAGGCTTATGGAAAATGTGTTGAGAGGGTTATCTTGGAAAACATGCCTGGTTTATTTAGATGACATAATCGTCTTGGGGGAGACATTCGAAGATCATTTGAGGAATTTAGAAAACGTTTTTAATCGACTTAAAGCTGCCCAATTGATGCTAAACCCCAAGAAGTGCCAGCTATTTCAAGGTAAAGTCAATTATCTGGGTCATATAGTCAGTAAAGAAGGAGTGGCCGTGGATAAGGGAAAAATCGATTCCATTAAGGAATGGCCAAAACCAACTGACAAACATCAAGTGAGAAGTTTTCTTGGATTATGTACTTACTACCGGAGGTTTATTAAGAAGTTTGCAGATATCGCTAAGCCATTAACGCGACTTACAGAGGAAGCAAGAGAATACCGCTGGGATATAGACTGCCAAAATGCCTTTGAGACCTTGAAAAAGCATTTAATAACAGCACCAATTTTAGGGTATCCACTGCCAGAAGGAGAGTTCATCTTAGATACAGATGCAAGTAATGTGGGAATTGGAGGAGTGCTGTCTCAGATTCAAGGAGGACAGGAACGAGTCCTCGGATATTTTAGTAAAGTTCTTTCAAAACCTGAGCGGAATTATTGCGTCACGAGAAGAGAACTTCTGGCAGTAGTGAAATCAGTAGAGCACTTCTATCAATACCTCTATGGAAGAAAGTTTCTAATCCGAACCGACCATGCCGCCCTTAAGTGGTTGATGCAGTTTAAGAATCCAGAGGGTCAGATAGCCAGGTGGATCGAACGACTCCAAGAATACGATTTTAAGATTGAGCACCGGGCCGGAGTTAGCCACAGAAACGCTGATTCTCTTTCCAGAAGGCCATGCTCAGCAGAGTGTTCCCACTGCAACAAAACGGAATCCAAGGAAGCAGCAGTGCTAAGAACGACGATTGTCAACGACGACTGGACGCCTACTAAGATCAGGGAAGAACAAGAGAGAGATCCAGTTATACAGAAAATCCGAAAATGGAAAGAGGAAAACCGTCGACCACCTTGGCAGGAAATATCAAACCTATGCTCAGTAGTTAAGACGTATTGGGCCCAGTGGGACTCATTTATCATCGAAGATGGCTTGCTTAAACGAGTCCTGGAAAATGATGACGGTTCAGAGAAGAGAAGACAGTTGGTGATCCCAAAGAGCAGAATAGCCGAAGTACTTCGTCAGTTACACGACAGTCCATCGGGAGGGCATTTTGGTGTAAGGAAAACCCTTCAGCGAATTCGGGAACGGTTTTATTGGATGAACAGTTCCGACGATGTAAAAGACTGGTGTAAGAAATGTACTATTTGTGCCACGAGTAACGGGCCTTACCGAAAAAGGAGAGCTCCTATGAGACAATATAATGTTGGAAGCCCGTTTGAAAGAATAGCTTTGGACATCGCTGGGCCATTTCCAGAAAGTGAAAATGGAGGCAAGTACATGCTGGTAGTAATGGATTACTTCAGTAAGTGGGTCGAGATTTACGCACTTCCAGACCAGAAGGCCGCCACCGTTGCAGATAAGTTGATCCAAGAATATATCAGCCGATTTGGAGTGCCTTTGGAGATCCATAGTGACCAAGGCAGGAACTTCGAAAGCGATCTATTCCAAGGAATATGTGATAGACTAGGCATGAAGAAAACAAGAACTACAGCATATCATCCGCAATCTGATGGTATGGTAGAACGGATGAATAGGACAGTTGGCAAATATTTGACAAAGATGGTGTCCGATCATCAGCGAGACTGGGACCAATACCTTCCGTTCTTCACAATGGCCTACAGATCTGCTGTTAACGAATCAACAGGCCAGACACCAGCGAAAGTCCTATTCGGACGCGAAATGCGACTACCTTGTGATCTAGAGTTTGGGTGTCGACCTGGAGAAGATGTAGCAGGTGAAGATTATGTGATCGAATTACGAAGAAGAATGGACGATGTACATGAGTTGGTCCGTTCCCACCTTCAGATCGCTAGCGACCGAATGAAGAAACGGTACGATACACAAGCCGAAAAGGGTTGCTTTAAGAAGAACGACAAAGTATGGCTGTATAATCCCAAGAAGCGAAAAGGTTGTTCTCCCAAATTGCAGCAGTTTTGGGAAGGTCCATACCTCATCATGGAGAAGATCAACGATGTCATCTACCGAATAAGCAAGATTCCGAGGGGAAAGCCGATGATAGTACACCATAACCGGTTGGCATCTTTCGAAGGTGACCACGACGTAGATGAAGAAGTGGAAGTAAACCAAGTCCAAGATGTGTCTGACCTCACGTTTGAGGAATTCATGGGTGCCTATGGAGGTACCGGTAAAGCGAGACATGGTGTTACCACTGAAGAAAAGCAAGATCTACTCGCGCTCCCCGATGACTACTCGCTGGCCCTTACCATCCCGGCCAGTATCAAAGACGCACCAGGGTTGGCATCCGTCTTTCGAAGGAAGTTTGGTCGAGTTGCAGAACTTCAATGCCAAGTGCCAGCGTCCGGTAAAACCTTGAAACTCCAAGATGCATCACGTTACCTTTTCTACCTGGTAACAAAAGACACTGCCCGTGACCAACCTACCTACCGAGATGTATGGGAAGCCTTACTTCAATTGAGAGGGCACGTACTAGAGTCCGACGTGCAAAAGTTAGCCATGCCAAAGTTGGAGTGCCGCCAATTAGATTGGAGGGTTATCCGAAATATGGTGGAGGAGATCTTTAAAGACACCGAAGTCCAGGTGTTAGTCTGTTGCAATCCGCATAGTTACTGGTGCGGAGAGAAAACCGTCCCTTGTCATTTTTATACAACTGGAAGTTGTAAAAGAGGGTCCAGTTGCCGATACCAGCATACAGTTCCGGTTCCAGTCCCGACAAGGTTCCAGGAGGAACCATCTTTTAAGAGGGGGGCAATGTTACGATAAATATACTGGCCTAACTTTTATGACTAATTATTCTGTTTTATTGTAGAAATTTCGGTGGAAGTCTAGAACCAAAATTATGGTGAATGAGCCGGCCAAGCTTCTCGATCTTTCGATGCTGTTCTAGTATATCAGGATTTCGTATATAAATACAACATTTTTATATGGAGGACAGTTAATTCTGAACACCCGCGCTCGCGAATTTGTCACGTACGGATATTAATAAATTATTGTCAGATAAGTTAATATAAATAAAGAAATAAATTAAATCCGTAAGTGTTATAAATATTGAACCTTTTAATAAATTCACAACACTTATATCACTATGTAGATAAATTATGTGCATAACACATGCATGAAATATAAATCAAATAAGTATAAAAATACTAAAGCTCGTAATTCATGGGGAGCTATAATATTACAAAAATATCGCTCACTATAATAATGAGTGAGCCTGCATACACGGAACGATAATATATATATTTTTTAGATAGAGAGAGATAGATAGATAGATAGTTTATTTGACTAAAAGTTTATAGCAAAAAGACAAGGTTTATAGCAAGTCAAAAGTACTTCTTCTTCTTCCTCTTTATAAACAATTCTGCTTGTTCATTGGCGGATTAATACCTCGTTGAAAGGTTATCACTACATCTTTTGCATGGTCGTCCGATACTTCTTCTGCCGATTGGTGACGTAGCTCTTGCTATTTTGACGACACGGGTCTCCTCCATTCTGCTTATGTGATTATTCCATTCATATTTTCTGTTTTGTGTCCATTTATTTATACACTATACATCACATTTTCTTCTAATGTCTTCACTTCTCTTTCGATCTCTCAGCGTGTTTCCTGTAATTCTTTTCAGTACTTTTATCTTTGCAATTTTCAGTAGACTTTGCGTTGTGGTTGTGTCGAGTATTGTTTCTGAGGCATATGTCATTATTGGTTTTACACTGGCTTTATAAATTCTTGACTTCATCTCAGTGTTAATGTGTCTGTTTTGCCATATAGTGTTATTAAGGCATCCTGCCAGTCTATTTGCTTTTTATACTGGATCTCTCACTTCTCATAGCTAGGTCTCCATAGCTAGATAGTGTAATTCGCAGGTATTTTATTTCCATTACTTGTTCAATACTAATACCATCAACTTCTATGTTACATCTGGTTGGTTCTTTGCTGACTACTATTGTTTTAGTTTTCTGAGATGAGATTGTCAATTATGTTAAATCTGTGGACCAGTCTTTGCAATCTATCTTCATCTTGGGCTATCAATATTGCGTCGTCTGCGTAACGGAGTATTTTTATTGCTTTGTTTCCCATCGTGTATCCTCTTCCTGTGTTCACGCTTTTGATGATTTCATCCATGATCAAATTGAAGAGCATGGGGATCAATGAATCCCCTTGTCTGCCTATTTCTATATATGCCTATTTCTATAGGTTATGTAAGTTGTCCATCCAATCTGACTTCCATTTTGTTGTTTTGGTAGATGTTTTTAATAGTTTTTATAATATTTAGGGGAACTTCTCTATTATACAGACAATGGATTACATCTTTGAGCCTTACTCTGTTTAAACGTTTTCTTTAGGTCAATCAAACACAGAAATGCTGGTATATTATACCCTAATGATTTCTTAGTAATTTGATTAATAACGAATATTGCATCTGTACACGATCTTCCACTACAAAAACGCTGTTGTTCATTTGCTAAACTTATCCTCTGATTTATTACCACTTGTAAAATTTTAGTTGTAAGTTTTAGCGTACTATTTAAGAAGTTTATACCTCTGTAGTTTTCTGGCTGTTTTTTATCTCCTGTTTTGGATAGTAGAATTAGTTCGCTTGTGCTCGATTCTTCCGGTATTTTATTGTGTTTTATAATTTTATTAATTATTGTTGTTAATTGTCTGTTATTGCTGCTCCACAATATTTCAGTAATTTGTTTGGTATCCCGTCTTTACCTGCTGCTTTTCTGTTCTTCAGGTTTTCAAGTATTTTCCGAATTTCCTGTATATTTATATTAAGTTCTTCATTTGTGGTGTTTCCGGTTCCAGCGTAGTTTGTTTTTCCTCTGCATAAAGCTTTTTTAGGTAGCCAATCCTCGTACCCTTTTCTATGTGTTTTGGTTCTATTAGTCCCTATACCTCCGTTCTTTGACCTTTTATGAAGCGCCATATTGCCTCTTGCAGACCGTAAAAATCATGTTACATTTCTTTTGAAAATCGTTCCCAGTGTTCATTTTTTATTTTTCTTACAGGGGCATGTGTTTCGTTTCTAATTGTCTTTCAGGTAAGCTTTTTTCTTTTCTTTATTTTCTTTTCTCTACATTTTTCCTTCACTTCTCTACAAAACCATAGAGTTCTTTGCCTTGGGAACGATTTATTTTTATTTATATTTCTTTCACCGAGAACTTCCTTGGCCGAGGCTAAGATATTAGACTTAATTTTTGCCCAGCTCTATTCGACTGCATCGCTTTTTGTGATATATGTGTCTCTGTTTTTTTAAAATACAGTCAAAAGTACAAATTTTATATATAAAATATTACACAAAAGGAAACAATACACTAAAAATATTTCAAACATTAAAATACATATCAAGCGTACAATATAGACAGAGGAATATAATTAAAATAATATTAAATTTGGTTATGTTGCAGCTTGGGCATTCACAGATACACTTTCGTAATATTCACCCAGTGTATAAGGTTTTTAAAAGCTGCAGTTAAATTAATGTTTTTAAATTTTTTAGGAAGTTTATTATACATTTGTAAACCACAGACAGTAGATGACTTGCTACTTATTTCTAAATGTCGATAGGGTACTACAAACTGTCTCTTATTTCTTGTGTTGTGTGAGTGAATATCACTGTTACATAAAAAATTCTTTTTTTATGAATTAGTATCAATAATTCCAAAATGTAAATTCCATACACTGTTAATATATTTATATAAGATATAATATATAAGATATAAGATAGGAACAAACTATTTTAAACACAATCGTTGGAATGCTGAAAATTAAAATTTGGTTTAATTATTTTACTAATTTACTATTTACTAATTTACCATTGGCGCTCCATTGTCAGAATGTGCTAGAATCGCAGAAGATAGAAAAACGTGGAGGAACATTGGGAAATTTAGCTAATAGCTTCATGATATCACGATACCTGCATCAGGTTAACGGCTAAGAAGAAGATTTTACTAATTATATCTTTTGGTGCATATCAGTAGCGCACCTAGAATTTGCCTCTGGGGGGGGGTTTTGGTTGGTCACCAAAATTTTTTTTATGGTGTTACCTCCATTTTGAGTCCTTAAAATGTGTAAGTAACAGTGTTGGAATAGGGTTCTGGGGGGGGTTTTAACCCCCAAAACCCCCCCCCCCCCTCGGTGCGCCACTGGTGCATATATAAAGTAATCATTAAATTTTTGTGATATTATATCTGAATCTGTAATCCTAGTATCATCTATTTTTAGACAGATATTTTTGTGATTTTTTTGTTTTCCATTAAGTTCGTTTATAACAGCCCATGTGATTTTGTTTTTGTTAGAGGATTCAGAGATTTTGTTAAAATAAAACTGACCTTTTGTGGTCTCAACAAGAACTTTGTGCTGATATTTTTTTTGTCTATATACAAATCCTTTGGACTATCTGAAGAAGATTTTACTTCTTATGTGACCCATGTTTTTCTTTTGTGACAACTAATATTGAAATAGAACTATAATTTATCATGAAAGGCATTATATTTACTCTCAACATCAGTTGCATGATAAACATCTTGCCATGTTTCTTTACTCTAGAGATTGTTGAATGCATTTATAGCGCCTTCAGGTGTTACTCTGAAAGTAATTCGAACTGATGTCATAGTTAGATTAATACGATAATTTAGCATACGATGCTAAAAGACCAGAAAATCTGTGTAAATTATTTAATGTCATGGAATTTACATTAACATCACCTGTTAAAAATATGATTGATTTGATTAAAAATTTGAATTTAAAATAAGATTAAGTTGTTCATAAAACACATTATATTTGCCTTTAGGAGATATGTAGCATACTAAAATTGTGTGTTGATTTGAATTATAATACCACTTCAGCCCACATACCTCAATGTCTTTTTCAACACGGTACTGATCGAGTAAAATGGAACTAACCTTCATATCATCCTTTACCCAAACTGCAACACCACCACATTTATATTGGGATCAACTAAAAGAATTTACAATTTCAAAATTTGGAAAAATATAATGAATCACCTCGCCATCTGCTGACCACGTCTCAGTCATACAAAGAAATTTTAAATTAGCCTCCTTATAATCAGCATATAAACAATCCATTTTAAATTGATTTAGTCCCTGAATATTCAACAAAATATCATATACGTGCTATATATTATAGTATATCTCGACTATGACCCTTAGAACGATATTTTATATTTATATTAGGGCATATTTCGTTCCCCGTTATACCCCACCTCACATTACAATCAACCAAGACCGCTGGAAATTACTGTGACGTCGAGTGAAGATGCCATTTTTGTTATTAAAAATAAATCTAAATTAATTTAAAATTAAAAGGTTAGGTTAGGTTAGGAATAGGTTAGAATAAGTTAAATTTTAGCTTCTTTTAAATATCATCAGTAAACTAATTGAATTAATATTAAATAGATAAAGATAAAAAGATAAAAAAGTTCCAAAAAGATTCAAAAAATTCCGAAACTACTTAGGGTAAAACTCAATTTACTATAAGTAATACCCGAAGCAGATAAAACCTATGCAGCCGTATTAGCGATCTGTATTTCCCTCTTTCAGTTCCGTTCATGGTTTAAGCCGGGTTCAAATTATCAAGCGAGGGCCCACTTTATTTATTTGCAGTTTCTACGGCGAATTAACTGTAACTTAACGATTTTACGTGGAAGTTATTTACGTGTTTGAGTATTTCGAATAGCAATTGTTATACTCATTTGTCTTGTTAACTATATTATAGGACTGTTATTCGGGAAACTGGAAAACTTTCAATGACCCGAGAACAAAACGAAATATTGTCCGTAATTTTAAATTTCTATCATGTATAATATATAATAAAAAATAATATAAATAATGTAGTAGTCTTATAATTTAGATTTTTATTATTACGTCAAAATCATCCATTATCCCTGCCTTTATCCCTCTGCGGGGTCGGCTTCTCTAATTACATTTCTCCATAAGTGCCCATCTTGGGTCATATCAATATTAATACCCTTTACTGACATGTCCTGCCCAAGGTCTTTTTTGGTCCTCCTCTCATTCTACTTCCAGGAACCCGCAGATCAGCAATTTTTCGTATTGGGTAATTAATGTCTCTACGTTGAACATGACCAAACCATCTTAACCTATGCTCTTTCATCTTGGCAATAATTGGAGCCACCACTAGACTTCCCCTAATGTACTCATTCCTAATTCTATTCTTTTTTTGTCACTCCACTCATCCATATAAGCATTCTTGTTTCCGTAACATGCATTCGTTGTTCTTTTTTCTTTTTAACTGCCCAACATTCAGTTCCGTACATCATAGCTGGTCTTTTGGCTGTTTTATAGAATTTTCACACTTCAGCTTCATTGTAATTTTTCTGTCACACAACACACCATTCGCTTCCTTCCACGTCAACCATCCAACGCTAATTCTACTGCATGCATCTTCATCTATCCCCCCATTACTCTCTAACACCGATCCTAAGTACTTAAAACTATTAATTTTCACAATCATTTTACCATCCAAATATATCCTTCTATTTGTACTAACTCCATCTTTAAATAAATATTTAAAATACTGTGTTTTTGTCCCACTAAGTTTTAAACCGTTTTTCTCAAAAGCTTGTCTCCACTGTTCCAGTTTTTGTTCTAAGTCGCTTTCACTATTTCCGAGTAACACTACATCATCAGCATACATTAAGTACCACGGAATATTACCCTGTAGTTTCGCTGTTATTTGATCCAGAACTAATGAGAATAAATAAGGACTAAGCACCGAGTCTTAATGCAATCCTACTTTCACATGAAATTTATCAGTCTCTCCCACACCTCTCCTAACACTAGTTGTTGCTCACTCATACATGTCTCTCGCAATCTCTACATATTCACTGGGAACTCCTTTCTTATTGAGTGCCCACCACAGAATCTTCCGAGGAACCCTATCATATGCTTTCTCAAGATCAATGAATACCAGATGAGCGTTTGTAAGCGTCACGAAATTAGCGCCACAAGATGCAGTCGTTACCAGTAAGCGTCATACAATAGCGGGTTTCACATGGATTTACCACTCTCGATTAATTCGTTTCTAGTCATTATATATTTATTTTAACCACGTTACAATTAACAAATACATAAAAAATAACTAACAAAATGCAGACATTAAATGAAAAGTAAAAAAAACTAAAAATATATCTGTCAATAAAAGATAGTAAAACAAACAGAAAAATGAAAGATCGATACTAAAATTCGATTTGTAACGATGTTTGTAACGTCAAAATTCATCATAAATATCAAAAGTCATAAATGTAATTCCATTCAATTAATAATAATATAAAATCGTTTGTTTAATGCGCCCGATATTATAATGAATTTGAAGTGAACATTAAATAAATTAAAATTTTTTATATATTAATTATATATTATATATTATATTTTCTATAGTATTATAGCTTTAAAGTTTAAGTGTAAATTTAAGTTTTCTCAAAGTTAGAATTAATCTATACATGAATTTATATATGTACGTGTTGCTTAGATGAGGAGATATGTTGTGAAATGCAACTTTTAGATTCCCCATATCTTTCTTACACCATTTTCATTCTCTATTTAGCCTTGCAATTGATAGAAGGTACATATTAAGGGAAAAATTTGATTTTTTTTTCGTTAACCAAGAAATCTTCGCATTTCTACTTTGATGCCTTGTGTCTATTGTTTGGCATTGAACTAAATTCAAATCTAACACATGTAAAATGAGTTTAGTCTGAATTTCTAGGATTTCTGTGTATATTTATGTCACATTAACTATAGTACAAACAGTTATAAAAACATTTTTATTTTAATCGAATACATAAATTACTAAGTGAAGAAAATTACCTAACGAGACGGAAAAAGCTGGCTCGTATGACCTTTGGAATTTTACTCCTAATATAACTTTATAATGCATATGACAAAATCCAAACATTAACTTTTTTGTCATTTTTACAGGAAGGCATCAGTAACTGATGCCTTCCTGTAAAACCTAAAACTGTTTTATTATAACATAATTTGATTCTTTTTAAAATATTTTTAACTACTAAAATATTTCCCAGTTCGTTTCTGAATAGTATCGAATAATATGTCGTTACGTTAAATTGAAAATTCTACACATCTACAAAGCAGTAATACAATTCGTTTATCTGCTTATATTGTTCCAGAATTTCCATTCTGCTGCTGCTTTATTTTGTTAAACTAAGTAAACGTAATAGGGTTTATCCGATGCCTGTTTCAATTTTTCTGTACTTAAAAGGCGGTATGCAAGCAGAAAAGCCAGCTAAGTGAGCATACCGTTGGATCTAGTTTGAAACAAGAATTTCATATTACAATAGAAATTCAAAAATGTTGCACACATTTTCACGAAACAATTACGCTGAGGTAAATATAACAAATTCCTTATATCGATTTATCGAAGGAATGCCAACATCGTAGGCAAACTTTTAAATTTTTAAAACGAGCTGGGACCAAATATTTTACGCTAGGAAAAGTAAATAATATTCCTTTTATAAGTCCAAAATCCCCTCTTAAAGTAACTGTTAAACATACTACTAAAAATGCGAACAAAGGCCAACATATGAAGATTGATAGTCACAATCAGACAGTCATCTTATTGTAAACTGTGGATAGAGGAGTCGTTTGGACTTTTATATTGCGATCTAAATGACCTTTTGTATATATCCCAGATATATTCTATTAGCTTCTGATTAGACTTTATCATCTGCTATGGAGCTTGTTTTGAATCCAGGTCTTGCTTCAACATGTAGTTAATAATTTTCATCGCCGTGCTTCTAATTTCGTGTGAAGTAAATATGCTACGATAAATGATGACTCATAATATCTAAACCGTAAATATCCTTTCTCATTCAAGTATTTTCCAGATCATATACCTGCCGGCAGAAATTTCTAATAGTAAGAAGATCCACGGGTCCCCTACGCTAAAAGACCTGTTTGGTTCCACGACGATCGAGTAAGTTCTGGAAGGTCAACGCCGCTTCGACAATAACGGTTGTTTAGTATAAATATAGAGGAACCTTTTACTTATAATACAGTTAGTTCTAGTTTTGAAGTCGAGTTTTTAGTTCGAATATAAATGTAAAAATAAATTAGTGAATATTGTAATAAAGACTTTAATAAACTTGTAAGTGTTATAAATGTAGAACCTTTATTAATAAATAAAAACAATAAATTAGATTAATAAAAATACTACAATACGATTTAAATTGAAACAGACGAATTTTTGGGGTCCGGTCAGTCATTCTACGGCGAGCATAGAAATAAAAATAAACATTTGTAATTGATCACTCGAGGTATTATCCAAATGGACGCAGATGTGGCTTATCACTAGACTTTGGCAAATATGCATATTGCATATTTTGCATATTGTGCATATTTTATGCAAATATTTCATATTTTGACATATTTGTATAAAAGTTTGCATAAAGTGCATAAAAGTTCAGATTTTTATACTGTATTTGAAAATTTTTAAACATACCAATTTATTTCAATTCTTGTATAAAATTTTGTAGTCATTTTAATCAAGAAATGATCTAAGTACGTAATCTCTACAGGTACAAAACATTTACAATTTCAAAGAAGATCAATTTAAGTAGCCCTCAACATTCTTAGAAAGTCTCGGTCACTGAGGCATTCAGTTATTGGATAATCGCTAAGGGTTCGCTCATTTGCATTTTATGATCTAATCCCCAAATCTATCTACAATTTATTGTATCTTAACAGCAGGTAAACGGCTAATAGTTTTGTTCCTAATTTAGGGATTTTCCAAAATCTCCCAGTTTATTGAATTAGGTACCTAAACATTTCTAATTTGATGCTCAGATTTGTAAATCATTTTTGTTTTGATATTCAAAGCGTAAACACTCGTTGTGCGTAACAAAAAGGAAGATTGTGATTTTATAATGCCTAAAACAACCAGTGCTTCAACTTGGATTAAACCTTATAAAGAGCTGTCTATGGATATGGGAAAAATCTACTGTTCAGTCTGTGGCAAAATTGTAAGTATCTAATATTTTCTATTAAATATCTAATATTTCATACATACAGGGTGTTTCCAAATGACACTTACAACGTTTGACTGTAGATACTTCTCGAAAAATTGAACAAAACGATATAGTTAATGAGGGGTCAAACTTATTTACTTTTCGAGATACAGGGTGTTAAAATTAAAAAAAAATTAAATTCTTTTAGTTAATAACAACAATAACTTTAAAACCAATAAACGTATTTACTTGAAATTTAGTACTCGTAGGTTGTTTTTAAATGAAAAATAGCTTCCTTTAGTGAGAAAAAATTGTCCATGGTACAATACAATGGTGTGTATTTAGAAAAATTTTTCACCTTTACTTTTTTTTAAGAAGTCAGCTATTCTAAAACACAATTATTTTTATTGTAATTGAATTAACAAAAAAAAAAACTTTGTTGAATTTTAAAATAAGTTATATGATGTACTAATGGTTAGTAACAAAAACTAATTTGTGGATTAATACTGCATTTAAAACACAGCGAGTGTTTTTTTTCCAAACCAGTTATTTGATTAACCAAAAACACCTTGTATATTTTTATATTTTAAAGGTTGGGTTAAAATAAAGGTTTTTATTATTATATATATAGATAGCATGTGAGAAGAAATTTCAGATAGACCAACATGTGAGAACTACTTCACACATTGCAAAAAAAGGAAAAATAGGAGGAAAACATCAAACTTCAATGGCTAAATGTTTCCAATCTACTTCAAAAAAATTAGATGAGCAAGAAACTTTTAATGAAGACTTGTGTCGCGCATTAGTGTCTGCAAACATACCGCTTTCAAAATTAGCAAATGTAAATTTTAGTTCGTTTATAAAAAAATATTGCAAACTTAATGTTCCAAGTGATCGGTCTCTAAGAAGAAATAATGTGAACGAGCTATACTCGTCGGTGTTAATTAATATTAAGGAAGAAATTGCAGATAATTATTTTTACATATCTGTAGACGAAACCACTGATTCCTCAGGAAAGTATATTGCTCATTTATTGATTGGTGTTCTTAAAGAAGATACCTTACCAAAATCTCATCTTATTTCATGCCAGCAACTTGAGAAAACAAATGCTTTAACAATTTCGCGTTTTATACAAGAAACATTAGCAACTTTTTTTCTTCCGACAACTATTCCTTCTAATAAATTACTGCTTATTTTGTCGGATGCTGCTCCTTATATGGTGAAAGCAGGACAAAATTTAAAAATATTTTTCCCAGACTTAATACATGTTACTTGTGTAGCGCATGGATTAAACAGAGTTGCAGAGGAAATACGAAAAAAGTTTCCTCTTGTAAATACCATGATATCCAGTGTCAAAAAAGTATTTCTTAAATCTCCTATAAGAATTCAACTTTATAAAGAAATGCTACCTAACATTCCTCTTCCACCACAACCTATTTTAACGCGATGGGGAACATGGTTAGAAGCAGCTAATTTTTATGCAGATCATTTTGTTAAAATAAAGAACATAATTGATACGTTAACAGATGAAAGTTCCCAATCTCTTTTGGATTCTAAACAAACTTTTCAGAGTAACTTGCTTCAACAAGAACTTTCATTTATAAAATCAAATTTTAGTTTTGTTCAAAAAACAATTACTCACTAATTAAACACTAATTAGTCATTGTTCGAAAGTACAGCATTAATAAAAGAATTTGCGTCATGTTGTCGGAACGTTAGAGGTAATATTGGAAAAGATATTTTAAAAAAATTTGAAGCTACTATGGAAAAAAATAAAGGTTACCATATTCTTTCTGAAGTAGTCAGTGTTCTAGCTGGAAATATTTCGGAAACAATTAATTTAGAACCAAATGTTTTGGTTAGATTGAAAAATGCTCCCGTTACATCAGTTGATGTTGAACGAAGTTTTTCCATATATAAATATATGTACTCAGACAGAAGCCACAAGTTTTTGTTAGAAAATTTTGAACACCACTTGGTCATTTATTGTTACCATAATTCTAAATAAGTTTATTCATACTTAAAAATGATGTAGTTACTTAAAATAAATGTAAATCTTAATGAATAGTAGGAAATATTTAGTTATGTACACTTTTTTTTTTAAATAAAATTGTTACTATTTTACGATTTTTTTATTTATTTGTATGCATATTTTGTAAAATATTTGCATATTTTCGGGTAAACACGTGCATATTTATGCGCATATTTTCTACATTTTTATTTGCATATTTGCCGAAGTCTACTTATCACTTTCTAACTTATCTTATTAGGCATTACTGAAGTGTAATTGGTAAAACTTTTGTGGAAATGTTTACGCTCAAACCTTTCGTTATCTGGCAACAAATGCTTTCTCAGATAAGCAATATAATCAGTGACATCGTGATAGGTACCAAGTGTACGTATATTTCTAATATTTTGTGCCAAATATTTAGGCAAACTCTTGCTCTAGTCTGTTCACTACCAGTTTCTCTTGAAGGCGTTCTAATTGGTAATTCAATATGTTTATAACAGGTTTTGTAATTATTGGTAGTTTTTGTTTTAATTTTGCTATTACTAGTGTATGATCACTGTTGGTATCTGCCCCTCTACAACTCCTGCAATTGACTATTACCTTATCATGCCTGCTTTCTATTAGGACATGATCTATCTGATTTTTTACTTTTTATCGTTGAAAGTCCATATTACCTTATGAATGTCTTTATAATCAGAACATGTGCTAACTATTTTTATTTTGTTCTCTGTAGCAAATTCGATTAACTGTTTTCCATCTTCACTGGATTCTTTATACAAAGAGTTTCCTACATATTTGCATATGTGAGGGTGCAGGACCGTATGTGACCGTATTTTATTCAGTTTATTTTATTTACTATTTTATTTTTATTATTTTATAGATTCTTTATATCCGTTTAAGCCAGTAAGCCAGGAAATATCTTATCGACAAACATAAAAGAAATCTAATCAGAAATATTTTTGGAAACAAAATTTATTGACCATGTTATTACTCTCAATCCAAATATCATGTTTATTAAATCTCATTTCAGTGTTTTCAAAAATTCCAGAGGTAATAAAGTCCACGATATGTTTATCAGTGTTCAAATGACCCTGTATGCCGAACTCACAACCAGACCTCGCAAAATATTTTTACAGCAAAACATACCAACGGAATTTCCATTTACTCTGCAATATGGAATTAAATAACGCAAAAACCGGGCCCTGCCTGAATTGTTTTCGATTTAATGTTTTCTACATTTACGTTATCTAAAGCTATAATTGCTTTTTAATGAACCATTGAACAATATCGGTGAAGCTAACAGGTTAGGCCCCCTAGAATTAATTAAATGTTAAATTATTGAAGGTAGTTACGATTCTGCGTGTTGGATGTACAGAGTGGTTTTTAATTACTACGCCTCTTTTAATTAATTTTTGAGTTGCCCTAAAATAATTATTTTTAATGAGGAAGAATGCCAATACGATACAACTTTATTAAAATAAACATTTTGTATTTGTAATCATTTTAGTTAATGGAAAGGAATTCTACTCTTCATTGTTGTATGAATTATTTAGCATTTTGCAACGTCAATACATTAACGGGTAATTTTGTTACAGTTACAGATATTTTTATATGGAGCGTACCAATGTGCTCCCGAGGTCATATACTAGATCGCTTCGAAGACCGTATATTAGTTCGCTCCTATGGTTAAGCGAATTAAGTATTTAATCTACAAGTTCTAGGAAAATTAAAATCGGCAAAATTGGTAGGTACTGTCACTTTTGTATTTTATATAGAAATTATATAAAGTATTGGTTGTTACATATTTATATACGAGACAGTAGAATTAGATTATTTAGATTATATTCAAACTCCGCCTGCAGTTTTGTTGGGTGGATCGAGTAGCTCGACAGAACTGTTGCCTGTCACAAGCCCGGATAAAGAAGGAGGGGTACACAGCCAGGTTAGCACCCTATTGATAGACTTTAAATCCATAGAGCTCATAGAAACAAAATTATGCCTCGGAACAGGAATGATTTCATTACGAAGACTAACGCCAGAAAGAGGACAACGAATTTATGGAAAATGAGAAATATACTTCGCATCGGTAGTTGGAACGTAAAGTCTTTAAATATACAAGAGAGCAGGAATATACAAAAGAGCTTCTAGAAAAAAATATAGACATATGGGCACTACAAGAGACGAAGAAAAAAGGAAAGGGTCAAATTATGCTAGATGATTATCTGATGATTTACAGTGGTGTTGCCAAACAAACCAGAGCTAAAGAAGGAGTCGCCATGTTAGTACACAAAACTGTTTAACACCAAGTACAAGAATGTAAATATACCTTTGAAAGAATAGTAAGTGTAGGAATTAAACTGGATGTCAAACTTCTGAATGTGATAGCAACCTATGCACCAGAGAACAACAGAGATACCACCACAAAGAAAAACTTCTACGAACGCCTTCAGACTGTAATAAACGAGACCCCAAATGATGAATATATAATCATGATGGGTGATTTTAATGTGATGTAATGTGATGTTACAAATGATATAGTTCCAGGAATAAAAGAGCGATATAACGAAAATATTCGAGATGAAAACGGAGATCTTCTGACGGACCTCTGCAGCATAAACGAGATACGTATTAATAATACATTTGTTCCTCACAAAGAACAATACCAATACACTTTTGAAAACAGTAGAGAACAAAGATCTATGATAGACTATATTCTGTCGAATAGAGAGTTACAGCCCTTTCAAATCTTGGGTGTAAGAGCACCAACATCAACAGACATAGGAAGCAATCATAAATTGGTATTGTGCAAAATCCGAATGAAAACACATTATTAACAAAACACCAGAATTCACCACAAAGATAAAAGTCGAAAGCTTACAGGATGACTCCACAAGATACCTATTCCTAAAAAGACTAACCGAAAAAAGCAGAAAAACATATATCACAGAAAATTATGGAGACGAAGAAAGCTATGCAAAAATTAAGTCTAATATCTTAGCCTCGGCCAAGAAAGTTCTTGGTGAAAGAAATAAAATAAATCGTTTCCAAGGCGAAGAACTGCATGGTTTTGTACAGAAGTGAAGGAAAAATGTAAAGAAAAGAAAAAAGCTTACCTGAAATACATGTCAACCAAAACATAAGAGGCACACCAATTACAAGACAATTAGAAACGAAATACATACTCTTGGAAGAAAAATAAAAAATGATCACTAGGAACGCTTTTCGAAAAAAAAAATGGAACATGATTTTTACAAAAGGAAATATGGCGCTTCATAAGAGGTCAAAGAACGGAGGTAAAGAAACTAATATAACCAAAACACATAGAAAAGGATACGTGGATTGACTACCTAAAAAAGCTGTATGCAGAGGAAGAACAAACGACAATAGAACCGGAAATATCAGAAAATACTACAAATAAAGAACTTAATCTAAATGTACAGAAAGTTCGGAAAATACTTAAAAACCAGAAGAACAGAAAAGCAGCAGGTAAAGATGGGATACAAAACGTACAAAACAACAAAAATGGAAGTCAGAATAGATGGAAAACTTACAAAACCTATAGGCATAGGCAGCGGAATAACACAAGGGGATTCATTGAGCCTTATGCTCTTTAATTTGATCATGGATGAAATCATCAAAAGCGTTAACAAAGGAAGATGATACAGAATGAGAAACAAAGAAATAAAAATATTCTGTTACGCGGACGACGCAATATTGACAGCCCAACATGAAGATAGTCTGCAAAGACTGGTCAACAGATTTAACATAAGAGCAAAAGAATTTAATATGACAATCTCATCTCAGAAAACTAAAACAATAGTAATCAGCAAAGAACCAACCAGATGTGAAATAGAAATTGATGGCATCAGTATTGAACAAGTAATGAAAATAAAATACATGGGAATTACACTGTCTAACTATGGAGACCTGGATAAAGGAGTAAGAGAGTAAGTACATAAAGCAAATAGACTGGCATGATGCCTTAATAACACTATATGGCGAAACAGACACATTAACGCTAAGATGAAATCAAGAAGTAATAAAGCCAGTATAAGACCAATAATGACATATGCCTCAGAAACAAGACCCGACACAGCCCCAACGCAAAGGCTACTGGAAACGGCAGAGATAAGAGTACTGAAAAGAATTACAGGAAACACGCTGAGAGATCGAAAGAGAAGTGAAGACATTAGAAGAAAATGTAACGTACAGTGTATAAATGAATGGACACAAAATAGAAAAAAATGCAATAACCACATAAGCAGAATATGGGAGACCCGCGTCGTCCAAATAGCAAGAGATAGGTAGATAGATGCAGAGGAAGTATCAGACGACCGCGCAAAAGATCGAGTGACAACCTTCCATAGAGGTATTGATCTACCAATGAACAAGCAGAATTGCTTAGAAAGAGGAAGAAGGATAAGAGAAGATTATATTCACCTCAGTTTTCTCCCAATTTTAAAAAATGTTTGATCGATTTAGAAATTTTGATCTGGTTTAGCAATTTTGTTAGTTATTTTGATATTAATTCTATTTTTAAAAGTACTAAAATAATTTGTGCTAATTCAAAATTATATAAGATAAAGCAATACATGCGTAAAAACATCCAGGATATCCCCTACCTTTACAAAATTACAGAAATATAAATTAAAACAAGGAATTTATTTTGCTATAAATCTAAATGAAATACATTTGACTACATTTGTCTATATCTTTTTATTTTTCTACATTCTGTGACCCCTTTTTAGGTTATTAAAATCTGACCGCAGGAAGGAACTAGTATATGCCCCTTTTATAATTAAATTTTAGTTTTTTTATTCTATTAAACTGGAAGATAATTTCAGCATTGTAGCCAGTGGTGACCCTCAGGTGACAAAACTATGTTCCATTTTGTTTTTGTTGTACGTATAAAACTCAACTTTTGCATGGTAGTCAAAATTAGTATTTTAATATTCTTAACTAATTATTTAATATTGACATTCTTATGCGTTTTAGATAAAAAATACAATATACATTAAAAAAATACAATACATATTACAAAAACCCAAGATTCTTTTTAGTCCAGTCGTCAGATAGTTGACCCCTAAAAATCTTACGAATAAGCTAAAATAAAGATTATTATAACTCCAAAATAGACGCAAAAAAGTTAACCACTTTTACTATCGGACTTCCCCCTAAAAACGCCCATCTAGGGTGGTTAAAAGCAAAAAATCGATTTACCAAGAGTCGCACGTTTCGGAAAATCCATCCAAGAAGACGGTATGGGTGTAGTTTATAGCGGAAGTTTGGTTACTTTGAAAAACGTACTTGCGTATTAAAAGTTTTAAATGTTTTGGATCATTTGTTATGTTAAAGTTAAATTAAAACTTAAAACTAAAATTTCATGCCCTAGGTTTTTACGGTTAGGCTCTTTTAATCGAAACTTCATAGCATCCAGTCAATGAAAGGGATAGATGGTACTGATCTTATGAGAATCATAAAAAATGGCAATAATCGCGCCACGTTTGTTTATTTAACACATTTATAAAATCTGAGTTTATTTACGACAAATAAAAAAATTGCATACAAAAGCTCTTTACATTTAAAACGCATCTTGATCTTTGTCGATGGTACACTTAAATCAAAACATATCGAATTTTCACCGTCGAGCTTATACAAATTTTACTGAACATTGATTTTTACATTAGACATTCAAAATCGATGGATACTTCAAGCGTTGTTTGTGAGAAAACGGTTTATTCTACACAAAAAGTGCTAATAAACATTTTTGTTTAAAATTATCTCAGCTACATTTTTTATTTGAAACATTTTTTCCTACGGCTTACACATTCTTGGTAAATCGATATTTTTGCGGTTTTACTTCCCATACGAGGATAGTTTTAGGAGGCAGCCAGGTAGTAGTAAACATTTTCTTTTTTTTTGAGGTCCCAAAATTAATATTTTCGGCAAAATTCAGTTTGTTCGTATGATTTGTAGAGGATCAGTGGCATTTTCGTCTCTGACGACTAGACTTGTTAATTTTAAATCGAACGGAAAAAAGTTTTTATTACTGAAAAATATACAATTTTAAGCTTAAGTTATGTTTTCACCTCTTGTGTCTATAACCCATACCTATTTCTTTCGTGGCATAATTGTTGGATGTTTTGTAATTTACTATTATTGTCCTGACGAGTCCCTGAACGAAAAAGAGAGTGCCCCTTTTTGTTTAATTAGATTTAATATAGGACGCTAGGGAACTTTTCGTTAATTTTTTTAAGTAAAGACATGTTTTAATAATTAAATGTAATATACGTAACTACCAGAATATATTATGTAAATTTATAAAGTACAAAATTGATAAATCACATCAAATACAAACAAGTTAGAGTTGGTACTGTGTAATTTACTTACCTGAAACAAACAAAAAAACAATATTAATTACACTTTCAGAGAAATATGGGTCATTAAAAATTAATTGATGATATAATTATTAATTTAATTTTGATACTTAAGTAATATTAAAAAAAATATATTCTATATAACAGTAGGTAAATGTTCCCTGTTCCATGTAAGACATTCATCTTGTGCTTGCCAATGTGCTTAAAAAAAGTCAAGGCCTTCTTTCCATATATCGTCCAACAATCAATCGCAGAAGATTATTCAATATTGTTCGTAAGCTATTTTCTTGTGGCATTTTAAAGTAATTACTATTTAAATGGGAATAAGCCACAATTAAAGATTAAAGTACGTTTATTGACGTTTCAATTTCCACTTCGGAAATCGTTCTCAAAACTACAAACATTAGTAAATTAAACAAATTTTGTTTTTTTGTTAGTTAGTGAAAAATTCTTCTAATAATTTAATTTTATCTGACTCATCTATATTGACAATTCAGACATACATTATACATTTTAAAGTAGACGATTTTAAAATGATATTGCCAATATTTTTGAGTTGCTTTCCTGGGACGACTTTACTTATAAGATAGGTCATTCGATTACATAAAATCAACTTTAACTTGAGAATATCCGTCAGAAAAGATCATAACATGTAATTCGTCTTTAAAAAGACAAATACATGCTATGATGACAGTAAAATTCTCCTGTTAGTGATTCCATAGTAAATTATGAGGGAAAAACCAGGAAAAAAACCTCAGAATATTATCCCGACATGGAAAGTATTTGATCGTGCATTTAGTTTACCTTGAATAAACACCAAATTCCGATTTTATATGTTTGTTATTTAAAAAACATACATGATATATCCTCTATATGTTACTGACTTACCAATACTGGTATTTTCCTTTTAATAACTTCCTCTTTCAATATGTGTAACCAGATCCTACTACATTCTGCCGAGTAATTCGCGACACAATTGGTCTCATTTAGCATAATTAGAGCCGCTTCTTTGATTTTTCTCTCTTTACCATCCGTTTCTTTTATGACTATATTTGAATCATTCCATTGAACCCTATGTTCATTATCCCATGCGTGTTTACATATTTGAGATCTATCAAATTCTCTATTTTTAATATAGGATTGATGTTCACTTATTCTAACATTTAATGGCCTTGATGTTTCACCTAAATAAAACTGATCACATTCACAAGGTATTTTATAAACGCAATTCCTTGTCCTTTCTTGTTCATTGTTAGGTCTGGTTTTGGACAAAATAGATCTCAACGTGTTTGTTGTTTTGAATATTGTTGAAATGTTGAATTTATTTCCTATCCTTTTAAGCTTTTCCGATAATCCTTTTATGTATGGTATCGTTATTTTCCTCGTATTATTCCTTGTATATGATGTAGGATCTCGTTCTAAGTTGTTTTGTTCTATTCGATCGATTGTTGAAAATTCCTTATTTATTGAAACGTCAATAAACGTACTTTAACCTTTAATTGTGGCTTATTCCCATTTAAATAGTAATTAAGATTATTCAAGGTCAAAAACCAAACTATACCCTGAGCTGTTATAGAATTACATATTTCCGCAGCGTCATTATTTAATTATTTTTTTAGAACTAAATTATTTTATTAGAAATTAATTCTATCATGATGTATTGCATGCATGGGATTATTGGTACTCATTTTGTTGAAGATTAGAACCAGCATCCAGTTACCATTAAAAAAGAGCATTCATTATATGCAGAGATAATTATTACACATATTATTAGAGATTTACAAATTTTAAACCATACAGCTATACGCTCCCTAGCCATAGCTCGGGAGTATTTTGAAAACAAAGTAATTTCTCGTGGAACAGACTTCGAGTATCCGACTCATTTATCTGATGTGACGCTACCTGCTGCATACATTTGGGGCATGCGGAAGTTATTAGTATTTAATTTAGAAGTTTCGCCGTTGGATAACTACGACAAAAGAAAATAAAATGTTTTCAACAACTGCAGCAACCACCCTTTATAAATATGTTGGATCAAGTTTTACACACTTCAATTACTATATAATTTACTTCACAATAACTATCATATTACATCATGAATTTTATAAATAATATACGAAAATGGTTGCGTTTGGATTTAATTTGAGCTTCTTACCACTCCCTGACACGTGTTTCTGGGTCTTCCCGTCATCAGAGAGAGCTTGTAAGAAAACTCACACTAAACCAAAACGCACCGACTACTCTAGCAATTCTAGAAAAAATAATTACCAGAGTATGCTACTAGAGACATCTAGTGACGAAAGATGAAGTTAAATGTGTCGATAGCAATTAAAGTAAATTGTATACTCACGCTTAATCAAGCCATTAAGAGCGATGCTGGGAATATTTATATTCCACTATGCATCAACAATTTACTCAGAAACACGTGTCAGGGAGTGGTAAGAAGCTCAAATTAAATCGAAACGCAACCATTTTCGTATATTTATCGTTCTTACTCGACGCAATGAGTACAAGAAAGATGGTAATTTATATGAGTAAATTGTTGATGCATAGTGGAATATAAATATTCCCAGCATCGCTCTTAATGGCTTGATTAAGCGTGAGTATACAATTTACTTTAATTGCTATCGACACATTTAACTTCATCTTTCGTCACTAGATGTCTCTAGTAGCATACTCTGGTAATTATTTTTTCTAGAATTGCTAGAGTAGTCGGTGCGTTTTGGTTTAGTTTGAGTTTTCTTACAAGCTCTCTCTGATGACGGGAAGACCCAGAAACACGTGTCAGGGAGTGGTAAGAAGCTCAAATTAAATCGAAACGCAACCATTTTCGTATATTTATCGTTCTTACTCGACGCAATGAGTACAAGAAAGATGGTAATTTATATGAGTAAATTGTTGATGCATAGTGGAATATAAATATTCCCAGCATCGCTCTTAATGGCTTGATTAAGCGTGAGTATACAATTTACTTTAATTGCTATCGACACATTTAACTTCATCTTTATAAATAATCTTTAGGATGTAAAGGACTGACAAAGATAACTAAAATTGGTGTTTAAAATTGTTTTTAAATATATACCTACAAAATCTACGTGGTGACCGAAAGTTTTAACATACTTTTATATCTTTTACACAAGCTTTATAGATAGGAACTCTAAATATTCATCATCTTTGGCTCGACAATCCTCTGTGGATCTTGGCCTGCTCTAAGATTCGTCGCCATCCTGTTCGGTTTCTGGCAACATGTTGCCATCTTCTGATGTTTAATATCCGTAAGGTTTCAACTCCATCTAACCACCTAATTCGCGGTCGGCCTTTGCTTCTTCTTCCTACAGGTGTTCCTGTGGTTAGCTTTTTAGCAATCGTATTTTCTGGCATTCGTATTATGTGTCCAGCCCATCTAAGTCGCTGTGTTTTAATAAACGTTATGACATCTGGCTCATCAAAGAGCTGATACAATTCAAAATTATATCTTCTGCGCCACTGCCCTTGGTCGTTTATAGCTCCAAATATTTTGCGGAGTATTTTACGCTCAAATATTCTCAAAAGTCTTTCATCTTTCTGCGTTAGAGTCCATGTTTCTGCTCCATATGTGGGTACCGGCCTCAGCAATGTTTTGTATATAATAATTTTAGTTCTTCTTTGAATGTTTCTTGAGTGGAAATGCTTTTGGAGTCCATAGTATCCCCTATTTGTAAGATTTATTCGTCTTTTGAACTCTAAATATTATAAAAGTAAAATATTCTAAAAAACTAATTTTTAGTTTTTATGGACATCTCTTTTTTATACGTGTTTTAAATAAAGTTTTAAAATATTCAGGAAAGTATATTTTTCATCAATTGCCTATTTCATAACCCTTTTGTGTACTCGAGTCTATATTTTAAGTGAGTCATCAAAAACTTTTGATATAATTCGAAAAACATAGTTTTAATTTTTATTTGTAAACTTTTACATATTTGTGTTTTTTCTATTTTTTTTCTCAAAGGTTGTCACTCTTAACCCGTCGTTGCTTTGTTCACTCAATTGCCACCCCGTAAAAATCAGTTAATTTTTTGAAAGATCGCTGGCTTCACATCCAAAACCATTTATTATACATTTTCCGCGATGACGGGGAAGGCACAATATCGAAGTGGTAGGGTATCGAACTAATTTGTAAACGTCACGGGAGATATCCTTAAGGATATTAAATGATCGTAGAGACTCTTACTGACATCTAATTCAGATTCCCTTTGATGTAAAAGGGTTCAAAGTGAATGTTAAGAACTACGGACTTACATTTTACAACCTTTGTTTACCTTAATAATCAACTTATCTTTTAGAAGGGTACGGGGCCAAATTCAAAATGAACAAAGTGATGCAAATGGGGTTGGTCGATAGTTCTTAAAAATTTAGTCTATTATGATGCATTTTAATTGTTTTCAAATAATTCCAAATTTAGTAACTAAAGATGAAGAGGTTTTTTCTATACTTTGTTTTTAATATTCAAACAACTTTTAATAATTTAACAAGAGTGCATAAACAAAAAGAAATTGAGGAGGGTGGCGCATACATGTCACAGAATCTACTAATCGCCCGAGGTGCAAATCAAATACGTGATTTACAAATAAGACAATTAAAATAATACGGTCCACAATATTTTAACAGCTCTCTTTTAAGCTCTTCTTAATTTCAATAAGTAGTATACAATGTCCTTTATACTGAGCTGTAGCAGCAGATGTATATAGTAAGCTGTAGAAATGAATTTTAGGAGATTAAAATTTGGTCAGCAAAAACTATCTGAATTTTTTTAGAAATTTATTTAAAAAAATAAAAATAGGTAGATACGTGTTTCTCTGCTATTTTAAAATTTTATATACAAAATTGTCCCAAGCAAATTTTATTAAATGTTGAGAATATTTGGTAATAAAATGAATGAATGAAGATGGGACAGAATTAACAAAAAATATATAAAGACATTTTAAGACCCTATTTACTTCGGCGCTACAACGCAAATATGGGAAAAGTAGATAAATTGACTTATTTACTCTGATAGCTATAGATACAACCTTCATTCGCTTAAAGAAGTAAACTCTCAAGACTTTAACACACACTATAGACATTGCCTGTGTAAACTCCTGGTTAAAGTACAAACAAATATCTACTCAATTGGGTTATTCAGAAAAAGCAATCATGGACTATAACTGAAACGCAAGACAAATTACGTAGATGGAAAGAATACATTAAACACCTATTTTATGACCAAAAAGTAGAACAATTAGAAGTTGACGGAGAAATCATGGGACCAGAAATAATGAAAGATGAAGTTATTTATGCCATAAAAAACAAAAAAGGTAGAAAAGCTACAGGACCCAATAATATACCAATTGAACTATTGAAGATAATTGATGAAGATAATATTGATGTCTTGGTAGACCTTTTTAACTCCATATACAAGACGGGACACATACCCAAAGAATGGCTTCTCTCAACTTTTGTAACGATTCCAAAAATCACAAATGCTAAAGATTGCAATGACTATCGGACAATTGCATTAATGAGCATTATTGAAAACGTTCCTTAAAATCATACATAACAGAATCCACATGAAATTAGAACAAGAAATAAGTGATTCATAGATGGGTTTTAGAAGGAGTCTAGGAACTAGAGAAGCATTATTCGGAGTCAATGTTCTGGCACAACGATGTGTGGATATGAATCAGGACATATATGCTTGCTTCATAGACTTTAAAAAAGCTTTTGACAGAGTTCAACATGAAAAGCATTTAAGTATTCTTAAGATCAAAAACATAGATACATGCACTTTCGTATTTAAATTAAAGAATAATTCTGGCTGAAAAAACAGTATCAAGAAAGGAGGATTGTCCTTCTACCACACTGGATAATTCTCCAAACGCATCGCGTTCTTCAACCTCACACAATTTCGAATTGAGACCAATTACCGAAGTACATTTAGATGGAATGGATCATATACTGGAAGATGATGGAAAAGACTAAATCTAAACTTCTGAGTTGTATACGTCCATAAAAGATAGTCGCGAATAAAATGCACTAAATGTAACATACACTTATGTTTAAATAAAAACAACAATTGTTACAATTGTATAATATTTTTAAATGAAACAACCCATTGTGTGACGGTTTTATTGTACCATCGACATATGGTGCAGACAAATGTATTGTATAAAAAGAGTTATGTAAACAAAACGCTATAAAAGCGTTTTGATACCGTTGATTCACAATGTATACATCTGTAGACAAATATTTTAGTTCAAATATTTCGAAAAAGACACTTTGTAGAAAATTCTAGTTGGGACCAAAAATTTATAAAAAAAAATAATTCTATATACATTCACAAGCACAAAATTTTAATAAAACATATTTATAATTCATGCCTGAAAGGGTTAAGTAAAAAAAAGTTTCTCGTGTCCCAAACTGGTTAGAAAACCAAAGTGTGTATCGTCAATGCCTTAACCTATTTTGTAAACAGACGTCAAAGAAAACATGGTTCATATCTTTTCCCTTTTATCATAAATGTAAATAAAAAATTTTTAATTTAGGAAAATGGAAATACGAATAAATAGTATATCTGCAAATAGTATAGAAATATCTGCAAGAAAAGAAATAATTCCTGAATCATTATTCAATTAGAATAAAAGAGTAAATTCAGAAGACTCGATGAAGTGCTAGAGAATAGATTGAATAATTAATAATAATATTATAAATGAATAATAATTGTCAATTGTAATTTTGTAATACACTGTAAAATATGTCTAAGATAGAAAACAGTATAAAATTCTATTGTATTTTTAATGGTGTACGTAGACTGAATAAATAATAGTATTATATGTAGATTTAGAGCTGTTATCCATATTCAAATTTAACTTGTTATTTAATATTCTGCTCTCAATTTCGAGCAAAGCAACATGTACCATTTGCATATATTCGCTCATGATTTTTTCACATTATTCCTCTGATGCATAATTTTCGAGACCTATTCGACTCTATTAAAATTTATCAGTAATACGGCAACAATAAAAAATTAATACAGAGTACAATAAAACTAAAAAGCGATTGGAAAATATAAATCCTATCAAATGACTATCCTATTAACTTGCTAACACCAAAAAAATTCAATATTTGAAAAATTTTTTTGGTAGAAAATTTTTTGAATAATTTAATTTTATCTGACTCAATAATATTGAAAATTTGAATACATATTATATATTTCTATGTACGAGTAAATGCCTTTAAAATTATATTGCCAATATTAAAAGAACTATTTTGCCTAAAACTAAGCCTAACAATGAACAATAAAGAAGAAAGAATTTTTTGACTTTGTGAATGCGATCATTTTTATTTAGGTGAAACATCAAGAACAGCATGAACCCTTTAAACATGAGATTCAAGATAACCGACGACCAAGCTTTAAGGAATTTATGTCAAATTACGCAAAAAAAAGAATGCTAGATTCAGCGTGACCACAGAAGTCCAGCAGGATTTGTTTGGTACTCCAGAAAAAGTCTCTTTAGCCCACTGTGTTGTTCAAGACCTGGAGATGACTAAAGGAATCTTGTCCCTATTCAATAAGAAGTTCGGTCGCTTGGACAAGTTGAAAAATCAGCACCCTAAAGTTGAAAGAGTAATGCAATTAGAAGATGGAAGATAGAAGTCTTAGATAGACAAGGCAAGCTACGAGGTATTCTAACTAATTTGAAGAAAATCGTGTGCAATTATGATATCAAGAATTTGGCTTTACCAAAGATAGGCCATAAACTAGAAAATCTGGATTTGAAGATTGTCAGAAGCTTGCTTAAAGTTGAAACGAATTTATATTTGCCTACCTAAGGGTAAGATTATGGGGGTAGAAAATTGGGGACAGAAACTAAACGGGCGCTAAACGTCCTTCTCGTTTTAAATCTCTTGCTTGACTCTCTATGCGTTAGATTTTACAAATTCAACCAAAATAAAATCCCCTCGCGTCTCACAGCTAGTTTTGGCCTATGAACCTAAACAAACAATCTACCCTCCTTGACCTCGTTCTTAGCAACGAACCGACAAAAAAACATCTTGATTATTTACTTTTAAATTGGGTAACTGGAAATAAATTCGTCGAAATAACACATAACACGTATTATATTGAATATTTTAACTTCGTAACACGAAGTTAAAAGTTTTTCTTTGGGGGATTTGAACGTAAATAAAGACAAATAGATTTATGTATATAGTTCAGGAATTATTAGAACATTTTTAATACATAAATATTTCGTAGTTAAAAAAAATTTAAAACGCTATAAAGTGATCTTCCGAGAAACCGGCTTCTGAATTACTGTCTGTTGCATTAATCGGAAAAAATAGAGTCCTTTAAAGACTGTATACTGTTATTTCTTTCTGAAGGGGTTTATGCAGAGCTGGAGAGTTCTGTAAATTCCACCATCCTAGGCCTACATATAGAGTTGTTAATTGGGACGCCCAGATCTAAGAGGGGAGCAGTGTAACGAACAAGCTGATGTCGACCCCATATAACGTTTGCATCTCTCGGTACTATGATGCGTGTTCGAGAATCTTCAAGATATGTCGACCGCCTTATAGATCGAGAGAATAAAGTGGACTATTCCAGATTATTCTAGAATATAAGGATTTCCGTATTTAAGGAGCGCTGTTGTTAGTTTTAGTTAGTTGATAAGCTATTATCGTACTGTAAGCTTAAATACAAATAGGTTTACATAAATAAGAACCGCTCGTTTTATTAAGCACGTTACAATATGAATGAGTCAAATAAAATTAAATTATTAGAAGTATTTTTTACCAAATAATACAAACAAAATATGTTTAAATTTATTAATGTTGTGTATTTTAAGAATGATTTTCGACGTGGAAATCGCAATGTCAAATAAACTTATTTTTAAGTAAGATTGTGGCATATTCCCAATAAAAATAGCAAATTGCATAAACTCATTTAAGCCATATAAATCACCGAGTCAGGATGGGAGTTATCCAATACTTCTAGAGAAATGAACTCTACAAAAAATTATGTATAATACAACACGCTAACACCGAAAATTGAAATGAATAAAAAATATTTTCTTAAAAGAATAACTTTAGTTTAAGTTCTTAAAACACCATATTGAAGCAATACTTTAACTAAGATGTATGGTATAAAGATCTAACTTAAAAGATAAACTATCCATCAGTCAAAACAATCGATAATTTAGACAGTTCCATAAATACATGTATTTGATCCACCCATTCTACTCTACTAAGGTTTTAATTGGCAAAGTTTAACCAAGGAGGTTTTTTAATGACTGTTCTAGTACCGCCTACAAACTTTTTCATTCCTTGCTGTTATCAGTTTTGCCGAAATCTATTATTAAATCCCTACTAATGAGAATATGAGTAATTCTTAGGTTTGATAATAAATTGTCAGTTTTCATACATTACAAATTATACACGGAGTGCTAAAAGAAGCGATACGGTTGAATATTTTGTGACATTTACAATAGAACGAAAAATATTTTAAAAATTGTTCAAAATTTTTTTAAAATCTATCTAATGATACCCCCGGCCTCAGGTTTGGGGGATGGAGGCAGCTTTAATATCTCAAACGATACACATTTTTTTATTACAGATTTAGATTCATTATAAAAAAATAAGCAACTTTTATTTAAAACATTTTTCTTGAATTGTTGATAGATCCCGCTATAATTGCAAAAACGATTTATCCTGATACCCAGGGAAATTTATTGAAATGGTCTAATATCTCTAGAAATACACTTATACCCGAAAAACCAAAAACACGTGTTTATTCAATACGACCCTTTGACACCAGCTCCTGAGGATTGGCCAGGGGAACCTTTGAAATCTTAGATAGAAAACTCAATGTTTTACTGCAGATTTAGATTCTATGTAAAAAATAAACAAGTTTTAACTAAAATGTTGTTTTCCATTCGTGATAGATGACGGTATAGTCGTAGAAAAACAAATACAGAATCAGAAGTCAGTACAGTATCAGAAGTATCAGTTGTTGACGTAGTATCAGTATCAGTTGTTGACGTAGAACCTGAATCAACAATAAAAAATGGGTGTTGATATTCAAACAGTTTTAGTGTACTGAAATTAAAATTGTAAAATGAATAATCACTCAAAGTTAGCTTAAAATCAAACTGTCAACTTTTAGCATCAATATTTGTTTTCTGATCTTTGTAATCCTTAAAAATGTTAATATAAGTGCGAAATTAATTTTCTGAAATTAAGTTTATGAAATTTAATGTAATTGTAGCCAATACTCTCAGAACTTTGCCCTTATAATGTTAAAACTAAGTTTCAAACACAAATAAAAGCAACTTAAAATTTGTAGAGAGCTTCTAAAAATTGTCGAACTGAAAGTAATGTTGTGAAAGAGCCGGTGAAAATTATATTTTATATTTTCCGGCGAGCTTTGTTTGTAAATACGTTGTAAGTACGAAACAGAAAACTTTTATCCTGCACATGACATAATAAATTTACCGCTAAAAATAAAATAAACCAGTGTCAATGCTTTTGACAAAAATGTTATTTTCTAAGACATACTTTTATATGTATTATATTCTTTGATATAATGGTAAAAGCAAACAAATCATACATAATATTTTTAATAAGAAATATCTTCTTTATATATCTTTTACAAAAGTATAGCTGCAGAATGTGTTTTGATTTTTTGTTTCTTATTGTTTTCGTGTTCAATAATTCTTCTATAGAGTTTCTGATATGTTTGTCCAATCTAAGTTATGTTATATTCTTTACAATTTACAATATAAACTACATCTGACAGACTTCCTCATTGAAACTAGGTTAGAATTTTGAAAAATATTTTTTTTTGAGATTTATGACTAACACTGATGTTATATCTAAAAAGATTTTTTTAGGTAGGTTATTATTTTTTCTAAAATGTTCTTCACTTTTTTCTTATTATCGAAATAATATTGTGCGCTAAGTAGTTTAATTGCTGGTTCTCTTAGACTGAACATAATACTTCTTTTATCTGATATAGGTGCATTAGTGGTAAAATTTAAATATCTTCCAGAGCAAATATATTTTATAAACTAGTTCGTAATTATTTCGCGGTCGTTATTAATACATTCGCTTTATTTATCTCAGCTTATAAACTCTTTGAAAGAACAGAATTGGCTCAAAGCTACTTTAGGAAATACCAATTAAACATTCAGGATTCAGACCACAAAGCAGCACTAATGACCAAGACCCAAACCAAGACCAAGCCTCAATGACCAAGACCTTTAACTACTCACACAGAGGTAACCAAAGTTGAACACCGTTGTACCATTCATTGATCTATTAGCTGCATATTTTACGATCTGGAAAGATGATTTAATTTATAAGATCCTCACAATATACTCCTGTAAAAGGACCGCTCGATTCTTAAATAACATGCTGGGCAGTAGAAATTTTCTTGTAAATACGTGTTCGGGTAAATATAGTAAGAAAACAGAAAACTCTAAACAATGGCCTTTCTCAGGGCTCCGTATTTGCACCGATGTTATTTAATATGTATATCTGATATGCTTCCTACTAGACCTAATTCCAATAAAACCGAGGTTAGTTGTTTTTACTTAAACAACAATTTTTCAGGCTGTTCAATTTTTCACCTGCGAAAAACATTATTATATTTTTCTCTACATCATTCCTATAATCATCAACTTCAATATGAAAATCATTACTGAAATTAACCCTTAGTAATAATTTCTCCTGTCTATGTTTATCTTCACTCGCGAGAAGTACAGACATTCTTGGATAATGCAAAAAAGTCGCTCTCTTACCTACTGGTTCCCGTAGAGAACAGACGTTGTTTTTCGTCTTGCTGATTTTGGTTCCCGTAGAGATCAGACGTGTTTTTCGCATCTCTTAATTTGATTCCTGTAGAAGATAGGCGCTTTTTTTCCGCTGTCTCGATTGCCGTCTACCACAGAGAAAATACGTTTATTTATTCTCTTCGTAACTGTCGGCTACGTTAAACATTTTTTTTTCACTTATAAACTAGTTAAAATGCAAAAGTGACGTGTACATATGAATTCGTTATAGACAAACCGCGAATTGGGATTCTACCGTGAGTGTATATAGGTAAAAATGATATTGGTAAGCGTTTTTATAAATTTAATTTAACTGACTGTATAAAATTTAATTACCTATCCTAATTGTTTTGAACCAACTCTATTGATATAACTCTAATAACTATGAAATTATTTTAATAATTTAGCATACGTGCATGCCTTAATCGTACACAGGCAATGGAGAAGGAAAGGAGCCGTCAGTTCAGTTTGTAATAATACCGATAAGCAGATCAAGATACAAAAATTATTATAGCGCCAATAAAAGAAAAAAGAATAGATAAATTTGAACAAAACAAAACAATGTGAAAAAGAATGGTTTTGGTCGTAAAGAAGAGACATCCAATGATATCTCATGTTTATTATATTTTGGTTTAGTTTTGAAGTAGGTCATGGGGCCAGGTTCTATCGAGTCTTGTGGCTGGACCATTATTGAATAATTCCCTTACTAGTTAATTTGTATGGTGAATAGTACGTTCATTATATGATTATGTGGCTCGAGGGATTTCTTCTCTGATGAAAGGAATCTTTAAGTCGTAGTGAAGTATTTGATTACCTACGTACCATGATGCATCCATGATCGATCTAGGCACTTTAAACTAGAATCTTTGAATGATATTCAGAGACGTTGGCTTTGCACAGACCCATGGGTGTAGTTCGTAGAACTAGATAGATTTGAGTATGGCTTTGTATAGAAGAATTTTGTTTTGGATGTTGAGTTTTGATTTACATGCAAGGAGCCAATACAGTTGCCGGAATTTTAAGTTGAGCTATTCTCTTTTGGTCTGGATATGTTTTTTCCAAGTAAGACGTTGGTCAAGATGTAGGCCAAGGTATCTAGCGTCTGTTACTGTTGGTATTCTTACATTGTCCATTCTTACAGGTTGGCATGTGTTGTGGCGGTTGGTAAATGTTATTTGAGTAGATATTGTTTTGTTTATTTTGTTCTTCATTGTGTGTATCAATCACTATAGTTTATTTTTATGAACGAGAGAGTAATTAGCATAATTTTAACTGGTACCTCCGACCACTCCATGGGCGTGCTCAAGATTAATTGAAAAATTACTTTGAATAATTGTAAAAAATAAATGAATTATTTCAGTGTTATAAAGTGTTATGTGAAAAAACAAAAGTGACCTCTTTTATCACACACTATATTAGAACTGACTGGCCTACATTAAAAAGAGTTTTAAAAAATTCACATTTTTTTTAATTTTTAAAAATTACAAAAGAGAAAAAGAGTTTTTAAAACCGTCTAAGGTATGTTAAATAGATGAATAAAAATATTAATATAAAACTTACAGCTACTTGTTACAAATCCAAATCAGATTCAGAAGATGAACTTTCAGAACCAAGATTTATAATAACTGGCTCGATCATTTTATCAGTAATATTGTCCAGCTTCCACATTATTTCCTCTTCTTTAATTGTGTGATTTACTGCCTTTTCCCAGTTTTCAGGTTTTACATTATTTACGGCCTCCAAAAACAACTGTTTAACATCATGAATTTTAAAAGTGGTATTTTTTCTTAAAACTTCACTCTTTATCTGTGCCATTACCAGTTCAATCGGGTTTAATTCACAATGATATGGTGGGGATCTAAGTACTGTCATTCCACGATTTTTGGCAATTTCATCAATTTCGTATTTTTAAAATTTTTCTTTATGAAGGGCACACAACGAATAAAGTTCCTTTCTTATAGATCCGGGATGGTACGTAATGTTTTTTGAACTCAGCCAATTCTGTAAGTCTTTTTTTAACCACTTGGTTGTGGGCAGTCCTTCTATAAGTCTGGAGTGATAACTTGCATTATCCATTACTATTACACAGTTCTTAGGAAGAAGATCTATCATTTGCTCGAACCATTCTTGAAAGACATCAGCGTTCATGTCTTCATGGTAGTCACCGGTACGAGTTGATTCAAAAGTTACCTTCAACAAAACCGTCTGAACTGCCAATGTGTACTATTATCAGCCTGCGTCCCTTTCCTGGTGGTGGGTTTAAACCAGTAGATAAGTTATTTACAAAAGCGTGCCTTTGACTTGTAACAGTTTCATCCTGCCAAAATTTATTTGGTGTATGACCCTCGTTGATCCATGTTTCATCAATATAAAATATTTTTCTTTTTTGGTTTCTCATTTCCTTTATGGTTCTTAGAAAATGTCTTCTCCATATGACAATATCGCTTCTTTCTAATAAAATAGACTTTCTGGGATTCTTTTTCCAGCGGAAGCCTATTTCTTTTAAAAGTTTCCATAACGTACTTCGACTCATTTCTGGGTAATCCTTATCATCTCGAACTGAGACAAGAACTTTATCCAATGTTGGAAATTCTTGTCTAAAGAAGAATTCATGCACTTTCCGTCGAAGTCCTTCTTTAAAATGATATTCTATTTGAAATTTTGGTTTCCCTGGAGCATTACGTGGCATTTGAAAACTACCACATTTCTCTTCTTTAATAACTCTGTAAATCGTAGATTTCCCAACACCAAGTGTACTGCTAACTAACTCAACGGTCTCATCAACACTTTCACATAAACGTTTGTCTGTAAATGATTTAAAACAATTAAATATTAATGTTTTTTCATTAACTGTTAAAGGACCAATTTTTCGGCGTTTACACGGCACTTCCAAATTTTCCATAACACTAGTATACACAATAAACTGCACCTTGCAACTGAAGTACCTACTTTTAGTGAACTGTTAAGAATTTTGAATACGCCACTTGGACCTTCCTACAAAATGGAAAAACCCACTATCACATTTTCTGTGGAATAAGTTTAGAAGGTAATTATCTAGTCAATTACTGTCGTAGATTCCTGGAATTAAAGAATTAAATGTTTGATTGTTGAAACCCTTACTTCGTGGAATGCACTCATTTCAGATAAAATAAAACGTTTTATTTTATCTAAAGAATTAAACTTTATTTTGCAAATAGGTAGGTACTTATTAAACTTTTATTGGTTATATATAACCAATAAAATAAACATATTACATTTCTTGCAAATTCATTAGTACCTGTTAACCTCCATCACTCCGACACTGGCAACCTTATTTAGGGATTAGTAACCCTCACAACTATTGTATTCTATTCTGCTCCAACCTTTATACCTGGTGGTCATACTCAATTTAAAATTGTTTTCCTATATACTTCTGTAAACTTGTTGACAAATATCTGTTTTTCATTGAGTCACCCGTATCAACAGTTTAGGGATTTGCATACATAATTTATTGTTTTATTACTCTCTCATACATAAAAATACACTATAAGTATATTCAGATGATGTTGCAGATTTTGTGAGGCTCGTATGGGACCTTAATTTATAGCTAGTATTCTTACGTCGTCAGCAAAGGAAGCGAAGAAGTATTATTACTCTCTGGTATATCGGCTGATCTGGGATCTAGGATTAGAATAGCCATTATGATTGCCAACCTCCGTCGCGGAGATAACACGTCAAGAAGAAGATATCGGCTGTGTAGGATAATAGAAGCAGTGGCACTAGAATACTACCCTGCGAAACTTCGGGCTTAAAGCTTGGATTGTTAGTCATTGAATTTTATAGACAAATATCTATTTAATAGTATAACGAAATAGCCCACCTCCGACGCGTGGTACGTGTCACAATTCTTTGAAGGATGAATCTAGAATACACAATCGATGGTGTTCTCAATAGTGTCTGACGAGGAGAATAGAGATGGATTACTTAAGATGATTCTAGAATAATACTTTTGGTATATATATGCAGCGCAGTAATGAGTTACCAAACTAATGTTTTGGTAGTATTGTTAGAAATATTCAGGATCTGCGTATATCATATGTAGCAGTAGACTTTCAAAAACTTTGGTTACGGTTGAGAATAGGCTGATGTGTTGATAAGATGTTACTTCACTGAGCTGTTTTCCTGGCTTAAGGATCGTAATAATGCGGTTAAATATAACTATTAGCATAGTAATGGTCTTGCGAGGAAGTTGTTTTAGTACTTGTACTTAGATTAAATCATAACCTGGGACCTTTCGTGAGTTGAGTTGTTTATTTCTTTTTTGACTTCTGTAAAAGTACAACTTTTGATCAGGAGGAACATTTAACATGCTGCGCTTATTAGTTCTTCTACTTTTTCATCAGGGTTTGCTGGCTGTCTTTAAAATACGTAAGTATAGTTGTGTATGGTTTCTTAAGCTTCTTAGTCGCCTAACATAATGTCTGGTCATTTGCTGTAATGTTTGTAATGTAATGTTCGAAGCTATCGTTATTTGCGGCTTTGATGGCTACTCCAAGTTGCCTAAGTAGTCTATTGCATATATGTTAATCTATGTTGTTTTTAGACATTTGACAGATCACCTCGCACGACGTTTTTCAGCAATGAGTTAGTGAATGTGCAGGTGAACATTTGTGGTATGTGTTGGTATCTATGAACTTTATTAAACAAATATCTCATGATTCTCATAAAACAGTATTCGATATAAAATTTTCCAATCGAAATTTATTTGAAGGTATATAAAAAATATCATAATTATATTTATAAGTTTTTTTTTTTAATTTTTAATCAATTCTTATTAAAAAATCTTATGAGAAAATCAATTTTTATCAATTTTTCTCTTTTTATAGATTCTAAGAAAGAAAAAAGATTTATAGAATTAGAAAAATATGAATAACTTCCAATTTTACCTTTCATTTATTTTTGAACATTTATACGTTCTCTATTTAAAGCCTTTCTGAATGATTTCAGTAACTAATTTATCGTACTAAAAACCCATATATCCGAACAAAAGATCTGCGGAAACGTAAAATCCCACAAACGACAAACACATTTTTAATAATACTTTCTTATTACTTCCTTTTGTATCTCGGGAAAGGAAAAGAATTTACCACTTTAATGCTTTACCAGCAAAAGCGTAATCTCTTCGCAAGAATTACACACCTCAATCTTCCACAACGACTTATCTGTTATATACTTTCCGCCAAATGACAAGTGGGAGCGAGAGAAAATTTGTGAACCGATAACGATGGTTTCGTGAGCGCTTGGAAAATATTTTCGCATCCTGCATAACTTCTTAATAATATTTTTCTTACTGAAAAATTATATTAGGAAGGTAGTTGACAATCTATATAGATAGATAGATCGATAGATATGTTTGTTGACAATTTGTACATAGTAAAAACCACAATTAATGTAACAATAGAAATAAAACAGTAATTTTTGTATGTACACAAAAGACAAACACAAAAAATCCAGTATACGATAAAAACAGTGTAAAACAATAAAATTTTTGCAAATTTATGAAATTGTTTAGAATGCAATTCCTTAATGTCAATATTTTCAGTGCCATTCATTTCTATTCCTATTCCGATCCATTCCTTTCTCCCTTATATTTTTTGTTTGTACAAGTTGGGTAGAATAAGACTGGTTGTGCCTTACTAAAATTTCTATTTTTTAAAATAACCAAAATCAATAAGAAATGTACCAAAGGAGGCTAGCAAAGAAGATACAGCTGAAACAAATAGACGACATCGAAGATATAAACGCGAGCTGGGAGAAAATTAAAAACAACATTGAAGAAGCAGCAACAGAAGCTCTGTGAAAACGCAGTCATACTGAACAAAAGAAACAATTGAAGGAATACAATAACATACCAGCAAACGAATGGGAAAGATACTTGACGGAACTGTTTAAAGGATAGGAAAATAATAATCAACACAATAACGTACCTGAATTAAGACACGAAATAGAAATCAGTTTTTAGGAAGTAGAGATAGCTATAAATTCACTCAAAAATAGAAAGTCACCAGGACCAGACGGAACAACCAACGAACTTCTAAAACACGAAGGAGAAAGTATAACCCTAGAGATGACAAAATTTATACAAAAACTAATATTGCACTGCAAGATACCAGAAGCATGGAGAAACAGCATAACGATACCAATGTTCAAGAAAGGAAATAAAGAAGACCCCAACAATTAAAGAGGAATAAATCTACTGAACACCGCAGTTAAGCTTACCACAAAAGTCCTAACCAACAAAATCAATAATCTAACAACTTTATCAGATGAACAGCAATAATTCAGATCCCGAAGATCTGCGAAGATTGCGTAGACGCCGTATTTGCACTAAGAAAAATCACAAAAAAGGCCATCGAGTACAATAGACCAGCATGTCTGTGTTTTATAGACCTGACAAAGGTTTTCGATCGCATCCAAGTCGAAGACGTCTTACACCTACTGTATAAAAGAAACATACCAATCAATATTATACAAACCATCAAAAACATCTACTTCCATAATCCAATACAGGCAAAGATAAATGAAAAACTAACACAGTATATATCAGTACAAAGCGGAGTCAGACAGGGGGACTCGTTAAGCCCATTTCTCTTTAATATATTAATGGACGAAATAATACTAGCAGTACGTCAAGGTCATGGTTACAGAATGGGGAACAAATAAATCCAAATAATATGTTATGCAGACGACGCGGCATTAATCGCCGAGACAGAAGACGAGCTCCACAGATTAACACATATCTAAGAAATACAATACGATATTATCAGCAGAAAAAACCAAATATATGACAACATTTAAATACCCACTACGATTTAAAAATCAAAATTGATGGGAAAATAATAAAGGAGGAAGAAAGGTTTAGATATTTGGAAAAAGATATAACTAGTTACGGAGATGTTGAAGAAGAAGTGAGCGGGATCTCTTAATGACACAATTTGGAAGAACAAACACCTAAGACAAGACACAAAAACAAGAATCTATAAAGCAGCAATTAGACCTATATTAACACACACGGCGGAGATAAGACCTGACACATGTAAAACGAGACGACTACTAGAAACAACAGGGATGAAAATATTCTGACGAATATCAGGGAAAAGTCTGTTTGAAAGGGAGAGAAGCGAAACATAAGAAGAGCATGCAGTATAGAAGACATAAATGGATGGGTGACAAAACGGAAACAAAAGTGGAACAAACACAATAGTAGAATGGAAGAGGATAGGATAGTACGAATAGCACGAGATAAGTCACCAAATGGACGAAGAAGTATTGGCAGACCAAGAAAAAGATGGTGCGATAATTTAAACAATTTAGAAGGCTAACATTAAAGAAGCAATAGGCTTTAAAGCCTACATACAAGAAGGAAAAAGAAGAAGACTAAAACCAATACAAATAAATCACAAAAATAATACAACTCTTAATCGACAACGAAAATTTACATTTTAAAGATATTTTAAAGTTATAAATTGCAAAATTAAACACTTTCGTGCTGTTTTTTTTTCAATAGTTTTTCAAAACTTAAACTTTGATGTTGCATGTCTGACTAACCCTAGAAAAAGCTCCGTAAAGTAGTCAGTGACCAAACACAGGTTCAGGTAAATAAATCCCAACATGTTGCAGACATCGTCACCTGCTACAGAGATAGTAGTAGTTTTTGTGGATAGGTGGCGCTGGGGTTTTCTTTATGAATATATAGACACACCGATAGACAGACTCTTCCTCTATCTTTTCTCCTTTGTAAGGATGTAGTGGCGTATTGTAATTTGTTTGAATATTTCTGTCCTTTTAACTTTTTCCCTTGTCGTGTTGGTTTGCTTCGGAGAATGAGTAACCAGTCACATCCTTTATTTAGTCCGACCATCGTACTGGAGATATTCCTCTGGATCTTTTATTTACAACGGTAATTTTAACTATCATTCGCTCCATGTCTTCTCTTCTTCTAGTTATATGTCCAAAATATCTTAGTATATTTTGGTGTATAGTTGTGATGAGTCTAGTTTTTATGTTGAGTTCTGTTAGAATTGAGTTATTTGTACGATGGGCTGTCCATGGTATGCTCAACATTCTACGATAGACCCACATTTCAAATGCCATTATATGCTTTGAATCCGCTTTTTTTATTGTCCAAGTTTCTAAAGCATAGGTGGCGAGAGGAAATATCAATACTCGAACAAGGCGTAATTTTGTGTTTTTTGTGATTTTCAGTCAGTGTTCTTCAAAATTTTTGTGAGTTTGGCTGTTGCCGATCTGATCATTGTGATGCATTGACGGATCTTGTCTTCGCATCCCCCACTGGTAGTAATAACGAAGCCTAAGTAATTGAATTGCCTGACCACTTCGTAACCTGCCATGTTTCTTATCTCTGCTTGGTTGTTTTTGATTCTATCGGTGATTATCACTTTGGTTTAATGCATATTTATTTTCAAACCATATTCCGTACTCACCGTGCCTAGCCTATTAATAATTTGCTCTAGTTCTTCTGGTGATAACGACAATATAACAGGGTCATTAGCATAACGTAGGTTTTTGATTTTTCTTCCTCCTATCGTTGCTTCATCTTTCCATTCCTTAAAAACTTGACGCATAATATGTGCACTATATATATTGAATAGCATAGGGGATATTATACATCCCTGTCGAAGACCAGATTTTAATTTGAAGTTTTTCGAAACCACATTATTAACTCTTACAGTAGCAGTATTATTGACATATAGTTTTTGTAATAAATAGATTAGATGTTCTGGCGTACCTATTTTTTTAGGTATATGCCACATTGTATCCCATTTTACGGTATCGAAGGCCTTGGAATAGTCAACAAAGTATAAATATGTTTCTATGTTAAACTCTCGCGATTTGTCGATAATATGACGAATATTAAGAATATGTTCTCTTGCTCCTCTACCTGAGACGAATCTGCATTGTTCTTGGGGAATTTTTGGTAAGAGAATTAATTTTAGTCTTTCATTGATGATGGTTAGAAGTACTTTGCTCGCGTGTGATATCAATGCTACTATACGGTAATTACTGCAATTCGTAGGTGAACCTTTTTTATGTATGGGAATAAACGTGAGTTTACCCCAGTCATTTGGCCACTTTCCGGTATTCCAGATCTTATTGCAAATTCTAAGCATTACTCCCGTCCCTAATTCTCCTATTTCTTTGAGCGTTTCAGGTGTTATTCCATCTTCTCCTTCTGCTTTTCTGAATTTTAGCTTTTTAATTGCTGCCTTAATTTCTGATTTTAATATTTGAGGTTCTTTTTCATAACCTCTTTTCTCGGTATTATTGTCTGGGTGGTTTTTAGAGAATAGTATTTCACAATATTGTTTCCACACCTCTGCGATACCGTCTAGATTTATTATGGCATTGCCACTATTATCTTTGATGATCTGTGTCTGCGGTTTGAATTCTCTCTTTAGATACTTAACTTTTGAGAGAAAGTCACAGACATACTAAGCAAATTTTATATATATATATATATATATATATATATATATATATATATATATATATTAATATTAAAAGAGAACTATACGTATTATAAAACCCAATAAGATTTTTTTATTTAAATTCCAGTTATAATTGAATTTGAAAGCCTAAAGTAAGCCCTATGTAAAAATTTTGATAAAACCGATCCTCTTCCCCTATAATTCAACTCTTTGTTTACATCAAATCCAAAATAACGATGATTTAAATCCACCCTTTTTCCGTTTCCCCATCTGAGTGCATACACCTAATTCGAATAAAATAAAACTTCCAAGTCGTTTGGACCCTTTTTACTTTTTCACAATTTCTGCCGCTATTTGTCTAGGGACGAAAGAACCGACAAAGCCTACACGAACGAAACAATAAGTTCGAACTGCGTGACCCTTTCTCCATGTCCATGATTTATTCTCGTTCTGGCAAAGTAACCATTCTATTATTCCAAAAAGAGGAAACTCATAAGGGCTTAGAGACGGAAAATTGAAAAAAGTTTTAAGCGATGTCATGGCCTACTGCAGATATGAATGTTTCGGTGCGGTGGAAATTACTAAACTTGCCACGCAGGCGGAATTTCGGATGCAAGTTTTTATTATTAGATTTCGTTGTGATTCACTTTACACTTGTGAAAATATGTCTTTCTTTAAATCTGTGTAATATTTTCTAGTGCAGGAATAGAAGGTATATCATTCGTTTGAATATTTTTAATATAAATACTACTTCGTCTTTTTCTCGAAGTTCTTTATTAAATAAATTATATAATAAACATTTTTAGATATTAGATTCTCTAACAAGTTTGTACATAAACATAAACATAGCGAACTTAGGATTAATCAGGCTTATTAACAAACCACAGACATTACAATTTCAGTTTCATTCGATGCTAGTACCTTAGACCCACAGAGAAAATCTTAGCGAAAACAATAAAAAGCTAATACTTAAAAGAAGACAGCTGACGGAAAAATACGACAAGAAATTCATCATCATCATCATTCTGGGTTTACAACCCTGCGTGGGCCTTAGCTTCCCCAATAATTTCTCAGCCAAGCACGTATTCCCATATTTCTCATGTCTTCATCGATGTTATCAAGGAACCTTGTTCTGTATCTTTTTCTTCTTCTCTGACCAATGGGTCTATCAAGAAGCGTTTTTCTAGCTGGGTCATTTTGTTCCATCCGCATTATATGTCCTATCCACCTCTTAATATGTTTTATGATATCAGGTTCCTGGTATATTCTATAAAGTTCGAAGTTGCATCGTCTTCTCCACCCTCCATTGTCATTCACTGCTCCATAGATTCGCCTTAGTACTCTTCTTTCGAAACATCCTAACATCTTTTCATTATTTTTTGTTAGAGTCTAGATCCATATGTTAGGACTGGACGTATTATTGTTTTGTAGAGTTTTATTTATGTATTTCTCGATATAATTGTGGATTTAAGGAGGAGATTTAGCCCAAAATAGCAGGTGTTTTTCGTGACAATTCTGCGGTTTATATCTGCGTTAGTCTTATTTTCAGTGTTTCAGAGCGCTCCAAGGTATACAAATTCGTTTACTGCTTCGATGACGTCGTTTTCTATAACGAGTGGTCATATGATTTATGGTTGCGTGCTTATTTTCATGAACTTCGTTTTGTTAGTGTTTATTATAAACCCATTTTTGTAGCTGATTCTTTTAATGCCTCTCATACAGCGTTTTCTGTTCTCCCAACAATATTGATATCATCAGCACAGGCCAGGATTTGCTCTGATTTATTATTTATTATATATCGAATCATTGGTTGTGATTTGTGACATACGTATTACTTTTTCCAGAACCAGATTGAACAGTATACAGGAGAGAGAGTCTCCCTGGCGCAGCCCATTATTTGTTTTCAAAGGTTAAGACAGTTCCCCCTGAATTTGTACTCTACAATCAACTTTTTTGAGAGTTAATTTTGTTAAATTTACCAACTGATTTGGTATTCCCTGCTCTTTCATTGCTTTAAACATTTCTCTTCTATTCACAGAGTCGTAGGCTACTTTGTAGTCTATAAATATGCCATATGTATCCGTTTTGTATATAGTGCCATACGATGACATAGTACTCTGGAAATGCTGCATGTAGAACCGTAATTCCTCTGTGGTTAGAAAAATGAAGAAATTAATTAAATATATTAACCGATCAATAGGAAAAGACAGACAAAATAATGTAAGAGAAATAACTTAAATAATTCAAGAAAACAAAAGTTTAAAAGTTTTTATAACGAACAGTAATACGAACGAAATAGGCAACAAAATATGTGCAAAATAAGAAACAAAGAGGGAAACTTTAATATGAATAGAACCGAAATCCTTGAGGTTGTCGAATTCCTTTATCGCGAAATGCATAAGAGCTCCGACGAAAGGCAAAATTTGGGCAGACTGCCCCTGCCCAAAATCACAAACCAGGGATCAGAATTAATGCCATAAATAACACCATATGAAGTCAAAACGGCACTTTTAGAAATAAAAAATGACAAATCCATTGGCGAAGACGAAGTAGTGATCTAGGTGATCAAACTAGGTGAAAAAATAATCCAGGCTTTGGCCGAACTTTCCACCGAATGCATTTACCAAGAAAAAGCCCGTTTTAAATGGAACAATGCAGTCATTATTTTATTACACAAGCAACGAGACATAACAGATCTAAAAATCTACCATTCTATTAGTTTGCTCTCATACATATATAAACTTTTCATAAATATAAACATATTATGTAAATTAGCGTTTTAATTTGTCCCATTATACAGTTGTTAGCGCTCGTAAATGCTTATGTGTAGAAGTCAGTCCATGTATTCTGTGGCACTATACAAGGTCATTGATAAAAAGAAGAACTGTCAGTTGTCACTAATTTTAAAGTAAATGAAGGACTTGCCGTTAAGAAGCTGATGAAGATGAAAAAAAAATAATGACTTAAAAATCACAAAAAGGCTAATGTATAAGCTTAAAAAATAACACCACACATCAATACAAAAGCAAAAACTAATAAATATTGGGAATTGGAAAAATTAAATATTAGTCAAAAATGTTGAGATGGACAGACCAATAGACCAATAGGCAAGATAATCGTGTCGTCAAGTTGGTGTGGCCAGAGACTACGGAAGTAAAGCTGCCATTGGAGACCAAGGATGCACTGGAGAGATCTTATTGCCACATATTTACATACCCTAACGATTGCACGAGCACTAAAACTAATGATAGACCGTAGCTAAAGTGGGCAGATTATGAAGTCAGAGAAGATCCACTTTGGGTTTAGGGCTAGAGAGGAGAAGAAGAAGAATAGTCGTAGTGTAGATTAAAATAGGATTTCTGTGATAAAAATTTCTGAAATTGTACTATTTCAAGAGTCAGAAGACCAGGAAATCTATGACAAGCAGTCCAAGAGCATACATAATAAGTCAAAAACATGCAAACTAGATGCAAAAATACCATGAATTCGGAAGTAGAAAGTTTAAAAGTGGTGAGCTAAAGTTAAAAGTGATTAAAATATAGAAAAAGAATCTGAGATTCTGAAATGAAGAATATTAGATATTTATAGATTATTATAATATGCACACTAAAATAGAGTATTGTAGGTTTCATAATTGTACATAATATGTATATAAAATATTAATGGAACGCAAACTAGAACACTATTATTTTACACTTACGAGTACATATATCTTTTCGCATAAATTTATTAGCCTTCACGAAACGATTTCTAAAACGTACTAATCAAAGAACTGAGGCTTACCATACATACCCTCAACCGTATCCAACATTAAAAACAGGATGCGACTGATTTTAATGCCCTAAATCCACGTTGTGAGCGCACTTTAAAGTACATTGAATTTTGCATGCAGTTAAAACTTTCTGCAACGACATTATTTCCATTAATCTATGTTGTCGTTTTTATAAACTTTCTGGTAACTTCCGTCAAAGTTGATTACATGGCTTTATGCTAAATTTCAAAGTTTTGGAAATTGATTTGTTTTACAAGTTTTAAACAATGGTTGTTTTCGAATTTTATTTATGAGCTAGTTTTTATGGCAACTGATTTTTTTATTATATATATATATATATATATATATATATATATATATATATATATCTATATAACTTAAAGCTAAGATTAATACTATTCTAAAACTTAATATTAAACTCACCAGTCTTCCGGGTTGAACCGCGTCGATATCCATTGGGCCGAGCTTTCGACATCCTCTCTGATGTCTTCTTCAGGGCTTCCGAGGTTTTAGTCTCCCGAACCCCCAGACACTACTACACTTACTAGTCACATCACTACTCTACTAAATCTTTCCGAACATTTATGTATATATATATATATATATATATATATATATATATATACATATATATATATATATATATATATATATATATATATATATATATATTTCTAAAGTATTCAACTAGTGAATTCAGAGGTTTAATCGGTCATTCAGGTTGGCAAATAAAAAAAGAAGTCAACTACTTCATAAGTTTATTGAAGACGTTTCGCTTTATATTTCTAAAGCTTCATCAGTTCTCTAAAATATAACAAATGCCATTGAGTTTATAAGAAATACAGATATAGTTCATAACTTACAACTCAATATGTAGTATGTTATCGATGTTATCATATCTACTGTACACTTTACTCCTTATTTAAAACTAACTTAACCAAAAAAGAAAAAACAAAAAACACACAAACTTTGCAGAAAATAATGTTCATATTCGTAGATATGAATATTTAAAAAATTTTAAACGAACATTTGGCTTCATTTAGATGGTTCTCCACTGAAGACCAACAAAGTTCTGATTTATTGCAATCTAAGCAAACAACTTGACGCGATACCGAAAATTTTTTTAAGGGCCATGTGTCACCAAATTCCAAGGTTTGAGACAATTATGAACTTCTACAGGGGACATTGCATAATTAGTTGGACAGGTGGAATTTATATGGCGGAAATATTTGATATATTATTTTTAATTTATGTTTTAATGAAACTTGGAAATAGGGGATAATTTTGTTATTATTTTGAACAAAAAATACGCCAACTTTTAACTGAAGAATAATTGGTATCATTTATTTCGTAAGATGAGAGAGTGGTAAACCTGGCTCAAATTGTCGATGTCGGTTCTTTTGTTTATTGCCGATGAGTTCTTGAGGATCTCACACATTTCAATAAAGGAGCGTTTCTGATGGTTGTTTTGTTTCGCCAGTATTTTGGTATTTGTGAAATCAATGTGATGTTTAGTGGAAATGGCGTGTTGTGCAAGGGCACAAGAGGGTTTGGAAAGTCTGATGTCGCTTTTGTGTGAAGTTATACGCCCTAGAAGAGATCGACTAGTCTGGCCAATGTAGCAGGAGTTGTAAGTTATGAACTATATCTGTATTTCTTATAAACTCAATGGCATTTGTTATATTTTAGAGAACTGATGAAGCTTTAGAAATATAAAGCGAAACGTCTTCAATAAACTTATTAAGTAGTTGACTTCTTTTTTTATTTGCCAACCTGAATGACCGATTAAACCTCTGAATTCACTAGTTGAATACTTTAGAAATATAAATTGACGGTCGTAGTCTTTACATATATATATATATATATATATATATATATATATATATATATATATATATATATATACCTACATATGTGTAGAACTGATCCGGACATTTCGTTTTTTCTTCCGGAGAGAAAACAAATAGTACTGATGATTTGACGATCAAATTATTGACTATTATTGATGGAACTCGTTGTAATTATTGTATCCGTAGAAACTAATTGTAATTTTATGGCCAACTAGGCAAAATCTAGTTTTTCGAAAAAGTGATAGGAGCCAAAAAAGTTTTAAAAATAATGTGTTAAACTAATTGTGCCACAAAATTCATTTGATTTGAACGTACTTAAAAGTTTGGGGGGATTTAGGGCTGCACACCCGCCTTAAAATTTTTCTGTGCGCTTAGATTTTGTTGTTTCTTTTGTATGAAAAATGCTTTCAGAACCAGAAACTGACGTGTCCATTTTTATTACAAAATGTCAAGTAGTTTAGGAGATAATGCAAAAAAACAATTTTTATTTTGTAACTTCAAAGGGCTGTAACTTTTTTTGTGTACACTTTTGTACTAAGGTAAGTTGGATTTAATCAATTTATTTTTGTCCCCGGAATGCGTGATTTAATTTATGACATACCTTTTTGAAACACCCTGTATATATAAATATATAAAAGTTATATTTTTTGGAAACACCTTGTATAAAAATTTGCTGGCCGTTTTTGAGATAAAGAAAATAATTTCTTGTTGTGTTTACATCCTGTATAAATGGTTCCTATTGTAGGATATCACCTAAAAATAAACAGGTTCTTTGTCTCGCATTTTTGCAAAACTAAAATATAAATTTTGTTTTTTACAAGATAATACTCCTGGCAAAACGAAAAGATAATCCTAAATGCGGCCCTGTTAGAGGCCTATACCTGCCAATGTTTACGTCTTCTGCATAGGTTATTGAATTTTAGTATAATTTCCAAGGTTATACTAAAAGATAAATTCAGCGGTAACACCAAAACCACATTTGCGCAATATTAAAGATTTATGATGATTTTCGACAGGCTGAAAATATAAGACTCGCATAGTGTTAAATCGACCATAAAAAAGAGTAGCCATTGAGTAAAACTTACCGTAAGTAGACGGGTCTAGAAGAACAATTAAACTTAAACCACTATTACCGATAAATATATGAAACTTAGGTCGCTACACATTTTCCAGTCATAAAATAAGGGGAATTTAAAAAGAGTTGCTAAGGTCCATTCGCTCAACTCGGGCATATTTTGACAAATTCATAGCTGGAAACCTACAACACAAAAGTTCCTAGCTCACAGTATTAACAGCTTAAATAAACTGTTATTACAGACTTCTTTTATTGAAAAAAGAAGAATTATTATAAATAGTGGAAGTGTATAATAAACCTATACAATTTTAGGTAGTATATATTTAAAAGATATATTTTAGTTGTTATAATTTAACATAACTATTTATTATATGGTGCAAATAAATAAATAATGATTGTCGGTAATTCGTAGAGTTCTGTTTTATTTACTATTTAGTTTGTTTACTATTAATATTGGTTATGAGTACGTGTGCTTGGTTGTATAGTAATTTCCAGCCACTTCTAGTCTGTCAAAAAGTAACTTACTTCGCAAAAACATAATTACTAAATTCACTAGACAGTTCGGACTGGGAATAGCGAACCGACTATAACAGTAATATGAAGTGTGCCTGTAAAAATGAAAAACTGAAATCCAACGTTTTGGCCGTTAGCCCATTATTGATTCCACAATTCAAATACATCATTCCTCTAGTTGTTCGTGTATTGTATATTATAAAAAAGAACAATAAAAAATTCCAGCTTTATAATTTTTTTATTCATAATGCAATACAATACATACTTCATATATTATAAACTTCTCAGGTTAAAATATTTTTAACTTCCCCCGCCCAAACTACGCACATTAAAACAAAAAATAATACATCAGGCGTCACAACGTCACCTCCTTTATGTACGTAATATTATGAAGGGTTTGTGGATTAATTGTCAGCAATACACTTCGCTGCTATTTCACATCCGAGTACCCCTGCGACGTGTACAAATGAGTTTTGTACCCTACCACTTTGACATTGCATTTAATACCACCACCATCAACACAGAAAATGTATTATAAATGGACCTGTAAATGACGTAAGCAATCTTTTAAAGTATCAACTGATTTCAGTCGGTCGCAATCTACGGCAAAATAATGACGTATTAAATGAGGGGTGAGAAATCAGGAAAGGAAATGTGAAAGAGAAAGAAATGTACGAGAAATAAAGAAAAATACTTCACTTCATTACCAAACGGAGCTGATACGTTTTAAGAAGCAGGAGTTTCTGTTTTTTTTGGGACAATTTTTATCGTTAAAAAACTTGCTTTTATTATTTCATATCGGAAATACATTATATAACAGGAGGTGACCAAGCTCCTTGATAGTCCGAGCCATTTTTCAAAATTTTAAACATATCGCGAGCCGCAATGAAATACGTAATAAAAAAAGTATGCAAAAACTGTATTTAAGTAATTTTTACAGAAATTATATTTATTGTAATCCTATACAGGATACGACCTTATTAATTCAAAAACTCTGCAGCAACTCCCAGAGAAAGGTTTCCAATTTCTGACACAGTTATTTAACTATATAATAAGATTAGGTCATTTCCCACCTCAATGGAAATAAGCACAGATAACAATGCTACTAAAGTCAGGAAAAGAACCAGAAAATGTACAGTCCTTCCTTCCTATTAGTCTTTTTGCAGTGGTTTCCAAAGTTTTTGAAAAGCTAACACTTACAGACACTAATGCCTAAGACTTTGAAAATAATAGGTACTGTTCAGCGGCATTCCTAGACATAAGCCAGGCATTTGACAAAGTTTGACATATAGGTTCCTTATGTGAACTGAAACATAATTTACCAACACATTACTGTATAATGTTAAAGTCCTATGGTAGAATTAAACGGACATTTGTTCAACAAATTAGGATAGCCATATTCTTACCATTTAGAGCGTACTAAGTCATGTAATTACTTCCAATTTGAAGGACCACCCACTGGCGTCGGAAATAAGAATACAAGCAGTTTAAACAATACGTAATTTCATAATTGAATGTTACTATAACTAAGTTAATATCTAGCCAACGTTTTAGCGCAAATTCTTTTATTGAAACCGCCGATCACTGTCCACTTTACACTAGTCCGCGACACACTACACGAGCACTGATACAGATTAAAATGTTACTAATAATTATTACTTCAAGGATGTTTTCTTCAATATTAATATACTTGATTAAGAATCAGCGTTTAGCTTTTACCTATAAGCTATGTAACAATAACTAGGTATACTCAACACGCGAGAGTCTAAAACTCTTAAACCAGAAATGCGTCGAATTTGATCGAATACGAAACTAACACTAACTAATATGCGAGAGTTAGACCTTTAACCAAGCTGGGATACAATCTTATACTGAAATACTTAAAATTCTGATTGCAATGCCTGACCTACAGAGGTAGGTAAAACCCACCGTTTGAATTCTTTCTATCATGGAAATTTTGGGAATTGGTCGGAGAAAGTTGATCTGTGGATAAAAATATCTTTTCAATACATTATCAGCTTTCATGAGAATTTGCTGGATAATTTACCTCGGTAGATTTTAAGACGTGTAAGTTAATTGGTACCAGTGGCGTAACAATACTTGGATATGTTTCTTACAGAAATTTATTCATCCTACATTACCTAAAGAAATTTCCAGGTGAAGTATGAGAATGAATACACAATTATACGACAAATTCTCGCTATGGCGCCTCAAGGAAGCGTCCTAGGAGGCATATTATATCCTATATTCACTGCTGACCTACCAATAGATACAAATATCATCACAGCCACTTTTACGGATGATAAGGCAATACTAACATCTAACAAATTACTGAGAAATTACTAGATTAGACTCGTAATAGACCGGCGTTTCTGATTAACTTACAACATTTAACATGGTAAGATTCAAAAATGTAATCCACCTTCTGTATAATAGAGAAGTTACCCTAAATATTATAAAAACTGTTAATAAAATTTACCAAAACAACAAAATGGAAGTCAGAATAGATGAACAACTTACAGAACTTATAGAAATAGGCAGCGAAATATTAATAGCCCAAGATGAAGATAGTCTGCAAAGACTAGTTCACGAATTTAACATACGAGCAAAAGAATTTATGACAATCTCATCATATAAAACTAAAACAATAGTAATCAGAAAAACACCAACCAGATGTAAAATAGAAATTGATGGCATCAGTATTAAACAAAATAATGGAAATGAAATACCTTGGCATTACAGTGTCCAGCTATGGAGACCTGGACAAAGAAGTGAGATCAAGTACAAAAAGTAAATAAAATGGCAGGATGCCTTAATAACAGTATAAATATGACGAAACATATACATTAACACTAAGTAGATCTCAAGACAACACAAAGGCTACTGAAAACGGAAGAGATGAGAGTAGTGAGAAGAATTATAGGAAATACACTGAGAGATTGAAAGAGAAGTGAAGACATTGGGAGAAAATGTAACGTATAATGTATGAACGGATGGACTCTTAATAGAAAAAAGAATGAAATAACCACATAAGCAGAATGGGGGAGACCCGTGTCTTCAAAATAACAAGAGGTAACTCACCAATCGACAGAAGTAGTATCGGACGACCGCGAAAAAGATGGAGTGATAACTAGACTTCGGCAAATATGCAAATAAAAATGTAGAAAATATGCGCATAAATATGCACGTGTTTACCCGAAAATATGCAAATATTTTACAAAATATGCATACAAATAAATAAAAAAATCGTAAAATAGTAACAATTTTATTTAAAAAAAAAGTGTACATAACTAAATATTTCCTACTATTCATTAAGATTTACATTTATTTTAAGTAACTACATCATTTTTAAGTATGAATAAACTTATTTAGAATTATGGTAACAATAAATGACCAAGTGGTGTTCAAAATTTTCTAACAAAAACTTGTGGCTTCTGTCTGAGTACATATATTTATATATGGAAAAACTTCGTTCAACATCAACTGATGTAACGGGAGCATTTTTCAAACTAACCAAAACATTTGGTTCTAAATTAATTGTTTCCGAAATATTTCCAGCTAGAACACTGACTACTTCAGAAAGAATATGGTAACCTTTATTTTTTTCCATAGTAGCTTCAAATTTTTTTAAAATATCTTTTCCAATATTACCTCTAACGTTCCGACAACATGACGCAAATTCTTTTATTAATGCTGTACTTTCGAACAATGACAGTTTTGGTGATTCTAACTGAGTAATTGTTTTTTGAACAAAACTAAAATTTGATTTTATAAATGAAAGTTCTTGTTGAAGCAAGTTACTCTGAAAAGTTTGTTTAGAATCCAAAAGAGATTGGGAACTTTCATCTGTTAACGTATCAATTATGTTCTTTATTTTAACAAAATGATCTGCATAAAAATTAGCTGCTTCTAACCATGTTCCCCATCGCGTTAAAATAGATTGTGGTGGAAGAGGAATGTTAGGTAGCATTTCTTTATAAAGTTGAATTCTTATAGGAGATTAAAGAAATACTTTTTTGACACTGGATATCATGGTATTTACAAGAGGAAACTTTTTTCGTATTTCCTCTGCAACTCTGTTTAATCCATGCGCTACACAAGTAACATGTATTAAATCTGGGAAAAATATTTTTAAATTTTGTCCTGCTTTCACCATATAAGGAGCAGCATCCGATAAAATAAGCAGTAATTTATTAGAAGGAATAGTTGTCGGAAGAAAAAAAGTTGCTAATGTTTCTTGTATAAAACGCGAAATTGTTAAAGCATTTGTTTTCTCAAGTTGCTGGCATGAAATAAGATGAGATTTTGGTAAGGTATCTTCTTTAAGAACACCAATCAATAAATGAGCAATATACTTTCCTGAGGAATCAGTGGTTTCGTCTACAGATATGTAAAAATAATTATCTGCAATTTCTTCCTTAATATTAATTAACACCGACGAGTATAGCCCGTTCACATTATTTCTTCTTAGAGACCGATCACTTGGAACATTAAGTTTGCAATATTTTTTAGAAACGAACTAAAATTTACATTTGCTAATTTTGAAAGCGGTATGTTTGCAGACACTAATGCGCGACACAAGTCTTCATTAAAAGTTTCTTGCTCATCTAATTTTTTTAAAGTAGATTGGAAACATTTAGCCATTGAAGTTTGATGTTTTCCTCCTATTTTTCCTTTTTTTGCAATGTGTGAAGCAGTTCTCACATGTTGGTCTATCTGAAATTTCTTCTCACATGCTATCTATAAATAAAAATAAAAACCTTTATTTTAACCCAACCTTTAAAATATAAAAATATACAAGGTGTTTTTGGTTAATCAACTAACTGGTTTGAAAAAAAAACACTCGCTAAGTGTTTTAAATGCAGTATTAATCCACAAATTAGTTTTTGTTCCTAACCATTAGTACATCATATAACTTATTTTAAAATTCAACAAAAGTTTTTTTTTTGTTAATTCAATTACAATAAAAATAATTGTGTTTTAGAATAGCTGACTTCATAAAAAAAAGTAAAGGTGAAAAATTTTTCTAAATACACACCATTGTATTGTACCATGGACAATTTTTTCTCACTAAAGGAAGCTATTTTTCATTTAAAAACAACCTACGAGTACTAAATTTCAAGTAAATACGTTTATTGGTTTTAAAGTTATTGTTGTTATTAACTAAAAGAATTTAATTTTTTTTAATTTTAACACCCTCTTCATCTCTTCACTCTTCACTCACTTCACTCCATCTCGAAAAGTAAATAAGTTTGACCCCTCATTAACTATATCGTTTTGTTCAATTTTTCGAGAAGTATCTACAGTCAAACGTTGTAAGTGTCATTTGGAAACACCCTGTATGTATGAAATATTAGATATTTAATAGAAAATATTAGATACTTACAATTTTGCCACAGGCTGAACAGTAGATTTTTCCCATATCCATAGACAGCTCTTTCTAAGGTTTAATCCAAGTTGAAGCACTGGTTGTTTTAGGCATTATAAAATCACAATCTTCCTTTTTGTTACGCACAACGAGTGTTTACGCTTTGAATATCAAAACAAAAATGATTTACAAATCTGAGCATCAAATTAGAAATGTTTAGGTACCTAATTCAATAAACTGGGAGATTTTGGAAAATCCCTAAATTAGAAACAAAACTATTAGCCGTTTACCTGCTGTTAAGATACAATAAATTGTAGATAGATTTGGGGATTAGATCATAAAATGCAAATGAGCGAACCCTTAGCGATTATCCAATAACTGAATGCCTCAGTGACCGAGACTTTCTAAGAATGTTGAGGGCTACTTAAATTGATCTTCTTTGAAATTGTAAATGTTTTGTACCTGTAGAGATTACGTACTTAGATCATTTCTTGATTAAAATGACTACAAAATTTTATACAAGAATTGAAATAAATTGGTATGTTTAAAAATTTTCAAATACAGTATAAAAATCTGAACTTTTATGCACTTTATGCAAACTTTTATACAAATATGCCAAAATATGAAATATTTGCATAAAATATGCACAATATGCAAAATATGCAATATGCATATTTGCCGAAGTCTAGTGATAACCTTTCATAGAGGTATTAATCCGCCAATGATCAAGCAGAATTGCTTATAAAGAGGAGGAAAAAGAAGAAAAATCTCACAATATTAAAGAAATTTTTAAGATCTACAAATTTCATTTGTACCATTTTTGTCTAAAATGTATATATAAAAAATACGTTTTATAGGCAAAAAATAATTTTATTATTTTTCATGATTGTTAAAAAAAAAATAAAACGAAATGTGAACTGTATCGTTTTAACTGACAAGAACCACGTGTTCAAGTCGAGCAAAGAAACATGTTGCTCTTTAAGTATTGAACTTTTATTCAATGTCATCGACCTTAGTCGATGTCAGAGTCACATTAGAATTTAAATTTGGAACAATATAAAACCATATATTGATGTGACAGCTACAATTTTAGTGTTAGCTTCAATTACAAAAGAAAGCACTGAGGATGATCTGATCTAGATCGAAAACGTCACGTTATGCTCCTGTATAAATTTTAACGACACTTTTAAAAAAAGTTTTAAATATATGTTTTATAAGTACCTAAATACAAATGTGAAAAGTTTTTTAAACGATGGTATACAGCCAACTACTGGGATTTTCCCATTAATTTTTTATTTTATCAGCTGTTTTTTTTTTCTTTACTGGCCTATTAGTTTTGTTTAGTTTATGATATAATGCGACTTATCTTCCTAAGCCTTGTAAGTTTAAAATGTTAATAATATAGATTTTCGGATCGAAGTAAATTCTTAGACGCATATTAAGACTAACAAGGACAAAAAAGTGCAATAATAGTAATGTATTTCATTTTTTAGAAAATTAAATAGCTTGTTAGAAATTGTAGACATAATTCTAAATGAAGATATCTATTGTGTATTACAAAATCAATTTTGATTTCCTTTTGTGTTTCTCTTGAATTAATCACGAAAATTTGTTTGCGTTACAACAAACTTAAATATTTAAAGGTTTCGATTAACACCCCTTTATCACGTTCACCAAACCTTTTTACATAATTATGTCTCATTTTCCGAGATCATATTTCATCTTCTAGATTTTCCTGCTCTTTTGCCGCCGCTTCCTGTTACAAAGTTCTTAATAAGAAACATTTTTTTCCTTCTAATTCACGTTATCCGACGAATCGGCGCCGCCTTTAAAATTGATGAGCCAATTAGAAGCCGCATTAACTTTAACCTTAGCAATTTTTCATTTGGAACGTAATATAAACGATTTTATTGACTGTCTGGTGCAGAATTCTTAAGAAATACGTGACTAGGGAGAGTTATTTATACCGTTACCGTGTACCCATTTCGCGCGTGTCGAAATAAAAGATGTACACAGAACACCTAAGGAGTGCACACGAAAACTTTAAAGTTTCACGTGCAGCCCACTTGAAAATTCCCGTCCTCGAAGTTACTGCACTTTCTTAACAAAATTGCCCTAGGTACAAACTCAAAAAATAATGATTTTATTTACGACTGCGACATGCAAATATAAAAAATTTGTTCAACACAAATGTAGCAGTTAAGACTCGGGCTAAAGCTAATGAAAAGTGGAATAGAAACCATCCAGAAAAACTTATTTTACCTAGTAATTAATTACCTTAGATAATACCTTCAAATACATGAACAATAATAAGGAAAAACTTTGTGTTTTCTAAAGCTCAATATTTCGCCAATTATTTAATAGCTTCATCGGGAGTAACTGTAAAAAACAAACATTTCAAAAAAAAGTATTGTAAATCTAAGTGTACGTCAGTTATAATCGTATCTTATTTTAATCTTATAGTATTTTTTAAGTTTGGGCATTTTACTACAATCCTAAAAAATCAATTTAGTGATTGGACGGTCAAATTTAGTTATTGGACAGCTGTCCAACAACTTTCAAATCGATTAGTAAATTAATTTTACTGCTATCTCCAGTTAATTATACGTAAACCTGTTGAAAATTATAGAAATATGTGGTAAGTATAGTTATCTAGTGATTGGACAGGCGTTCCATAATAGAATTTTCTAGTTTAGTTATCTAGTTTAGTTATTGGACAGGCGTAATTAAATCCGAATTAAAATCCCTATTACTGTACGCGATCTACCTTAGGGACTGTAAGTGCCTTTACTACACCTTTTTAAATAAAAATACAATCTTACGTTAAAAATACCACGTAGCTAAAAAAAAGTCAGAGCAGATGCTTAACACAATGCTTAAATGTCGCTTTACTCACATAACTTAAAAATATTTACCGCCAAAATCACAGAACTTGTTAAAGGCAGAACATAGACATAAGAATATACGTAATATAGAAACGAGTAGTGCCACCTAGTAAAATATACTCGTGTTAGGACTTGCAGAAATCTTATAATCGTAAGTTAACACTGTAATGTCCAATAAAGTCCCGAAACAGGGAAGGAAAATATGGATTTTTTTGAATTTATTTCATATTTTACAGTGGGTGATCAAATTATTAGAGCCACCTGGTATAATTCATTTTTTTAACAAAAAGGGTATATAATTGAGCTGCATAATATATTAATGCATTTGTTTTTATTTGATTATCTTGTAACACTTTATGAGAGTAGACTAAATAGTCTGGCAACAGTGTCAACACAGCAGGCGTGGCAATACGTGACTCAGATGCCATTGTTTATCAGTGCTCTCCAACCTAGCTTGCAACTCGTGTGCATATTACTTTGTAATCTTGGTGTTTATAGTAATAATAAACAGTTTCCATTACACTCTATGTACCAGGGATTTAAAACTGAAACTAAGAGTTAGGTTGGCGAGGTGCTATGTTTTTTCGACCTTATTTTATTGAATGGAATCCTGGACCTTGAATGCTACATCAATGAAAAAACTGGAATCATTTGAACTGTGGGTGTACAGAAGAATTCTGAAAATATCATGGACAGAACACGTCACAAACAAAGAGGTTCTGAGAAGAATGAACAAAGAAATGGAAATTTTAAATTCAATAAAAACAAAAAAAATTGGAATATCTCGGACATATTACACGTGGAGAGAAATACACCTTGCTCCAACTGATCATGCAGGGAAAGATCCAAGGAAAGAGAAGCATAGGTAGGCGTAGAATGTCATGGCTGCGCAACCTGAGAGAGTGGTACGGATGTACATCAAATGAACTTTTCAGAGCAGCCGTCTCAAAAGTTCGAATAGCTATGATGATTGCCGACCTCCGCCGCGGAGATGGCACTTGCAGAAGAAGAAGAAGATTACACTCTAGTGATATTCTGACAGTCGTATATTATTTTTTGTGAATTTAGCAAACATTTCATGTTCGTTACATCAGTGGTACCAGAACACGATGGGAAAAGCCAAAGGCACCTCACCAAAGAAAATAACGGAAATAAAAACTTTATTATTGAATACTAATCACTCCATAGCATCAATTTCTAAAGTTTCTAGAGCAACTGTGGACCGTATAAAAGAAAAAAACTTGAAAATTTGGATTTACCCACGGCGCAAACAAAAATGTGGCCAAAACAAAAATTAAAACACCACGAGATGAAAGAAAAATTTGAAATATTGTCTTAGTAAACAGAAAACCACCTCGAAGGATTTTAACGAAAATGGTGCAGGAGTCTGGCATTCATATTTTATCAACGACAGCTCGTTGGAGAGAAGAGGATCTGGAGTTTTCAACCTATCACCCTGCTAAAAACCTGCTACTCACACCAGCTATGAAGAAAAAATGGGCTAAAGATCATAAAAGTTGGACCACTGTTGATTGGAATCAGGTAAATAACATTACTTAACATTGTTTTATGAATAACATAATAGACGAAGGCATCCTTCTAAATGGTGAAAGAGTAAACAATGTTAGATATGCCGACGACACCATGGTGATAGCAGATAGTTTAGAGGGACTTCAGAGGCTAATGGACAGAATAAACGAGTACAGTCAAGAGTACGGACTAAACATTAATACCCATAAAACGAAACAAATGATTATCAGCAATATAAATGGGGCTCATCTATACATTAATGGGACGCAGATAGAGCAAGTAAAACAGTATTGCTACCTGGGAACTATTATAAACAAACAGTGGAGCCATGTACAGGAAATAAAGTGCCGCATAGGAAAGGCAAGAACGGTCTTTAACAAAATGAGCGCCATCTTCAAAAGTCACAACATATCCCTACATACAAAAATGAGACATTTGAGATGCTATGTTTTTTCTGTGTTGTTGTACGGGGCGGAGGCATGGACGCTTACAGACACCACTATTAAAAAACTTGAAGCATTTGAGATGTGGCTTTATAGAAGAACGCTGAGAATATCATGGACAGCAAGGATCACGAACAAGGAAGTTCTAGAAAAAATGAAGAAGGAACCAGAGATTGTGTGTGTAGAAGAAGGAACAATGCGGCAGGACCAGTACTTGAGAGTCCTGCAAACAAAAATGCTTCCCCAGGTCCAGGAATGGTTCCCGAATAAAGTTTCACGTTAATACATGACTCAGCGCCTTGTTACAGGGCAAAATCTCTTACAAAATTCCTTGTTGACAACCAGGTTCTCGACAGGTCTGACAATTCGCCAGATCTGAGTCCAATAGAAAATCTTTGGAAGCTCACGAAGAAAGAAATTTCTAATGAAATTATAGCCACAAAGAGCCAATTAATCGAGCGCTTAATAACGGTATGACACAGGAGTGAAACAAATTAACAAAATGGCCAGAAATGCATAGAAAGTATGCCAAGAAGGTGACAGGCAGTTATTGCTGCAAAGGGTCACATTACCAAGTACATATTAGGCTTAAGGCATGATTTTAAGTGTTTTCATGTAATTACTCGTTTCTTTTTTAATATTTGTAAACTTTATAAGGTTTACATACCATTAGTAGATAAAAAGTAAAACTTTATGGGGTGGTTCTAATATTTGATCACCCACTGTATTTAATAAAAAGTTAAGTGAACATTTTACAAATCACGCATAGTGAAATTATCATTTGTAGTGATATTTTGGAGCGATTTATGCTTCACACCCAACTCAAAACAGATACCGCCTTTCAAATGGTTTTTTTTCAGCCTTGTTATAATATTAAGTAGCAGCAGTGCTTTTTTGTGGAACATATACCTGCCTAATGTTTACCATATAAGATATTACAAACAAGTTTAAAGATTAGAGGTAATTGCTTGTAAAATATTTTGAATACATATAATATTTTAGACAAGCTAGATATTAAAAGTAGGTTTATTATGAGACAATCAAGCTTTACGACGGGACTACGTGAAACACTTTGTCATATTAATATATCGAGAAATTTATCATTTTTAGACATCTAGTGATAAAAGCAGATAAGTTCTTACTTTCAATCTTGTGTTTACCAGAAATAAGAACAATCGATTCCAATTTTGACAGGTAATCTTTCAACGGCATATGCACCGAATGTCTTTCTTGTACTTATCGACGTGATAAAGCGAGTCTATTTAACATTTTTGATCTCGTCGCAATAAATTCACAAGAAGTAATTTCCTTGGCAACACATTACTATTCTCAAATTTCGGCTGTCTTTCTCCCTCTCTCTCTCTCGCTATACCCACGCTGTAGCTCGATCTTAGGAGTCATTAATTTTATAGGTTATTAGGGTAAATTAATATTTTGAATATTAAACGGGCCGTTCGGAAAATGTTCGGCTGAAGAGGTAATAACTCTTTCGGAATAAGTAGATGGTTTTGGATAATATATTTTTCATGTTTAGACATTATCAGTTTTATAGTTTTTTAATAATTAGTGCGGTAAATGTTTCGTATTTATGAATAACATCAAGATAATCCTCTCCCTCTGACTGTTATCCTTCGTGAGGATATAGTAACGTTATGATATTCGGTTAAATATTTCTGACCATTTATCTATCCCGTACCTATATTTCACACGAAATTGTGACTCTTTTGAATTATGACTAGGTACTTGACAGCCAATGGTCTACTAGCAGTCTACTCTACTGTACAGCATAAGAAATAGCTCTAGTAATAAAAATATGGAATAAAAAAATCCTTTTATAATCTATACACAATCAAAAATGTTTTGCATATTATCTGTAATGCCACTGAACGTTTCTCATTTGAAATTTTTTGCACTGTTTTCTTTTTGTCTACTAAAATACTGTATTTTATTGCTTGTTTTTTGTTTCTTAATCGTGTATTCATATTGTGTTTATCAGTTTTCGATATTTGTAAAAATTGGTTTGCGTTTTATTCACTTTGTAGTGAACAATATGAATAGACAAGTGATATCCGAGTTCAGCAGAGCCAGAATCGTAACTTTGATTGAAGAAGGCCACACACAAGTCGACGTTGCTGTCCAGGTTGGAGTTAATCAGAGTAATGTATCTCTGATTGTAAAAAAATATCGAGAGACGAATTCTGTTAGCGATCGTCCAAAAAGCGGAAGACCCAGAATTACTACCAATGTCTAAGAATGCTTTTTAACGTTAACTACGCGGAGAAACCCCACTATGACTACCCCAGCTATTAGAAGAGAGCTGCAGCAAGCTCATAATATTGTAATTTGCGATCAGACTATTAAAAACAGGTTACATTCAGCGAATTTATTAACAAGAAGACCATTGATTGTACCAAAGCTTACGTTAGAGCAGAAAATGACTCGACTGGAAGAGCCAATGAACATTTACAATGGCATGACAACAGATGGGGAAACGTGTTATTTATCTGATGAAACCAAAATTAGCCTTTTGTCGGATAATCGCCGAATTAGGATTTGGAGGAACCCAAATCGACAGGATAGACTTAACCAAGCTTTGCAAAGAGTCCCATATCAAGGTGGCTCCATAATGTTTTGGGACGGCATCATGCTAAATAATAAAACACCTTTAATTCCTATTGTTGGTAACATGAATGGTTGATACCATTCTTAGGCCTGTTGTACGCTTGTGGCGAGGAGCTGTTAGTCTAGAATTTATTTTAATGGACGACAATGCGCCTCTCCATCGTATGAGACATGTGGCAGATTTTTTAGAGACAGAAGATATCGTCAGATTACAATGGCCAACTTGCTCACCTGACCTCAATCCCATTGAGCACGGATTCTTGCTCAAAAGAAAAATTCACCCCCAAGGACACTACAAGACGTTAGAATAGCAGCGATTGAAGAATGGGGTACCATGGACCAGAACTACATTAATACACTTATAAGAAGCATGGGACATCGCATTCAGTCATTGATGCAAGAGGTGAAAATATAGTATATTAAGTATTAGTTCCTATATCTGTACAAATTTAAAAAAATATATTTATAATACATATTATAAATAATGATAATAAATTGTTAATCCTTTAAATTTTGTTTATTGTTTTTTTCAAAACATACAATTTTCTACATATAATAAAGTATTTTGTTAAAAAAAAAAATAGATTTTACCAGATTACTATTTTGATAATTTTTTTAGCACATCGTGTAAAAATTTATATATTTTAATTTAGTATAGAGAGTTTTTTGATAAAATTTTGTATTTGAATTATTATACGGGGTTAATCGAAAGGTGTTTTTTTATTCCAACTTTGAAATATCCTGTGGAATAATTCCGTTAGCGGGTTTTCGTAAAACCTTGTTTTTCAGTTGCAACAATGTCTTCATGTAAAAATATGAATTGGTTGATTTTTAGGAGCGAAATGACTTTGCCACCCACTTAGGACTTTTGACGTGACAACGTCTTAAATTAGGTTGTGGCTCGGAGTCATTCATGAAAAAGTGTAACGCCCGCTCACGTCTGTTACAGTGAGTCACCGAACGAGAGAGAGGCCCGCCGGACCGGCGAATGCCTTGCGTCTCTCTCCCACTCAAACATGATCCGTCCGCTGCGCGTGCAGCACTAGAGAATTAGGCGCGTTGAATCGGTGCGTGCTTCCGTGCTTGTGTCTCTGTCTTTCTCGAGCGTTCTTGGCGTTCAAGACACATTACAGCAGAAACACTTCCTTTCATTTCAGATTTCTCCTATCATCGTCCTATCCTCAACAAAATCACTCAAATAGAAATTAGTTAAGTTTAAGTTTACACGTACAATGTTTTAGTAAACAAAATATATTTCTATAGTTAAAATTTGTGCAATTCTTATTTTCATTCAATTCCTTGTTCCTATTGTGCAATTTAATAATATTCATATCAATAAATATTCTACCGAGAAAAAGACGTTGTCACGTAAAATATCTTCGCCCGTAAAACCGACTTTACAGGCAACCGATTTTTTTTTTAATTATGATTATTCTGGAGGTATTTTGTAATACGACGAGATAGCGGTGACAGTTTTTTTGGTTTAGTTGTTCCTCCAGCTTTCATTTTTCTCCTGAACTAGGCTTTATAGATCAAGAACACGATGAGATAGACGCTAACTTGAAGATATTGATGCTCCTTTTCAATCCAGTAGCAACTGCAGTTTTTAATTTTTTTTTGTCGACTGGTGCAATTTTTTCCGCATCTACTTTGTAATTTGCAGCGGTATATTTCTTGATAGCTTGAAGATAAGAACAACTTCTTTTTGGATTTTTCGCCTTCTTTTCATTTTTGAATGGTGAAGGTGTTTGTGGCGTTCCAGATTTCGACGTAGCTGAAGTGGCTGATGATTGGTTTTGTATATTTAGGAATTTCCCAAAGTATAGACTATGTATCCAAAATAATCTATTTGCAATCAAGTTCAGGACCTAAGGAGACTTATTTAAATAGTTTTACTTTTTAAACTCGATAGGCGGGTTGACAAGGCCTTCATCCGCCCCTACATGCAGAGAAAAATGTATTTAATATACAGAGGAAATGGTCAAAGTAGAACTAATGACAATAATCAAGGAGTATCATGGGAGACATCGTCAATAAGCTATTGATTTAATGGCTAGATTTTATGGTATTACTGTTTTGAGACTTTCACCTTATCCCACTTTACTATTTTTGTTAGAATTAAGCCACAATTTTACGTTAAAATAAGTTTATTTGACAATTTCACTTCGGAAATCGTTCTTTCGAAGTGGCAAATATTCTAAGGAAAATATGAAATAAATAAAATGGCAATTTTAATTAAATATTTAATCTAACGTTACTCATTACTCGTTTTATTTTGAATAAAACGGGGAATTGTTTACCCCTACAGCAAATCTGTTTTTAGGACCGTATCTACTTCACTGACTTTTAATACAAGACCGACATGGATCGGGAGAAAGTTCTCTGAACCCTGGAGAATACGAAACAGAAACTAATTGATAAATTTGCGTAAATCCCTGAAAGTTCTTTGAAGCAATGAACTGTTTAGTCCATCAGACTAAGTTAAAAGAAAGTTTTAAAAATTTAATTAAATATTTGCCACTTGGAGAGTTTGTTCGAATGCCAATTTTATTTCTAATTAGATGAAAAAATACAAAAAAAAAACAAAAAATTATCATATTTTTAATTAAAGTAAGATTTGTTTGTTTAAAAACAAAAGATTTTAATTTTACTTTGTTTAATTTGTAAAAAATGTTTTCATTTCTTTTTGAAAATCAACAAAAGGGCAAGTTTTCGAAATTCAAACATTTTCTCTTATATATTAAAAAGAATTACAATTTACATAAAACATTTTTATTATCCCTTTTACCATGTCTTTTTTATTCCATAAATGGACTTAATTGTTCTCTCTGTGACCATGGAAGGGACATGCGAAATTATCATTTAACGAAAATACTTCCGCGAAAAGAGCATTGGGTGAAATTTGTAGCTAAAGTTATGTCGTTTCGAAAAAAGGTACTTGTGGAATTGAGATAAAGCAGTTTTTAACAATTTATATCGTTTGTGATGTGAAAGTTTAAGTTCAACGTTATAGTCATATTATTTGTTGCAAAAATACAAGATCGAAATTTTATGTTTTAAGTTTTTAAGATTAGGCCCTAACAATAAAAATTCATAAAGTAAAGTTTTGTTCTTGTTAACACAAGAACAAAACAAGGACCTCGTTACTCAGTTTGGGAGCTTTATTGGGGTGGATAGCCCAACATATATAGACAAGCAATATAGAGGTAAATGACAGATGGCTTAAAGATAGTTAATAAATAGAGAACGATTTAACAAAAAGGAAACAAGAAATACTGAATTCAGAGACTGCAAAAATTAGGGCACCAATGAGTCTTGACCTTCTTCTTTTTCTTTGGGTGGCGTGTCCGTTTTCAGACGTTGGCCGTCATCATGTTTACAATTTCCTGAAACCTCTCTCTGTCGGCTGCTGCGCGAAATAATTCTTCTACTGTGGAACCACACCATTGTCTAATATTACGCAGCCATGAAAGTTTCTTTCGACCAATCCATCTCTTTCCTTCCACTTTTCCTTGTATTATAAGGCGAAGTAGATGGTATTTAGGTCCTCTAATTATATGGCTGAAGTGTTCTGTTTTTCTCCTCTTTATGGTGTTTATGAACAGACATTCTGAATTGATCATTTGAAGAACATCTTCATTGGAAGTGTGCGAAACCCACGATATCTTTAGTATTCGTCTATAGCACCACAATTCGAATGCTTCTAACCTGTTAAGCATTGTGGTTTTTAACGTCCATATCTCACAACCATACAATAGGATGGACCACACATAACATTTCAGGACCTTCTTACGAATATTCATCGCCAGGTTTCTGTTGCATAAAACTTGTTTCCAGGTAATAAAAGCCTTACGTGATATTTCGATCCTGGTTATTATTTCTTCATCAGAGTCACAATTTACATTTAACCAGCTACCAAGGTATTTAAAATGATTTACCCTTTCGATCTTCTTTCCATTTAGAGAAATCAGACCTTGATCTATATTGATCTTTCCAACTGCCATTCACTTTGTCTTTGAAATGTTGATTTTTAGGCCTCTCCGATAACTTGCTTCACTGACTAGATTTAGTAATGTTTGGAGATCTTGTAAATTTTCTGCAAGAATGGCTGTATCGTCAGCGTATCTAATATTGTTGATTACTTCTCCACCTAGTCTTACTCCCTCTTGTCTGTCATCCAAAGCCTCCCTAAAGATTTCTTCAGAGTACAGATTAAAAAGAGTGGGTGACAAAACACAACCCTGCCGTACTCCACGTTTGATAGATATTTTTTCAGTCGGACTGTCTTCAATTTGGATAGAGGCTACTTGATTGTAATATAAGTACAAGTAAGTCTTGACCAGATACTCACAAAGAATCGACATTTAACCACAATAAATACCTTAAACTATACTGTTCACCTAGATAATAAAAAATAATTATATTTTTATTAAAATAAGATCATGAAAATGAATAATAAACCTCAAAAAAATCTATATTTATTCATCTATATCAAAAAAGACATATTACATTATCATTAATAAACTTCTAAAGAAATTACACATTATTAGTCACAAGAGCAGGTGAAAAAAAAACGATTTAGTTCTTACTTAAAATTTCAAAAGAGAAATTGTTGACCTCAATTTTTAGTTTTACCGAAAGCTTTTGGTTTATTACTTAATAATATATGTAATATACAAAAACTTGGAATATTGATCAATATTCCAAGTTGCCTTGGATGCCAAGATGACTTTTCAAAGTTGCAGCGCCAGAGTCTCAAAATTGACATTGTCAACAAAATTCAGCTTGTTCGTATTATCCAGTCTTTGACGACTGCAGTATCTATCTTTATAAAAAGCTATGACGACAAGTCACACTGTCCGTTAGGGTAACTACGCCACCTACAAAAGAAATCTCAACTACCAACTGACATTTCAATCTACTGAGTCAATTATAATTTGTTCTTAAAACGATTCTTTAATAGTATAATAATACAATTATTTTTTTTGGCAAAATTGCTAACAATATTGGTTGTTGTAATTTTAAGATAATATTTAATAAACTAAATAATTTAAAGCTTTATGTTAGTTTAGATTTAAACACCTAAAGCCACCTAGGAAAGAAATCTGAACTACCCACTGACATGAATAAACTTATCTGATAGATAAAAGGTTATTACCTAAATATTGTTGTTTATTGTGAGTGAGAGACATGTATCCGGTATTAGAAGATTTAATGAAATTGAAAAGTATGATATTTATTGTTTATAAACTTTGTGCTAATTGTGTGTCCGCACACAATTAGAAAGACTAATTGTGTGCGGAAACGTAGAAGGACGTAGAGGCAGAGGACGCTCACCTATCCGATGGTCAGATCAAGTACAGAAAGCCACTGGAGAGACGTTTTCCGAGTCCATGAGAGCAGCCCAAAATCGCAAGAGATGGAGAGAATTGAAGCATTGTAGGAAATCACGATCCTTAGCAATGAGGAAACGACAAGAGAGAGAGAAACTTTGTGCAAGAATATAATATTTGAGGCAGAATCGACAATTTTAATTTTAGTAGTAGTGATAGATATTTTTTTAGGAGTACACTAAACAATCCATGAAGAAAATTTCTATAATGAATTCCATATTACAACCAGATATGTAACAGAACTTTTTAAGTACTACTTCATCCAATGGAAATAGCTGTAAAGTTGAAAAGCTTTAACTGTTCTAATCTACAGCAACATTCTATAACCTAGCGAGAGATTAAAGACATGATTGAATTTTCTGAAGTTAAAGATGTTTGAGCTAACCTTATATAAGATTTTAGTGCTATAGTGAAACCTCAGAAGAACCATTAATATGTTATGGAGAAACCTCAGAAGAACCATTAATATACATCTATCATTTATTTATTCGGTATTAAATTTTTCTTTACATAATTTATTTTATTACTGCCCCCATAAATTGTACAATCAAATAAGATATTAAAATATTAATGTGATTTCTTTGACAATTAATTAAATATTGGTTTTTTTATAATAGTGTTTTAAAATAAATTTTACGTTTATTTTACAGATAAGTAACTGCAACATAATTTTACGTGAAAAACAAGTACATTTTATTTTATGAATAAATGTTTATCCTCCAGATAGCTATCTGTCAGAAAGGACAATCGTTATCTATCTAGGCGAGAAGAGCGGCAAGAAGTTTAGTGTTTTAAAAATTTAGTTTGAAAGTTTGGTGGTCTTAAAATATTGACTGCGAATTTAATGATCTATAAAGAATGTAATTCAAAACTCAAGCTCTAGCTCAAAAACCATTTTATAAGCTGTATCCTTTATAATTTGTCAAAGATACAGCATAAAGGAGCATTTTTGTTTTGTATCCTATAAGATATAGTTTAATGAACCTTTTTTGTTATGCATCTCATAGTTTACTTTGCCATATATTTTTTGTATCTATCCCACACTTCATTTCCAATTACATTAGTAGAATTTGTTTTAATGAAACCTTTCAAAATGAATTCATTTAGTTGTATAAGTAAAGTGTTTCCTTGAATTCAGCGAAATACCAATATGACATCATCAAGGTCCGAAAAAATTTTGGCATTACTTCCACCACCTTCATCTGATATGGATGATTCAAACAATAAAGTAAATGAAAGTTATACTAAACTATCTAGAACTCAAAGTTCTGAAACCGATAAAAGTTCTGAAGTCGAAAGTTTACCTTCTGAAGTTTAAGAAATTTTTGATATATTATCAGATACAGATTCAGTATCCGAAACTGAACATTCAAAACCAGAGCTATCAACACATCCATTTGCTTATAGTACGTCTAAATCTATTTGCAGTATACCTAAATTTGCTTTGAGTCCTCTAAAAACACGATCACATCAGATACCTGGACTATCTAAAGGGATTAACGATAATACTAACCAACCTAAAGGCCAAACTACAAAGTAAACGTACAAAGGAAACGACAGAATTTGGTTGAATACCACTGGATGAAAGAAGAATTTTAATATCCTGTGAACATTCCCGAAAATAACTTTTCTGTGGTGGATGAGTTAAAGTCACCATTAGAATATATCAAAATTCAATGGGGAACAATGAGAAAAGATCGATTAAAAAATTATGTTTTAGAAGATGATAACTCTCTGAAGAAAATAGGAAGAGGGTCGTTTTGTTCAAGAAGTGACATTAATCAAATAAATGTTGTGGTATGGTTTGACAACAAAATGACAAAAAATGGTTTGACAAAAATATGATAAAAGTCAGCAAGCAAAATTTTAAATCAAATTGATACATAAAACACTACAATTCTCACATGGAAGGAGTAGATCTGATGGACATGCTGGTAAGCCTTTACTGAATTCGCCTAAAAACTCGTCGCCGGTACCTCTTCATATTTGCACAAATGCTAGATAGTTGTGCAAATAACGCATATAAATAACGCATGGATTCTGTATAGAAGGGATAAAAATATTTTACAACACACATCCAAAGATTATACTCTCAAGTATTTTAGACAGTGCATAGCAGAGGCTATCAGCAAACGGCAGAAAGTGTTTGCCGAGCGAAACAAAGAAATTAAATTAAAAAGTTAGTCCTGCCGAGACCTTACGAGAAAATACGATTTAATAACGTTGATAATTTTACTATTTATGATACCAAAGGCAGGTGTAGGTAGTAGGTATTGCAAATCAGGCGAGACACAATGGTCATGTTCAAAATGTGCTCTTAGATTGTGTTAAGTAACGGATAGAAATTGTTTTAATTCTTTTCATAATAGCACATCAGTAAGTTTTACTACAGTTTTGGTTATTTTTGACTAAAATGAAAAATTAATATATTACTTTACTACTTTTTGCTTCCATTTTTTATTAAAAAACTAGTTATAGTACTTTTAGTTTCTTATTGTGAGGTTTCACCTACAATCTTAGACTATGTTTCTTTTGGGATACTGTCGTGCCGGACGCATCAGGGAATTTGGATATTGGTCAAAATACTTGGGAATTCCAAGTTTGGCCAAAACCCAATTTCTAATTGACTCGATGCAGGGAAATTCCACTTTTGCTACGTGAAACAAAGGATTTGTTTTACATAAAAGCAGGTAGATTTTCTCTCATCGGTCAGTCGAGCTTGCCTCTTCTACTGTAGACCTAGTCGGTGCTATTATTGTTCCTACTAAGTTATTGTTTTATTTCTGATTTCCTATATACCATTTTATTTTAGCATTATTGTATATTCAGACCTTTTCAGGTTAGAATATTACATTTATCTATATTTGTTCATGTACTGATTGTTTGATATTTTATTTGATTATTTTGATTGCTTATTTTTGTATTTTGTGTCTAAGTTGTTCTTGCGTGAGTTAAGAACACTTAGGAATATTTATCTTGCCTTTTCTATTTTATATATTTGATTTTGTACTTGTATCTAAGTAGTTCTTTTCGGTAAGTCAAAGAGCTCTTAGAAGTATTTCTCTGATATCTGACTTGTTATTTTATGGTGTGTCTAAGTCGTTCTTTTCCGGTAAGTCAAAAGAACCCTTAGAAATATTTTCATATCGCATTATTATTTCTGATATTTTATCTAAGATATTTTCTTCCGTAAGTTAAGAAAATACTTATATATTTGTCTATTTCATTTTTCCATTTTTTTGCTAAGCTGTTTAGTATACAATATTATTTATATATAAGCAATATATAAATAATATATTGCTTAACAATATTTCCACATCTTGTCTATATTTGATTTTTCTTATTTTCTATTATAAGTCGTTTGTTCCGTAAGTCAAGAAACACTTATAAATATTTGTGCATTTATTTTACTATATTTGATTCTCTTTTCTGTTCTAAGTTGTTTCTTCCGTAAGTCAAGAAACACTTAGACATATTTCTATAATCTGTTTCATTTTTGCATTTCTCGTTTTATATTTTGAGTATTTTATTTTTCCACTCTAAGTCGTTTCTTCCGTAAGTCAAGAAACACTTAGAAATATTTCCATATTTTACTCTTACATTTACATATTTCATTTATCTATATTTCTGTCCTAAGTTGTTTCTTCCGTAAGTCAAGAAACACTTAGAAACATTTTTCTTTGCATTATATTTTTATACCATTTAATTTACTTGTTTACTAAGTTCTTCCTTCCGTAAGTCAAGGAATACTTAGATCATTTTTACCTATCTGTTTTCCATTTTTGCTGTGTTACTTTGTAACTGTTCCTTGGAACCGTTACCTATAACAGATATTTGTCACTGGAACTGTTATTTATAACAGCGGTGGTATTTAACCTTTCTACCAGCGACAAACCAAAGATGGTGAATACCCGATCCGATTCCGGGGATAGGAAAAAGTCCGAAGAGCCGGCGATGGGTCCTACAGGCCCAAATGCCCCCTCTCGGCAACAATACACTCCATATCTCCCTTATTTATAAAAAGAATAATATCAAAATGCCTTGTGATATACCATATCACACTACCAAAACAACAATTTCACAAAAATTACTGTTATAGGCTTGCCAAATTAAAGGTTAATCATCATAACTTAGGATATCTCGTATTAAGGCGATAAAGTGTCTTTTGGCAGAATATTGATGGCATTCATTGAGTAGGTATATTGGCTGGTTAATTGACTGGCAGTTGCGATTGACAGCTTTGACAAGTAGGTCGGTTGCTGGATGACATCAGGTTACCATGTGTTAATTTTGTATGTCCGATTCAAAGTCTCCTTGCCACGATAAGATCTAGTTTGGATAAACTTAAGGGGCCAAATATAAGAGAACGACTAATTAAATGTTAAAATGAAAAAGCTTTAAACAAAAACTTCTTCCTTATTTTAGATAATTTGATTTTTTTAAAAAATATCTAACTGACGTAACAACATTATTTGTATTGTATATTTATATCCCTCTGCTAATAACCCCACGTGATTGACGCGAGTTTTTATAAAATAACAAATACAGTTTTATAAACAATTAATACTTAGTCAATATCTGTAAGATACTCCATTTGTTTTTGACGTGACAACGTCTTAAATTAGGTTGTGGCTCGGAGTCATTTAGGAAAAAGTGTAACGCCCGCTCACGTCTGTTACAGTGAGTCGCCGAACGAGAGAGAAGCCCGCCGGACCGGCGAATGCCTTGCGTCTCTCTCCCACTCAAACATGATCGGTCCGCTGCGCGCGGCACTAGAGAATTAGGCGCGTTGAATCGCTAAAGTTGAAAATCGTTGAAAGTATCGTCAGCTGTGTCTGTAGTAAAAATGTGGAGTGCTTAGATTCGTCATTTACAACAACTACAACAGTAAAGGTAAATAATTGTACACTAATATTTCATTATCGTAAACTATGATTGATTGATTAATTGTTAGATTGACACAAAAGTTGAGAAACTGAGTTTATAGGTTATGTCATACTATTGACAAATGTTGATAGTGTTAAGTAAATTATTAGTTTAAATCACTCTGCAATCAATCGTAATTCAGTCGATTGAGAAGAAACAGCGCGCATTTCTAGTCAAACATTTAAAATAACAAATTATAACTTCTAACCTGTCAAAACAGGGCGACCAAACAAACGAACTAAACCGACCAATCACCACGCGCGGAGTTAGAATTTAACTGTGTTTAGCAAGAATTTCAAATTCCAATTTTAGTAAATGTTTTAATTTTCAACTTTACCATTTACATTTACAAATTTTAATTAATTTCAAATTTATTTAGCAAAAATTTGAACCTTCGATCTGAATAAGTGTTTTGATTTTCAAATTGATTCTTTAAAATTAAAAATATTAAAATATATATAATCAAAAATGAACGTCACATAACATTATCTGTACTTATTATTATTTAATATGTAGGCAAATACATGTGACCATACTTGGTAGACACAATTGGAAATAGTAATTTTTTATAACTGAAAAAAATAAATATATAAAATACTGGTAGCAAACAATAACTTCAATGATCGATATCTCCGCAACTAATTGATATATCGAAAAAATTTTTAAATAAATTTTGTAGAAAATAATAAGATCAATAATATAATATAAAATAAATCATCCAGGAGCTAGTATGCAAGACATTGGAATGTTACTATGGCAAGGACTCGGTCCGTACGTTCACAACAGCCAGTACGTGCCACCGTTCGTGCAAGTTGATTCTAGTATACCGATTCTTCTGTGTGGTGATTTTAACAAAAACGTAAAGTCAGACAACTCGTTTCTAAATTTCATGAAATGTACGTATAATCTTGATTGCGTATCAAACGTTTCTAAGTCAACTACGTTAAAAGGAACAACCATCGACTTGACTTTCGCAAGACACATTACAGCAGAAACACTTCCTTTCATTTCATATTTCTCCTATCATCGTCCTATCCTCAACAAAATCACTCAAATAGAAATTAGTTAAGTTTAAGTTTACATGTACAATGTTTTAGTAAACAAAATATATTTCTATAGTTAAAATTTGTGCAATTCTTATTTTCATTCAATTCCTTGTTCCTATTGTGCAATTTAATAATATTCATATCAATAAATATTCTACCGAGAAAAAGACGTTGTCACGTAAAATCTTCGCCCGTAAAACCGACTTTACAGGCAACCGATTTTTTTTTTTTTAATTTATCTATCTGCATGTACTTTCAACTACAATAAAGTGAAACAATTTTATTAAAATAATTTTAAGGGATATAAACAGGCATTTCTCCTAGAATGTACCTTATACATTAATTTAATAAAATTCTTTCACGATGTGGAAAAAATACCTGAGGACAATACAATGTTATAACCCTTTGCTTGGAATTTTCTATATAAATCATAAAATTCTTTGAGTCCCGTCTCTTTTGGAATGTATATATTTTCTGTTTGAATATAATAAAGAATGAATGTTGACCAACAATTTATTATAAATGCAGCAATTCATGAAGAATTTTCTTTGAACGTTTTTTTTATCTTTTAACGAAATGAATATTTGAAAAATTTACGATCTACTGGTTTACTTCAAAACTATGTTTCTAAATTTATGTTCTGTATTTTAAATGACAGGTATATTTTCTAAGCTCCTGTAAATAAATAAACTCTTTTCCTTTCTCTGTCTATATTATATTATAAGTGACATGTGACATACACTACCATAAAAAATTACAATTCACCCCTGAAATAGATTTCCAACATTTTATTACATATGGAAAATGGTCTTCACACACAGTGTCATATTCTGTTTCACTGCCATGGTCACTGCCTATAGTTATAAAGTCACTAAGATCGCTGTCGTCAATGTTTAAAACAATAATTATTGTCTGCTGTAACACTGTTTTCCATCAATAACAATCCAATCCACGGTCATAAAAAATATACGTATCTGGGATCAGATTAGACCTCGGACAGTAGAACCACCTACTTTAAATACTATTAATCGACTGATATTTAACAGCTTGACGCATGATTTGGCTCCCAAAAAATATTGTTATTTGACCCTTGAAGCCCGGGTAAAAGAGGAAGGTTGGGCAGTGGACTGACAACTCACTCCCGGAAAAAACACACTGTTACGAAACCTGAACATTTGCCTCGGAATACAAGACGGAACTTTCGGAAACGACTCAAGCTACAAAACATGGATTTTATATTTTGAAACTGGAATGTGAGGACACTAAATAAAGCAGGAGCTCAAACCATACTTCTGCAAGAACTAAATAGATATAAGCTTATGATTACTGCTCTTCAGGAGACAAGATGGCTGGGAAAAGGCGTGGAGTTTCATTTGTGGTGGCTAATGATTTAAAGTCAAAAATCATAGACTTCCAGGCAGTCAGTGAAAGGATATGCAAGTTAGGAATTTGAACCGACTTCTTCAACCTAACAATGATAAACATTCACTGTGCAACAGAAGAACAAGAACAACATACAACAACATACAAAGGAAAGCTTCTACCAACAACTGGAGATAGTATATGACAATGCGCCCAAAAATAACATCAAGATTATAATGGGTGATATGAATGGCTAAAATAGGCAAGGAGCCTCAGTTCTATGACACAACAGGAAAAAAACCCACTGCACAATAACACAAGCGAGAATGGGGAGTTTTTGACAAATTTTGCCATCAGTAAAAACATGGTTATAAGCTCCACATGCTTGCCACATAAAGACATACACAAAATAACATGGAATTCACCAGATGGAACCACAACCAATCAAATCGACCATGTGCAGATAGACAAGGTACGTAGTCTGATCTCCAAATTTAGATTTTTGCACGTTAGGAGTGGCTTCATTCGTAAAAAAATGCTGATCTGGCAATCTCTATTCGCCTATTGTTCTGAAGCTATTTTCTTGTGGCATTTTAAATTAATTACTATTTAAATGGGAATAAGCCACAATTAAAGGTTAAAATACGTTTATTGACGTTTCAATTTCCACTTTGGAAATCGTTCTCAAAATACAAACATTAGTAGAATGTTAAAATACGTTTATTGACGTTTCAATTTCCACTTCGGAAATCGTTCTCAAAATACAAACATTAGTGTTTGTATTTTGAGAACGATTTCCGAAGTGGAAATTGAAACGTCAATAAAAGTATTTTAACCTTTAATTGTGGCTTATTCCCAGTTAAATAGTAATTTACTCTATTCGCCTGTTTATTTCTGCAGTATGATCATTAGTTTCATTGATCAAAGTTCCCAAGTACTGATATTTTTCTACTTGTTCTATCACGTTACCTTTGATTGTCAATAGGTGATGTATATTTTGTGGTCTTCTTGTAATTAGCCTGTACTTCGTTTTTTTTAGCGTTTATAGTATAGATATAGTATATATATAGATATAGTATAGATGAGAATCTATAAAACCTTAATTCGGCCAATAGCATGCTATGGAAGTGAAGCATGGGTCCTGAAAGAAACATCCAAAAACAAACTCGACACATTCGAAAGGAAAGTACTGATAAGAATACTAGCACGTGTGAGGGAAAACGGAATTTTCAGAAGTCGATACATTAACGAGCTTTATCAACTTTATAAGGAAGCGCCACTGTCAGACTTCATTAGAATACAAAGATTGCAATTGTCTGGACATGTGATAAAGATGGAAGAGGATAGGCTACCAAAAAGAGCACTGAATGCTAGAATGCAGGAAAAGAGACCGGTTGGAAAGCCAAGAAAGTGCTGGGAAGACACAGTAAACAGCGAAGCACGAGCCGTTTTAGGAGTCCGTGTATGGAGAAGATCAGCCACAGACAAGCAAGGGTGGAGGCCAAAAATAAAGGAGGCCAAGGCTCAATTTGGGTTGTAGTGCCGTAGAAGAAGAAGATACGAATTTAGGATTAAAAAAATAGGGATCTGAAAAAATACCACGAGAAGAATATATCTGATAATAGAAATGCGAATAAATATTAGCTGAATATTGACCCAACGCAGCCGTTCAAAGAAAATTCTACGACGCCGTATGAAATTTATAAATCTGTTTATTACCTATCATGACACAAGTTATTATTTTAGAGAATATTCCTCTTGATATGTATGCTCTTGATATTACTAAGAAACACAACACTAGAATTCGATTTTCTATATTTTAAAATTTATATCCTCAACGTGCTATAGGTGTTTACAATTAAAATATCGTCAATTTTTAAATAGCAATATAAAACGTGATCGATTTAGATTTTATTCATAATGAAATAGCACGATTCCATTTATACAACACAAATTTGGGTCATCTGGATGCGAATGCTGAACCATTAATAATATTAAAATTCTGAACGCGTTTCACCCCGCAGAGGTAGACGGAAATAATTTGGATATCGATTCCAACTGTTAGCATATACATTGTACTAATATAGTGAATTGTAATGATTAAATAGGCGCTTTTCTAAAACATGAAAAAAATTTGACTAATATTTCTAATTATTCATGCAATTAATACTACTATTACTAGTAATGGTTCCACAATTTTCAGCTTGTTTCCTTCCACAATCGTTCTCCCAGCAGTTTCTATGTTGCAAAGTTCCATATTGCTGGTTTCTTCTTTTCATTGTTTTGACTACTTCATTTTTAAACATTTCTCGGAGTCATACTTTCTTTCTTATTTCTATCGAGTCATCATCATCATCATGCAACTGCTTCTGTCCACTGCTGGACATAGGTCTCTCCAATTTTTCACCACTCTTCACGGTTCTGTGCTTCTTGTTGCCATTTCTTGGATATTCGTCTAATGTCGTCCATCCAGCGTGTTGGTGGTCGTCCTCTGCTGCGTTTGTCTTTCAGTCAATTAGTTTTCTGGTCCATCTTATGTCTTTCAGTCTCATTATGTGACCTGCCCAATTCCATTTCAGCTTGGCTATACGTTCTTCGACATCACTGATACCCGTTCTTTTTCCTAAGTCTTGATTCCTTATTTTGTCTTTTTTTGTCACGCCGAGAATTGATCTTTCCATGCGCCTTTGTGCCACTCGCATTTTCAGTGCTGTTGTTTTTGTGAGCGTGAGAGTTTCTGCTCCGTATGTCATAATAGGAAGAACGCATTGGTCAAATGTCTTCCGTTTCATAGCTATCGGGATGTTGCTCTTAAAGATGTCTCTTAGTGAACCATACACCGCCCAAGCAAGTGTTATTCGTCGTTGAAATTCGCAGATCTGGTTGTCCTTGCCTATTCTGATTTTATGACCAAGGTATATGTACTTTTCTGTCAATTCTACCACTTGATTTTGGATGATTAGGTGTTCGTACACCGAACACCTAATCTTCTATCGAGTACCATTTTGTAATTTTATTTATCTAGTGTCTTGAGTCCACTCTTCGTAGATGTACATATTTTTTTATATTATGTTTACATGAGATTAATGCTCGTATTTATAGGTGATACTCAAGTACCGGTCGATGCTTGAGGTCGACCTTGAGTCGTTTTTGTGTTTTATAAACTTATCTAAAGCACGAACTCGAGCTTGAGTACGCAAAAATGACAGCTCGTGCTCAAGCATCGGATCTACCTCCCTTGAGCACGGCATCCTAACCTAACTTTTTTTGTTTATGTTTATGAATATTTTTTTCCAATTCGCATCTAATATATGTATTTTTTCGTTTTCTGAGATTATGGATATTGTTGTTCAACATACAGGATGTACTTAAAAACAGAAAACTTAGCAAAATAATTATTTTTTTTATACTAAATAATCTGAGATTTTTACATAAGATCTCGCCATTACACTTTATTCACTATTTTTAAAATCGATGAATGCAGTAAATATTATTTGCTTTTTTTGTCAAACTTGATTTATAAGTTTCCTTGTGTTTATTTGTTTTAAATTCCACATAAATTAAATTAAGGTAAGCTAAACTATTATGATGTGAATACGTGTATATAAATAGTAGTGCATTTTTTTTGTTTATTTTAGTAAATTTTTTAAATATGAAATGAATAGGGCACTAGCTGTTAAAGAGTTAATGGTTTTGTTAGAAGAAGACTGAGATTGTAAAAATGTTGACTCACTTGATGACATTGATGATAATGTTATTGGTGAAGAAGGAATAAGATCGGATATTGCAGGAAGATATGAAATACAAGTGAATGGAAATTCTGACGATTCTGATTATGATATACCTCTGAACCACAGATCAAAACGTCCAAAGAAAGAACTACTCAGCAGTAATTCAACATTAGTCTTATTGATATGTAGACAATATAAAAGCCAACCATGGATGGATGCAAGTCACCTATTGAAGTTTTTTCACTCTTTTTAATAAACAAGTAATTAGCAGCATTCTATATTTCACAAATATTTATGCATCGCCAAATAACCGTCACGAATTTAAAATGAATGACATAGATTTAATAGTTATTTAACCAACAAGTGTATTAATAAGGGCGATTAACAATTGAGATATATTAACGCGCGAGCGAAGCAAGTGCGTTAATGTTCGAGATTGTTAATCGCCATTTTAATTCACGAGTACTTTTCAGAAATTAAAATATCTTAGTTTAAATTTTTATTTACTTAACGATAAATAATGACATACAATGACAGACAGTACTTACAGCGGCTACTTCATTTTAAATAACTTTTTAGTGTGAATATAAATAGGTATGTTTGGTTGCCTACACCACAGGTAACTGCCAATCACAGAGCGTTAAATTAATTTATACAAGCAATGTATGTTGTATTGCCTATAATGAAATCGTTTATTAATAGAAAATCATTCATTAATAGGGGTCATTAATCAATGATTTTGAGGGTGTTAAAATTAATCATAAATGGACGGTCGACAGAAAAAAGATTTATTGGCATATGCATTATCTGATTATCATACTCTGTCTTAAGTTGATATGTATTAGTCGAAGGATGAAGATAAAGAAGTGCAAATAAGATAAAGCATGAGCCAACATAGATTTCGTTTAAAAAAACATGAAGAGAATGAAGAAGTATTGTTTAAGCCAAGATCCAAACAAAAAGGGTTGTCAAGCTAATTAGGATGATGCTGACATTATAAGGAATAAAATAAAAAAGAATATATCTAAAATAATATAGGTATACAATAATGTATTCTCATTCCCATGCAAAACATTCTTGAATAAAATGCCTCCTAAAATTTAAACCTAGAATAGGACGTAGATGTAGGTGCACAATAATACTCTAGAGCTGGACAAAGATTTATTGAATGAATCCATTCTGGTTGTTGATGAAGTTATATGTGACGTGGTTCCCTGTAATATCGAAGTTTTTATTGAAATCGAAATCATAGTTAGCCTGACAATGTCCACCATTACATCTACAAGCAATTCGTGAGCCATCATTGGTATATTTACCTGTTTATCTATACTTTTGGCCCACTGTGCATGTGTTCGTAATCGTTTTCTCGCGGTACGACCCGTGTGGGCCTGTACCTCTGGTTTAAAACAAGAAATTATCGTTATTCACGCAAATAAATACAAAAAACAATGCACGAAAAGCAAAGGAGGAAACAGCCATGATGAATGACGTGATTTCTATGCGCTGATAGTTTGGCCAGGGTGGTTTAAGATGCCTTGCTAATAAAACCAGTAGTGAGATGAGACGCTTTGAAAATAAATAAAATTTATTTTCACCTAAATAAGCCGTTTTGGCACATAAAACTTTATTGTAGACGTGAAGAAATTTACGAGTATAAGGTTTTTAAAATAAAAAATCGTAATATAAATAAGTTTGTTAGTCAATGCATTGATACTTAAAAAGTACAAAGTGATTTTTCTCGAACACGGTGGATCCCAGGAACTTTTAGAGGAGCATATTTTTTTAGAAAAAAAAATCGAAATTTGTTAACTATTACGTCAAAATAATGACATTTTGAAAGACAAAACTTTATGAATAAAAATGTCTCATACCTCTTTTAAACGAGCCTAAAGTTAAGGATATAATTTAATATCCACAATAAAAAATATTTGATATAAAATATTCAAATCAAATAGAAGTAAAATCTAGTAAATACTTATTTGATTAAAAAAATCTAACAATGTTAAAGGTATGCATTATCAAGTATTCAGTCTGTTTCAGTGACAGTTATGCTAAAAAGAAAGTTATAAAGGGCAATATGGTCATTGGTTTGATTCACCCCGAAGCTATTAAAATTGAATATAGGTGTAAATTTTAATACATGGCAAAATGTGATCTCTCGGTTGGTTAATCTATAAACGAAATAGGAAATGTCGGCAATTGACAAAACAATACGCCAATTCAATTTAATTTATGGAGTGGATTTAGGAACTATTGATGTTATTTCCAGAGTTGCAATGTGTCATTTTTAATAGTATCACAAACTATAATTACATTACAGATGAGTACAGGAACCTAAAATACAGGAAACAATTATTTATTAATTTTATACAATAATTACTATTTAAATGGAAATAAGCCACAATTAAATTTTAAAGTAAGTTTATTGACGTTTATTTCCACTTCGGAAATCGTTCTCCATCCTCGAAATCGAAGTCCAGAAATCCAGAATCCTTCTGTTTCATCAGAGAGAAGATACTGAAAATTTAGGGCAAAGTAAGAATAATTGTAAATACATTGTAAATATTACACAAGTTGAGTCTTCTTTATCTACATCTTTTTGTATCATTGCTTCATCTTTCTTAAGAATATGCGTTTCATACTAGTTTTGACCCAAATTTCCTGTTTTAAAAGACTCTCAAATATCGAAAACATCCTTTTGGGGTTGATAAATAGAAAGATTTTGATCATCAAATATCTGTGAAAACCTACATTGTGACAACGGAGTTACATTTTGTTCTTTGCACCAATTATCTTTATAAAACGTGTACACGCTTCTTTTTGATTGCCAGCCAGGCTCAAGATATAACTTCGATGTCCTTTTGCGGCAATAATGCGATTCGACTTTGGGTAACCCAACCAAAAATGTTTTAAGTAATTCCACTTCTTTGGGTTTTCTAGGTTTTTTTTTTAAATTAGGTTCTCATCATCATGGAGTGTAATTTTATCATCATCTGTTGGATCGTCTCGATTTCTACCATCTGTTGCTGTTTGCCAGTTTAGAGCAGTACATTCACCGACAGCTAAGGTATTCAGGAACATGTTCTTGCAAACACGAACTGCCTCTGTCTCTGATTTTTGGTCTCGATCCCTAACAGTGTTAGATTTCTGAGTCAAAAACCTTAGAAATAGCTTCTTCTCTGGCCAATCCATTTTCCAAAACTCTTCAAATTTTTCTTTTCTATCATCTTCTGTGAGTCTTAGACACTGGATTACACTATTTTCTTTTCTGCTACACTTGCATCTTTGTTTCATTACTCTAGCAGCTTTTTTATATTATATACATACGGTCCATTTTTTGATTTTCTTTTACCGCAATATTGCTTTCCTACTTTTCTGGCTGTTATATTTTTCCTAATGTTCCAAGTTTGTTGATTCACTTTGTGTGGTTTCTGGCGTTTGGTTTTATTTGATATTTTATTCGAATTCTGATCAAAGTCATTGTCAATTTTATGTTCACGTTCATTGGGCCTATATTCTTCATTGTTATCTGATTGCTCATCGCTAATAATATTATTAACAATGTCATTATTATTAATAATATCAATACCAGGTTCAGTTTGATTAGGTGTATTATATTCGTAATTCTCCAACTGCTCAACTGTTTTGTTGCCAATATTTAGAGTTGGGTCTTTCAATTTATGTAAGGTTTTATCCATTGCATATGAGCTGCTTATTCCATTAGGCGAATTGTTTGTTGGAAGAAATTCGGTAACTGTTACATTTTCAAGATTCAGCATTAAACTCATATCGTCTGAGGGCAAAGTGAATAAAAAACCATCATTGGGGTCAACAAACATTTCGCTTTCCTCTTCTTCCGGGGGTACATTAAATATTATTGGTGCTATTTCGCCAATGTTTATGCTCTTTGGGATATTACATCAGTAGAATCAACATTTTCATTATCCGAACGACATGTTATTTTTTCTGTAAGCTGTTAACTATTATTGTTTGGCTGAGTTTTAGGACTGCTTTGTTGTAGTACCATATTTAGCAGTGTTTGACCTCTCGATGTTTTGAAAAAAATACAAACCGAATTTAGTATAATTAAGTTTGAGGAATCTTAACTGTACCTCCGAAATAAAATGTGGCCATATGACTTTACGTAGGCTCCTTCGTATCTAAAAATTTATTTATCCACAATACTTCACTCATTTGAAATTATTTTACCAAATTGTGTGCAGTACGCCTACCTAGAATTAATGCAAAACTCTTAACTGCAGTTACTTAACGAGCTGACATAACCTATAAAATTTTAGTGAATCACGTATGTCCATGCCTTTATTAAATAATTATTATAAACTCACTACTTTTGCATGGTATAGGTTAGGCTTAAAAATTAAATTATTTTGTACTTACTTTTCCATATTTAAAGTTCAAAAGAGCACTTAAATGACATCAAAATACAACAACAATAAAAGAACGATCAGCCTAGATGCTTCTCATAGAATAACAACATGACAACTGGGATTTAGAAGTTGTGCCAACATGAAAACGACAGACTGGAGTTACGAGGTACGCTAATTCTTTAATATAACACAGAATAATTTTTTCTTAAGTTCGGAGATTTGTCAGTCTGTAGAGAATTGATTTCATTGGAGCTTGCTATTAAACAGTAGTTTTCACCAACATGGGGAGTTAAGAGGTTTGTCGCCGAATGAGAACCGATGTCGCACTAAAAACTTACCCTGTATACCACAAAATTAATTTTTATATTTCTAAAATTTAGACATCTGCGAACAAAATAAAATATGGCTTGGGGATTTTTAAACCTTTATACCAAAAATACACATTGCACATGACACCCCGTACCTTGTAAATAACATTAAAGTAGGCATAAAAATAATGATAATTACAAAAATCTCAAATGAGACTTATCCTTAATATTTTGCACTGCTTTTTCAACGAAATAGAGCCTCGTAAAGTTTTCGCTTAGTGTTTGATGATATATTTAACTATTCGGAGGTTTTAGCGCTACATATTAAACCAAAATTATTATACAGATGAAAAGTCTCTCCATTTCGTCATATCGCTGCCAACTTTAATAACGTTAGCTCTACAAATTCCGGTCTTTTGATGTTAAAAGTTGCTCGTGACACTCAGATTCATTGATAATTTAATCTTCTGTACGTTCATACGCCGTGCTAGTTTCTAATTCTATGTTTTAAACACGGCTTTAAATTCATAAATAGATTACGGGATGAATTCTCACCTTTCGAGTGGTCTTTCGGGATTTACGTGTGCGTTTCGTTTCAATAGTATTTGCTAAAGCGGCAGATTAGTTTCAAGGTAAATTTCAGCGAGAATGAGTCTTTACAAAGACTATTTCAATTGAAAATACAAACTATACTGGTTTTTATTAAAAAGTTGGTTAAAAAATTAAAGAGTAATAAAATAAATCTTAAAGAGATGATAAATAATAAGATTTGCTAAAATAAGTTACATGTGTGTCTACACATCGTCACTTTGACAAAAAAGCTAGTGTTTTTACTACAGTGGAGTTAACTTTAAACTATTTACACTTTAGAAAAACAATATATGTTTAGGATCAGTTTCAACATGTCTAACGATGTTGTCCGATGCCTAACTTCTGCTTGTTTCTATTATTTCATTGACACTCTCTTAGATCTCTAGCACTCACTGCGTCAGTTATTTCCTCTTTGTTTTTTGGGTCTTCTCGCTTCCTATGGTTTGGTATTATCTACTGCTTTGTTGGGCACTTTGTTTTTGTTCCTCTATTGTTATCCATGTTCGTACCATTAAACCTGTTCGTTCCCCATATGTGTTGATTATGTGTCGTCTATTCCCATACGATTTTTCACCTGATAATTTCTAATTATCTTTCTTATAGATATTCTCAAGGATTATCTAAACACAATTTGTATTTATGGCCTCGAGCATTTGTTTGGCTCCCGGTTGTTTTTAAGAGTATTTAGTATTTATTGATGTTTTGTTTTTTCTATTTTTAATAGTTTCATAACATACGATTTTATTCTGAAGCTATTTTCTTGTGGCATTTTAAATTAATTTATATTTAAATGGGAATAAGCCACAATTAAAGGTTAAAATACGTTTATTGACGTTTCAATTTCCACTTCGGAAATCACGAAGTGGAAATTGAAACGTCAATAAACGTATTTTAACCTTTAATTGTGGCTTATTCCCATTTAAATATAAATTAATACGATTTTATTTAATAGCTAATTTCATATCTTTAAATTTCCCCGGTTAAAATTGGCTGTATTAATATTTTTTTTATCAAATCTGAGAACCACTTGTCTAAACTACCATACGTGTGTGGAAACCATTAATTACCCCAAAATGCTCTAGATAACAGGATAGCCGGAAGATACTTCTTTGCGATCCCAGCAGAGCACAGATCTACTTCAGGAAAGCAAACCTCGCGAACTAATGGTTTGACCCTAAATACCTTTCTACCCAAAGAACCATGTCATGACCCATGAGATTCCTATCTACAACTTCTTTTTCTCCACATCCCATCCAACAAAAATATGGAGACAACCATATGCAAAAAATCCGTAAGTTAAGGTAAAAGTTATCGTGCTAAAAATTAATTTAATAATCGCACATCATGCGGCCGTTAACGATAGTTTTGGGATACTGGACAAAATACCATTGAATATCAGCCTTGTTCCTGTACGCGGGGCTCTCCAGGAATCGACCAACGGTCCCCAGCTACTCGTGGAAATACATATAAATACTCATCAACGTGCAAGGCAAGAACGGTGTTTAATTGCCAAAAACCCGGCACTGTAAATCAACCCTACTCAAAGTGCGTGCACTAGTTCACTTTCTACCGAGGACATATTCGAAGAAATGGAGAAAAAACTCTCAAAAGTGAATGGGGATATTTTGGGTATCAGTGAAGTAAGAAAAAAGTGAAAGAGTCTTATCACACTCATATCAGGCCATTTATAATACTATAAAGAATAAGAAGAATCGACAGTCGGATTCGTCAATTTGTTTATTCACAAAATAATTGCCAACAGAATTGTGTCAATAAACCAAATCTCAACAAGGGTGGTCTACTTAAAGCGCATGATATATTCTTAAAATAGTTCAAGTGCACCACCCCTACTACAGAACATTCAGACGAAGAAGTCCAAATAATCTTCGATAAAATATCCTGTGCAATCAATGAAAATCCTGGTTACTTTTTAATAATAAGTGGCGATTTAGTGGCCAAAATAGGCACTAAGGAAGAGCTCTCTGAAATATTATTGGGAAATTTTGGAAGCGAAAACAGAAATAATAGAGGCAAACAACTGTTAACTTTCCTTTTGAAAAACAATCTCTATCAAATAAATAACTTTTTTTAAAAAGAAAAAACCACGGAAGATGGACGTGGGAAAGCTCTGATGAAAGCACAAGGAACGAAATCGTTTATTTGTTAACAAACAAAAAATAATTATTTAAAAAAGTAACACAAGTTTAGTACAAGAAGTGATTATAGGTTAAGATCGAAAATAACGAAATCGTCCAAAAGGACGACTCTTCTTCTTCTTGTTCTACTTCTTGGAGATTTTTCGATCTGTTTAATTCTGAAGCTGCCTCTGGTTAATTTCCTGGAAGGTAGATTGCCAACTATCCCTCCATCTTTTAGGTGGTCTTCCGGGAGGTCTTGAACCGGGCGGGTTGTTTTCTAAGGCAATTTTTGGGAGTCTATTCTCATCCATTCGTCTTACATGATTGTACCACATCCTCTTACGCTGCCTTTCCCATCTTGGGGAAAGACTCAAATTGATAAATAAGAAAGAAACAAAGAAATTGACAAAATATATTGATAATTTATTGAAAAACATCAATATATATTAAAAAATAGTCAACACAATGCAACAGGCTCAAACTAAATGTTGTCCAACAAATAAATAGAATGAAAAACTAAGTCAACTTACGATAACCCTTATAAATTAAATTCGACAGAAAAAAGGAGATAATAGTACAAGCAAAGAAGAGCTAAATAAAATAAATAAGACGATTACAAAGGCAAAAAGAGAAGACATAAGAAACTACAAAGCAGAAACAACTAAACAAGCAACAGTGCAAAATTAAGACAATAAAGTTTTGAGAAGGGGCGTACAAAAGGGAAAAATAGAAATTATCAAACTAAGAAACAGAGCTGATGCCCAACCAGAACATCAGTATTTGTGGGCAAGAAGTAGAACTCGTAGATTTGAAAATGAGCTGCCCACATGCCTGAAGAGAGAAAAGTATTTGATCATTGCATTCTCCCAGTGTTGACATACGGAGCAGAAACACTTACTTTAACAAAAGCCTCGGCTACTAAACTAAGAGTCACACGGAGAAGAATTGAGTGATCCATGTTAGGAATAACTCTGCGAGACAAACTAAAAAACGAAGAGGCTAGGAGAAGAACCAAGGTGACTGACATCATCCAAAGAATAGCCAGACTAAAATGGAGATAAACACGACTCATAGCTCGAATGCCAGATCAGAAATGGCGAAAGAGGTTATTGGAATGGAGACCAAGAAAAAACTGACGATTTAAGAAGTCAAAATGAAAACTGGGTAAGAGTGGCACAATATAGACGGGGCTGGAAACACAAGGAAGCAGCTTACGTTTAGCAGTGAACTTTTGAGGCTGGATGATAATGACAATAATGCTTGAGATAAGAGCTTTTAAAAGATTACCTTCTTGAGACTTTATCTAATTATTGCGTCGCTCAAGAAGAGAACCCGACTTCCCTATTCTGCTATTAAAATCGCCTACTAACAATATTTTTTCTTTTTGTTTGTCCGCTATACTTTATCTTTATTGTCTTTTGAATCGTTGTTAATAAATTTTGTAAAATTTACCTCTATAGAAATGTGGTAACTATAGCCATATGTGGTACATAACATTAGCCTTTTAATTGGCGATGAATAATTTTAGACATCATCTACATAATAAAAAAGCTGGAAGAAGAATTTGAAAGCTGGGGTTTAGAAATTACTTATAATAAAATACAATACATGGTCATTGGAAACACTGCAGTTACATGATCATTGGAAACACTGCACATAAGTTGGAAAGACCTGGAGATAAATCACAATTTATTAAAACAAACGAATGACTATAAATACTTAGGGGTAACTTTAACAACTACAGGAGCAGACGAAACAGATACAAGCAATACAATAAATAAAGTAACGACAATGACAATTAGACTCGTTTATATGGAACGATGATATTACAAGCAAAACTAATCCCCAAATCTTTAAGACAATACTAGAAAGCTGCTCTCTGTATGGCTCGAAGACGTGGGTGACAAATAAAATAAATGGAAAACAGAATAAACGTAGTGGAAATTATACTTTGGAGAAGAAGGGCCAATAAGCACTAAAGAAAAAGGTGAAAAATGAACGAATTAAAGAACTAATATATGTGAAGGAAACTCTATATGACTAGATATGGTATCGATATATGCGAAGGATGGACGAGATAAGAATACGCTAAGAAGTTGGTAATGGACATCAAAGAGAACGGGGAAAAGAGAACGTTCCAGATTACAGTGAAGCGGACAAATAAAAATAGCTGAAGAAGACATATGTGGTAAAAAAGAAATATGACTAGAAGAAGAAATTGGCTATTGGGATATAGTAAACGGCAAACAAAATATGCTCTATACAGCCACGGACTAGTAAGTAAGTACATCTACTCCTTTAATACTCCCTTTGTAGTTGTGTTTGTATTAACCATAAAAAACATAGATATGTTAATTTTTAACAATATTCTAGAATTTTAGAAATTAATATATAGCTTTAGATTGAGAACAAAAAATTTATTAGAATTTACACTTTTTATTAAATTATATTTATGTTTTAAAAATTTTTTGCTTGCATTAATGTGCGAAGATGTTCGTAAGTAAGCCAAAAAACAGACGCCCACGGTCCTAAACGAATCCAGGTAGGTAAAAACCCCTTGTACATAGCCATAAATCCTTCCTCTTTAATAGCTTTCATTAAACAATCTACAGCTCCTTTGTACAAAGTTCCTCTTCCTTGACTATCAGTTGGTTGATTCATAACTCTTGATTTAATAAGATCTGCGGGAGTCGATAATGTTGCTGCAGCAAATCCGGCACAACAACTCGATAAGGCATGTAATACCCATTCATCCGGCAAGTTTGTATGTTTCTGAATGAAGCGTTTGGAAAGATCATATGTTGCCAGATCACCCAAAGTTACCAAAGCAGCTCTTTGGACAGAGGGAACCCATCCTTTCCAAAGTCCTCGAATACCACCTGCGTCATATATTTTAACGAACGCGTCCGGTACACCATGAACTCTAGGTGGAAGACCCAGTAGTCTTCTTTTACCTTCCATTTGTATTTGCACTTTAATAAGATCAGCTGGATTAGCCAGATATTGACCAATGCCTCCTGCCGTTAAACCTGCAAGAGCTCCTTGCCAAAAACCAAAAGTTTTCTGATCTGGATGGCGTTTAATGTAATATTCTCTCATCTGAGTATAAAGAACCAACCTGGTACCTGAATAGATTAAGTGTCTTAGATATACAGCGCTGATTCCTCGCCACAATCCGAATACACCCTCTTTATTAATTATATCTAGTGTTGTACCCAACATGCCTTTTTTGGGACCTTCACCAATTTTACTTTGCTTCTCACCTTGAATCTGAAGTCTAGTTTTTATGAGATCTAACGGGTACGTCACATTTTCTGCATTACATGCAGCGAGCACCGAGCACATATACATACACCATAATGCATCTACGTTTATCAAAGGCTTCTTTTCGACATCTGATACTTCACATACTTGTAAATTTTGTTCATCATTGCGACGCTGCATTTTTTACCATGTTATCTAAATTTTAGAATTATGAATTGTAAAATATGATAACTGCATCTATAATCACATCAAAACTAAAATAACTACAGTTTTTAATTAGTTTCCAAATTTGTTAGGAACTACTACAAAAAATTTTAGTAAAACCGAATAATAATTTTTGACAATTTTAATTTAATACTTATATTTATATGTAATTATGTCAGATATGTCAAAATTTAATAGTATAATCACAGAATACTAATCACAACCAGAAGCGAAACGGAGGGCTTTTTCGCAATACAAATTTCTTTGCGCATGTGTGAAATCCGCCATGTTTTATGTAGTTTTGATGTCTTGTTTGTTTATGTATTGAGAAGTGTTTGGTGTTTGTTTTTTAATAGTTAGTATAATTAATTTAGTTAGTTATTTAGTTAGTTAGTTAATTTAATATATTTGTGAAATAAACTTATTGTGATGGCTGCACCAAAGGGAGGATTTTATTGTGTTAACAATTTGCATTAACACTATATTTTTTGGGCCCAAGAGCCTATGCTTTTATGGAAAGAATATTGTATTTGCCCTCAAAACGAAGTCTTCAAAAAAATTACTGACAAATTTGGTCTGTAAACCTTGTTTGAATAATGACCAAATATTTGATGCCCTAAAGTTAAAAGTGAACACAATGTTAGATCAGGACACTGTAGTATTTGTATTGATAAAATGTCTATTAAAAGTAATTTATTTTTTGATACAGGTCGTGATGAGATTGTTGGTCTATATGATATAGGAAATGGGAAAAAGGAATCAATAATTGCACAAAATGTACTTGTGATAATGGTTCGAGGCTTATATTCAACTTGGAAACAACAACTAGCATATTTCTTTGTAAACAGTACCTTTGAAGCAAATCACCTTCTTCCTATTATAAAAGAATGTATTTCTAAACTATTTCAATCAGGTTTATATGTGAATTGTCTTGTTACTGATATGGGATCAAATTTTCTAAAATTGAGTAAATTACTGGGGATTTCTCCAGCTAACTCAGAATTTGATGTCAATGGACAAAAAATTATTTATATATTTGATCCATGTCATTTAATTAAAGCCACTAGAAATAACTTAATTAATAATGTTTTTTATTTTGATGACAAAAAAACATCTTGGTCATTTATAGAAACTTTTTATCATGAAGATAAAAAGCAGTTCTATAAGTGTGCACCAAAACTAACACACTCCCATATATATCCTACATCTTTTGAAAAAATGCGAGTAAAACTAGCATCTCAAATTTTAAATTCATACAAAACAGATTACTTAAAAATGATTACTTCATTTTTCTCAGTGTAACTATCATTTGACTACAGTTTTGAACGACTTCCTCACTACTTTTCTTCGTGTACGAATGAATAGTTTTATTGCTACTGTCACTCTGAATTTCTGTCCTCCCAACATCAAAGGTTCCGACAAAGCTTTCGCTTCTTGTTGTGATCAGTATTCTGTGGTATAATCAAACATTACAATACAAAAAGTACCCATTAAAATTACCATAATTTTTTCGAGCGTAAAAATAAATATAGCGCAAAAATAAGGGATGATAAAATATTTTAGGTAAAAATCTTTAGGTAAAAATATTATTTATGCTCAAGGCTAGAGCAAACTGAAGTATTGTATATATCGGTTTCAAACGTTTTTCTATGTCTTCCGATACCCAATCGCCATTTTTTCGGTCCGTCCATAGGTTGTCCTTTATTTCTCCATCTCTTATTTTCCTCTTCATGCCGTCTCTCCAACTTAGGCGAAATTTTCTTCTTTTTCTTTTACGATGAGGTTGCCACATTAGGATTTGTTTTGGAAGACGATCTTCGGGCATTCTTTGGTCATAGGTGGAGGTTATCGTGGGGGTTGGCGTGGGGTTGTCGGTGAATATTTCTGATGAAAGATTTTGATTGGAGTGTGGAGCAAACGATATTTTCATTATGAGAAACCTCTTTTTCGAAGGTAACAGGATACCGTCATCTCTATTATTGTGACAATTTGGCCTTTTTTCATTTTCTATGACTTCTCATTGGGTTGAGATTGAGTGGGAGATTGATGACTGTTGATGTGGTTTTCACAGTAACCGTTTTGGATAAGGGATTGTTTTAAACTAGAGACCTTAGCGGGTCTTTTTGCATTATCACAAAGGCGTATTAATCTGGAAACGAAAGTATTAATGACCGAATTAATTTGTAAAGTTGGATTATGAGAGGTGGCATGAAAGTAACGATTGATATGGGTAGGTGTTTGATAAACACAGTGATGAAAACCTTGAGATTGCTTTTTCTTTATTATAACGTCGAGAAACGGTAGGGATGAATCAGTTTACCTCTCCATCGTGAAGTTCGTACTAGGATGTATACCATGTAGATGAGCTTGAAAAGCCACCAAAGCATCCCTGCCATGGGGCCAAATGACGAATGTATCGTCAACATGCCGTAGCTAACATGTAAGTTTGAGTATTGATGTGGATAGTACTTGGATCCTGAAGTCTTCCTTAAATATATTGGCAAAACGAGAGATAATGGGGAACGACATATATAATAAGACGTTTTGGATGGAAAAACTAAACATGATTATTATCTGAAAATTTGAGATATTTTGTTTTTTTTTTTGGGTATGCCCAATTATTCTAAATTATTTAGAGCCCCCTGCCACTTCTACTTCGGCTTCTGCATCGAGAATAGGTGATCCAGTTTTGCCATTTTTCTTTTATGTCCTAGTGAAACTTCTATTGTCTTTAAATGTTGCTTTCACGTAATTCATCCACGTTGTTTTTATATCTTCAATATTAATTATTGGATTTCTTTGAGCGTCTGTAAGTGTTTGTGATTTATGAAGGCCTGCTGCTTCATCAATGTTATTTCTTTTGTGTCATGTTTAATATTTCTCTCCCAATTACTACTAACTATTAAGTACTAACTGTAGGATAGTATATCAATTAAAGTTTATGATATAATATAAATCACAAAGACACTGATTTAATACTCTTTCTTAATGCCAAATAGTGTCAGAGTCAGAGATGAAAGATGGACCAAGAAAATTTTAGAATGGAGATTTAGACACCATGCTTATCGTAATCGAGGTGGTCGGACGACATCAAGCGCATCCGGCACAACTGGATTCAAGGTACTCAAGATCGGATGGAAAGGAATTATTTACGGGAGGCATATGTTCAGCAGTGGACTTAAAACGGCTAATGATTGTGATGAATGCCAAATAAAGTTTACGTATTACTAACACGCGCCTTTAATAAAACATATATTTAAAACTTACCACTTTTAATTATTTCCTAACTGACTTACCTGTAACAAAAAAAAATTATTTAGAGCATATACATAAAGTATCATAGTGTGTTACATAGATTAACAGAAATTCCGATGTCAAAATACAACTTTGAGACAGAATTAAATATCATTAAGCAAATAGCAGTAAACAATGGATACAACGAACAAACAATTAATAAAATTTTAAATCAAAAACTACACAAGAAAGCCCTGAAATTAGTATTTCCACCACCAGAGAAAAAACCCAGTACCTTCTGCTCGATTACATATAGAGGCAAAATATCAACAAAAATAGCAAAACACATAAAAAAGAAAGGAATAACACCACCTTTCAAAACAAATAACAACTTAGGCAAATATATTAAAAACAACAAGAGCCAAATAAAAAGCACTTACACAGTGGTGTATACAAACTTAAATGTGGCGACTGCCCAAAAACTTACATCGGTCAAACTGGTAAAAATTTTAATAAACGAATAGCAGAACATAAAAGGGCTTTCAATAATGGAAAAACAGATTCCACATACGCACTTCACCTTCTAGATCATAATCATTCTTTTAATGACGAATTTTAAATTCTTCACATTCAAAATAAAGGCCTTAAGCTATCCTTGTTAGAATCCATGGAAATTAACAAATTAAAAAACATAGATATAATTCTGAATGGCCAACTTGAGACAAACAGTTACCTCCTCCTCAACCTATTTCATTAAAGACTATAAAGAGAAAGGAAATCTGCCGAAACAGCTGTAGTGTTAAGATTTTATAATAAATGTTGTGGAAATTTTTAAAACAAAGTTTTCAGTGTTTTATTGTTACAAAAGACTTTAAATTATTTTGTATTAGATCGTACTTTAAAAATAATAATAATATAATTAATAAATATATTAATATGTACTTAATTAATATTTTTTGTATTATCAATTAAACGTTTAAAAAACAAAATATGATTGACTCATTGGTTGAAATGTCAGTAGTTCAGATTTCTTTGTTCAGATGGCATTAGGATTTTAAATCTAAACTAACATAAATCTTCAAATTATTTTGTATTTATTTATTTTTATGAACGAGAGAGTAATTAGCATAATTTTAACTGGTACCTCCGACCACTCCATGGGCGTGCTCAAGATTAATTGAAAAATTACTTTGAATAATTGTAAAAAATAAATGAATTATTTCAGTGTTATAAAGTGTTATGTGTATGTAAACAAAAGTGACCTCTTTTATCACATACTATATTAGAACTGACTGGCCTACATTAAAAAGGGTTTTAAAAAATTCACATTTTTTTTAATTTTTAAAAATTACAAAAGAGAAAAAGAGTTTTTAAAACCGTCTAAGGTATGTTAAATAGATGAATAAAAATATTAATATAAAACTTACAGCTACTTGTTACAAATCCAAATCAGATTCAGAAGATGAACTTTCAGAACCAAGATTTATAATAACTGGCTCGATCATTTTATCAGTAATATTGTCCAGCTTCCACATTTTTTCCTCTTCTTTAATAGTGTGATTTACTGCCTTTTCCCGGTTTTCAGGTTTTACATTATTTACGGCCTCCAAAAACAACTGTTTAACATCATGAATTTTAAAAGTGGTATTTTTTCTTGAAACTTCACTCTTTATCTGTGCCCATACCAGTTCAATCGGGTTTAATTCACAATGATACGGTGGGGATCTAAGTACTGTCATTCCACGATTTTTGGCAATTTCATCAATTTCGTATTTTTTAAATTTTTCTTTATGAAGGGCACACAACGAATAAAGTTCCTTTCGTATAGATCCGGGATGGTACGTAATATTTTTTGAACTCAGCCAATTCTGCAAGTCTTTTTTTAACCACTTGGTTGTGGGCAGTCCTTCTATAAGTCTGGAGTGATAACTTGCATTATCCATTACTATTACACAGTTCTTAGGAAGAAGATCTATCATTTGTTCGAACCATTCTTGAAAGACATCAGCGTTCATGTCTTCATGGTAGTCACCGGTACGAGTTGATTCAAAAGTTAATAAACCACCTTCAACAAAACCGTCTGAACTGCCAATGTGTACTATTATCAGCCTGCGTCCCTTTCCTGATGGTGGGTTTAAACCAGTAGATAAGTTATTTACAAAAGCGTGCCTTTGACTTGTAACAGTTTCATCCTGCCAAAATTTATTTGGTGTATGACCCTCGTTGATCCATGTTTCATCAAGATAAAATATTTTTCTTTTTTGGTTTCTCATTTCCTTTATGGTTCCTAGAAAATGTCTTCTCCATATGACAATATCGCTTCTTTCTAATAAAATAGAGGATGGGATTCTTTTTCCAGCGGAAGCCTATTTCTTTTAAAAGTTTCCATAACGTACTTCGACTCATTTCTGGGTAATCCTCATCTCGAACTGAGACAAGAACTTTATCCAATGTTGGAAATTCTTGTCTTAAGAAGAATTCATGCACTTTCCGTCGAAGTCCTTCTTTAAAATGATATTCTATTTGAAATTTTGGTTTCCCTGGAGCATTACGTGGCATTTGAAAACTACCACATTTCTCTTCTTTAATAACTCTGTAAATCGTAGATTTCCCAACACCAAGTGTACTGCTAACTAACTCAACGGTCTCATCAACACTTTCACATAAACGTTTGTCTGTAAATGATTTAAAACAATTAAATATTAATGTTTTTTCATTAACTGTTAAAGGACCAATTTTTCGGCGTTTACACGGCACTTCCAAATTTTCCATAACACTAGTATACACAATAAACTGCACCTTGCAACTGAAGTACCTACTTTTAGTGAACTGTTAAGAATTTTGAATACGCCACTTGGACATTCCTACAAAATGGAAAAACCCACTATCACATTTTCTGTGGAATAAGTTTAGAAGGTAATTATCTAGTCAATTACTGTCGTAGATTCCTGGAATTAAAGAATTAAATGTTTGATTGTTGAAACCCTTACTTCGTGGAATGCACTCATTTCAGATAAAATAAAACGTTTTATTTTATCTAAAGAATTAAACTTTATTTTGCAAATAGGTAGGTACTTATTAAACTTTTATTGGTTATATATAACCAATAAAATAAACATCTTACATTTCTTGCAAATTCATTAGTACCTGTTAACCTCCATCACTCCGACACTGGCAACCTTATTTAGGGATTAGTAACCCTCACAACTATTGTATTCTATTCTGCTCCAACCTTTATACCTGGTGGTCATACTCAATTTAAAATTGTTTTCCTATATACTTCTGTAAACTTGTTGACAAATATCTGTTTTTCATTGAGTCACCCGTATCAACAGTTTAGGGATTTGCATACATAATTTATTGTTTTATTACTCTCTCATACATAAAAATACACTATAGTTTTACCTTAAAAATATTATTGAAATTATTTATTAATTATATTAATATGTAATTAATACGGTATTATTAATTAAACGTATCGTTTCAAAAACAAAATATGATTGAAATGTCAAATGGTGGTAGTTCATATTTCTTTCCTAGATGGCGTCGTTAGTTTACTGGACAAACGGCGTGACTTGTTATCATAGCCTTTTATATAGATATATAATTCTTAAATAGCTCTCATATATATATATATATATATATATATATATATATATATATATATATATATATATATATATATATATATATTTTAAATGTTAATAGCCATTTTATAACTTATGATCACTATTACATAAAAAGACAGTTAAACAAAGCTAAGAAGGGCAAAAGGAAATGTAAAGATCCGATATACCATAAATAAAACGACGTAATTACTTTCACCACGTTCTGTTCAGATAAACTCGACCGTACTCAATACACAAAATCAAAATTCTTGTGAGAACCATTACAACCACGTACTCACATACTGTTATCATTCAAACCGTCAGTCAGGAAATAACATGTCCTTATCTGAAAATGTATTTTCAGCTCAACGTGGAAAATTAAAGAAGATGTGAAAGTCGTCCCCCGTTGACATGACATAAATGAAGCGTAAAACGATTTCTCATGAATATTAAAAAATTTATTTACATTCATCTTTATGCACGATTATTCATGAGTAATTTCAAAAGACCTTGAGGTCGGGGAAAACATTAGACCTGTCCTTCCACATATTAAAAGGGAGCAATATACATGTATTCATGTATACAAGTTACATAATATCTTTAACTATAAAAAGGGCAGCATTAATAAAAACTGCTTTCTCTTGCGCAAAAGTATCAATAACATCATCAATGTTTAAAGATAGTGACATAGAATTTTCAATAGAGAGAATATCTAAGTTTTACGTAGCCTGTTTTGTTCCATAGTATTTTTTAAATAGGTTTTTATTAATAGACTAAAAGTTTTTTTTATTTACAATTAAGGCCCATCAACCTGTGCGTATCAGCAAGTGGTTATTAGCGCCGCCTGGTATTATAATTTTTTTACCTTTTTGGATACATAATATATACAGATTTTGACATACATAGATTTTTACATACATAAATCTGAGTTAAACTAAGTACATTGGTTAATAGAAGAAAACACATTTATTTGTACACGCACTGATGTTTAAATTTGGTTGTATATTCCTATTGATTTTAGAAAACTTAAAACAGACGAATAGACACAGTTTTCTTCTAGACACTCGCGTAGCGTTGCCGGTAGGTTACACTTTTTCCTCTCATTTGAATATGCAGGGCATTCAATTAAACAATGTTGGACACTTAAACTGTTAAAACACTTACCGCACATTGGATAAACACCAGTAATATGGTATTCATGTGTTAAGCGTGTATGTCCTAATCTAAGTCTGTTTATTATAATTTGGTCTTTCCTGTTGCTACACATATTCTTCCATCTTGTAACTGTTGTTTTTATGTCTCGTAGTTTTTGTTGAGATTGATTCCATTCTTGAGCGGAACCGTTCTTTCAATGTCGAGTTAATCCAGTGATGAAAATCTTTCTTATAGGTATGTTCTATCAAGTCTTCAATGTTAACTGAAGATTTGGCGGCAGCATCTCCTCTTTCATTACCATGTATACCTATATGTGATGGAATCCACATAAATTTTACAATCGCATTCTTTTGCTGAAGTTGGTACAAATGGTTCTTTATCAATCGCAATAATGGATGAGTTGGGTAAATAGTGCCTAAGCTACTCATGGAACTTAAGAAATCTACTATTATCAGGAACCTGTCTACGTTGGCGTTCAGTGCATATTCTAATGCTTCGTAGATTGTGAATAGTTCTCCTGTATAGACTGTGCTAAAATTTGAGATTTTGTATGAAGCAGTGTAGTCGTTGTGTATGAGGGCACATCCCACTCCTTTTTTTGATTTGAAGGCATCAATATAAATATGTTGGTAATTCTGGTACTCATCAATCTTACTGTAAAATTGTTTAACCACAGAGAAAGCATTAAGTTGATTACTAGTCTTTGTTAAACTCAAGACTAGGAAGGGTTTTCTGACCATCCAAAGAGGAGCGGTTAAAAGGGTGGTTTGGTATATTTTAGGGAAGACAATATTATTGCGATAACCAAACCGTTGAGCTTCTCCGTCGTATAAGACTGACTTGGGCAGCCTTCGGCAAGCTGAACCATATTTTCAAATCGTCTGATATACCAATATGCCTTAAAAGAAAAACGTTTAATCAGTGTGTTTTGCCAGTGTTAACTTACGGTGCCGAAACGTTGACCATGACAAGGAGAACAGTTCAAAAGATCCGTGTGTGTCAAAGGACGATGGAGCGTGCTATGTTGGGCGTTTCACTACGAGACAAGATCGCAAATCGCCAGCTACGACAAAGAACAGGAGTAGCTGATGCAGTAGAGAGAGTAGCAACACTAAAATGGAACTGGGCAGGTCACGTGGCTCGAATGACAAAGCGGATACTGGAATGGAGACCAAGAGATGATGCCTACCGAAGTAGAGGTCGTCCACCAACACGTTGGACTGACGATCTAAAACGTTGTCATAGGAATTGGATGTAAGAGGCACAAGATCGAAATAGATGGAAAATTATGAGGGTGATCTATGTCCAGCAGTGGATAAGCGAAGATTGAATGATGATGAATATTATTGCTGGTCATGTATCTATTAAGTCTTTTATAAAAAGGGGATTACAGGTGGGCTACAAAAGTCTGACGACATTATGGGCGGGGTTTTTAAAAACCTTTCCAAACATTTCTAATTTGTGTGTATTGGTCCCATAAAAAGCTGGAAATATTGTTTTTTTTAATTGTTAGGAGAATAAATCAGGACTTTTGGTTATAAACATTCATTCTCTGCCATTGGTATTAGTTTTTATAAAAATATCAAAGTATTAAGATATTTACTATGATTATTTATGAATAAAATAAATAAGGTTATGTCTCATGTATGTTTTTTATGTGTCTGCAGTAAGATGTCGTTCCATCGTTTTCGTGATCTTCCTACTGATCGTCTTCCTATTGGGGAACCGTCTCTTGCTATTTTTACTACTCTGTTTGTTGTCGTTCGCCTTATGATCGTTCCATTCTACTCTTCTATTTCTTACCCAGTTCTTGATGTGCTCCACCTTGCATCTACGTCGTATATCTGTACTTCTAGCTCTATCCCATAGTGTTTTACCATCAATTTTTTTAAGTGTTTCTTCTCTGCTGTTTCTAATATCCTTTTTGTCCTCTCTGTGTCAGGTCGCGTTTCTGCCGCGTATGTCATTATTGGTCTGATGACTGTTTTGTAAATTCTGCCTCATTTCTTTCATAATGTTTTTATTTCTCCATATTGTTTCATTCAGGCAGCCTGCGTCTCTGTTTGCTCTATTTACTTGATCTTCCACTTCAGTTTCGAGCTTTTCGTAGCTAGATAATGCATTGCCTAGATATTTAAACTGCTTCATTTATTCTATTATCCATGCATTTGGTCTTTTTTGAGTAAATTAACGTATTAAATTTTCTGGTGGTTATATTAAATTGGTGAAGCATACGTTGTAATTCGTCTTCACTTTAAGAGAGTAGTATTGCGTCGTCTGCATAGCAGATTATTTTTCTTTTATTTGGTATCCTTTTTTAGTTCTTACTTTCTTTTTTATTTCATCCATAATTAAGTTAAACAATAAAGGACGCAGGGAATCTCCCCGTTTTATTCCATTGTCATCTTCAATAGGATCGAATTAGTTCTTCTTCTACTTTTACTTTTATTGTATTGTTTTATTTTTGTCCGATTTGTCCGTCTTTTTAAAGAGATGTATTAGGATGCTTGATCTCCATTCTTGAGGAACAAAGGAGGATCAAATCTGGCCCTCCGTACTTAAGAAGTTCGTTCGATTTCTATTTTTTAATTTCCTTAATTCTTCCTTTACCTCTTCCTCTTCAATATTTATTTCTTCGTTTGTCGTCACCTTTGGTGTTGGTGGTTCATTATCGTCACCTAGAGCAAATAGGGATCAAAAGTAGTCTACCCATGTTTCCCTCTGAATCTGTTTCATTTTTATTAGTTCGTTCATCTCTTTTCTTTGTCCGCTGATCATTCTCCATATTTCTTTTTGTGTTCTGTAGAAGTCGTGTTTCACCTGTTTTGAAAAGATCTGCCAGTATTCCCTTTTTATTTGTCTAACTAATGTATTCATTTTATTGCAGATTAATTTATAGTGGATATACGCCTCTTGTGTTTGTTGTGTTCAATATGGTAAAAAGGTTTTCTTCTTTTCTTCACATTTTGTCTTCATTTCCTTTCTAAACCATGGTGTTTTTTTTTTTGATATGTTAGTGTTCGTTACTTTCCTCTCTCCAAGTGATTCTGTTGCTGCGTTAATTATGTTATTTTTGAGATTTTTCCAGTTTTCCTCGATGTTATCGTTTTCTAATATTTCATTCCCAGCAAACTTCTTTGATATTCTTTTTCTGTATAAGTGTTCCGTGGATTCCGTATTTCGTTCTTCGACTATAATTTTTGTTTGTGTTGACGCTGCTCTCTTTTGTGGAAATTATTTCAGGATAATTCTTATTTTACATAATACTAGGCTATAGTCGCTACCTTTATCTGCTGAGTTGAGACATCTTACGTCTATTATTTTAATTGGGAGAAATATTGTTCATCGGGTGTTTCACAGCAATTAAGTACTTTGTATATACTTAAGTTTAAGTGTTGATTAAAATAATTGTAATTAGTTAATGTTCTGATTGTATTTTATAAAAATGCCTTTGGTCTTAATGACCTGTTGTTCGTATCAATAAATTTTTACTATTATTAGATTTTTAAGCATTTATTATTTTAAACTTTTAAAATAAACATATTCCATATTCAACAAAATACTTGTACAAAATTAACTAATGGTTTGTGTTATCGATAACGTTAAATAGTGTATCCTAATAGATTTTAATAATGTTTACTGAACGTATTAGCTTTTTAATTAAATTACTCGTAAAACATATTCATTATATACTACGTAATTAATGAATGTAACATTAATAACCATGTTGCAATATACATCTAATATTTATGAATATTGAAAATACAATATTTTAATAAGCCAGAGGCGTTGTTTGTTCAGTCGAGCTTTATTTTTGTATAAAATCCACATTAACAAAGCGGGTGTTATTTGGTTTTGTTAATTTTAATAAATATTTATTTTGTCACATGTTTTTAATTTTTTTTAATTTGTTGATATTGATCCAAAACTATTTTAAAATTTAACATTTTTTGAACTTACAAACCCATACAATCAAATAAAAATTAGGAATCCTCATAGATCGAGTTTAAGTGCCAGCCGATGAAACCTAAAAACCCAAGCAGCCATGTCGCAAACTGACAAAATATACATGGACATATACATTAGACAGTCTGAAATATGCATATATGTATATATAACGTGACCATTCCCGAAAAATTGTCCCAAAAATTAAATCAAAATCTAAATTGTGATAAATAAATTTCGGTTGCATTTTATCACCATGTGATGCATTAAATGCTCAATTCAACTTTTCTCCTGTTATCCGAAAGTTTGCATTTATATTCAAAAAATTATCTTTCAACATCACATATTACAACTGACGCATATTGTAATATTTTGCTATTTGTGTACTGTATATAATATTTAAAAACAAACTCTTTTTCAAAGTTTGGCAACTTACATGGTTTTTTAGACACATTTCAGGAAGCTTATTATTTATCTCATCATCATCATCATCATCATTATCATCATTATCATCCTGTAGGCGTCCACTGCTGGACATAGGTCTCCCTCAACTCTTTCCATCTGTCTCTGTCTTATTCGGCATGCATCCAGTTATTGCTAACACGCTTCAGGTCGTCAGTCCATCTAGTTGGTGCGCGTCCTCTGCTACGTATTGCTTCTTGTCTTGGTCTCCACTCTAAAATACGTTTTGTCCATCGGTTGCTTAATAATCTGACGACGTGTCCTGCCCAATTCCGTTTTAACGACGCGATTTTTTCGATCGCTTTTGTTGTTTTTGTTCTAATATGTATTTCTTCGTTTGGGATTCGGTCTCTCAGAGAGACACCCAACAGCTGGCGCTCCATAGCCCTCTGAGTCACGCGAATCTTATTAAGTACCTTTTTTGTGAGTGTTAATATTTTCGCTCCAAATTTAAGTACAGCTAACACACATTGGTCGAATATTTTCCTTTTGAGGCATATGTGATCGTGCATACGTGGGAGCTCTCATGTCTGGTTATCGCTGCCCAACCGAATTTCATGTCCTAGGTACTTATACGATGTAGTCTGCACAATATCCCTTACATTAAGAGCAATATTTCGATTTGGTACCAGATTAGTCATTATTTGCGTCTTGTTCATATAAATCTTTAGTCTGACCTCCAAGGAAGCGTGCTTTTCTGCATTTCTGTTGATACCATGCTCATTCAAATGTGCCTTCTTACATGTATGTTCTAAAAACCTCGTGAATAGCTTTGGAGAGACGGTGTTTCTTTGCCGTACCCCTCGCTGTATACAGAATTTATTTGTTTCTTGTTCAGATGATAGTCTTAGGCTAGCTGTGGCATTTTAATAGATATATTTGATCATGTTAGTGTAGCGATGGTCTATTCGACATTCTGTCAATGCTTTTAACATTTTCTGATGGCTTATGGTTTCTCGTAGTCGACAAATATCAGTGCCAATGGTTTGTTTTATTCTGCCGACTTCTCTATTGGGTTCGTTATCACTAGTAAGTGGCAGTTAGTGCTGTATTCCGATCTAAATCGAGGCTGATAAAAGTCTAATTTAGTGTCCAGTCTTTCTTTGATAATTTTTGTGAAACATTAATACATGTGTGAAAGCAAACTGATAGGACGGTAGTTTTTAAATCTGTTATGTCTCCTTGCTTGTGTAATAAAATAATGATTGCATTGTTTCATTGAGAAGGAGTTTTCTTTTGGTAGATGCATTGGGTAAAAAGCTTGGCCAAAGCCTAGATAATTTTATTTCCATCTAGTTTGATCGCTTCGATTACCACTCCGTCATCGCCAGTGGATTTGTTATTTTTCAATTCTAAAAGTGCCGTTTTGATTTCGTATGGAGTTATTTCTGGCAATAATTCTGATCCCTGGTTTGTGATTTTGGGGAGGGGCTGATCTTGCCTTTCGTCAGTGCTCTCATACATGATTTTGGTTCAATCAGTACTAATGTTTCCATCTTTGTTTTTTATTTTGTACATGTTTTTGTTGTCTATGTTGTTCGTGTTTCGCCTCAAAACTTTTAAACTTTTGTTTTCTTGATTTATTTTAGTTATTACTCTTGTATTGTTTTCTCTTACATCTTTTCGGGTTGACCAGTGTATATCTTTATTTAATTTCTTCATTTTTGTGTAGTTAGAGCCCTATTTTTTCGTCAGCTGTCTTCTTTTACCTATTAGCTCTTTTTTATTTTAGCTTAGTTTATGTCTATGGGTCAGAACGGTCGGCAGCACTTCCTTTCCGTTACTTTTCGAGGCTTTATTATGCCATCATTTGCTTGATCTACATCTTCTATTTCTTTTTGTAAGTCTTGTATATGTCTGGTTAGTGTATCTTCATACAAGTCGTTGTTTTCTAGGGGAACCCATTTCTTTTTTCTTGTTTGTTTGATTATCTTTGTTCTTTCCAATTTGACATTTAATAGTATTCTAGCTCGGATTAATCTGTGGTCACTTCCTATTGAAAATTTGTTGAGTACTTCGATGTCTTTGATTATTTCTTTTCTGTTTGTTCTCACCTCATCACGGTGTGCATAAAAAAACGACAGTTCAACATCAAAACTTCATGTAGTTTTCGATGGATCTTCACCTACTACAACAGGTTTATCTCTTAATAATTTGTAACAAGGTGAGCCAGTAATTCATTAAGTCTTTTTTTAATTTTACTGCGATTCAGACAATACAAATAATATGTTGTATGTACTGATATTAACAAAATGTTTAGTGCTTTTCGCAAAAAAGTTATAATAAAATGAACAGCGTTTTTTTTTAAAGAATCTTATGGAGAAAACATCCTGATAATGTTTTAAAGATATATGAACTGAAAACGGTCACATATGGTATAACATCGGCATCATTACTCGTAATTCGATGTCATTTTCAATTGGCGGAAGATAATTAAAATAAGTATCCCGAAATGGCTAAAATTGTTAAGCATGATTTTTATTTGGACGATTTATTCAAGCGGAGCTGACAAGTTAGAAGATGCAATAGAAATTTATATTATTGTTAAGGAAATACTACAATAGGGTGATTTTTATCTTCAGTCAATGAAGTGCAACATGTGCTATCTTTTGCAAGGCCATAAAAATACGAAAACGCTAGAAATGGCATGGAAATTTCACAATGATAAGCTAATATATCAAATTGCACAACTAAAGAAGACATGCATTTTAAAGAGAAGCATTTTTTCAAATATGGCACAAATATTCGATCTGCTAGGGCTCTTAGCTGCTTATTCGTTAGATGGTAAATTGAAATTGCTTACAGCATTGGAGTAGGCTAATATTTGAGATGTTGTAGAAGAGGTTGATTCTGAAGAATTGTTTGGTGACTGATGTGCTAGTTTCTAAATTTCTATTAATTTTTAATTTATATTTTCTTCGTTTGCTAGTTTTCAAGTGAGAGCCTTTTTGTACTAATTTTTGGCAAGTAGTTTGGCTTATCGGTTTCAAAAAACATACACAAATGGATCTTTTATGGGTATGATTTCAATGCGATATGTTTTAAATGGTTTTATAGGAATTAAATAATAACTGTACTTACAATTTTTCTTCTCTCTAGGTAGAATGACACTTTAATTTCGCACTTAGTAACAAAACTGTTTTTAATATTTGGATTCAACCAAGAGAAAACACTTTATTCGCAGCTGAAATTATTTATTGCTTTCAATAAATGTTTTAACGGTTCTCAAGAAATCTTTGTAATAACCTATTTCCATTTTTAATTTGCGATGTGGTCCCTTCGTAAAGCTTTGATTACTAATGTTGGTTTATAGTAATGGTTTTCAGAGCTTGTTTAAAGCAACTGTATCGGAAGCCTTCTGTAAGTCAACAAACATAAGGAGGATTTCTTGATTCGTGTCCGTCCTTCTTTTTGTAAATTGTTTCAACCAGAGTATATTATTACAATTTCTTACTTTACGAAAACAGGCTTGTTCTTCTGTAATCATCTGTACAGACGGCTGAATGTTCTAGTCACTGATATTATTCTTTAGTTCGCAAATGGTTATTAAAAACCGTTTGAAAAAGGACTGACTTTTTAGCATATAAACAATTATGTTTATGAACTCAATGAAAAGGTGGTGAAAAAGCACACTTTCCAAAACAAAACAAAACAAAACCTATGACAAACAAACTTTTTATGATCTACAACTTTTATTTGAAACATTTTTCTCTAGAATGTATCATAAACTTTTTATACACAAAAATTAGGTTTTTCACGTTTTAAGATTGTTTAAAAAAAACGAAGCAAAATCAGCTGTATGTCTTCACAGATTTTTCATTCGCTACCCCTAGGTCGTGACAACAAAATTTTACCGCAGAAAAGTTGCGGAAAATTAGGAAAATTCGATTTTCAGAAAAACGCACCCTGGTCCAACTCTAAACTTCCTTATTTTTTACTTATCTTATACAGATATTTATTTTTAATACAAAAAAAGGCATAAGGGACAAAATCGTGCTCGAATTTCGTATTGAAATCTGATGGTCTATGTGTGTTATCATCCATTTAACGAAGTCTATTTTTTAGATTTACGGCCGGTGTGGCGACAAATTCTTCTGTATAAGCTACTCACTTAGATATCAACATTAAAAAAAAAACAATTAAAAACATTAACATTTGTGTGAATGTATTAGTTTTTTTATTAATAATTATGAAGTGGTTTACAAACAGTATATTAAATTTATAGTAACTTGTGTCTTTCACCGAATGTGATATATGAATTTATTGTTATTTTTTGTAGTTAATCTTGTTTGTTTAGATAAAATAACGCCATTCACTTCTTGATTAACTATCTGGCCTTCCTTGTTTGTCATATTCTTGACATCTGCCTTAAACATGACCTAGTTATTTTCGCATATATAATAACCCTGCTTTAAAGAGATTTAAACAAAAAGTAAAAGGATTAACCTACCTAAAACACCGTAAGTATTTAAGAACAAAATCCGACTCTGACAAAGTTTTACCGGAAACTTTAGAGAGCGTTGAGGGCTCTCTTTGGTCTTAGCCAAAGCAGAATCTCTTGCTCGTTAAAATAACCGTATCAGTTCACGACAAGTTATTGTTTCGATAACATTCCCTTTAAGAGCATAAGTTGCTTTAGGGTTGTTCGCTCTTAAAATTCTACGCGAGGAGTAGCAACAAATCTGTTGAAGATTTCGACTGGAATTTATTGGGCTGTATGATTTGATTACTGTGACAATTCAGTTCGAATTAATGGTTTAGAGTACAACTGTGATGAAATAATTAAGTAACCACTTTAAATATGGCTGTTTGAGTGAAGTATAAAATAAATGGTAATATAAAGTGATGTCTAAAATTCAATATACACTAATCAATGTGTATGTATAATATAACAACAATTTACAAGGAAAAAGGGTTTACCGGCAATATGTGGTAGGGAAGTGAAAGGGATGAGTTTTTAAGGGTAAAAAACTGTTTATTATGATTTATAGCAGAATTTAAGTCCTATGGAAAAACGATAAATTGCAAAGTTGTAGATAAATAAAATATCTACAACTTTCGTTGTAGCCCCACCACTTAATTCAACTAATCAGAAGTCTATATGAAAATAATAAGTGCACAGTAAAAATAAACAACACCCATTCAGATCATTTCAGAACAGTGGCAGGTGTCAGGCAGGGATGCATAATCTCGCCAACTTTGTTTAATATCTACAGTGAATACATTATGCGAAAGGTATTAGACGGATGGAAGGGCGGAATATCAGTAGGAGGTCAAATAAATAATAACTTGAGATATGCAGATGGCACTTTAATAATCGCAGCGAATCAAGAAAAAATGGAAGACATAATGAGACGTCTGGAGGAAAAAAGCAAAACATATGGACTACAGCTAAATAGGAGTAAGACAAAGATCATGATAGTAGACAGTAAATAGTTTCATATACCTGGGGTCCCTAATAACAAATGACGGAGAGTGTGACAGAGAGATACGTAAAAGGTTGACTATTGCTAGAACAGCTATGATGAAACTGGTAGCAGTTTGGAAAAATTCTAGCATAACAATACACACAAAACTAAGGCTGGTAAGGGCACTCATTTTTCCCATAGCGACATATGCATCCGAAACGTAGACCTGCGGATAAAAATAAACTGGACGCTGTTGAAATGTGGGTATACCGCCGCATGTTGAGAATATCCTGGATTGATCATCGCACTAACGTATCGATATTAGAACAACTTAAAGTAAAGCATAGATGGTTTAAACAAATACAACAGAGACATTTGCAGTTTTTGGACAAATTGCTATTAGAACAGGTACGATGGAAAGAGAGTAGAGTTAAAGGAAAGAGACCTAGGGGAAGATCTCCAAGCCGCTGGGTAGATCAAACAAAAATATTAATTAACTAAGGGTTACATGAAGCCGAACAACTAGCCCAGGACAGAGAAGGATGGAGAGAAATCGTGCAAAAACTGTAAAGGTTTGATAGTGTCATCACATCCCAAAAGGGATTAGGACTGAGGAGGAGGAGGAGTTGGGAGGAAGAAGAATGGTTGGGGATATATAATTGCTTGAAGAAAACTAGGAAGAGTACGAGAATTTAAACCTACACAACGAAAAAAAAAGACACTAGATCGAGAAATTTCCCACAGGATACAGGCTGGTTTGTTTAACTGTAAGCGAATTAGCGAGGTACTTTGTGATCGAAAAATTGGGAACGAGCTAAAAGAAAAGATTTACAAGAGTGTGATGAGACCTGCGTTGGTGTACAGCGGTTGTATAAGTGTTGCCTGTAAATAAGATTCAGGAAAAGAAGATGGAGGTAGCTGAAATAAAAATGTTGCTTTGGATGTTTGGTAAGACTGGAAGGGACAGGATCAGAAGCGACTTTATTAGAGAAAGAGCAGTCTCAAAAAAGATTCAAAAACCAAGACTGCAATGGTTTGGTCATATTAGACTTTGAGATGAAAACTATGTGAAACTAAGTATAGAGCTGTTAGAATTTGATGGAAAGAGAGGTAAAGGAAAACTGAGGAGACGATGGAATGACTGTGTAGCAGAGGACTTGAGTGATGAAGGTTTAGGTGAAGAAGACCCAATCGACATAAATGAGTAGTAACGACGAGTAAAGAACAGCGACCCCTGAAAAGGGTAATGCTGAAGAAGAAGAAGAATAATCACAAAAATAATGTAAATATAAGATTTATCAAAATATAAAGTTTTTGTCATATTTTTAATAATCATGTATACTTGTTGTCTTCATCTTTTCCCGCCATCCAGTCTTCAATCTCTGAACAGTTCTTGGAACTTTGGTTAAATTTCGTATTCCATCTTCTGTAACTATAACATCATCTTCAATGCGAACACCACCGAAATTTCTATAAGTATTAATAACATCTTTCACTAAAAACTTAGATCTGTAGCAATCAGCTAGGGCATTATCTAATAGTATATTAATGAAATAACAGCCAGGTTCGACAGTTAGGACCATATTTTTTTCTAAAATCCTAGCAGTTCTTAAACTTTTTAATCCAGGTCTTGTGGATCGCTCTGGGTTTCCTTCTAAGTAACCTCCAACATCATGTACATTCAAACCAATTAAGTGCCCTAAACCGTGAGGCTGAAAGATATGAGCAATATCAGCCTCTATCATATCATCTACAGAGCCTTGTAGAAGTCCCTCTTTCGTAAGATCTTCTAACAAAACTCTATTGGCTAGTAGATGCATATCTGTCCATGATACTCCTGGTTTAATAGCTTTGAGCACAGCTTGATTTGATTTCAAAACAGCTTCATATATGATTCGTTGTTGAGGAGAAAATTTTCCATTAACAGGAAAGGTTACTGTAATGTCTGCTGCGTAGCCGTAATATTCGCCTCCCATATCAAATAGGCACAAATTTCCATCTTCCAGTTTATAATTGTTGGGAGCTCCAGCGTGCCCGTAATGCAAAACTGCTGAATTATTACCCGATCCACATATACAGGTATACGCAACGTGTCTACAAGCGCCATGTTTATAGCAGTAGTTTAAGAATTCTGATTCACACTGATATTCGAATTTTTCGGCGTTAGCAAATCTCATTACATGTCTATGTGCAGCTGAAGATACATCACCAACATATTTCAATACGTCTAGCTCATAGTCTGTTTTGATAACTCGAAGATCGGCTATTATTGGGAAAAGTATTTTATGGTTGACTTTAAAATTATCGATGCCCTCAAAAGTAGCTTCTTTAAACATACAACCGCTGTCACTATTGACACCATTCAATGTCAGTAAAGTTTTTCTGTTGAGTTTTTGAAGTACCTGTATTAGTTCATCCACATAGTGTACATACTGTGAGTTATATTTCTTTTTAAATTCGTCCAAAGGAGTGAGAGGACCCATCCACACCGCATACTCTATGGGAAGACGTGGAAAAAATAAATAACAATCTCCTGTTACAACGTCTATAATTCCATAGCAGTCAGGTTCGGTAACTCCAAAGCACCAATTGAAGTAAGCTTCCTGCCTGAATATGTAGCTTGTGTCCGAGTCATAGATGGAAACCTCAGATCCACCTTGGAGAACCACAACAGAGTTTTCTTCAATTATTTTTAATCGTTCGACAAGTCTTTTTCTATTAGTTTCATATAGTATAGGTGGAATTTCTAAAGTATGAGAACCCATAGATATATTTCCTATATGTGTATTTGCCATTGTGTGTAGATAAATCAAAAACACAGGATGGAAATTATTCGAGATCAAATTGTTTTATTATGTGTGAACTAGAAAATCGAAAATTATACAACTGTTGAATGACTTAAGTAGCTTGTCTATTTTGAAATTAAATTAGCTGATTGTATGTCAAAAAGGACCATACGAGCACAAGTTTTATAATTCTCTACAAACGGTAGTAAAATGACAACTGTCTTGTGGTCACCAACTTTTTCTAATGTATATTTTGGTTTAAATTTGACCTTGGACAATGCAGTTGCTTCACAACCTAAAATAGACAATATTGTTCAAATGTTTATGTGGTTTTTTGTTCGCAAATCTATACCTCAAGTTTTGGTATAAAAAAGAAGAATTTGGTATAAGTTATTTCAAAATTATCAAACTGTTCGTTTACATTCCCCTGTCGTCGTTCGTACAGTAAAGAGCTACTTACTGTCAACGAAGAAAAGAGGTGCGTGTTTGTGCAAAATAGAACAGAATCAAACCTATCCTTGTAAATTGAACAGGTATTTTGAGCATTGTACTTTGCTGTAATATTATTTTAAATTTTAGTTTGATCAAAATAATTTTTTATTCATTTTTTGTGACCAAAAATTTGACATTTCTGACTGATTCTTTATGAATAAGGTGGAGGGGGGGTTACCCCCCCTGATCCCAATGTAAATAAAAAATTAAATTCAACTGTCACTGTCAATATGTATTCTGAAAAAGATGTTGGTCCGTTTTTTGTGTTTATAGAGTCAACAAATATAAATAATATTAGAGTTGGTTCTTTTAATAATATAAAAATTGCAAGAGATATTTTTAATTTAAAATTAAATAATATTAATAAAATTAGAAGCAAAGGTTCAAACAGAATTTCTGTAGAGTTTAATAATTATCAATCTGCAAATACATTCCTAAATAACAAAAATTTATTAGATCAAGGTTATAAAATTTATATACCTTTTAATTATATATCTTGTAAAGGTATTGTACGTCAAATAGATGTTGAAATAAATGAAAATGAACTTATCGAATGTTGTTCTACTAACAGCGATATTAAAATTTTGAATGCTAAAAGGCTAAACAGGAGAGTAGTCAAAGGGGATACAACTACATACGAACCTACAGGTACAGTTTTGTTCACATTCAGTGGTGTTTTAATGCCTAAAACAATAAATTTTTACAATCTACCAAAATTGGTTAATGTGTACATTCCCCCAGTAACACAATGTTACAATTGTTTAAGATTTGGACACACCAAAACAAATTGTAAAGCAAAAGAAAAATGTATGAATTGTGGTGAACTTAAACATACCGATGATTGTACTATGAAATGTTTCTTTTGCAAAGGTCCACATGTTTCAACAGCGCGTACGTGTCCGGAATATTTACGTCAAAAAAATATTAAAGAACTCATGTCTTACGAAAATTTAACTTTTTTTGAAGCTAGTGAATACATTCCCAAAAATTACATAGAAAAAGACAAATTTATTTTCAATTCAAAAGATTTTCCGTCCCTTCCGAGTAATAGTACTAAAGTAAAACCCCTTAATAATAAAACGATTCAGTACAATACCGTTTCACCATCAGAAAGAAGAACACACAATTTCAAATCTTCGAAAAGGACATTTCAGCAAGTAGTATCAAATACAAATAATAAAAGAAGAGTAATCCAACAAACTTATGACAGAAATGCACATGATGAATGTCTTTATGTTCCAAATGGTAGACCAGAGAATTACTCCTCTTTAACTGCCTTATCTCAATCTAAATCTCCAATACCCTCCCAATCGGAACCAAAATCTTCTAATTCATATAACGTAAATCCAAATTCAGCCTGGAATGCCAGTGCATCGCATAGTAATTATAATTTCGATACAATACCTTCACAAGATTTCCTAAAATCATGTATGAACTTTATTAATATTTCACCAGATAATTTAAATATGGTTAAAAAACTTGTTCTTTCCCATTCTAACCTTAAGTCCTATATGGACTTAGACAATTATTCAGATAGTGATTAATAGGTTAAAACTTAGAATGATCCTAAAAACAAAAATAAAAATCATTCAATGGAACATCAGAAGTATCAATTCAAATAGGGATACTCTGACTGATTTAGTCTCTAAAGAGGACCCAGATATAGTAGTTATTAATGAAACTTGGCTTAAAGAAGATTTCAATTTTACTCTAAAATTTTATCACATTATTAGACAAGATAGGGATGATGGCTATGGTGGGGTAGCTACCTGTATTAAAAATTTTATTTCATTTCAGACTATTAAAAAATATAATTCGGACAAAGTCCAATATATTATAACAAAAATTGATGACATATTCCTAATAAATATCTATTCAAGTTCAAATAATGAAATGTCAGTGCCTTTTTTAAATTCCATGTTAGAAAACCTAGATATAAAAAAATTAATCATTATGGGCGATATAAATTCTCATCATCCAATTTGGGATAAATGTTTAATTAATAAAGGTGGTAAAAAAATAGTTGACTTTATATTTGATAACGAGTTGACCATCCTAAATGATGGTTCAGCAACCTTGTTTCAGCTTCCCAACAATAATATCAGTGCTGTTGATTTAACAATCGTGAGTAGTAATCTGGCTTTATGTACCAAATGGGGAATTATTAAAGACTGCGGCAATAGTAACCATTTTCCCACATACATAAAAATCAACGACATTGAACTATCAGATACAACTTTTGTTAAAAATTATAAAATAAGAAATTCTTCAAGAGCTGATTGGGATCTTTTTTATGATGAAATATTAAACAACCCAGTAAATTTCTCAATAAATAAAATAAATTACAAACAATTCATGTCAGTTATAAATAAAGCAGCAGATGTTTCGATTCCTTATAAAAATTGTAGGATACAGGGTAAACCATTCAATCCTTGGTGGGATGATGAATGTACATTATGGGTAAAGAAACGTAAGGAAGCTTTGCACATATTTGACTCGTCACCATCACTAGAAAATTATTTGTATGTTAAACATATAGTTGCACAAACTAAGCGTAACCTTAGAAAAAAAATAAATTTAAACAATTTTGTGAAACATTAAATAGAGGATCCAATATAACATACGTATGGAATAAAGTAAAAAAAATTTCAAACCATAATAATTGCAAAAATTTTTATAATCCTTCAGATAACATTAAAAGAGAAATATTATATAATATGTCATCAATTTCTATTGATCCTGAATTCCGTTTACTTCACGCTAACCAAGAATTTGAACTTATTTCAATTTCAGAAATTGACACTGCATTGTTCAATAAAAGAAATTCTGCCCCGGGAATTGATGATATTTCTTACTCAATGATAAAACATCTCCCTCTAAAAGCCAAAAAAATCCTCCTAAATATATACAATGAATGTCTTAAAGGAGAACCCTTACCTAGCGATTGGAAAAAATTTAATATTCTTAACATCTTAAAACCCTTAAAGGACCCACTTCTTCCAACTAGTTTTAGACCAATTGTTTAATCCTCTTGCATACTAAAAACTTTAGAAATCATTTTAAAAAAAAGATTAGATTGGTTTTTAGAACATAATCTCGTTTTTAAAAATACTCAAGCAGGTTTCAGAAGAGGTAGAGGAACTGCCAACAACTTAGCGCTCCTTCATACCTTCATTTTAGAAGCCTTTGAATCTTCCCATTCAGTCCTTGCCGTCTTCATTGATATTAAATCAGCATATGATAATGTGAATATATATAAACTTTACAATAAATTACAAAATTTAAATGTCCCTTGTCCTATATTTAATATTATTTTTAAAATTTTGCAAAACAGGCTTTTATATACTAGATCCAATAACGGTGACTTTTTGGGCCCGTCTGTAGTAACTAAAGGTTTACCCCAGGGTTCACCTTTAAGCACAATTTTATTTAATATATACATATTGGATCTATTTTCCATTCTTCCTGAAGATATAAATATTAATGGGTATGCTGACGATTTGGTTTTATATGTTAAAGGATCAGTTATCCAACAAATGGTTAATAAAGTCAATATGGCATTGTACAATGTACAAGAATGGTTGTTAGAACATGATCTATCTCTTTCTATAGACAAATGTGAAGCTGTATGGTTTTCGAAGGGAAAACGCAAAAATTTTACCCCAGAAATCAAACTTAGTAACACAATTATACCATTAAAAGATCAAGTTAAATTTTTAGGCATAATTTTTCAAAATCATCTCAAGTGGGACAAACATGTTGATAATATATTAGTTAAAACAAAGAAAAATATTAATATTTTACGTGCAATTTGCAGAGTGTGGTAGGGGGCAGACCCTAGGACTCTTTTAATAGTCTTTAATGCTTTAATAAGATCTCACTTAGACTATGGTTCATTCTTATTCAGACCTATATCTCAGAAATGTATTAATAAACTTAACACAATATTTTTTGAAGGGCTAAGAATTTCTTTAGGTTGTATGAAATCTAGCCCTCACTTGGCCTTGCTAGCAGAATCGGCGCAATTTGATTTAAAACATAGAAGTTTAATATTAGCTACTAAATTTTTAAGTAAGATCGTTAATATCAAAAACCATCCTTTGATTTTGTCTCTTGTTAACTTACGGAATAAACTTATAATCAAACCTAATTTTTATAATGAAGATAACTGTCCTTACTTAGTTTTAACACTAGAATACTTTTTTCCATATTTTAACAAAATATATAAAGGTAATAATTTTCCATGTTATGAGATGGATTTTGATACATTAGTCAGTCCAGTAAAAACACTAAATTGCGAAATAACAAAGAATGAATATATGATTAGAGAAAAATTTGCAATATTTACTGAAAAATATATCAATTATTTCACGTTCATTTATACGGATGCCTCAAAAAATTGTAACAAAGTAGGTTTTGGCATTTATATTCCTAGTATCAATTACAAATTTTCATCCAGACTACCTGATGAACTGTGCATATGCAAAGCAGAAAACATGGCTATATACCAAGCAGTTAATTTATCCATTAATAGACAGATCAATAAAGTTATTATATTTTCTGATTCTCTTAGTGCAATTTCTAAAATTATTAATAGCAATATTTCTGCTTCGGTAGATTATTGGTGCCTTAAAACAAAAAATCTTATTACATCTGCAAATAGAAACGGATTTGAAATACTTATCTCATGGATACCGGGTTATTGCGATATACCGGGCAACCTACAAGCTGACACACTGGCCAAAATAGGGAGAGATCTTAATGTTCCTTTAAATATGAAATTAGATTCTCAAGACGTGTTACCCATAATTAAGAATAAAATTAAAAACAAATTTAAAAACACTTGGAAAACTTTAATTAGCAAAAAATCGTATTAGTATTACAGAGTACAAAATATTTTTCCTAATAAGACATGGTTTCAAAACTTTTCATATAAAGATAGGAGACACATTTCAACTATTATAAGAATGCGGACCGGTCATTGTTTAACAAGTCAACATCTTTTCAAACTGAATTTGGTGGACAACCCTTACTGTGAGTGTGGCCTAATAGAGAACCTAATTCATATATTTTTTGAATGCCCGATAAGGATCATTCCGAGTTTTGACCTATACACAAAATTCATTTATATGAATTATAATTCACCAATTACTATATATTCTATATTAAATAAACTTACTGAAGAATCAGTCAGCATTTTGATAAAATTCCTTTCAATTAATAAATTAAATTTGTAATCGACAATGCTCAATACTTTTTGTAGTGTTTACTAACATAACCTATTAATTAACTATTAACGAATTTTTTTTCCTACAAAATTATTTGGCACAGGCACAAGTAAGTGGCCTCGAGTTGGTTTAGAGCCAGACTTTATCGGGGTCACCAGCAAATTGAGCTGGCGTATCACCATGACGTGAAAGCCATAGAAACAAAAGAAGAAGAAGAACTGTTCGTTTATGGCTAACAATATAACTACTTTATATTCTGGTTGTTGCTTATTTAAATAAACAATTTTCGTTAAAAAAGAATTACCCAAATCAGTATTACTGTTGTAGAATTAATCGAAGAAGTTATTAACCTTTTAGAAGACAGTGATTGTAAAATAAACTTTATATCCAACTGGTATAACAACACATAAAACAAATATTGAAATTAAAATTAATGAAAGGCGTTGTGTCTTGTCTTATAGTCGTTGGTCGTCTCTTCTTATATTCCGCTGGAATCTGCCGCTCCAATGCTCCAATCCACCTAGCGCACATTGTTGTCAAGTTGTTTATATAGTCCGTAGATTCCAGACATGTTCCCCGCCTTGAAAGATGATACCTAAATGTACCCTAACGAGAAGTAAAAGAACAAAGTAAATGTTCTTTAGACTTCCACTGGTAGTGGACAAATTTTTGGAAATGATCTCTTGATCATTTCATCTTTGGTCTGTATAGTAGCATTTCGAGCTTCTCCATCACTGCCGAAATAAAGATTCTCCACACGTACCAGTTTCTATTTTAACGGAGCTTGATTATAACTAGGTAACCCGCTCTTAATGAATCGTAATTCAACTTTCACTACATACTCATTGCTGCAACGCTGCATATGTTGTCTGACTTTAAGTACGTGATGGTACATAGACATATGATTTACTGGAGTAGCAGTTACATCAGGTTCACTTAAAAACGTTGCTGGTCTGCCAATAAGGAAATGGGATGGTGTCAATGGATTAAAATCATTGTTTTACTAGCATAGCTAGAATCAAGGCAAGTAGTTCAAGTTGTGTAGGGCTAATTGTTTTTAATGGTGCCACCTTCGATTTAAGTGCCACCTTGGCATAAATATTCTTCAATGTTTCTGAAGAGCAAATCCTTGAAAGAAAAAAGGATCCTCTCGTTTGGAAGGGTGCCAGAGGCAAAGAGTGCATCCCTGGTGTACCAAAAGCGCGGGATTTTTAAGTTGAAATTAGCGCGCGAAGTAATAAATAAGCCGATAGATTATATCCACGTTTATCAGTAGGGCGGTGAGAGACTATTTTCTTCCTTCCTTAACCTGTTCTTTATTTATCACACTCTTTGTTTAAAAAGTATCGAAACAGTTTTTAAATATGCTTTTTATGTGTTTTATTATAATTTGTTGTCAAATTTTGGCCTTGGTATAAACTTTTGTTCTTACCCTTTATATGATTTCCCTCTGCAATTAGCAAAAAATGGACTCAAATCTCCCTAAATCATATTTCAATACTTTATTCAGCATCTCGCACCCGGCTGACTATTCATATCCAATTAAAAGTTCGTTTTAATTTAGATATGCGGAATATAACAGTAAAAAAGGATTTAATGGCACTTAAAACTTTATAGAACTTTCGTTATACTCATTAAAGGGAAGTGTTGTCGAGATAGAATGTTTTACGGTTTAATGGATTAGAGTAAAAAAGAGCCATTAATTACCATAAACAACGTGATTTGAGCAATTGGTAACAGATGTTTAAAATGGTGTTTAAATTGGGAAACCATTATCCTTACTCGACTTTATTTTTATTGCCCCACAAATTTAAGAGGTTCTGCTATACTTATTTTATGGCTAATGCTTTTAGATTTTTTGATCGCTATTATTATTTCACTTTTCTTAGGAATTATATCAAATAAATAAGTAAAATAATATATTAGATCTTAATTTTTAGACGTAATACAGTCCATCTAATTTACAAACCGTTGCACGTCATAGGCGTCATAGTCCGTGACGTCACATGATACCAACACGAAATATTTAGGCGGTAGGTGTGTTCTTTTTTAGAATCACTTTGCCGAGTACACTGGCATTACAGCCACTAGACATATTTTATTTTGTACGCGTAGAAATAATATTTAAAGATTTCTATTAATGTTAACTTAAAGAAATAGACAACAATATGTTTCATTTAATTTGTATAAATGCATTATAAAGCGTTTTTATGAAGAACATTTGTTCGGAACAAACTGCAACTGTATTCGAACGAAGGTGAAATTTTGGCATAAATTGGTAACACTTATTTGACAGTTGCGGTGTTGACACTTTTTGTACTTTATTATTTTAAATTTTAAAGTGAATACCTCTTGTTTTATATTTTTACCTATTTAATAAAATCTGTTCTTTTTAGAATAAAATTAGTGTGTTTTATTTCAAAAATGTCACGTAAGAATTTAAATAGTCGTTGTTTGAAGAATTTAAAGATTTGACTGACTGCTGTAAAGTTTTTACAGAACTTGATTCCACACCGCAAACAATAATTACCAAAGGAATTCGCTTTCTCCTTGCGCTTTATGGAGCTCCAAAAAAAATTAGTTGTCTTGATAAATACCGATACTTAACTTTTGTAAAAGATACGCGAAACAAGAAACAAGTACAACTATCATGTCTTCCTCTAACATCAGCATCTGCTTTTCAACATTTGTATCGAGTATATTATCAAGTTCAAACATGGCTAGACAATTAACTGAATCCAGAAGACTGGGCTTGGAAATTAATAGATAATACTCTGTAGTGGATTAAAACCTTACCTGCTCCAGAAAAACTCCTTAACACTATTTTTTGCAGTTGCAAAAAAGGTTGTAGTGTCAAATATGGATGTAAAAAAGTCAGGTTGCTGTGTTCTCTAGCGTGTACCAATTGCCAAGGTCAGTCTTGCTCAAATGTCCAGTTTAGTACAACAGAGGAAGACTCCTGTGATTTTAATGAAGAGACCAATGACTCAGTCACATTTGAACAATTTTTGAACATCCAGCAAGAGGGAGAGGAAGAATATGAAATCGAAGAAGACTTGACTGTTGAAGTAGATTTTCAAGAATATGAATCTAATTTAAATATCTAAAGAAATCAAAACAATAGTTAACCTAATAATCAATAGCAATATCAATAACCAATATCAATAATAAGGTAATATCTAGAACTTGACCGGTATTGTTTCCTTAAATTATTCTAAAATTGTCAAAACAGTTAGTGCAGTAGGTCTACAGGGGAAACCACGGTAAAAAAAAAACGCGCCGAGTACACTACCTCACAGGTGGTGTGGAAACGTGTGCATATCATGTATAATGTGACTCTTAGAATCGCGATATCTCAGGAATGGCAACTCTTAGGAAAAAAATCGTAACGACTATTTTTGTAGAGAATTTTAAGATCTACAACTTTGGTTTAAGTTTTTTTTTTTTGATAAAACTTAACGTTTTCGAAAAAAATCCAAAAAATCTCAAATTTTGACCTTTGACCCCGAATAACTTTTGTTGCACACATGGGTAAGGGACTTTGAAAACTTTATTTGTTATGGTATACCCTAGCTCTCCACCAAAATTTGGCCTTCCGGCAATTTTTGTTATTTCAAATGTCTATATAGACCAGATTAATTCTGCACTTATTTCTCTATAAGTTTAAAAACCTTTGATTTTTGTCCTCTCTTTTTCCCTATATAACGAAAACGAAAAATATTAGAATATATTTTTTAGCCACCCACCACTTATAAAACGAATCCCTGTCAGAAGTTACACAGTGTATGAGGAGAAGGTAATTTTTAAGTTGTGGTTTGGTACTTTTTTTTCCACCAAGAATTTTGATTTGACAGAAGGTACCAAGAACAGGAGTTAAGTTGAGAGTTCCTCCACTACCGTTCCATTCAAGAGACCCTTTAGGGATACAAAACTGGCTGTAGAACCTCAATAATTTCGTTTTTTCTTGTTTGCCTAATAATATATTTGTATGGAATATTTAAATATTAAACCTTTTCAAAAACAACATCCACCTCAAGGCAATAATTTTTTTATAAAAATCATCCAATGTCAATTTTAGTTATTAGTATCCATTTACCAGGGGATGCTGTAATAATAGCCCCATAATTTCTCATTGTAACGACAAATTACCACATTTTCTGTTGGTTGTTGTGCAAATGATTCCTTAATATATTACTGTAATTTATTTTTAAAAAAGCTCTTATGTTGTATAAATTTGAATTTATTTCAATAAGTTTGTTATAAGACAAACCGTTCTATTCTGCGTCCTTGACAAAACATCTGTAGAGACAAAACTAATTAAAGCTATCTTACTTTGGTTTCAAATTTGCAGGAGAGGCATTAACGTGACAGTTGTGTAACTTCTCCGTTAGACAATTTAGAACATCAGCAACGCCAAACTGAGTTGGAAGTTTATCCTCATAATTGGATTTAAACTAGAAAACGAATGGAGAAATAAGTGACATATGTCGGATGCAACTTTCGAAACTATTTTATTTAATCAACGCGTAGTTATGCAAAGTATGGAGATTATATGTGCACGAGTTTTCCGATAAACGCAAAGATACAACAAAGGAAACATGAAAAATACTGGTTTTGTTCTTTACTTTTTTAGTAGTAAATTCTTTCTGTTTCTATTGTCTTTTTTAAATAGGCAAGACAGAATTTAAATGAATGTTTCATATATTATTTTCTAGTGTAATCAGATGGAATATTAGTAAAATATATTATTACACATGAAAAAAATTGTATTTAGTGAATATATGTGAAAACTATGGGGCCGTGAATTCGAATACGACAAGGATGTAAATTTTTATGAAAAAATATGTTCATCTTTGTCAGTTTGGTAGTTTTCCGAGACCTTAGACAGGGAAAGAGTGAGAACAGTAACTCTCATTTAATAAACCTTCGAAAAGTGAAGCCATTTTTGATGTGACCGCCATGTTTTGGTGCCTGTACGTTGCTATTTCTCGCAGAGTTACCAGATCTAGTGATTTTTCAGCAGATCTACTGATTTCAACTTCAATTTAATGATTTACTAAAACACTATATTGATGTACTAAAAAATATGTCATGATAAAATCATGTCCAAAAAGTGATCATTATGTCAGTGTACAATTATAAATTAAAAAAAAAACTGATTTTGATATATATATATATATATATATATATATATATATATATATGTATATATATCTATTATTCTCTATCTGCTGAAGAAGTGAAATATGACCTGACAACCTTTCTGGTGCCGCATGCCGGTTTGGCTTCAGTCAATTCCATAAAGTTACGCGTTCCTTCTCTTTCCTTGTTTAAGAGCAAGACAGTGCGATCGTTTAGATAAATAAGCGACTCTACGACAACTAACCAACTTTTTTTGGCAGAAGCTTCTTCGTCTTCTTTTGGCATCATAACTCAGGATGGGTCCTTGTCTGTCTGGCTATGTCCTTCCATTCAGATCTCTCTTGAGCCCTCCTCCTCCATTGTCTTATATTCATGGTTTTCAGGTCGTCTTTCACGTTATCTAACCATCTCGTCCTGGGTCTTCCTTTTTTCCACCTTTCTTTCCTACCGGCTCCCACTGTAACATCTTCTTTGTCGTTTTCGTGTCTTCTTGTCGCTGAACATGTCATACATTGAAATCTTACAATGTCATACCCTTCATTCAGTTCATTAACCTCGTGATTTCTCCTGATTCTCCATGTGCCGTCTACCTCTTGCACCGGGCCATATACTTTTCTCAGTATCTTTCTCTCGAATTTTCTGCGTTGGGCTTCCTCTTTTTTCCTCATTACCCAGGTTTCACAACCATAGGTTACTGTCAGAAGTATAGCGTATACCAAAATAGCAATGTAAGTTAGATAGGAAAATAAGGAGGAGTATGATGTATCGCCCTGGTAAGGGATGGCGCTACTAGTCTCGCCGTAGTATGTACTCTAATGCCCGCGTTACCGATTTGGCAGTATATCTACTGAAAATATCCACTTCTCTATCGATTTTTAATCCAAATATAACTATCCTCATTCAGCCAATTGTGTCCACTGCTGTAGCGTCCACCATCATTCCATGATTCGTTTTGTTCATCATTCATCTTGTGTTTTAGCTAAGTGCCCTACTCAGTTCCATTAGGCGTCGTGATTCTTTTGATGACTTCTTGAACGCTTGAACGGTCTCGAAGGTTCACGCACAGCTTTGCAGGTTCCATTTATTTTGATCTCATACCCCAGATATTTGTAAGTGTCTGTTGTATGGTAGTATTGTCAATAGTTATATTTTCGCTGAATACGAAATTGGTCATAATTTTAGTGTTCTTAAAGTTAATTTTTATTCCTGCTTTATCAGACAGTTTTAAGTCGAATGGAGCACCGCCAATTAAATTGGTAACGTACTAATAGATATAAGGACCGTCACAGATATATTTGGTGTAAAAAATCTGAGATATGTATGCTGTGGATCTAATCACTTACTACTACAGAAAAAATATAGATGCAGGATATCAAGAAACAAAGATAAGCAAAAGAAAACAACAGAAGAGCTGGACGTTAAAAACTGAGGCACCGAAATGCTAAGCAGACCTACATTTAAACCAAATACTGATAAACACAAGCATACTAAACATTAAAAAATTTTCAATTCGGAAATCTATTAAAAATTAAAACGATTTTCAAAGTAGAAATCGTAACTTAATAAAAAACTAAAATTGTGCTCAATTCCCAATAAAAATATATTAAGAAGTATTATTTGCCAGAATAATAAACAGTTAAAAAGAAGTACAAGATAATTTGAAAATTACATGTTTATATTAGATACGTATATTAATTAGAGATACGTCAAGATTCAATTGTCTTCCGCAAAGCCGTAGTCTTTCAGATGACTTGTTAAATGTAATTATGCTCCTCCAGTTTTTAGTAATCTTCCTCATAATAGCGTCTAGTACTAACAAGAAAAAGTGAGACAAAAATGAGGCTTTTCCTGATTCCAGCATTTATGGCGATATCCATAAGACTCGACATTTAAAACTTTCATGACCGTCTTTTATAATATTAATTAACTTCCGAGTTATATCATATTTCTCCAAGACATCCTACAGTACTCGATATTTTACAGAATCAAAAGTTTTTTCAAAATGTATAAAGGTCAAGTAAACTATGACTTGGAACTCCTTGCACTGGAATTATTCAAAGAATATTTTTCAGATCCACTAAAATTTTGATAGACATCGAAAGTAGGCTAATGTCTCTTCAGTTATTACACTTTGTAATATCTTCCTTCTTTGAAAATTTGACAATAGCTCATTTACATTGTTCGGGTGACCTTTCTTCCTACCAATCCGTAGAATTAGCAGGTCAAGTAACCGTACTGTGGTATCTTTTTCTGCATTAACCCCTTAACGTACGTGCCCGTCTCAGACACGGGCGCGCCTTACTGGTAATTTTGTACGCGCTCGTCTGGGACACGGGCGCCGGTTAAATTTTATCCATAAAATTTTTCAAGCCTTGCAAAGCGGATATTTGTATAAAGAGACATATGTAAGCATATATCTAAATTATTTTTCTATTATAAAATAGATGACTCAGTCAGTATTGAGTTAATTTAAAATATATTTATTATCTCATAACTTGCAATTTGCAATCATCATCATTTATAACCGATATTATTGTCGAACTTTTGTTTTGATACAAGCCTTCTGTCTTGCCGGTGTAAAGTCGTCTGAAGTCGATATTTATTGTTTTTTGCATTTGAACTAATTTGTGCCTTATTTTCAACATATTATTATATTGTTTGGTAAGTAAATTTTGCATATAATATTCGGTAGGTTAGAGTAATGTGTATATTTTTTGTTTTACTAAATTTTATTATAATTCAGCTAAAATACAATATTGTGTGTGTGTGTGTGTGTGTGTGTGTGTGTGTGTGTGTGTGTGTGTCAATAAAATATATTTGTATTGTTCATATAAATCATACTACTATTTACCTATTCAAAGTATTTCGTCTGAACAAAATTTTTAAATTTCAACGGATTTGCATGCCCCCTACCCTCCCCCCCCCCTACGAGAAAAGTAAAGGTTTTACGCCACTGAAAATATTTTTTTTATTCAATTATAACCAAAACAAAACATTTTTACTAAAAAAAAAATCCGATCATTTTTTGACCATAACTTCAAAATTAATGTGTACGTTAAGGGGTTAAACAGTTCAGCAGGAATAATACCTGTGCCAAGGACCTTTTCATTCTTTATACTTTTTAGAGTCATCCTTATTTCTTCTGTAGAAGAGACTTCCAGGAGCATACAGGTGATACCATTCCAAATAAAAACGTGTTTCATTATATCCTTTTAAATATTCATTCAACCTCGATGGTGTTCTACACAGACTATAGGCCGTAGCACGAAAGTTTATTTGTACAGAAATAAAATAAGTAATAAAAACTTAAAAAAAAAAAATTGTTTCTTCTTTCTTTCAGAAAATTTTGAAAACGTCGAGGAGTTTAAGGGAGGCCTATGTCCAGCAGTGAACGTGATAAATGAAGGCTGGATGATAATGATGATGCTGATATATAAATTACTACATGTACTTATTCAGGGAAAAAATAGAAGGAAAACGTAGTACCGGACAACTAAGAATATCCTGATTCAAGAACCTCCGCCAGTGATATGAAAGCAGCAACACGACACTGTTTAGGTCCGCTGCAGATAAAGTAAAGACCATGCGACTAGTCGCCAATGTTCTAGGAAGACAAGGCACTTAAAGAAGAAGATGATCTAGCGTTTTTATACTATGTTTTGGCAATTTTTCCTTTGTTGTTGGATTTGTGTGCTACATATTTTTTTAAGTTTATCGCCCCGCTTCATTACCTACTATTTATCATAGTTTCTTTCTTATACATTTTCAACTTATTGTAATTTTGTGCTCTTAAATGAAAACCTGGTAAAATAAAGGTGACGCCTATGTTTATCTTTTTATTTATTCTGTTTATAAAGAAAGAATAAATTAAAAACTTTTACTATAGTTAAACTTAATCTAAACACAGTTCAGCTTTGTCGATTAATTTAATTTACGCTTGGTTAGTTTTTTATTCTCCATTTTCACAATCCAATTTAAACTAGATTATTTAATCAAAACTCTTCTATTTACCCATCTTGTCATGGTCACTGGCGCTGCGTGTGTTTCAGGAGTGCGAGCTCCAATTAAATTCTCCACTGAAGACCTAGACAAACATATCAGGGGTGTCGGACCTTTGTTATCGAAAACTACGGCTAAATCCGTTTGAAGCCACTAACAGTTTCATAATACTTTCGAGTTATTAGAAACAGGGACGGTTGTACGCATTAAAATTCATTGATTTTAGTAATCTTAAAAATATGGAAACGGTAATGATGTACAGAAGCACTGAGTATACGTAACATTTAAGGAGCCTTATTTTTATTTTTAGGGTGAGATTATGGCTCTTGAACACAAAGCTCATAGTCAAGAATGCACTTTTTGCCTTTCCGATGCGACATTTAATCTCTTGGGTATTGTCCCACAACTCATTGGTTATAGTTTCCAAGTAGTTGTACTGTGACACACGTTCAATTCTCATTTGGTTCACATACAGATTTGCTTCAGTTATGTTTTTCCTGCCGATGAGTATTAGTTTGGTTTTCATCATCATCATCACGTAGCGCTACAACCCTGGGTGGGTCTTGGCTGACTGTACAACTTTTTTCCAATTTGTTCGGTCTTCCATCAACCTAGGGTCAAATGGAATGTTTATTTTCCGGAGATCTGCTTGGATGTTATCTCTCGATCGTATTCTGGGACGTCCGAGTGGTCTTTTGCTGTGGGAATCTCTTCCCATACCAGTTTTACCTTCTTCTTCTTCAGTGCCTTATCCGGTCCGGATGTTGGCGATCATCAAGGCTATCATGGTTTTGTTGACTGCTCTGCGAAACAGCTCCGCTGAGGTCATCCCAAACCATTGTCGGAGATTTTTCAACCACGAGATACGACGGCGTCCCGGTCCTCTTCTGCCAAATACTTTACCCTGCATAACAAGTTGAAGAATTCGATATTTTTCTTCGTTCCGCATCACGTGGCCAAGGTACTCAAGCTTGCGTTGTTTAATTAAATTAAGCACTTCTTTTTCTTTTGTCATGCGCTGTAGGACCTCAACGTTGGTGACATGGTCCACATAAGATATTTTTAGTATCCTTCTGTATATCCACATCTCGAAGGCTTCGATTCGTTTTTCAGTGGCTTGCGTCAGTGTCCAGGCTTCAACTCCATACAGTAACACTGGAAGAACGTAGCACCTCACTATTCGCATCTTGGTTCCCAAACTGAGATCACTGCAGCACAGCAAGGATCTCAACTTAATAAATGTAGACCGTGCCATTTCAATTCTGGATCTAATCTCTTGAGCGTAGTCCCATTGTACGTTGAGGGTAGTTCCGAGGTAAGTGAATCTGTCGACTCTCTGGATCTCTTCGCTACCTGCCATTAGTGCCCCGGGATCTAAATTTGTACGGCTGACAACCATGAATTTAGTTTTCTTAATATTAAGGTTCAGTCCGTATGTTACGCTCACAGTTCGTACTCGGTCTAGTAAGGCCTGCAGATCGTTTAGGCTGGTTGCTAGTAACACAGTGTCATCGGCGTAGCGGATATTATTGATGTATTCACCGTTCACTCGGATTCCCATGTCTAGGTTTGTGAGGGCTTCATTAAAAATCTCCTCAGAGTATATATTGAAAAGAGTCGGCGATAGCACACATCCTTGTCTTACTCCTCGCATGATCTTCACTTGGTCGGTCAGATGGTCTTCGACCTTGACTTGAGCACGCTGGTTCCAGTATAAATTCATGATGATCCGAATGTCCTTCTCATCCAATCCAACTCTTTGTAGTGCGGTGACCATCTTCTGGTGCTGACAACGGTCAAATGCCTTGGCGTAGTCAATAAAACAAATATAGACATCACAAGTTTTACCAGTCTATCGTTATGCAGTCTGTGCACGTGGCCTGCCCATCTTAGTCGCTGTGATTGAATTTCTTGGACAATATCGGCGTCATTGTAGAGTGCTTTTAATTCGATATTGGTTTTGATCTCATACTGGTTTGTGGTAATGTCATGGCGAGGTCCGAAAATTTTTCGTTCAAAGTATTTTTCGTTCAAAGCGTCTGAGCTTTTCTTAGTTTGCTTTGGTCATGGTCCACGTTTCGCAGCCGTATGTTATTACAGGTCTGACGATGGATTTATAGATTTTGATCTTTGAACTTCTTGTAAGATTTTTTGATTTTATGAGCTTATCCAGTGCGAATAGACAGCGGTTTGCAGATTGGATTCTGTCTTTTATTTCTTCAGTAACATCGTTGTCAGCTGTGATCACGGCCCCCTGATACTTAAAACGTTGTATTCTTTCAAAATTGAAGGTGTTGATCGTTTGTTTTACGATTAGTTTGGTTTTGTTGGTGTTTATATATAGTCCATTTGTTCTACTTGTTTCCGTTAGTTTGTTCATTAAGTTTTGCAGCCCTTCTATGATATTGGAAAACACTATTGTATCATCTGCGTACCGCAGGTTATTGAGCTTGACTCTATTTATTGAGATGCCTTCATCAATATCTTTTAGAACCTCTTTAAAAATATGCTTGGAGTATGGATTGAATATTAGTGGTGAAATTATGCACCCTTGTCTCACCCCTTAAGATTTTGACCTGATCTGTATATTTTCCATCTATTCGGAGCACCGCTGATTGATTCCAATATAGGCTAGGCTATTATTTTTAGGTCTCTTCCGTCAATCCCTGTCCTCTTCAGTACTTCCATCATTTGTTCATGCATGATTCTATCGAAAGCCTTCTTGTAGTCAATCAGGCATGCAAAAACGTCTCAGCTGACATCTCTACATTTCTAAAACAATACCTGCACGCTAAATAAAGCTTTCCACGTACCAACGGCATTCAAAAATCCAAACTGATTGGGCACAATTTGCTCCTCGCATTTCCGGTAAATTCTTTTGTGGATGACTTTTAAAAACAGCTTCAGCAGATGGCTCATTAATCTTATGATCCTATAGTCTTCACAAACTTTTGCTCCTGGCTTTTGAGTAATGGTACAAACCCCGATTTGAGCCACTCTACTGGTATTTTCAGCAGTTATGCAGGAATTTTGTCAATTCCCGATGTCTTCACCCTTCATTTGTCTGATGGTTGCCATTATTTCTTCTGGTTGGATTTCGGGACCTGAATTTTCTTCAATGGCGGGTTCTTGTATTGTTCTAAGGTCGTGGAAAAGTTTCTCTAAGTATTCTTTCCATACTTGTTTATCTTCTTTGGTTATGGTAAGATTGCCTTCAACATCTGTTATATTTCCGCTATTACGTTTTCGGAACTTTCCAGCTATTTCCTTCACCTTTCGATTTACATTAAAGATATCATATCGACTCTATTTCTTGACATTGTTCTGTTTTTTGTTTTTCTTTGGCTTCTCTTATCTTTCTTCTGACGATGATATGTATTCTCTTATATTCTTGGAGATTTTCTTTATTTTTTTTTCTGATCCATAAGTTCAAGTATTTCATCGACATCCACGATTTCCGTTTTCGATTCTTATTTTAAATTTGCTAATATTCAAATACAACGGTTAGAGTACCGATAAACGTGTTTAAACTATCTTTCCAGCTAACTTGAAATGACATTTTCTTCAATATTAACCCTCGATATTATCGGAGGATGTAAAAGACCACTAGATCATTAATAAAAAAGATGTCGACTGTTTTTATTAATTTTTAAATATAGTATAACTTCTCTTTAGAAAATTTTGTATTTTCTGTAAATCTCACAAAAAAATGAACTGATTTTTTTAAAAACCATTATACCGGATCCTTTGTTTAGTTACAGAATCATAAACCAAACAATAAAACTTCCTGTCGGACCTACCCACAAAATAAAATTTTACGATCCGGCGTTTGTATTCGGTAATATTCAAATAAAATGACGACGGTCCTGATTGGCGAGTTTAAACAATCTTCACAGCGCATTTGGTGTGGCGCCTCCTGCAACCAAAGTAGGGAATTTATAGGGAAAGTTGCGTATTCGGATTTGCGTTTGACGGTGGAAATATTTAGGGAGTTCAGCCAAACTGAAATTTGTCGACATGAACATGTTTAATTAAATTCTTAAGTGTGAATGAAAATAACTTTTAATGAGTATGTGGAACAAGTGGTAAACAACAATTCCAAACTTTGTGTCTTTGATAAAACAGACATGTCACTTTCCTAAACATTATTCCGATAACAAGCACGACGACAAGTAGCACAAATAAAACAAACCTATTTTATATACTGCTTAAATAATTATAAAGAGACTATTATGCATTCGTACGTTTCTAAGTAATAGTAGAGGAAGGGTGGGCAAAGTGGCCATGCTAAGGAATTTTTTTTAAGTTGAAGAAAATAAATAAGAAATACACTATATATTATCATACGATATCCTATATATTTAGCTACATAAGGCAATTTTAATTTTCACTTTATATCGGTAAATTTTTTAGATACATATTTTTTACCCTAACCCTACCAAATGGCCACTTTGCCCTGCGGGTTGGGGCAAACTGGCCATGTTGTACCTGGTTGTACCGGGATTTAATTAAGCATCAGATCTAAGTAACCCAATTCAGTTTATTGCTTATTGCTAAACGGATGATTGTTTGTTTACGACATTGAAAATATCGGTGTAACTGGAACGCGCTCTGACCTAGTGAAATTCGCAATGTAATCAAAAGCTTATTAAATAATGTGTACATATTAAACAAGTAAAAACAATAATATATCAACAAACGCACGTGAGTTAAATAGCTGGAAATCACGGGATTATTAGCATTATCATTATTATTAAGAATGAAGAATCAAGAGAATGGTCAAGGTTAATATTGTCAACGTCAACTGAGTACTATCTAGTATTGTACTTAAATAACTAATAAACCAAATCATGAGTACTATTTAGTGTGTTTTAAATAAATGTACCATACGATACCATAAGCGAAGCATTATTTGTTACAAGGTGGCCACAGTGACCGGTCCTATGAGGTGACGATGTAAAATACAAAATTTAAACTGAATTTGTATACTAAATGAAAGTGTATTTTTAAAATAAAAACATTATTGCCATCGTAGAAAAAGAAAGTTTTACACCGAGTTTATTTACAAACGTCACAAATAAATTAATTGTCTGTTTCTTCACCAGCACAAGCTTCATGTGCCTATCGCAAACAGCCTGAACACTTTATCCATCCTTCATTTTCCCTTGACTTAGAAGTCCCCGCAGAAAAGGCAATTAGTATCACTTACGTCACTGTTCGAGTCATTAAATAAAGCACGCTTTGCTGATTTTGATTTCGTTTAAATTTTTCTTTGCTTTTTTAATTCATCTTGTTACTCTGCTTTCCTTTTTTTAGTTTCAGCTTCCTTTTCTTCCCTTTCTGCTTTTGCGAGTACTAGTTCCAGTTTGAAACTGCTTGAGGTCAAAACTGCAGCTGTTCTTTTTATTCGCATAATTTCTCGTTTGATAATAATTGCTTTAGGGATTGGAACAATATCCTGTGGGATTACAGCAAAAGTATAGTGCTCCTTGCCCTTGGAGTTGCTGACTAAATCACATGAAGTACTAAAATAAGGCAGTGGACTGGGCTGGAATGTTGAAGTCCTTGGTTTTGGCCAAGTCTTTAGAGATTAGAACGAATGTGGAGTTTGGATCTACAGATCCTACAGTGACATTTTGTCTGTGGTCATTGAAAAACATAGAAACTGAAGCGTTCGATGCAGAGGTTCCTGGTCGGAAATCTATCTCTCTAGAAGGCGGCTTCTCTTTACTTGCAAGTGGTGTCTCTTGACGTCGAGGAATATTTTGTTGCGAATCTGCCAAATCTTGTCCAAAAAATACCCAGTTCTTGATTTTCAGCTGCTTGAAGAGAGATAGAATCTTGCACGGAAATTTCTGTGGTCATGGCTGCAGCAAAACCCGCGTCAGTAAACTTCTGTCTGTTTATAGGAACTATGTCACATTTTTCAAACCCCTTTACCGCAATAGTTGGAGAAGATAAAAATGGAAATGCCTCTCCCAGAAGTTTAGATACCTGATGCTGTATCACTAATCTACCAGGATTATTGCGCAAGAATTTTTCGATCGCCTGGACATAATAAATATTGAAGGGCTTCATAAAAGAAACATCGAGTGGCTTCAGCTTATGACTAGAATGGGTGGAATTCAAACTACGGTTGTGTGATTTTCTCTAGCCCTTTCAATGAAATCTAGATTTTTTGTATAGGTGGAATGTCCATTAAGTATGAGGAAAACTAGGTCGTCTTTGGATGGCTTCGCAAATTTTAAGAAACGTTCAAACCATTGTGTGAAAATCATAGTTTGCATCCACCCTAAAGGATGACAAACAAAAGCCGTTCCAGGCAGAACTATTGAGTCAAATTTAATGTAGCACAGCTCAAATTTAAGCTTTTTTTGTGTACCTTCATAATATCGTTCTCATTTTTCAGTACAATTTTGAGTTAATACAATAAAAATAAAACTAATCAAAAAACACCGTTTTTTGCACTCTAAAAGTGCCAAAAAAATATTATAACTAACAGGCCTTCATAATGCTGTGCTGATTTTAAAAATTCGCTAACTAATACACGCTTTTTTTTCTACAGCTTGGGCTAATAGTAATAGTACCTAGTAGACATGATAACGGTAACAAAAATTTGTAAAAAATAGTAAGTTTTAGCAAAATAAGACGTAGCCCCATGCTTTCTTTTTTAGTAGACATATGAATTGCTTGTGCTGTTTCATTTAATAAACATTGTCAGTAAATTTGAGCTTATCCCTTTAGATATATAGAGTTAGTGGACTCGTTATAGAGAGTATACATTTATAGATTTTTTATTCATTACAAAAAAAAAAACAATCAACATTATAATCGTATTCTAACACCACATATTCTTTTTATCACAAAATAATTGCATGTCTTAGATACTCAAATATTTATATATCAACAACAAACTGGTATCTAGTTACCGGATACATTTGCATTGTAAAAACATCATATTTTAGTTTAATATTTAATTTTTTGTCTACAACCGCGTAAACATTCTTTAAATTGATGCTTTTATCAAATTTTTCATTTCTAAGCATTATGTCGACTTTCTTAGGTTCAACACAAATCTGATAAAATCTTGCGTTATGACATATTCGAAGAATTTTAAAACAATCTTTTTCGAAACTTTAAAATTCACGTGTACAAGATGGTTTGCAATTTCGCCGGCTTATTCTTGTATAATCTGTCAGGATACAGACAAGCTGGGAGACATTGCATCCATAAAATATTATAAAACTGTTGGATTTAGGTCATAGTTATATGTTTCTCGTACTGGTCCACATTGTTTAAACTTCTGAGGTTCATGCGACGCAAACCGAGATATAAGTTTTATAGGCGAGCAGTTCGAGGTAAAAAATATCCTCTAAGGAGTACTTAAGATGAATTAGAAGAAAGGATAGGGTAAATGAAAACAAATAGTAGTAAATTTTGCACTTACAGAAAGGATAAACCAAAGATATAGCAGTTAAATAAATACAGGGCTGAAATAATAAAAATATGATCAAAAACTTTCAGTGTGTAGAAACATTGAAGTCAACAAAAAATTAATTCTACAAAAAAGAATTAAATAGAAAGAAGATTATAGAGAAGCATAAGAACCAGTGTCTTAGCTTACAAGGAAATATAAATGAGTTAGAATTTTGTTTAACTCTTATGCGGGCACGGTGGGACCAATGGACCCAAGACGTCACTTCTTTTATCAGAAACTGATAAAAAATATCTATTGAATTGTATCCATTAATGAATTTGTTTAGAAGTATGTTTCGTGTACATAGTCAGGAGCTATTCAAAATATTCATGATCATTTTTGAAACTAATGCGTCGAAATAATTTTGTTACTTAAAGTGACAACACGGGTCCGTCGGACTCTATTTGTGTTTATATCAAAGTTTAAATCTTTGTTACAAAATTTAATCTGCCCGGCAGGTAATAATTTTGATCAATCTTTTTACGATTGATCTAATTAAGTTTTATGATTTCAAAAATCCAATAATACAATCTTGGAAAGAGATGTTTACATTACAGGTATTAGCTACATGTATTCTGAATTTGTGCTACTACATGTGCTTGTAAAAAACTTAACTGGAAAGAGAAAGGCCTCAACATTAACGGTAGAAGATTAACAAATTTGAAGTTAGCAGACGACATAGTTTTGTTCTCGGATATATGTACAATGCTACATGAACTTCAGTTAGTGTGTTCCAGTGTGGGTCTTGAAATAAACATCTCCAAAACAAAATTCATGACAAACCCAGTACCTAGTGGAAATATCAATATTCAAGACAACAAAGTAGGGCTAGTGGAAAAATACATATACCTTGGACACGAAATAAACATCACACGAGACAACAAAACATGCGAACTAAGAAGAAGAATAAAACTAGCATGGGCGGCTTATGGAAAACTCAACGACATATTTAATAGCGATATACCAATTTCTTTAAAACGTAAAATATTTGACCAATGGGTGTTGCCTGTGATGACCTATGGTGCCGAAAGTTTGAAATTGACAGCTACAACTTCTAAAACGCTGCAAATAGCTCAGAGGAAAATGGAAAGGTCAATGCTGAGTGTATCGCTTCGTGATCGAGTTAGAAATAAAGATTTAAGACCGATGTAATTTACCGAATTGCCACACTAAAATGGAACTGGGAAGGACACGTTGCTCAAATCAGTTGAAAGGTAAACAAAGAGATTGTTTGAGAGGAGGCCGAGGTTACAAAAAAAAAGTAGAGGAAGACCCCCTATCAGTTGGACTGAAGATCTCAAGAAAATGTCAAGAAATTGGATGAAAAGTGTTCAAGATAGAGCACAATGGACAAAAATGAGGGAGGGCTATGTCCATCAGTAGACGCAAAGAGCTGGGTGATAATAATGATGTTCTAAATGAATACATTTATTCTAAATGAAGTAATAATAATTCTTGGAATGCAATAATATAGTTAGGTATACATATTTTAAAATAAACATTGCATCTGCTATCAATCGTTTGATCTCGATGTTAGTGTCGACAACTGATCTCCAAAGCTTATATCGAATTTCAGTGAAAGTAGAAAGTGCGTACATAATGTTCCGAAAACCATGGTCAGCTTCAGAGCTGCAAGAGATTATCAATAATTTTTGGGACTCCGATGATAAAGAATCTCCTGAAGTAGGTGGCACTAAAAGTGACTGAAAGTGAAATTGAAGATCATCTTTCGGAAGCAAGTGAACAGTATAATCAGCAAGTAGTATTAAATGAGGTAAAAGAAATAAATTAGACTTACTCACAATCAATTTAATTTTACTACCCAAGACGACCGGTTTTGCTTTCTAAAATTTGCAAAGCATCATCAGGTCAGTGGTACAAAGTAAATTAAATGCTGAAATTATAAAAAGCCCATATTAGGGTGTTGTCTTATAAGGATATAGATCAAAAAAGTTATAGATCAAAAAAGTTATAGTAATTATGTCAATATTACATGTTTGTGTTTATTAATATGCATAAAATTGCTTTAGCAGACAAAGTAACAACCCACAAATTGGTAAGAGAAAAAAATCTGTGGAATTGTAATAAATTAGAAATAAACAAAATACTACTTATATTCCGGTACAAGAGTTTTTATATAGTGATTGGTGATACATAGTTCTATGAATCACTATGTATAACTATGTATCACCAGTCACTATATAAAAATTCTTGTACCGGAATGTAAGTAGTATTTTGTTTATTTCTAGTTCATTCAAATTAAACAGATTTTTTCTCTTATTAATTTGTGGGTTGTTACTTTGTCTGCTAAAGCAATTTTATGCATATTAATAAACACAGACATGTAACATTGGCATAATTACTATAACTTTTTTGATCTATAACTTTTTTAATCTATATCCTTATAAGACAGCACCCTAATATGGGCTTTTTATAATTTCAGCATTTAATTTACTTTGTACCACTGACCTGATGATGCTTTGCAAATTTTAGAAAGCGAAACCGGTCGTCTTGGGTAGTAAAATTAAATTGATTGTGAGTAAGTCTAATTTATTTCTTTTACCTCTTTTAAAATGGACTCACACAAGCAACACTTAAGTCTAGTTAACCACTTCACCACATAAAAAACAAACAAAATAAAATATGGCATTTTTTCTTTACTAAGACAGGTTTACTTTGTCCACCAAACTAAACTATAGAACTAAAGTTTTATTTAGATTAATTAATTCACACACCCTAATTATAATTTCTTAAGTACTTCAACGTAAATGTATCCACATAAAAGAATGGTGTACGTATCCTCTTTGTGAACTCCCATATAAACACCTTAACTTTGAGTCTGTGGAGCATCGAGCAAAATTTATTATATCTCATAACAGATTAAGAACTCCGCTTTTATTACATAAAAATGACTTAACTAAATGTATACTCTCTCGACAAAAGATAACATTAAATTTTGACTGTTTATATGTTATATTTTCGTATACATATAGGAGTAGATACAAAGATAAGATAAAAATAAGATGTTACTTACCGGCACTAAAAATCGTCTAACCTCTGCTAAAGCATATGCAATCCTAGCGTGAGCTTCTGCCGGCGTAGCAAAAGCACTAATTTCAACATGGAGTTCTTCGCTTAGGTGTTGAAATTTAGGGTCCCCGCTAGCACGAAGCTCCTCTTCCTGTAAAAAAATTATATTAAAATAATAGTATAATATTTTGTCAAGTAATGTAGTAACTTGCTGATAGTGTTTTTGATGGTATATTGTTTTCGGTGTTTAAAGGCAGGTATTATTAAAGGCAATGACGTGTGTATGTCGTCACGACACATTATAAACAAATACCAATATCAAGAATTTTTCAATACACTATAAAGTGGACCACACTTACTGGAAATCAATATGGAGTAATAATGTTTAAACAAAGACAACTATATAATGGCAAAGAAAAAACAATATCTTAGATATTTATATCAACAGGTGAACATACGTACTTACTTACTTTACTTTATCGTGTTCGGACATATAATTCATAAAATTTCGGCCCAGTATCGGGCTACGTCGGTTCCATCTTTGTTGGCGAGCCACAAATCTATTAGGCTACATCGATGAGGCCAGTTTCTGCATGTAAGAAGATGTTCCATATTCTGTGTTTCTCCACAGTTACAGTTCACATCATCTTGGTCGATTTTTCCCCATTTTGCCATGTTTGATTTTACTGGAGCGACCCCCGTTCTTATCCTATTCATAGTTTTCCAAGTTTTAAAGTCTAGGGACTGGCCGGTCCATTGAACCTGAGGAAGAGAAAAATACTCAGGCGGTTCATCCTGCACTATTTCAAGGAAGCTTTTCCTAGATTTTAGTCGCTTTCGTGGTGTTCGAGCTTTGTATAGGGCATGCCGCTCGTCCGCGATCTGTTTAATTTTCTCTATGTGCTCTGCAACTCCTCTGCGTGTTGAGGGTTCTGCAAAACCCGCTGCTTTATATAGATTTGATAGTGGCGTTGATTTCAAGCACCCCGTTACTATCCTGCATGTCTCATTTAGCACAGTATTAACTTGTTTGGTGTGGGCAGATCTGCCCCAAAGGGGACACGCATATTCAGCAGTTGAGAAACACAGTGCCTGTGCAGTTGTTGTTAAAACGCCAGGACGTGCGCCCCATTTACTTCCCGTTAGCTTTCTTAGTATGCTGTTCCTAGTTGTTACTTTCTCTTTCGTTTTTATGCAATGTTGTCTATAAGTGAGGGACTGGTCCAGAGTTAACATACGTACTGGCTAACCGATATAAATAAAATTACAGATTTAGTCTACTTTTTGCGTAACTAAGTGTGTTTGGAAAAGTATTTAGTGCTAACTTAAACATTTTGTTGTTATTCTTTTTAATATTGTTAACGTATAACCTTATTTAGTTATTTATTTTAATTATTTATTTAATTATTAATCTTTTATAAATATTCCACGACCAAATTGACAATATTCATATATTTTATCAAATCTGAGCACCATTTGTCTACAATTACCCACACGGCCGTGGAAAATAATACATTTACTCCAAAATGCTCAAGTTAGAACTTTTAAAAGATTAATTTCTTGAAAATTATCTAATTTATTGCGTTTCTCAAAAGAGGTACGAACATAATTCTGTAAATTTCACATGATCGTCGTATTTAAGTAGTATTTTAACTCTCTGCGGCATAGATCAATAGTGACATCCCTGCCCGCAGCATAGATCAGAAACCCTTTTTCTATACGCTGATCACACTATACTCCTCAAGTCAGAACCACACGGAGAGCGTGGACAATTGTCTGTATTTAAAAGAGCGCAAAATTACTTAGACCGAGTTATTAGGTGGTGCAATAAATAGAGAGTGACCATAAATCCCTCTAAAACACAACTAATCTTATTCAAATCCTCCAATTGTCGCGATGTTTATGGCCGAATAACACTGTTAGGAGAGGACCTTATTCCAAGAAACGCAGTTTCCTATTTGAGAGTTCATTTTAGCAGGACTCTCAACTGAAAAACCGACATTCAAGATCCCCTCGACAGGGTGAGAAAGAGGGTTAAACTCCTGACAATGCTAGCCGATAAAATGGGCAGGATGCCATCTAAAACATTATTGCACACCTACAAAACCTTTGTAAGACCGATTATCGAATACAAGGCATGCGTCTACGCATCTCTTAACACCTACCAAATTAACACCATTATAGCCACCGAAACGAAAATCCTTAGATTTTACATGGGGAAGTGCAGGCATTAGCACATTAGCACACATGAATCAGGTAGCTAATCTGACACCTATTAAGGACAGAATCCTATTCCTCAGCAGGAGATATCCCAGGCTCGAACAACTAAGAAAAACAAACATTAAAGATGCCTTGCAATCGCCGAGGGTAAATACTCACCAGAGTTCCTAAAATAAAAGTTCCGTTCCCTCCAACAAAGCTTCTACACATTACTGGACACGAACTTCTTTATGAGTATTTTGATATTCTAGAATCATTCCCCATTAAATATCGCAGCATGCATGCCAAAAATGATGATTAAGAGCCATTCGTAGTATGGCTAGTAAGTACCTTCTTCGACTTGTTTGGCTTTCTTCACCAATAATTCTTCTTGTGCGCTTCATCACAACATCGTCCACACATAAACGCCACCTTCTGAACCCCAGCTTTTAAGCAATCCACTACATCTCCACAAGCATCAATCATCAAAAAAGGAGTACCCCTTCTTGGAAGAGGCGACAGCCTAAACAAAGTAATAACTCTGGATCCAATCTCTGCGGCATTAGAAGTAAGTTAGACCTCGTGGTGCAAGCACCAAAAGTTCAGCGTCGAATTGAAAAAGCTTTAAACTTTTTCAGCAACATTTAGAGCCTTTTTAAAAGGACAAAGTAAATTTTGAACATCAATTCATTACTATGCATAAGACTTGTCTATCGTCCTGATCCTAAATCAAAACAAGAGGATAAAGAGTGGTGTCAACCTGGATCTTCGGCTCCGAAACAAATTCGTGTCCAGAAATAGCCAAGAAAGTGTAATCGTAAGTTGTTTGGGATCCAAAGGAATTTTGTTTGTGGATTACTTGCAAACTCGTAAACCAATAAATTCTGAATATTCGTGCAACTTTATGACCAGATGAAGAAAATTGGTGAAAAAAAGAAAATTTTTCCGATTTGCAAAAGAAAAAAAAATCCTTTTTCACCAGGACTTTAATTCATGGCTAAAATCCATGAATTAAAGTTCGAATTGTTGGAGTATTTACCGTATTTATCAGATTTGATCCATATCAACTTTGTTTTAATACCTAAAAAAATTCATGCGTCGGAATGTGAATTCATGCGTGTTTTATAAAAAAAGTTTTCGCCATCATTTATAGGAGTCAGATGAGTTGTCCATTTCATTTTATAAACACCATGACAACTAACCTCAATTAGTGTAGGATACAAAATAATTTTTATTCAGTAATTTGTACTAATTTTGTTTATTGTAGCACCCTAATGCTGCAAATAAAGATTTGCGAAAGCTTGGTAGACTAAAAAGAGTATTTCTTGGTCCTATCTTCTGCTGCATACCCAAATAGTTGTGTTTGTAGTCTAACTTATCAGCGTTGATTACAAGCGTTTATCGCATTTTCAGTATATATATATATATATATATATATATATATATATATATATATATATATATATATATATATATATATATGCGTGTATATTGTAGAGATATGCACTCTCGGTTACCATATAAACCGCATCCAGTAATTGGAAAACATGCAATTAATAATACAGAGTACATGAGTGGTGCGTCGCAATTTCAGTGTGGTTATATTATTAATTTACGTTAGGATGAAGGTAAAGGACTATCTAAAATATTAACTCTCCTAAATCAAAGCTAGAACGAGCGCTTTAAACATATTGCACGAATCGTAGTAGATAAATATTTACATTCTGTTCCAATTACAAAAAGCTCATACTTCTGTAGTATCAAAGTTACTTTAATTAATTATTAATATTCTTTACTTGTTTGTTTGAATTAACTTAATTAATCCAAACCGTTTGAGTAACCATTACGATACATATATAGTTCACAACATATTAGTTTAAGATTTTAAAATAAAAGAAAATGAAAATCTAAATTTTATTATCTTTCTCCATCCGGTGGCAGCTATCCTAACTCCATTTTCGCAGTTTTTGCATTATGGGTCATACCATTAATAATCTCCTTCACATATGCGTTTTACCTAATCAGTTTATTTAACCTTTCTCTTCTAATACTTTCGGGAACATGTTTGTGAAGATAAAATTTAGTGAATAATTTTAGTCTATAGTGGAAGTCACAGTTGGAATGTAGTTCAGGTAAGATAGGCAATGTATTTTTTATGGAAGAACGGCGGACCACGTTGCCGGTTTGCCCCGAGCGGTGTATCAGGACCGGATTTAAGAATCATAGCACTTGAATATACGCGCGCACAACAAATGCCTGCAGTTATATAAAAGACTATTATTATGATAAAAAAAGTAAAATATAACTCGATTGCTTATCTATATTTATCAATTTTCAATAGCTTCCAGTGTAAACACATTCCTTGGGAAATAAAGATCATTATAAAGTCATTATGAGAAGCGAATCAGTTTTAATCCCCATTGTCCATGTAAAGCAAACATATCTCTTTGTCGATTTGGATACTGATCATTAGACCAAAAACTTTTTGGCAAAAACTATGAAAGCTTAATTCTATTTCATTTTCGCAAGCTCATGAAAATACTTACATCATGTATCTGTCGTGAATTTTAAACATGATATGACTCTTAGTGTACAAGTAAAACTTGTGGTGTTAAATGTATTGGACTATCATCTGAACTTAAAAAATGGTGACAGCTTGACTATTACTGTGGAAAAAGTTTCGAAAATGTACGGTGTAAGTGTTCGCAGAGTTTATGACACTCGTGAAGGGGTCCAGCAAGGCGAACTAAAATTGGCACAAAAAGGAAAGAAAAATATTTTCCAGTTTAATTCACGTAAGAATACTTACGATGTATCATGCAGAAAATCCCTTGAAAACTATCTTATATTCAAGTATAAAAATTTGTAGTACGTCCCTGGGCCATGTATTAAATATTTCCCATTTACATTGTGAGGTAAAAGAAGAAAAAATTCCAAAATATGGTTTTATTGATTTGTACGTGTTAGTTTTAAACTAATAATGTTTCAAAGTTATTTTGCGATATTGTTTGAACGGTTTGACGAGAATTTTGGGTTAGCGGGGAAGAGAAACGGTAGGAGCCGGTAAGCCGGTATACAACATCGAAGGTCGGAGTGAAAATCAAGTTTTAAGTTGGAAGATTTGGTCAAACAGGATACACGTCGTTATGTAGTTTGCAGAAGCCGGCAAATTTGTCGAAGAAAAAGTGATTTTTACTCAAAGTAATGTATCAACTCTGAACGAGTAATCACTTTTTTTTTGTTGTTTGCTATATCTCATATGAGAGATTTAAAATGGCGTTTTACAACAGTTGTGAAGATAACCTCATGTTGCCATTGTGTTGTACCTGTTCCAGTCTTTAAACGAGACGAGTTTTCCAAGGTTTGTGTTCCAGCCAGTGCTAGCTTCCACCCTCATTTTGTTATCCCTGGTCGTCATCCCAGTTCTACCCCCAGAAATTTTAGTAGGTCGAGTTTCCAACCACAAAAATGTTAAGAAAAGTAACTTCAGTGAAATCAAGGTAAATTTTTTGTTTTAAATTTTAAAGTAAAAATAGACATTTTTTTAATATAAATAATAATTGCTTTCATACAATTTAAAACTATTGTAATAATTAAAGTTATATATCTTAGGGCGTTTTTAGCTGTCATTTTAATTGCTCTGTTTTAAATTTAATGTTGACATATGAGATTTAGCTTTATTATTTTTGACATTAGTTGTTTTGTTTTTAGAAGGTTAACCTCTATACATGGTTTCACTTAAAAAGTTAATTCTTTATCTGTAATAAGTTTTGTAGCATCTTGTAAACGGATTTTGTAAACAAAAAGGACATGTAAATTTTTCTTTGTTATTTTTATATTTACTTTTGTGACTATTAATATAGTGTTTATGTATTATCTGATTGTGACAGTAATAAATGTTTAATTTATTTGTCTGAACCATTTTGTCTATTTATTTTAGAAAAGTCTCCTAACCCCTTTTGTGTTTCTTTTTTAGGAAGAAAGAGCCCTTTTCCTTTATCCAGCAAGACAAGGATCTTTCGAAGCGGCGTCCTTATTTTAAATAGCTAGAGGTCCTTCTTGTTTTGTTTGTCCGTTTGTTCCAGGAGATTCATGTAAGTACCCATTTGTTTTATTTTTTTGTATTTGACCCAATCCAACCCCCTTTCCATTCACTTATCCACGATCCAGCTACTCCAAATAAACCCCGAGAGCCGTTCGCACAGTTTCGTTTATTTTGCTTGCCCTATCTCTGCTCCAATAGTTTCTGTCCCCAATTTTCAACCCCCTATAATAATACCCTATGTGCTAGGCAAAATATTTCGTTACGACGAGAGGAGTGGAATCTCCAACAAGGAAAATTGTCAATGATTTTATTTGTGGAAAACATACCACCAACCGTCGACAGCATAATAAACAGAGTGAAGGATGATGAATTTCTACCTGCTTTTTCAAAAACCACATTTCGTAGGCTACTAAATGACATGGGTTTTAAATATGGTAACTGACGTTGAGATTTAATAATGATGGAAAAAAAAAGATACCATATCCTGAAGACACAAGTACCTCTAAAAAATAAAAACATTAAGAAAGAAGGATAATGTAAACCTAAATGGATGAACACAATGATCAAGAATCCACGAGATGTCTTCATAAAAGGGCTCTCTACTGGACTGAAAGATCCAACCCAAAGAGGTTCTTGGTTTGTTCTTCTTCACGCTGAAAGAAGAAATGATTTTATGGCATGTTCCAAAACGTTGTCGTTGGATAACGCGTCATATCACTCCTGCAAATTTGATTTCCCGAAAAAATTGTGGAACAAAAGGCAAATCAAGGATTGGCTAATCGAAAAAATCGAAACATTTTCTTCGAGGCAGTTTACTTAAAAATGAATTACTGGATACTGCGGCCGCATGTAGAGACTAGTACGACAAAATTGAAACAATTGCGGAAAAATATGGCGTTGAGACTACCGCCTTACTATTGCGAGCTGAACCCGATTGAGATGGTGTGGAGTCAAGTGAAAACGTACATGACTTCAAACAACGTCGATGTTAAAGAAAATAGTTAGAACGGTTAATAAAAGAAGCTTACCAACGTGTATCCAAAGAGCAGTGGCCTAATTATGTGAACCACGTCAAGATAGTAAAAGAAAACATTTTTAAAATTAATATTAAGAAAAAGAAGGTACAATAAATACCAACAGTATCCTACTATAAATAGAGATATGCAATATTTTGTGCAGTATAAAATTGTAGGTTTTGCTTTTCTATATGTATGTATATATGTAGTTTTCAATATATTTGAAAAAAAAGGTATTTTTTAAATTAAGCATTTTAAACCAGGCAAATTTTTAGAACATACTATAAGTACATTAACAAAGTGAATAATAAAGTAATAAGTATTATTTTTAATTAGGGTGCTAATTGGGGGATGATTTTTACTTTTTTGTCGCTGAAAAAAAAATACGGACTAACCTTATTTTTTTCTTAACTCCCTTAAAATTAGAGAGTTTCACTCAGAACATTACAAATATATCTTAAACAAATTAATTGTTATAAACTTTGTATAATTATACACAAAAACCTAATATTACCATATTTATTTATACTTATACAAAGTCTATAAAAATTAATGGCTTAAAATATATTTATAATGTTGTCATTGTTGTAATTTTTGAGTCAATAAAAGTAACTGTAAAAATAGTAGGCATAATTCAAGAAAAGTTAACATGTACAGCTTTGACTTTCAAATAAAAACTTAATTTTTTTATAAAATTTATTGTTAAAAAATATTAATAACTATAATACATGAAGATACTATCATTTTGTAGCTTTTTCTACTAATAATAATAAAAAGGAAAATTTTTCAAAATAAATAATTATTTTAAATTGTTTAAACAAATTACTAGGTTAAATAAAAAATTCATAAATTGACTAATTAAATTTTTTATGATCTATGAAATGAGATATCCCGAATTAAAAAAAAAACCTAAATATTCGTTCAACAGAACGGGAGATAACAAGATAAGGCGTTCTCAAACCTGAGAGACTGATCTAGACGACGCCTAACATTTGGCTCCCAAAGAAAGTTGTGTTTTATTGTTCTACATTGGCTTCCAACTTTCGGAGTAGAGTAAAGTAGTAGAGTAGAGTATTTATTTAACTACATAACAAATACAAATATTGTTTGTAGCAAGCCAAAAAAATACATAGTATATAAAAAAAGAATATGAAACGTAACTTAAATATATACAAACAAACACATATTAAACAGAAACAGATTTATGGCAAAGTTACGGTAAACAGTTGAGTGAATGTTCTGAAATGAGTCATATATTCTTCTGGGCAATAAAAACAATGTTTTAGAAGATATTTTTTTATAACTTTATCGAAACTATTACAGCTTAGCTGTTTAATACTTTTTGGTAAAATACTATAATAGTTATAATTAAGGCAATTTTTTTCTGAAAGGCTTAATCTACAGCAATTTGTTCGTAGGTAGTGACAGTTTCGCGTATTATGAACGTGGAAATCAGACTGCTTTATTAAATGAGCACGTTTTCTGTGAATTTCAGTTAGAACATGAAATATTAACAGAGTAGGTAGCGGCACAATTTTGTATTTGATAAAGAAAGGTCGGCAATGTTCTAGATAACTAACCCCTGCTAAAATCCTGATAGCGTTCATTTGCATTCTAAAAATTTGAAATGCATTTATTGAATTGTCCCATATAATTACCCCATAGTTTAGGTGAGAGTGGAATAAAGATAAATATGTAATTTTAATGTTTCAAAGTTGACAACCCTTGCTAGTTGACGAATAAGAAATAATGAACTTGATAGCTTTTTCTTAAGTTGTGAGATATGAGCCTACCAGTTCAGTCGATTATCTATGGTTATTCCAAATAGTTTAACAGTCTTTTGTTATCTAGATCATCGCGTTAATTACTTGCAGATACAACCAAATTTTGCGTTTTCTCAGAGTTAAGTTTAGTTTGTTTGCAGCAAACCATGAGTTAGATTTAGTAAAAACTCCCTCATGAGACATTTTTAAATCATCAATATTTTTTCTTGATATAACATACGTCGTATCATCTGCGAATTGTATGGATTTGTACAGAAATATGAATTAAGGCAAATCGTTGACATAGATAATAAAAAAAAGAAGCCCTAAGACCGAACCTTGTGGGACTCCATGTTTTACGGATAGAAAATCGTAGAGATGACCTTTAGACACTACCGCCTGGTGTCTGCCACATAAATAAGAAGTTATGAGCTTAAGACGGATACCTCTGATTCCTTAATATTTTAATTTGTGAAGCAAAATGTGTTGTGAATGCAAAAGCCTTTCATAAGTTGCAAATAGAAATTGCTATGCGATTGCCGCCTTCAAGACCCTCAATCACCTCGCTCACAACATTAAGTGCCGCGTTTGTAGTAGAACGAACAGGTCTGAATCCATACTGTAAGTTGCTAAAGTAATTATTTGACTCAAAACAGTAATAAAATTGTTGTTTGAGAACCTTTTCAATCACTTTCCCAAAAGTAGAAACAATGCTTATGGGTCTGTAATTGTCAGTGTTTGAGGAATCACCTTTTTTGTAGATAGGTAGTACCTACTTTTGGGTATTTTAGTACTTCTGGAAATACTCCAGTTGATAGAATTAAATTAATAAGATGAGTGAAAGGTGCTAAATCTATTTGGTAAGTTTCTTTTAAAATTTTGCTATTAAGTAGGTAGTATATTGTCATCCATTGGCACCAACTCTTTCTGATGGGTCGTTCTATGGTTACAATCATTACGAACTCTCATTTTTAAGAATTTTATATGCTTTTTCAGTATAATTGTATTAATTTCCCATATAGTTTACTAACCTTTAACTTTAGTATTTAAAATCAAATAGTGATCTAACATTGTTAATATATTGTTTATAACTAAAAATGACGTTTATTCTTTTGTATATTTTATCAAAATCAGTTAGTCGATACCTGTGTATTTATAGTATCATAAAAAAACTTTTTTTTCCAATTTGTGTCGTCTAGAAAGACTACGTCTAAATATTATTCAAAAAGAGAAAATAGGTTATCATAAGTAAATTATCAAAGCTTTCTTTGTCTTAGAGTAATGGCTATTTGAAAAACATTTCTAAAAAAATTATCATTTCCTACATAAATAAGAAAATAATGGTTTAGTAATAGTAGTTATTGTAGTTAGCAATTGTCTTCATACAAATAAGATAAAATTAACTTCTGATAATGACTAAAACGTTCTAAGTAATTATTAACTTCGAAAGTTTTCTTGCAAAGACAAAGAAACAAAAAAGTACCGCAAAAGTTGTTTTAAATTATTTTTGATTACCTTCGCTTTTAAACGCAGTGTACATTTTATAATGAAAGTCCCTTCCGAACGCCGGAAATATTGCCAGATAATAAAGATTCCTTTAGGCAAACTTGGATAACAGAACAAAAACCATCACGTTATACTCAAATTTCCATTAGGCTGATTCCGCATCGACGACTCGACTCGAATTGAAACAGCTGAAACTTTGCCACAGACACAGGATTTGGTATTCATCAAAGGCGTTGAAATGATAATATTTTTCTGACAAAGCGTTCATGCATTCGTGTTAATTCCTACTCTTTCAAATTAATCTCATGACTACTTAGTTTGGAAAAGTATCTCATGGGCTTGACAGCTTGACACATGGCTTGATGCTTATTTTTTCATGGAATCTTGCGTTCTATCGTCGAATTCCTATATCTGATACTTTAAATAAAATAAATAAACGCACCATAAACGTTTATCATCAAAATACACTTCTCCAAGAAATTAACGCACCACTTTAAAATATTAAAATATTTTATTAGCGTTAATAAAAATTTCCACTATAATGTTATATTTTGCAAGCCCCTTGTACACGCTATTCGTACACTCTATATTTATTGACTGTGTTTTATCGCTATAGTTTTTTTTTGGAACAAAACAAAAAGAAGCAAAAAATGTACTAATTCTATAAATATACTAATTTCCAATTGTTCACGAATTTTATTCGGCTACTGTTTAATTGTTGATTATTGTTAATTGTGTTTATTATGGAGCGTCAATCACGTCAATCATTTAACCCGAGATGAATGTGCCCAAGCAGTGATACTATCGGAAGAAGGTTGGAGTTACCGAAGAATTGGTCGTCGGTTTAATGTGCCCACACATCCGTCTCATGGGTGTTAGAAAGATTCCTCAAAACAGGGGATCATACTCGCAGACCAGGGCATGGACGAAACCGGGTAACTACCCCTATTCAAGATCGATTTTTAACAATTTCTGCTCTTCGACAACCTTTTGTAACACATTGAAGTCTACAAATTCAGTTTCGAGACGTGCATGCTATACAAATTAGTACTGAAACTGTTCGCCAGCGACTTTGGGAATAAAACTTAACACCTAGGATTGCAGCCCGAGGTCCTCTATTAACTGCAGAGCATCGAAGGGGGAGACTACATTTTGCCAGAGAACACGTTAATTGGTTAGATGCTGACTGGGAACGAGTGCTATTTACTAATGAATCCCGATTTTGTTTGTACAATAATGAAAGATGTTTTCGTGTGTTGCGACGACCCAACGAACGATATGCTCAGTGTAACTTCTCACACACCACATTTTTTGGTGGAGGATCCGTTATGGTGTGGGGTGATATTTCTGTGACCGCACGTACGGACATAGTGGCCATACAAAATAGAACTGTTACAGCTGAAAGGTACATATTGGAGATCCTGGAGCAACATGTAGTACCATTCGCTCCTTCTATCGGTGAAAATTTCTTACTAATGCAAAATAATGCCAGACCTCAAGCTGCATAGATCGTCAGAAATTATCTAGAAGAGGTAAAAATTAACACTATGGAATGACCAGCACATAGTCGGGATTTAAATCCGATTGTAAATATCTGGGAAACAACTTACAGGAAGTGGGAGAGAGGCTGATCCAGATTTGGAGAGAACTAGACCAAAATGAAATTCGGCAATTAATTTTAAGTATGGGCCAACGATGTGAGGCTGTTATACGTAGTAGAGGTGGTAACACTCGTTATTAAGACTTTTTTCATCTTTTAGTTTACTTTTCTTATTATTATTTTTTTAGAATTTTCCGTTTTATTTTTTTTTCTCCTGTACTTTAACATTTTCTAATGATTAGACAAATTGTTATAATTACTAATAAAATGTAGAATAAATTTGGTGTTTTATTTTTTATTCTTTGCCTGTTTGTAAATAAAATTGATTTATTGAAGTGGTGCGTTAGTTTCTTGGAGAAGTGTATGTGGTTATCGATGTAAGTTGGCGACCGTCATGGCGACAATACGTTTCTCTGTTTTGTCCTGCACGTATTATGTTTGCAACATAAAGTTACAATCTATCGAGGTCATCACGTGACTAGAAACGACCTCAATATGGCCGAAGATATTGTTATGATCGTTGTGTCAGATCGTGTATTATTGATCTAATTTTTTATCCATTCTCGTATTTACTAGGTTTCCTTGTTGCTTCAAAAATAGTTTGGTGCCCAAAAGTTTTTTCTCTTACGAGTATTTACCTCACTCGCGAATCTCTTATAGTCTAGCTCTGTCGAACCCCGACCAAGACACCTCTACCAAACTGAAGCCCATACCGTAGTAACCTTATTTGTGTAACCGTGTTGCCAACGATCAGAGCATTTTCCATCTTCTGTTAAGCACATTTCTTCACAGCCTACCAGTGGCATTTATTACGCTACACTTTTAATCAATGTGCATCTTGTATTCTTACGTTTTAATCAATTTGTCTACTACATTTTTTATACATGCTCAGTTAGTGAATTTGGCCTACATTACATGATTTTTTAATAGCTACCCAATGGCAACCCCTTTGATTTTGATTGAATAAATCATAGTTTATTAAAAATGTGTTGCACTTTTTTAGATTATGTTTAAATCTTCTCAATAACTAATCATAATTGTATCATATTGTTTTAATATTATTGAATCCGGCCCTGATCCCACCGCCATATTGGTTTAATCGTTAACCACACTTTCTGACGCTGTTTTTGATATACACGTTAATTATGCTCATAGCTTTTCTCGATGAATTTGCAGGTACTGGTATTTGGAACCGCTCCCTTAAGTTTTTCAGCCAGGATTTTTTCTTTCTGCTCAAACCTTTTTTACCTTTATTACTGTCTTCCACTATAAACTGTACTAGACTGTACTTACCACTACGAAACACATGGCTCAGATATGACGCTTTCTTCCTTTTATCAGTTGTTAACAATATTCTTTTTTTGCCCATTCTTGTCAATACATCCGTATTGGTCCCTCTTCCTATCCAAGTTATTCTTAGTAAGCGTCAATACAAAGCGCCACATTTCTAAAGGCTTTAAGTTTTTTGTTAGTTGCTGCTATTAACGTCCACTTCTCTACTTAGTAGAGAGTACATAACATTTCATGACACACCTTCGGATGCTAACGCTTAGGTTGCTGTTATCTCTACCTCAGGGTGCCATTTATCATTTACTGTGTACCCCAGATGTACTCTTTCAATATTTTCAGTTTCAATGTGCTGGTCGATATTTTGAATGTTCTTTTTACTAATCACCATAAACGCTATAAGATGGTAAAATCTGCACTAGGCTAGATTCTTAAGTGGAATTGGGTACTTAAAAGTACCATTGTAGGTAAGTCCATTGGCAAACCTGTTCGCGTTAGAGATAACAATAAAATATATATCAAAAGTCCTTATTTATTGACATACAGTTGAGTTCTTGTGCTAAAAACATCGGAAAAACGCCAAAACAATTGGATTTTTTTGATTTTGAGTATGTTCCAGAGCAAAAATGGCAAATCTAACTACACTATTCAAAAGAACGAAAAAAACTACACTACAAAACTAATTATTTAGAAGTTTGCCAAAAATTATCTACAAAACCTAAAATTTTTCTGAAAAATTCAAATATTTGTCGCAACCTCAATTTCGCCAAAAAAAATCGTGAGTTTTGTGCATTAAAATGTATGTTCATGAATTTTTTTAGATAAAAAAAACGTCACTCAGGAAAACATTTTTTGCGTAGAGATCCCCTGGCGTCATCTAGGAATCTAAAAATTTGGCTAAAGGGGTTTCTAAATATTTACTTTCGAGTATTTAATCCCAAATAAGAATTCAGCTAAGTGCAGATTTTATAGCCTATTATAGCCTATAATAGCCTTTAATTTTGTGTCTGTTAATCGTAATTCCAAATTGGTTTCCTGCAGTATTTATTTTAGCGAGCATCATCTGTAAATCTTTTATGTCATCGCCAGTATAACAGTATAATCTGCCTGTCCAACATTAATTATTCATGCCTTTATTTTCATTGTACTCTTCCAGTGTAATTAGGCCTATTTTAATACTTTTATCTCTAATATATATGTCCCCTAAATTAAAAAAGTCTTCATTGTAAAATGTTTAATACATTAATAACAAAAGTATTTGGCTATAATAATTTTTTGACGTGACAACGTCTTAAATTAGGTTGTGGCTCGGAGTCATTCATGAAAAAGTGTAACGCCCGCTCACGTTTGTTACAGTGAGTCACCGAACGAGAGAAAGGCCCGCCGGACCGGCGAATGCCTTGCGTCTCTCTCCCACTCAAACATGATCGGTCCGCTGCGCGCGCAGCACTAGAGAAGTAGGCGCGTTGAATCGGTGCGTGCTTCCGTGCTTGTGTCTCTGTCAGTGTTGTTCCGTCTACCGATTTTTCGGTAGATCTACCGAATTTGATTCCTATCTACCGATCTACCGAACTGCCCCTTGAATCTACCTAATTTTAAAACAAATATCACAATGACTTGAAAATAAATTCGGATAATACAATTTATCTTTTTATTTCTGTTACCATCAAAAAACTTTTCAGTGTAACCTAATACTTGGTATTTTTAATACGTTTGTATTAAAATTCATTTGATACTTCCCTATAGTGTTTAAAAATATATTTGCAAAGATGCAAAGAAAGCGAAATACCCCGAGATTCAAGTTCGTAATTTTATACCCAATAATAACATATTGTATAAACATCATTCCGTAATCATAATCATTCACACACGTCTCTTCAATTCTCAAAGAATCTCAAGTATTAAGTGATAAATTATTAGCTAAATGACGGTGTGTGTGCTGTCGGTTTTCTTTGACTGCCGACTTAATCCATTAGCAGATAATGGTTGTTACATCTATTTGAACCAGAACGTTTTACCTTTCTGTAAATATTATGACCTATAACTATTTCTCAAAATATTATTAAACCTTATTTGTATCATAATAGCTGATATGAGCATTTGGTCCCAATAATTTGATTCTTTATTTATTAAACAAAATTCAATGAATTATGGTTATTTCTAATAATTAGTTCAGCATAATTATTTAAGGTCTTTAACTTTTGAACCATTAAGTCGCCACCATAATGGGAAACTTTTCTATTTTTAGTTTTATGGAAAAAAGTTATTCTTTCTAAAAAGTTCTGAATGATCTAAAACTTAGAATACAATCATCAGATATTAAATTTTTTTAGTAATATAGGCAGTTTATCAAAAAATATGAATTTTATGTTCATATTTTTTGACAAACCTCGTGTATATGGCTCAAAAAATTTAATTGATGATTGATTTTAGGTTTTAGGTCATAAAACTAAAAAAAAATTCCATTATGGTATTCACTTAATTGGACGCACTGTATTATAATATATATATATATATATATATATATATATATATATATATATATATATATATATATATATATATATAAGCTCCACGGAACATCACTGGTCTCTGTCTTTCTCGAGCGTTCTTGGCGTTCAAGACACATTACAGCAGAAACACTTCCTTTCATTTCATATTTCTCCTATCATCGTCCTATCCTCAACAAAATCACTCAAATAGAAATTAGTTGAGTTTAAGTTTACATGTACAATGTTTTAGTAAACAAAATATATTTCTATAGTTAAAATTTGTGCAATTCTTATTTTCATTCAATTCCTTGTTCCTATTGTGCAATTTAATAATATTCATATCAATAAATATTCTACCGAGAAAAAGACGTTGTCACGTAAAATCTTCGCCCGTAAAACCGACTTTACAGGCAACCGATATTTTTTTGGTAAAATCATACGTTCAACCAAAAAATTATAATGAGGACGTTTAGCGCTCTACCATTAGCAAAAAAATATGTCACGTCATTTTAAATGGTAAACACGACCGTTTAGATGTTTTTCCTAGAATAATTTGACGGGCCCTTGTAAATATAGTCATAAATCACCCTTTACGCCTTTGCTTTTCACGCTTTGTCGTATAATGCCCTTATTTTGGGTGATAGATTCTAGATTCTCATAAATTTAACCCGGTTAAAAGGTTTCGCATAAAATCGCTGAAAAGTTAAATCAATTTCATGGAAAAATATGAATTTTATTTTTCGTCCGACGTTGATTTAGAATCAATTACGTAAATTCTACTGTTATGACGTATGCTCATATACAACTGGTAGAATTAAACGGCCATTTGTTCAACAAATTAGGATGGCGATCTTACTACCATTTAGAGGGTACTAAATCATGTAATTATTTCAAAATCGAAGGACCACCCACTAACGTGGGAAATAAGCATTTTAAACAATACGTAATTTAATGATTGAATGTTACTAGAACTATAATTATCACTTTAACTAAGGATGTTCTCTTCAAGATTAATATAATTAATTAAAGCGTTTAGCTTTTAACTATAAGCTATGGAATAATAACTAGGTAACAACTTAACTAAGCGACAGTTAAAATTCTGAACCAAGAATGCGTGTATGCGATACTAACTAATATGTGACAGTGAATGGTACGCGTGAGTTATACAAACTATGACCAAGGAATACGTCGACCCACTTGGTCGAATACTACAACAATACTAAATACTTAAAATTCTGATTGCAATGCCTAACTTTTGCCAAGGAGTTTGCGGGGGACAACTTCGAGATTTCTATACAGAAGTAGGTAAAAAACAACTTTTGAATGCTTTTAATATTTGTACATCCAAAGAATTATTCTCATCACATGTTCCCTCAAAAAAAAAAGGTTAAGTTATGCAATGATGGAATTTACAAATGAAAACTTCTTAATATGATTATAACTTATTGTCTTATGAGTTAATATATAGAATATTTTATAATGTGTACGTGTGTTTACTAAAAAATAAATATTTTTATACTCGGTCAAAGTTTCTTTTCATTTCACTAACCTATGATAATCAGTGAAATTGTATTTCACATAAATTATGAACAACTTAGAAATTAGAGGCATTTGAACTGTGGATGTATCGCAGAATCCTGAGAATATCATGGACCGAGAGAGTCACAAATGTCGAGGTCTTGAGAAGAATGAATAAAGAAAAAGAAGTCATATTTACGATCAAAAAACGAAAACTGAAATACTTGGGACACATTACAAGAGGCGAAAGATATGAACTGCTTCGAATAATTATGCAAGGGAAAATAGCAGGAAAAAGGTTCATAGGAAGAAGACGAAACTCCTGGCTAAAGAATCTACGGGAATGGTATAGCTGTAGCAACAACGAATTGTTTCGGTCAGCAGTTTCGAAAATACGTATAGCCCTGATGATCGCCAACCTTCGGAACGAAGATGGCACTTGAAGAAGAAGATGAATAACTTTACAGTTTCGCCTTTAATAGTTACCACAAATAAAACATTTTATACAACGTTAAAAAATATACTCATACGTTACTCCCAAAATATAGCTTGGTTTGAATTTGCTGTACTTTTAAAATTTACTATATTATTTTGGTTCTGCTTCCCGACGAACTAGAACACCTGTAAAGGACTACCAAACAAAAAGAAGAGAAGAAAACGGGATACACAGAAGAAAGAAACAAATTTACTTATATAAGGAAGTTTAATGAATAGCAATTCTTAACAGAGACAATGAATTCAGAGCATTTTATAAGAATGTTAACATTGACAGAAAAGAATTCAAGGCAATTACAAACTAATACAGAAGTCTGAATGGTGCCTTATTGACAACAAGGAAAAATGTATTAAATCAATTGGTAAAATACTTTAACTGGGTACTGAATATAGAGGAAGAAAAAGAAAACCTGAAATAAAAAAATAAAATGCTTAAAAAAAAGTATTAAGGCGAATCAATGGAGCAATAACACAGCTAGAAAAGCGCTTTTTAATAGCCCCATTGGTCAGAGAAAAAGAGGAAATCTCAGAACAAGGTTCCTTGGAGAAAGACGACGATGGATGAGGACGACTGGAGAAAAATCCTTGGACCTATACAGAGTTGTAAAGACATAATTATTATCATTGGCTCTACAACCCTGTGTGGGTCTTGGCCTATTCAAGAATTAGTCTCCATTTCCACCTATCTTTCGCTCTGGCTTTCCAATTTCTGATCCCTAGATTCCTCAAGTCATCTTCGACTTGAGTTTTAAATGCCCTGCCTCTCTTCCTGGTTCCTACTGGCTCTTGTTATAATATCTGTCTTTGGGGGTCTCCAGTGTCCATTCTTTCAATGTGTTCTAGCCACCTTAGTTCATTAATTTTAATAGACCGGACGATGTTGCATTTTTCATAACATTGATACAACTCAAAATTGTAGCGCCTGCGCCATATCCCGCTTTCTTGTACTCTTCCGTATATGTGCCTAAGTATTCTTCTTTTAAAGCGGCCCAACAGGTTTAATAAGAGTTTCATATATTAGTATCTTGGTTTTTCTGCTAATTATGTGTGATGTTAAGAGCTGCTTTAGTCCAAAGTAAGCTCTGTTTGCCAGGTATATTCTTCTCTTAATTTCTACGCTTACTAGGTTGCTGTTATTTAGTTGTGTTCCAAGATATATAAACTCCGAGACCCCTTCGAATGTGTGTGCTTCTGTCACCAGATCTTGTGGTGCCGCTATTTGTGTGCTGTTCGCGACCTTCATGTATTTTGTTTTGGATACGTTGACCTGCAGTCCCATTGTCATCGCGGCTTTTTCTAATGTTCCAAAAGCCTGTATCAGGTCTCTTTTTGTCCGTGTTCCTATGTCAATATCATCTGCGTAGGTCAATATCTGTACACTTTTATTGATGATCGTACCTCTGGTTGTTATACCCGATTTCTCTATGGCTATTTTGTACCTTGACTTTGCACTCAACTTTCGAAATAGTTGCATTTACCAATGTTATTAGATGCGACGGAATATCTAGTTCTGTCATGGCATTATAAAGTGCGCTTCTGTCTACACTGTCATAAGCGCTTTCACAATCTATGAAGAGGTGGTGGGTATCGATTCCATATTCATATGTCTTTTCTAAGGTTTGTCTGAGAAGGAAAATCTGATCAATTTTTGACCTTTTTTTTTCGGACTCCACATTGGTATTTGCCTATTTTTTCCTCAGTAAAACGATCATAAAGTATATAAGCCAGTACTTTGTAAGCCGTATTTAAGAGGGTAATGCCTCGATAGTTGTCACATATTAGTGGATCCCCTTTCTTGTGAATAGGTATTATAAGACCTACATTCCAACTGTCTGGGAGTTTTCCTTCTCTCCAAATGGATGCAACAAGTTTTATTAGGTATTTTTTTAGCGCGTTGGCTCCATACTTGAACAGCTCAGGGAGTATACCATCTTCTCCACGGAATTTCTTGTTTTTTAACCTTTTTATTGCCTTGGCAACTTCTTTTTCTGTTGGTATATTATTTTTCTCCCTCTCATCGTCTACGTCTCCACTGTGATCATTTATGTCAGTCACTTCTGGGTTGCCTATATTTAATTTTTTAGGCCTTTCTAGTTCCTGTAGCTGGTTTTCTAAATGTCGTTTTTCATTTTGTTTTAGTATCTTTTTCTCTGCTTGTCTCATCTGTTTGTACTCCTTTTGATTTTGTCTTGATTCTTTTTTTGAGTTGAAATTTTCTAACTATCTCAGGGTTTCGTAGTCTGTCCACCTCGAATTTATCTTCTTAGCTTCCTTTACCTTTTTTGCGTTAGAGATTCGTGCCCTTAGTTTAGCCTGTACGAAGTAGAGATCAGAGTCAATGTTTGCTCCACGTCTGGTACGTACATTCATAACATCTCTATAATGTCTTGCGTCCACAACAAAATGGTCAGTTTAATTGATTGTAAAGACATAATGTTATTCTGATGTTATTAATAATATACATTACAAAATTTACGAACTCATCATCATCAGTTGGCGCTACAGACCCTTTTGGCCTACCTCAAAACATTTTTTAATCCTACCCTCTCTGTCTTCTCCATCCCCTTACTCCAATCTCTCTTACATCGTCCTACACATCGTCCAGATACCTACGTTTATCTTGCCCCCTTTTTCTCCTTCTTTCAATCAGCCTATATTTAGTATGATTATTTTCATGAAGAACCACTTTCATACATCCGCATAACGTGGCCCACCCATCTTAGGCGGTTTATTTTGATGGTTTTCACGATATCTGCATCACCAAAAAGTTTATAGAGTTAGAAATTACTAGCTGACCCGGCAAACGCTGTTTTGCCTTATAAATTATTTCTAGTGTCTAGATAAATTCTAGTGTAGACAAAAAGTTTCTTACTTATTATAAGTGTGTAAGTATGTGGTATATGCGTGAAATGGACGAGGAGCGCTATGAACGATAAGGGAATATAAAAATAACAAACGCCAAACAATATTATTTTTAAGTTATTATAGTTTACGAGACCTTTCGATCCATATATACATTGTGGGGTCTAAAACTTAAAGTGAATTTTAACTTCCGGTCATCTCAAAACCGGAAGTGAATTTTTGTATCAAAAGTATATCTTGACAATCTCATACGTAATACTAATAATATTCCGAAAAAATATTTTAATTATCTAATATGGTTTTTGAGTAAAGTGGTGGACAAGAAAAGGGCTTAGCGTTTTAGTATATAAGATATCGCCTTTTTCACATACCCTGTTCGTTCTATGCCATATATGGTCCTCAGTACTTTTCTTTTAAAGATTCGTAGTATTTTTTTATCTCGGGTCGACATTGCCCATGTGTTCGATCCGTAAGTGAGCACTAGGCGTATTATTGTTTTATAAAGTTTGGACTTTGTTACTGTTGACATATTTCTTACTCTTAGTTAAGGGCCTGTGCCAAAATAACAACGGTTAGCCACGCATATTCTTTTTCTTATTTTTTACATGTGTTGTTTTTGAAGTCAACCAGTGACCCTGGTAGCAGAACTCTTCCACCGTTTCTATAGTTTCGTAAAACAGGCTAGTATTCGAACAATGAGATTTTGTACTGATTGCGCAACCTTTCATTACGAAACATTCACCGGATTAAGGGACTTATTTCCTTTTAGCCTTTTTCTATAAATCACAAAGTGGTAATGAAATGACGGACTAACTTTTGGAGTCTGGGACGTGTCAATTCAAAATTCGATTGGAAGCAATTTCCTTCAGCAGCTGCACTGAAAAGGGATATTATAAGAATACGAGCAAAGATTTTCATCCATAACAAAGGCGCTTAATCATGTCATAAAAGTGAGGATATTTGGATAAAATATATGAAGTTGAATAAAATAATAAAATTTTATTTTAGGAAATGTTTTTTTAGGATTTCAAGCTTCTTTTTATTGATTTCCACTCTAACAGAAACACGAAAACAGCAAATATTTTGTTTGGATTTGGCACATTAAGTCCGAATTCGCAATTTAAATAAGGTATTTTGTAGTACCTGAATAGCAAAAAAAAAGTAAAATCCAGAATTTTGTTTTGAATTACAAAAAGTTAATTTTATATTCAATATAAATTTCATTACTTTATATTTCATAACTTTTTTGGCAACTTTCTACTTTAAAAGATATTTGTCAGATTTATTCTTGTTGGATACGGAGTAGATAGCACATACAGAAATACCGTAATATCATTTATGAAGACAATTAATGTAGAATAAAAGTCAGATAGAACTACTCAGAACCGTTTAAAGTTGTCAATAAAGGACTTCGACAAGGATGCTGCCTGGCACCAACCTTGTTCAAACCTTAATATAGATGAAATAATAAAAAACTGGAACAAGAAATGTGGACAAATTAGCGATAACTACACTTCCCGGCACACATTTCCGCTACTAAAAATTGTTGATTTAGTTTGACAATTTATAACTTTTTTATTTGTATTTCGATTTTCAAGATTCTTGCATCAGTTTATACATATATTTTTATCATTTTTTATTATTCTGTTAATAAACAATTTTTGCTTAAATGGTATACGGTAGTGAATGGAAGCGTTGTATTTTCTCCTAACTTAAAAAAATTCTATGGAAAAATTGAGACGAATTTGTTTCATAATCCTTTCGTATTATCTCGGAGGTATACCTATGATTTTGTTTCTTGAATTATTCTAATATCTATTTTTTTGTAAGAGCTGCAAATGAAAATACTGCTTTGAAGGTTTATTAAATTAAAAATATCAAAAGCAATAAAATTATTAACACAAAATAAAATTAACAACTCGCAGCAATGCCTGCTCGCAATCTGTTTGCCATCGAATGAATAGGATGTGTTATTCTTGCTTGGGAAATAGCCCAATAGTCCTCTACCAGCGCCAACCTTAACTGTACCAAATTTTCTGGAGGCCTAGAACGACGGTGAATAGCTCTTTTAATTCATCCCATAAATGCTCGATCTGATTGAGATCTGGGCTGCATGCGGACCATTCCAATCTTATTAATCCAACCTCATCCAGATAATCATTTACAATATGGAAAAGGTGAGGTCTAGCGTTATCGTGCAATAATTTAAATTTATTTCCAATGAAAGGTGGAAATGAAACTACCACATCTTGGAGAACTTCTTCAATGTAGCGACGGGCAGTCATAGCTCCATTTTCACATTAGTACAGGATCAGAACGTGCCTCGCTACAAATGCCTGACCAAATCATAACGAAACCACTATGGTATAATATTTTCTTTGATATGGTGCAGTCAGCAAATGCTTCATGTCGCTGTCGATGCCGAGTAAACAGCAGTATCTCTTAGATCCCTTAAGGATCTAATGACGACAAAGCAATCATCAGCTGCAATAGTTGATCTGCTTCTGCCAGAGCCTTGGTGTCTTGTAAAATTTCCAGTCTTCCGATACTTTTCCCAATTTCCCAGATACCCATTTTAATGGGTACACCGTAATACATCTGGTAAAAATCTTTACCAGTTCAATATTATTTTATATTTAAAACATAGGCAATATGCCAACAGTACAACTAGATTAGAAGTTTTCAAATAAATTCAAAGTATAGAGAAGGGTTAGACAAATATGCGTTTTGTAAGCTAACTTATTCAATATTTATAGTGAATATGCCATGAGGATGGCTTTAGAAGGGTGGGTCGGTAAAGTAACCGTGACTGGTAGAAAAATATCTAATTTAAGATTTTCTAATGAGACTACATTTATAGCAGCAAACGAACAAGAAATGATAGATCTCCCAGAAAAAGTTGAGTGGGAAAGCTAAGAAGCTGGTCTTGAAATTAATTAAAGCAACACGAAAATAATGGTGTTCAACACAGATTCAACACTATTCAGCTGACTAACCACTTGCAGGAATAATAAGTAGTAGAAAGCTTCAACTATCTTGAATCTTGTATAACTAACGACAGTAACAGCTAAGCAGAAGTTCTAAGACGACTTCGTGTGGTAAAAAAAAGGGATGAATCGTTAACTAAAGTTTGGAGAAATAGATCTATCTCTCAAAAAATCAAAATGAACCGATACGTACACTTCTATTCTCAATATTTTAATTCGAGGAAGAAATTTGGAATATTCGCGCACAAGAACGCCAAAAAGTTTATGCCTTTGAGATGTGGCGTTGGAGAAAAATGATGCGCATATCTTCGACAACTCATCGGACAAAGGTTTCAATTTTTTAATAACATGACACTAAAAAAAGGCTGACCACAACATGCATCGTCTGCATCGAATTCTACAATTCTTTAGTTACGTGGTTCGGTGATCAATTCAGTGTCATGAGGTCACAATAATTTAGACGAATTCATTGTTTCTGCAAACGTTCCGGGGAGAATACCAAAATAACGGTCACCAATCAAGTGGTCCGACCAAGTTCAGAATTCAGCTGCCCACTCATTCTTAAAACAACTGCAGATATAGAGACCAATGCAGAAAATTTGTTAGGAGTATTGGAGGAAATCACGATCTTCGGAAATGTTAAAACGACAAGAGATTCTTCTGATTTCTTCTGTATCAATTTAAATGTAAATTTGATGACGTTATATGTTTAATTATAATAAATAAAGCTTGGATTATAGGCAAAATGCCTTTTTTGCCTATTTTGCCTATTATAATTGTTTTTTGCACTTTTTGCCTTTTTTCGTAAATTCCGCCTATTTGTGCCTTTTTTAAAATTTGATGGTACTATCCATGATATTATTCTATTACTAAACCATTCTATAATAAAATTTTGGGTCAATAATAAAATATCAATGGCTTGTTTATATAACAGATTTCTAGGAAAATGAACCTGATCGAGAGTTGAGGGTTAACTATTTGGAAATCCCTAAGCTTTGTTAGTTTATTATCAGTCGGTTACTGTATTAGAGTTTAGTCACAAATTGCTATATCCTAGTTTAGTTTTGTTGCGTATACCGAAAAGCGAAGAATACGTTTTAAAACGTTTTAGACATTTGTGTGAAAAGATGACATCTAAATTAAGGCTATGGATCGCACCTTATTCGGAACTTTCTCTAGAAGGAGATGGAGCATTTTGTAAACCATGCGGCAAATCGGTAAGTTTTATTTTTTCTCGTCCCACAACATATCTAAATTCTAAAGCGGTTTTAGAATTCTAATTATTTTTTTTAAATTCTCAGATTTCAAGTAGAAAAAAGTACTTTATTGACCAGCATTGTGGAACCCCACTTCATAAACGTAATTTAGAAAAATTAAATTCCTCTAAGTTAGCCCAAATATATCTGCGGGATAGTTTAAGCAGTTCAAAAAAAAGGAGGAAGACGCATTTAAATTTGATTTATGCCAGATGATGATTGCATCCAACATTCCTCTATATAAAGTTAATAACCCTAGTTTTAAATGCTTTTTCGAAAAATATCTTAATAAATCCTTACCGGACGAGAGTACATTGAGAAAACATACTGTGGAAAAATGTTATGGGGAATGTATTTCAAAAATTAAGCGGGAGTTAGAGGGCAAGTTTTTGTATATTATCGTGGATGAAACGACAGATGTATGCGGCAGGTATATAGCTAATTTAATGATTGGAATTTTGAACGAAAACTTTGCGAGAAAACCTTATTTAGTTGCCGTTAAAGAATTGGAAAAAAAACAAACAATTTACCAATAAGTCGATTTATACAAGATAGTTTAACAAACCTTTTTTTACCCAACGCTATACCAGTGAATAAAATAGTTTTAATGCTTTCAGATGCTGCGGCATATATGTTAAAAGCTGCTGTTAATTTAAAGATTTTTTATCCTAATTTAATTCATTGCACTTGTGTAGCCCACGGGGTGAATAGAATTGCTGAAGAAATAAAAAATCTGTTTCCGTTGGTAAATAATTTTATGAAAAAAGTTTTTGTAAAGGCTTCGTTGAGGGTGCAAATATATAAAGAAAGACTTCCCGGTGTCCCTTTGCCACCTAAACTAGTAATTACAGGGTGGGGAACCTGGCTCGAAGCAGTTTTTCTTTTACTTTGAAGACTGCAATGAAATAGAATTAGTTATGTCAGAAGCCATTCGAGAAGAAAAAAAATATTAAAAAATCCCAAATTGAAACAGGAACTCGCTTATATCAATGACAATTATAAATTAATAGTTACCACAATTACCTTATTAGAAAAACAAGAGATAAATTTATGTGAGTCAATTAATTTAAAAAAAATAAAATATGTTTTCGACAAGAATGAAGGTTTTTCGTTTTTATCTAATGTTGCTAAAGTTTTGAATGGGACATTTTCCGAGGAATTTCAAATTATGCCAGATTTATTGTCCGCTCTGAAATATGATCCAAATACATCTGTCGATGTCGAACGTTCGTTTTCAATGTACAAATTAATTATATCATAAGTGATCGAAGACATAGTTTTAAGACCGAAAATATTGAAAAACATTTAGTTTTTTCTATTAACGATAAAATTTTAAGTGGTTACAATGTTTAATTATTAATTTACAGTTATTTAGTTACTAGTTTATTTATACTAATGTTATGATTACGATGTGTAAATATACCTGCCTTAAGTTAGTATTACGTTAATTCACTTTGTACAATAAATAATAAGTTATATTCCTTTATTGCCTATATTTTGCCTAAATGTTAACATTCCTGCCTTTTTTAATAAAAATCTTTGCCTATATAGGCGCCTTTTTCTTCAATTTTTGTTGCCTATAAATCCGAGCTCTAATAATAAAATTGAAACTGAAAATTTGCTTGTAACTGAGAAGCGGGAGAGAGAAGGTGTCTTCTTGTTGAGAAGCTTGAGTTAAAGTTTCACTTGCGTGCTTCCAGTTGGGAAGCAAGTTTAAATGGCAACATTGGAATTTATCGGAGCCAGTTTGACTTGCATCTAGTTGAGAAGCCAAAGTGGAAATGTGACTTGCATTGCATGCTTCCAGTTGGGAAGCGAGAGACAAAGTTTGAATTGGATGGAAGCCGGTTTGACTTGCTTCTATAAGTTGCTTCTTATAGTTAAAAAGCCAGAAAGGAACTTTGACTTGTGTGCTTCTAGTTGTGACGCGAGAGACGAAATTTTTTAGGGTAAAGCGATACAGCAGGAAGACGGCATGTCATGTTGATCACGAAGATCTTTAGTTTAGTAAGATGATAAATACACATATTATAATTAATATTGTTTTATCAAACAAACGATCGTTTTAACAATGGTTAACGGAATATGAAAATATGAAAAAGACCATGAAGAAAACCTGAAATGTATTCAAGTAACGTCATTAAAAGCTTGGCAGGACTAATTATTCCGGAACTTGCAAACATAATAGTACATCTAACCAAATTCAAACGTCAATATTTATGTCAAATATCATCATTAATTTTGAAATGCTTTGAATAACCTATGGTTTCAGGCTTATGGATTTCTCATGGGTTACGATATGATTATAATTTCATACTTGAAATACAGTCTACATTTAAAATATTGTTTACAAGCATTTACATTATGCATGTAATAATAATTATTTAACCACTCCGAAACGAAACCGCTGAAAGAGAAAGTATATCAGCCTGACGCGCATTACGAATGGATGTCACGTAAGGATGTTCCCTCGAGAATATAATTTGCTCCAGCTCCCCTTCACATTAATTTATATGTATTAATAATGTCATTAAGCCCTTTAATCATATTCTAAACTCGGTTACATGATGAATATTAAAAAATAAATATGCACGCTGTACGCACCGACAACGCGTCGGTTAAAGTTACTTTACCTGTAGTTACATTTTCGTTGAGGGCATATGGCGTCAATTTCTGCTTTAATTAGGTCTGATCTCGTTCATTATGCATTACGGTGAAAGTATAAATCAACTTGTTAACAAGTTAGAAAATGAAAAGTTTAAATTTAAATAAATATCAAATAAAATAAATAAATATAAATATAGAATTAATATAAATATATTTAAATACGTATCAACAGATACATAGACGCTTTGAACGTGAAATCAAATCTTTTCTGTCTTTTTCATTTTATTCGGATCTACTCTGTATGAGTACAAGAAACAAATTCGTTAAGGATTTCTGCTTAGTTGACGAGACATGTCGTGGAATGCAAATTTTATATTCCCCATGTCTCTATTAACATCTTTATCAACGTCTGGCTATGCCTTACAATTTTTAGAAGGCTCCAGATTAAAGCAGAAATCTGAATTTGTTTCGAAACTATCTTACCGATTTTTCTGTCAGATGTCGCTATTGCGTCCATAACGAAGCCATTTTATTGTTGTTCCTAATAAGACAGAGAAGATTATTTTTCACGTTAAGAACGGCTATGAATAACTGTTCTGATGAGACTTATTAAGTCGAAATACGTATCAACAGATACATAGGCGCTTTGAACGTGAAATCAAATCTTTTCTGTCTTTTTCATTTTAAATTTAAAATTGCTACTTCTATATTTAAAGATATTTTAGGAATACATTATTATATAGCTCAGTCTACACAAAAATTTATATAAAATTTATAGATATCTAACGATTTTAAATAGAAAATGAGATATCACAAGCAATAGAAATAAGTAGAGGAGTACGACAGGGATGCATTTTGTCACCGCTGCTATTTAATGTTTATAGTGAAAGCATCTGTCTGCAAACGAAGGAATCGTAATCAATGGAGAGGTTGTAAATAATATTCGATACGCAGACGACACTGTACTAGTTGCAAGAACAGTAGAAGAATTGCAACGATTACTTACAAATATAAATATTGCCCGCAATAATTATGGCATAAGTATCAATTTCAATATAAAAAAACCTATATGGTCTTCAGTAAGAACATGACACAACCAGCACATATTAGTATAAACGGCATTCAAATTGAAAAAGTATCAAGTTACAAATACTTGGGGACTTCAATAAATGAAACTGGAGACCAACACAATGAAATAAAAAGACGTATCGAAATTGCCAGGGCCACCTTTATAAAGATGAGGAAATTCTTCTGCAACAGAGATATAAGCATCCCTCTCCGATTAAGAATGCTAAGGGGCTACGTATTTAACACGCTATCATACGATGTAGAGGCCTGGACTCTCAAACAGAACAACATAAAAATATTGAATGTTTCGAGATGTGGTGCTACCGTCGAATGCTGAAGATAAGTTGGGTTGAAAGAGTCACAAACTTTGAAGTAATGTGTAGGATAGGAAAAGACCCAGAAATTTTGTCAACGATCAAACGAAGAAAACTCGAATATTTGGGTCACCCGATGGGAGGACATAAATACGCATTACTTCAAAATATAATTCAAGGAAAAATAGAAGGAAAACGGAATCCAGGTCGTAGAAGAATGTCATGGTTGCGTAATTTGAGAGAGTGGTTTGGCTGTACCACTAATGAACTCTTTAGGTCAGCTGTAAACAAGGTTAGAATAGCCTTGATTATTTCCAATCTCCGATAGGAGTGGCACAAGAAGAAGAAGAAGAAAGGATTTAAGCTAGAGAGAATACGTAGTAAATGGTAAATAAAGAATTTAATGGCGAATATCCCTATTATAAAATATAAATAGTTACAAAATTTAAAATAACCTAAAAAGAAAACAATAATACAATAACGGCATAAGAGTGTATGTGTGTGTGTGTGTGTTTGTAAAAGATATGGCACAGAAATAAGTCCATCAGCCACAGAATGTTTTATTTATGTTTAAAGATATTTTTTTGTTCTTGTTTGTTACTTTTTTTTTAGATATATGTATAAATCACTAAAGTTATACTAATTTATATTTCTACTCTTATATTTGTAATAAAATTTATTAGCAATTCTAAGGTTTCTCTGTTAGCAGTTGACAAAATGTGTGATAGACTTAACGGAAGCAAATATTTTATTTCAATAAGAATTAATAAGAATTAATTTATTAGGTTTTTCTATATTATATTTGTGATATGAAAGAAAATATGATTAAGATCTCCATAAGAACTAATATCAAAACTGTAGGATGGTGCCGGTAATATGCCAAGCTTAAATAAATGTGACGGGAATCGATCATAATTCGTTTTTAGGCGAAATACACTTGCAGAGAAGAATTTGGTAGTCGAATAATTGAATATGTATTAGAGTGGTAGTGGTAAAGTGAGGTGTATCTAGAAATACGTATTTTGCGAATTTTCAACAATATTCTTCCATTGCTGTTCCCATTTTAACCTTATTTTATTTTTTATTGCGTTAAATATATCTCTTACTGTATAAATATTACAAAAGACTCCATCCTGCACTACTTCCTTAGCTAGAGTATCAGCTTTTTCATTCCCTGGTATACTTACATGGCCTCTCATCCAAATAAATGTTATATTTAAATTGATATATTTAAAATGCTTCAGATATCTCTATGTCACAGTATTATTGTGTATTTTTTTTTTGGCATAGACTTTTAGTCATTCAGCCAGACTCAACATGGTAAAAAAAGATTGCCCGAGTTTATATTAAAATAAATATACAAAACAGTAAACAGGTAAACAGGGTCACTCTCTTCTCGCCTAGGGGCCCATCAAGGCATTTTTTTTTTACTTACAACACTAGGCCACGGTAAGAAAGGAATTTAAACAATTAGGTTAGAGACAAAGGTTCGTTATTAACTAATGTATAATTATTTACATGGTTATTTTACTATCTTTTAAAAACATAACTAATAAATCATACACTGCTCTCGAGTCTAATGATAATAGGTACTGAAGGTTCCAAGGGGCTAAAATATTGTGTTTATGTAAATTATGTATTAATCTGGATGAAGTTATAGTATTTCTGGGGCAACTGAAAAATATATGATCTAGGTTTCCTTCTTCTGTACAAAATTCACATTGATCATTATCTAAAACCTTAAGTTTAAATAAATGTTTGGGGTAACAAGCATGCCCAAATCTCAGTCTTATGATCGTGGTAACATATTTCCTAGGTACATTAAAAAACTTATACCAAGAAGTTTTAGGAATATCTGTTTGAAGAGAAGTGTATTTATTTGGGCTAATAATGGAATATTCCTTCCATATATTATCCCACCTTTGGTATAATCTTAATTTTAAGGAAGCCAGAAAGTCGCAAGCCGTGATTTTATACGAAGTTTCTCTACCAGACATAATACTTTCTCTTGCTAATTGGTCTACATGTTCATTATTTTCCAAACCTATATGTGCTTTAATCCAAACAAAAAGTACATTTTTGCCCCTTGTTGCTAACTTTTGTTTGATATCCTTAATTTTGTAAATATAAGGGCAACTGTACGTATTTGGCAATCCCGGTTTCCCAATAGAGGTCAAAACTGATAAAGAATCTAATAATATCACTATATGGTCCGAGTTACTTTCTGTTGCATAAAGTAAGGCCTCATATATTGCAAGAGCATCTGCTGTAAAAATAGAGATCTGGGAGTTCAACTTAAATGTGCGCTCTATTCGTTCCAATGGAATAAAAAAAGCGCATCCAGTGCCGTTTGATGATTTGGAGGCATCGGTATATATAACGACGGAGTTTTCGAATTCTGATAATATTGAGTGAATAATCTTTCTATTTATGTGTATACTGTCACTATATTTTGGTACCATGATATCTGCATTTGAACCATGATATGTTGCATATGAGATGTTTTGAAGTGTATACGTAGCTTTATCTATCTCTTTTAATGCTTCCATATTATGTTGCAAAGCTTCGCAGACTAAAGGCGATTTCTTTTTTCCCAATATTTAGTAGACAAATCATAGCAATTCAGAGTGATGAGCTTTGTGTATAACGATTGATTTTTTATATATGTCTTTACCAGAAATTTTTCGGTCAGGAAGTTTCGTCTGATATTTAAAGGTAGTTCCAAGGCTTCCAAATACAAGGGTTGAATTGGTGTGGACTTCATAGCACCTAAACATGTACGTAGAGCTGAATTGTGTATTACGTTAATTTTATTTAGCAATACATTACTGGCTGATCCATAAAATATGCTTCCGTAATCCAAAATGGAGCGAATATACGCTCTGTAGAATAATAAATTTACGTCTACATCAGCACCCCACCACGTTTTATTAATCGATTTAAGAAAATTTATTCCCTTGTTGCATTTGTTTAACATATCCTCAATGTGATCCTTCCAAGTCAAATGTTTGTCAAGTGTCATCCCTAAATATTTGACCTTATTTTTTAGTGGATATTGATGCTCTCCTAATTTAATTATTTGATCGTTAGGTTTATAATGTCTGGTAAAAATGCAAACCTGAGATTTATTACAAGATAATTCAAAATTGTTTTTATAAAGCCATTTTTGAAGTAGTTGATAGATACTATCCAAGTTTTTGATTGCTTTTTTATATTCTTTGTGTTCTGTGTAAATGCAGAATTTAGTAAATTAAATAGCATAATATATTTGATTTCATCATAACCAGGAGAAGTGTTAGGACGGTCACTAAGGGCACAGTCCAATTCTAGCATAGATTATTGTGTATTACATTTCCCAGTCTTTGATGATACATGGGCTACTGATATTGTACTAGAATATGATTTAGCTATATTTTAGCAAATAATGTTGAAGTACGCTACAGTGATTCTGTTAAAATGTGTTTAGCTACGCAAAACCTTACTGGAGAAGCGTGGACTAAAGCGACTGAGAGTAAAACAACCGAAATTGGCCACTTAAAGTCAATAAGAATTATAATGTAATGTAATAATATAAGCAAATAAACCTACACACTAATCTAATCTAATAAAAATTGTACTTGTACAATTAAATTGAACTTCTAGTATATATGTTTAACAATGTACACTATGATGGTGTATGTTTTACAATGAAATATCATAAATTTGAGGACTTCCTTATTTGCAAGATACGATTTTAATTCTCTCTAAAGTATACTGTATATAATTAACTCAACAAATATCAAGCTTCAACGTTACACAAACAACGTTTGCCTCACAGAACCGTCATCTAATCAGCAGTTGATTTTCAAGTTAGGAACGTCTTGCATTATACTACAACCTTTAACTACCTTACACTATAAAGTTTACAAGTACACTTGTCTTGGTTTTGGCTCCTAGGCAAACATACTGTTACAACTAAAATGATTACCTTATGCCTGTCCTTCATTGATCCCCTTCCGAGTACGGCCATTTTACACATTGTGTCCTCTTGTAGCCGTTTGAGGGAATTTCCTTTGGGACCGAGAAGTTTGCCGACGAAGTTAAACTGCAAAAGAGAAGAAAGAAAACTTTCAATTAGGTATTGACAAGCGACTCTTAATTCAAACATTATCGGCTAACTTTGTTCATTTAGTATTCTCGCAGTGTTCGTTTGTTTGACGTACTTTTTAACTTTGTGTAAGAACACTATTTTGTTTTAATTACTCTTAAAATCGAGTTTGCCGAAATTAATTAACTGGAACACTGCTACGCTTCGTTAGAAACTTTACAATATATGGCCACCGAAAGCACGAACTAATCCAGTCGATTAAACAAAAAAGTCTTACTAGGAAAGATCGCAAAAGTTGTCATCACAATAAAAACAAAATTCTATACCAAGTGCTGCTCTTTCGATAATACATTCAAATGAACCCAAATTCTAAAATGTTGAATTCTCGCTCCCCTAATTAGTTTACGTCAAAAGTCATGAAATACTCTTTGTAGAGGATTGAAATCTGTATTGGAAACAAATGTTAAAATTGTTCTACGAATTAAAATCATTCCAAAATTTTGCATAACGTTTTATTCAGACAGAAGTGAGAGCACTGAAAGATCTTTATTTAGATAAATATCGTAAGATATTCTAATAGACAAATTCTAGCTTATACAAAAATTCAAAGGATTTTAAAAAAGTTTGGACCGTGTTTCCTAATTGTAATTGTACATTTTTATTATTTAGAGAACGAATAAAAAATATTTTATAATTATTTCTAAACATGTTCAAACAATTCGACATTGTTTCATTTTCAAGAATATCCTGAGGGTTTCTTGTCAAATAAATCCTATAATTTTTAAATTCCTCTTATAAAAAGTCTTTATGAAAGAAATGGGATATTACAGATAGTTTGTTATTTTCTAAGTAGTGAATTAATGGATGACTTTTTTTTATTTTTTCATATTAAAACTGTTGCTTTCTGCACACAATATGACGTTATATAACACATAAAGCCATCAGAAAGGGAGGAGACTATATATGGTCAACCTACAACTCAATGGTTTCTCTCCGTCGCATTGGATACGTATATTACCATAGAAAAATAATAAGGGAGTAGATTTAAAACTTTATTTAAAAACAAGTAAAACCAAAAGACAAATATACATAAATATACATATATTCAAATATAATGAAATATAAAGAGCTACAAATTTAAGTATTACGTGATACGAAAAGAATATGACAAACTATATTTTATTCATAGTTGAAAGGAGTTTATAAAAGGTAAACAAATTTCCGTAAAAACACAGCTGTTTTGAAAACTAAACATTACAAGATGAATTATGGATATCTATATCACACAAACTAAACCGCTTGTCCACAAACGAAATCAGTAGTATGCTGAAATATGATAGCGCAGGAAAGAACAGTGACTTTAACAACTGATTGCCATATAAATATCAATGTAATGCAATAAGATGATTTTGTATATAAGACAAATAATATATTATAAACTATATATAAACAAAACTACAACTGTTGTACAATATAGCAAATACGTACTTAAATAAACGTAATATATTTCATTAAAGGTTAAACGTAAATGTTCCAAATAAAGGTTAAAATGTCTCAATTTGCAAGACAGGATTTAATAGAGTTCAACATAGAAAAACATAAATTTGAAGCAAATATAACTAGCAATTATACAAGTACACCTGTACTTGTTATGAAACAGCGAACAATGTAATTGGTGTAGAATAAAATATGTACTTTACCACGTGGAGCAAAGGTAGCCTATGCTACCATGTAGTATAGGCCCCTGTCGTCTTGGCAGATCAGAAACAAAGGTATTGTTGATGTCGGAGCAGCCTTTACCCCTACTGGATGGAACGACTGCCTGTTACTCACTGATGGAACTCGTCTCTGTTGATTGAGCAGTCTCCACCCCTTCTGGCTAGAACGACTGTCTGTAACTCACCTTGAGAAAGCATATGATAGTGTCCCGTTAAAGAAAATGTTTGAGGTCCTCGAAAGGTCCGGATTGGATTCGACGTATATCCGAGCGATATATAAATTGTACGAAAATGCAGTTAGTTGTGTAAAAATTGGAACCAGAACTTCAAATTAATTTAAAGTCACTAAAGGCCTAAAGCAAGGATGCTGTTTGTCACCGACACTCTTTAAAATATACGTCCAAGAAGCATTGAGGAATTGGAGAAATAAATGTAGATTTATGGGCATCGAAGTGGGACAAGAATCTCTATATACATTGTTGTTTGCAGATGATCAGGTGGTGGTTGCAACCGATGAGGTATATGTAAATTATTTGAATCGAAAATTATTTGAGGAATATGCCAAATGGGGGCTTACTGTAAACATAAGCAAAACAGGATATTTAAAAATTGGAGGCAATACCACAGATCTGAGGCTTGAAAACGCAGTCATAAAAGGCTGCAACCAGTATAAATATCTAGGAAGCATCATATCAGCAGATGGCAGAGTTAAGATAGATGTACAAAACCGAATAACCCAAGGGAAAAAATGCATACGAATACTGAATTCATTACTGTGGTCTAATAAAATAAAGATGCATACCAAACTTCGCGTATACAGAGCAATTGTAGAACCAGTTACCACATATGGTGCCGAATGTTGGACGATGACAAAGAATGAACGAGATAAAGTAGACGTTGTGGAAATGGATTATCTTAGAAGGTCATGTCGAGTATCGAGAATGGAAAGAATCAGGAATGAGGAAATACGAAACCGTACAGGAATTAGAGATACTCTTTCAGATAGAATACAAGGAAGGCAATTACAATGGTATGGTCACGTGATGAGAATGGAGGAGGAGCGGTGGCCAAAGAAAGCCTTAATGTATGTTCCGCCAGAAAGAAGGAAAAGGGGAAGACCACCAAATTCCTGGAGAAGAGAAATTACAAAAACAATGCAATCTAGAGATTTAGAAGAGGGAGATTGGAGAGATAGGAAAAGATGGAGGCTGAAATGCGGGAAGCGGCAATCGCCGTAGGACCCCCGTTATCTGATGATGACATTCTTAATAATAAAACGTCCTGGTTAGTAACGTGGTCGATATAGGATATCTTCAGGATTCGACGATAAAGCCACATTTCGAAATCCTTAATTTTCGCGCAGGTAGCGTCTGTGAGAGTCCAAGACTCAACTTCGTACAACAGTATATGAAAGATATAACATCGTAGTAACCTGATTTTTATGGGTACTGATAAATCATGGCATTATAATAGCTTAGCCATTTTTGAAACGCAGATCTTGCTTTATCTATCCTATATTGTATTTCTAGGAAATAATCCCAATTTTTGTTGACGTTCGTACCAAGGTAGGTAGTTGTTTTTACTCTTTCTATTGATTGACTGTTCGCGAATACCACCGTGTGATCCACATATTTGATGTTATTGATACATTCTCCGTTAATTCGAATTCCGGCATCCGTTAACATCCTTTACTGCTTCTTGAAAGATTTCCTTTAAGTATTTGTTAGACAGCAAGGGTGATAGTATACATCCCTGTTAGACCCTACGTTTAATTTTAATGTCGTCGGATTTTCCTGGTTCTGTACGGATAGACGATGTTTGATTCCAGTAAAGATTGCTACTAATTCTTAGATCAGAGATGTTTATTTCAATATTTGTTAATATCTCCATCAGCTTGTCGTGTTTTACTGTATCGTGTAGCATTTTAAAATTCCTTGGTATATATTGAAATCCCCTCGTATGTGTTAAAATACCAAAAAGTACTTTCAATTCCTATTCGGGTCGCCGAGTTGATATAAACACATTTTTAGAGTTTGTTTATGTATCACGAACGCGTATTTTCATTGATCGAAAGCCGCTTAATATTCTGCGATTCAAATAAACATCCATTTAAATCGCTGAGAAGGTGTTGCCGGAAAGATAATTGCGACACTCTCGCTAAGGCCATTGTCAAGAGCGCTTGACTTCAGATTTAGTCCAAATTTTACGTCAAATTTTTAATGTTTCTTATTTTTCGTCCCGTTTCATGGAAAATATGTAGTGTATTGTAGCAGTTAATGGTTCAGTTACAGTTTAAAGTGAGGTTTTGAAAGATATCCACATGTTTCGTTTTCCTGTTTTTTAAGACGCCCAGTTTAAAGTTTGTATCTAGTGGCCTAATTTCAACCTCAAATTTGTATTTCCCTAAGAAGCCGTTTCAGAATAGCTTTTCATAGTATGGAAATGAATTTGTTCGTGTGGCAGAAAGTGTAGGCCCAGTTCTATCCCCAGAAATTTTAGTGAAGTCTAGTTTCCACCCCCAAAAGTAATTTAGTGAAATCAAGGTAACTTTTGTGTTTAAATTTTAAAGGAAAAATAAACATTTTTATTAATAATTGCTTTCATCATTTAAAAAGATAATTTTTTATTTGTAATAATTTATTTCTGCTATAATTATAGCCCAGTAACAATAGTAAGTTTTGTAGTATCTCCAACTCCTAGAGTTTATAAACGGATAGGACATAGTAATTGTTTCTCTTTGTTATTTTTGTATTTACTTTTGTTACTATTAATATAGTATTTTTGTATTTTTTCCTAAGCCATTTTGTTTATTTCTTTATTGTAACCGTTATAATTTGGCATCTCGAAGCGGCGTCCTTATTTTAAATAGCTAGAGGTTCTTCTTGTAGTTTTGTTTGTCCATTTGTTCCAGAAAATTCATGTAAGTACCCCTTTGTTTCATTTTTGTAGTTGCCCCAATCCAACCCCCTTGCCATTCACTTACCCACGACTCAGCTAATCCAAATAAACCCTGAGAGCCGTTCGCATAAGTTTCGTATATTTTGCTTGCCCTATCTCGGCCCCAATAGTTTCTGTCCCCAATTTTCAACCCCCCCCCCCCGGAAATCATTGCAGGATACGGATTTTGTTTTCTTTGGTAGAGCAATAAAAGTTGACTTTAGTCATGATCTTGGCATTACTCCGTTTAAGTCATTGAATATTTTGTTAGTCATTGACTACTGTCGGTGTTAAATAGCTTTATCAGTTCAGCATATGCATTGTCAGGTCCAGGAGCTTTGCCATCTTTTAGTTGTGATATTGCTCTTTCCACTTCATTTGATGTGGTTGGTAAGTGGTTATTACATGTAGAACTAAGGTTGTTCGAACCTATTATTATCAAAGATGTCTTGTATGTATTTGGTCCATATGCATATTTCTTGATTTTTATCTGTGATGATATTCTCCTGCTAATTATTAAGGTGGTGTTTTACATTTTACCAAAAGGGCTGGCGTACTAAACTTGTTCTATCTTATCTCTGTTTCTGTAGATTTGCATTTAAAAATTATACCATTAAATCGTAAATACATTCACTTCTTTATTATTTTACAAAATTATTATTTTGTGGAATTGCTAAAGTCGCAATCCATTACATTTTTAATGTGAAAACCCACACCAATTAGGCTGTTTCCCGACGACTTAATATAAACTTCTAGAAAGTTATCGATGGATAAGTAATTATTAACTTGAACATTAAAAATTCCGGAAAGAAAAAGTTAAAAGTTACTTAACTTAGCATTTCTTTGAAGTTTTATTTCTTTTCCTGATCAAAGTATTTTGTTACATTTTCAGACATTTCTGAACAATTTTAATTCGTGTTGTTAAAGTTCGAATTTTCGCAAAAGAGTGATTATTATAAGAATTTTAAAAGATATTTCTGCTGTATTGCATTTCCAAATATTTTAATGAGACTTTGAGACTTTAAAAACTTTTTTTATTTTTTTTTATTTGGAATTATTGTATAGTTTAGGAATTAAAGGTAATTTATTGAAATGTTCAATAGATTTATTGAAATGTTCAATAGATAACATTTTTATAAATGTATTTAACCTTTTTTTTAATTGCCGTATTGCCAGATTTCAGTACGATCCTAAGAAGTTATCCATTAAATTATGTCAGGCAACGGTGGGGGAAATCTTTTCTAGTCATCTAACGTCATGGAGCAATATACGCTGGCATCTTTTGGATGAGTAGGATACTGGGCCCCTCTGGGATAGAAGACCCCAGAGTAGTGCCGGATTAACCGTGGTCTGGCTAAAACCTTAACCACTGGTCTAGAGTAGTGGTCTAGCCACTCAATGAACAACTAAAATAAAAAATTAAAAACTTACAAATAACTATACCTATCACCGAAAATCAGAAAATATTTCCGTGTGGCCATAAATCAGATTCCTGGTTCAATTTTCTCCTGTGTCCTTCTGTTCCTTTTTTTTCATCGCCCCAGGAATCAGACACTTTACTTCTCTCCATTCTTTCTCTCGTCTTAACATTATGTTTATCATGTTTCTTTCAATCAGCCCGCAACCTATTCGCCTCACGAAGTCTCCCCTCTCATTTACTCACCTCTTGCAGTTAAAAATGTAGTCGGGAGCGTCCGATACCTCACAAAGTACGGTCTGCCAAAGCAGATTTGCTCATTCTATTTGTGAAGGTGCAAAACTACCATGTCTGGTCAGAAACTGCGTCAGAAAGTAGTCTAGCTTTCTGAACTTACATTCCCATCACGGCCGTAGATCAGGAATAAGCTCCTTCGTCCACTTTGCCTTTCAGCCATCATTTGCCCATTCTCTCTGCCACTCCACTATTATTCTCTCTCTCATTCTCATCTATATTTCCATCTATCCTCTTCGCGTACACCCTCACTCGCTCTTTGCACAACAAAATAATCGGTATCACCGATCCAATGACATACAGAGCCTCATTTGAAACCGTTCTGTATGCGTAAGATACCCTGAGGAGCATTTGTCTTTGCGAAGTCTCCATCAGTTTGGCGTATGTTGCAGTGTGCCACACGAGGGCAGCGTAGGTTACCACCGACTGGAAAACTCCATTTAGCACCCTACTTTTTGGTACTACCTGGGCCTCCAATGTTTGGCATCAGCCGTATCAACGTCTATTAAATGTATTTAACCTAAATATGTTAAACGTGACACTGTATTAAATAATATATAGAATAATTAAGTAAAAATATCACAGTAAATATTGTGAAGTGTATAAAAAAATAACACTTATACCGTATAATCCATATATGGGTCACATGACTACCATCAAGTCCTATAAGCTATATTTATTTCTAGCTATATTTTAAACATATATGGAGTAAGAATGAGAAACATCAGAAATAACTACAAATTAAAAATGTTTCATTCATCACTTGAATACCAGACGAATCAAAAAGCTAGCGATACAGATGGGATACCAAATGTTGAACTCGATATAACTGGAATGGCTTTAGTTTGGTTGTTGGACTATTTAAGGGGCATAATACAAAAAAAATTATGCAACAATTTGCTAAGTGCAGCAGAACATATAAAAGCATGTGAAATTCTAAGAGTTCCAACACTTTTTTCTTGATTTCTATGAATTCATTCTTTAATTTAAACATGCATAAAAAACGACGTAGTTGTCAATGATGTATATTACAGATATGCCACAAAACAGCTGCAGCAGTGGGCATGCTTGGAAGAATTGCAAACAGTAATGTTAACTGTTACTGCATAACGGCAGTATATGAGATAATACCAATATAAACTGATTCATTATCTTACGATATTACAGAAAAAAGCTACTAAATATGTCTTACGACTGCTGTGCCTTCATGCGACTCGAGACTCAAGACTCTAATAACAATAATCATCATTAAAACAATGTATACTAAAGTCAAAGCCACGTTTGAAGACCGCTTTGCCATTTAATGCTGATAACTTTCTTACTAGTAAAACAAGTAAGATAGATAGAAGATATTTTTTACATCTTAATGTATAATATTTTACTGCTTTCCGAGTTGTTGGTAATGTGGGCCAGGGTTTTGGCCGAGGACACTTTCCACTTTTCTTTTCACATATATCGCACTTTACATTTAACTGCCGCTTTTACGTCCGCATTCGTAAATGTTTCAGTACACTCCGCACTATCACTAGTTGCAGCTTCTTTTGCAGCGTTGTCTGCCTCTTCATTTCCTTGAATTCCAATATGGGATAGTATCCAAAATAATCTTAATGTATAATATTTTACTGCTTTCCGAGTTGTTGGTAATGTGGGCCAGGGTTTTGGCCGACGACACTTTCCACTTTTCTTCCCACATATATCGCACTTTACATTTAACCGCCGCTTTTACGTCCGCATTCGTAAATGTTTCAGTACACTCCGCACTATCACTAGTTGCAGCTTCTTTTGCAGCGTTGTCTGCCTCTTCATTTCCTTGAATTCCAATATGGGATAGTATCCAAAATAATATAATATTTTTTCCATTCAGTTGAGCGGTATGAATTTCTGGTTATATCTGAAGGGAGTTTGTATTTATTTGTCGAGGTTGGGGTTATGACTGCAGCACCACTACCCTCATTTGATTTAGATGCGTCTGTGTATATATGTGCATAATCCTTGTAGTTGTGAAGCATGTCATTAAAGGCGGATTTGATTAACTGTGGGTTTGTTGAATGTTTGTCGAAAGAAATCAGACGGGTTAGGCACTGAGGGTTCTTTATTTGCCATGGAGGAATTAAGAACGATTGGGATGGAAAGCATTCTTCTAATCCTTGCGTAGAAGGGTTTGGCTGTTCTTGGCTTATTTATAAAGAGATTTGGGAACTTTTCTGTAAAACAATTTTGAATAGTAGGGTTTTCAGTGACTTTGTTTATTAGGCCTTGTAGATCTCCTAGATTATTTGCAAAATGGATAGTGTCATCTTCATATCTGTTGTTGTTTAGCCGGTACCTGATTAGTAGAATGCTTTTTCAATTTCATGCAAAAGCTCGCTTAATATTCTTGCATATTACTTTGTATTCTGATATAAAAAGTTTTTAAGCGGGTTAGTAAAGATATAAGTAACAATGAAATTTTTAGCATTGTGCGCAAATACGTTAAAATAGAGAAAAAAATAAACTATCAAAAATAACTGAAAATATGTGAACTGAAGAGCTAGAATAGTGAAAGCCTAAGCAAATTTCGTTGAAATCAAAAAAATTTTGTTTAATTAAATGTTATAAGTGCAGTGTACTTAGTCACAGTATAGACACTAAACGTGAAAGCGATAAGAAATATTTATTTATTAATTCTAAATATCAGCTTAAACTACAAAACATACAAAGTGTAATCTCTGTAGTCAATTTGTGCTTTTTAACAGCAATCTGAGAGGTTTTTAACTTTTAGTTACAAAGGACTGCGACTGTCTAGTCTAAAAGAATGTTATGTTTAACTTGATATTGTGGCCTAAATCTACAAGATGTACCCCTTGGGACATTTCTTATTCCGTCCAAAGATAAATATCTGTTAAAGTTTAGGAAGTTTGTATTTATTTAGGAAACAACACACTGCCTGCAGTGCGAACTAAATCGCTTAGCTGTCGACTCGCATATGTTTACAGAAAGCAAAGACGGTGTAGTTATTTTAGAGATTATGTGATCTTAGAGCAATATAAAGATTACAGGAAAGCTTTAAATTGTGCAGCACAGTTCGTATGAACCAACTAGAACGTCTACATCAACTGTATTTTACGAATAAGATCATAGGAAATACAGTATTATCAACACTTTTTAATACTATTAAGTGACTTTTTTTAAAGATCTTTTTATTTGAGATTTTTTAATTAAATATTACTATGCCACTGACATGATAAACAAGATTTATAAAATTTAATTTTAGACAGTCTTTGATACATGATACATGATAAATTCATCAATTGTTAGATATGTGTAATATTCTTAGTTTTCTAAATATGACATATATATGTCAATTGTCACCGTCTTTGAAAATTCATTTAAAAGGCTGGCATTCGATTCCCCGTACCATAACCAAATTTCTCCAGTCTACAGTCTTTTTTTTTTGTTTTTCCAAAGGAATATTTTAACGTATAGACATATTTGTTTATCAAAATAAGATCTGTCCTTAGTAGCGGTACTTTTTAAAAACTGAACCTAACATTGAACGTGACTAGACGTAAGTGAAACATTGTAACCTTTAAACAAGTTATTTATATTAGTGTTCTATTGTAGCATAGCTCTGAACATGGCTTTGTAATCCGAAAGTGCTCAGCTAGGAAATAAATGTTTACATACTTTAAAAATACTTTTCTTTTTCATTCTTTGATTTTAGATTTAAGTGCCTAAATTACCAACTGACCTCTAAAAATGATAAAATCGAAGAGTGCTACCAGAGCTTTGAATTGTTGAGAACCTCTTAAATATGTATACTTTTAGTCTTTTTTTTTGGCTGTAACTCAAAAACTATGCATTTTTAGTAAATATCTCACAATTTAACATCAAAAAATCAATCAAAAAAAATGTTAAAAGAAATCAAAAAATTTTCAAACTTTTTTTTTTAAATTTTGATTACTTTTTTTTGACAAACTTTTTTCTTAGCATACTTGTGTAGGTATTGCTGCATAAAAATTTAACGTATGCAATTTACGTTGAAATGGTGGTTTACAAAAGTTTTTAAGTTTAAAATTGACTCAGATATTAGCGTTTAGAATTTGCCGATTTTTTTGAATAGAATGGGTGAAAAATTAAGATATCTAACAGGCAATTACACTAAAATGGCAGTAGTTTTAATGGTTATCCATGATAGAAATCATGATTTGATGGAAATAATGAAACCAATGGTCATACTACAGAAATAAACAGGTGAATAGAGGTTGTCAGATCAGCATTTATACGAATGAACCTAATCATATTGAACGTACCATTCGCTGTTATATATTTTCAATATTATTATATGGAGCTGAGACAAGGACAAAAAAAAAATTCAATTTAAAAAGAATCGTGGCTTTCAAACTTTGGTTATACCGCAGTGTATTAGAAATATCACGGAATAGAATTACAAATAAAGAAGTACTGGAGCGTGTTAATAAAGAAACAGATAATAATCTCCACTATACAAACAAGAAAACTGGAAACTACTTAGGTAACTTGATAAAGGGATCAAAATATGAAATTTTGAGGCTCATAATAGAGGGAAAGATTCAAGAAAGAAGATCCGTTGGCCGAAGGCAGAATTGTTGGTTAAAGAATCAACGTGATTGGTATTAATATGCAAATAGATTGATCGAAGAATGTTAATTTTTTTACTAAATGGTTATGAAGCTTATATATTAAGGAAACATATGAAAAGGAAACAAAAAATGTCTTACATTTACAATGGACCTTTAAGCCAACTGCTTTTTGATTAAAAAAGTAACGATAGACAATGTTTCCTTTGAAATAAAATAAAAGTTTTAACATCTAATGAATTTGCTAGTATTACTTCTCATTTTCTGTTTACTTCTCCCGAAGATAAGAAAAAAATTGTAATCTAAAGTTACGATTGTTTCTATCAAAATAGAAAATGGAATGTTTTTAACGTTGTATCCCGGCACCGACAAAAATTTACATTTCTAATTTACCTGAGCTGCCACCGTGCTTCGGAGGGCACGTAAAGCCGTCGGTCCCGGCTACGAAACTAGTCGTTAAGTCATGTTAGGGGCACTTGCGCGACCTGAAAACCCTAACACTAGGCCTTAGCCAGAAGGTTACACGAACTTTACTTTACTTTTTAACGTTCTATTACACATCTCTTCCAGTAAGAATGTTGTTAATTAATTAACAAAAAAATTCCACTATCGAACGAAGGCTATAAAATAAGAAGATCGATGCAGTGGTCAACTATTTCCTGTGTACCACAAAGCCAAAAAATCTCAACCTTAACGCTAAATATCTTCATCATAATTTATTCAAATGTTTTAACAAGCACGTATTTTATAAATTAGTTCGATTAGGAAAGGGTATTGGTTCATGATGTGTTGTGAATGTAAGAGCATTTAGATATCTCCCAAAGAGTAAAATCCAATTCAAACTACACGTTTTGGATGAGTGGGAAGATCTTCTGCAAAGGAAAGGCACAAAAGCTTCTCTTGCGCTTATTGAGAATCTTCCAAATGTTTTCAACGGAAGGCTGAAGATTAAGCAATGGAAGTTTGATGACCTACAAGATTTGAAGTCAGTTGTAGACAGGGAGTATACTGAATTTTACGATAATATTCCCCGTGATGCACTATAATTTTAATATATTATCAGTCTATATGCCTAATTTTAATGGTTTAATATGTACGTGTTTTGGTGCTTTAATTATTGTTCGTAGGTTTTTAGACAGCGTACGATATTGCTGACAGACCCCAATTATATTCGGCTATGATCAAATTTGGAATATCAAAAGGGATTGGTAGAATTAATTAAATTGACCATGATTCCAGCGTTGTGAACTAAACAGCCGTCTTGATGGAACCAAACATTCTCCAGACTTACATCAGGAAGATTAGCGGAAAGAACATGATTCTGTAACAAATCGAGGTATAATCTACCATTCAGGTTGCCCTCAATAAAAAATGGACCTATTATGTGGTCTCCTAAAAGGGCAGTCCAGCCGTTAACTTTTTGAGGACGATGAGTTCGGTAAACAACACTTCTTTGCTGGTTTTCCTGCACCCAATACTTCGTAATGGAAGGATTTTGTCTCCTTACTAACGTAACAGAAGATTCATCAGTAAATAAAATGTTTTTAATAAAATTACATTCATAATTAGTCTTCATAATTAAAGTTTCACAAAACTTCCATTCTTCGAAAGTAGTCGTCTGTATAAAGTATTTAAAATTCTTTGAACCGTGTTTTCCTACACTTTCGTTACAGTAACATTCTTAACTCCCTAGCAGCGCTTCTACTTGAACGTTGAATGTAAAGTGCAAGGTACAAAGGGATCTTTCAGGACTATTTACAACTAACAGAGGACTGTGTCAGGGAAATGCGCTATCATGCATGCAGTTTAAACTAGAGTTAAAAAAAGTTAAGAGAGATTCGGGAATAAACTTATGGGTACGATATTTACCCGTGGTATACAAATAATGGCATATGCTGATGGTGCCGTGATCATAGGAAGAACCCGAATTAAAGCAGCTAAGGCTTTTACACGTATAAAAAACGCTACAGAAAACATGGGACTTCTGAGTTAAGAAGGTGGAAGAGTCCTGCTATTTAGGGTCACTGGTTGACTGCAAAAACAACATCATCATTATGGCTTTACAACCCTACGTGGTTCCTGGTCTACTCAAGAATTTCTCTCCAGTCGTCCCTAATCATCGCCTTTCTCCTCCAAGCACGTATTCCCATATTTCTCATGTCTCCATCGATGTTATCAAGGAACCTTGATACCTATCAAGGAGCATTTTTCTAGCTGGGTCATTTTGTTCCATTTGCATTATATGCCCTATCTACCTCAGATATTCTATCTTAATATGTTTTACGATATCAGGTTTCTGGTATATTCTATAAAGTTCGAAGTTGTATCGTCTTCTCCACACTCCATTGTCATTCACTGAACCATAAATTCGCCTTAATACTTTTCTTTTAAAACATTCTAACATGTTTTGATTATATTTTGTTCAGGCCTCTGAACCATAGGTATGTTAGGACTGGGCGTATTATTGGTTTGTAGAGTTTTATTTTCTCGAGCTCCTCTATAAGGAGGAGCTTGAGCCCAAAATAGCATTTGTTGGCCGTGCAAATTCTGCGGTTTATCTCTGCGGTAGTATTATTGTGATTGTTAAGACTCTTTTAATTTAGACTCCTTATTCTCCATTGCACCTTAAAGCAATATAAGCTAGTTATTAACAAATAATTGGCCGCGTATAGAGTTCTCCGTGAAGGTATATCACAAATGTATCAGCATATTGTAACCTGCATTAGAGACAGCTTTAGAAACCTGAAACTAATCTTCCTTTTATGTAATATGAATAGATTAAATCAGACATGTCTGTATATTAACACCTGCTCCAATACCAATATCAAACAATCGATACAAATGGGAAATTAAATCCTATGTATGTGAGTACAGGGTATTTGATTATTATATTAGACATAAGATGTGGTTTATAAGCGAATATATGCTTTATGGATGTCAAAACAGTACTGGTTAATTTTAAGTACAGAGTAAAAAATACCAATAAACTGTTTGTACTATAAGAAATCATAAATGTGATACGATTTTTAGCAAAACGAGGACATTCAATTCAAACATAGATAACAGTCACTTGTATGTTATATGTTTCACATGTAACATTTCACATTGTAACTTGTCTATCTCGTTCGATGAATTGGATGAATAGGAGAAAATTACGTACCCCGCTTAGATATATTTGGGATATAGGTACCCTAACTCCAAACCTAAGCTTCCAGAAGACTTTGAGGGTGTACAGTCTCATAGTAGCTAAAAAAACTCAAAAGGATAGTAAATGCACTAGTGCGCGACTCAATGATCTTAAAGAGGTCAAAATATGGCACTCTTACAATTAGGCATACTCTGCACAATCAGCGTTCGTTATTCGACGATTCAGATTACGTGCTCTAAAAGTGCCCATTTACTGTGCTGCCAAATATAGAATCACAGTTTTACCAACGTGGAGGTTTGTACTAAGACGATTTGAGTAGTGAGGAGAACTCGACGTTCACCAAGAAGCAGATTTAACTGAAATTAGCAACTAGCGTTTGGAAAATGTAATAGTGTAACAAGATTCAGCCAGGACAATAACAAACCAAACAATACCATATTTGCAGAGCCGATCCGGTACATTTAATACTGTCCAATGTTGTTCATTTTATTAAATTTTACTTATATCGCCCTGTACAGGACTTTATTTTTTATTTTTTTCTCACAAATTCATTTTGTTGACCAGCCAGTTATCTATTCCGACTAACAATGTAAATATTTTTCTATAAAAACGTATTCCTTCTATATTCTATTTACTTTCTCGTTTGAAATTAAGGTGTGAAGACCTATCTTCGCCCGCTGCTGAAGAAATAATAGCATTTGGGTATAACAAACTAATTTCTTCTCAATTAAGACCCGTATTCCTTACTACGCCAGCAAATTGCTTGGACTCCAGCCCTCATCATAAGGAATTTGACTGTACCAAAGGTTAATACGTTGTTCTATTTAATATCTTGTGAAAACTTTCCTTTTTATTATTGTGAGTTTTAAAAAATTTCAAGTACTGATATTTTTCTACTTGTTTTATCACGGTACCATTGATTGTGAATATGTAGTGTATATTTTGTGATCTTTTTGTAATTAGCATTTTTTAGCATTTATAGTAATTCTCAACTCAGTACTATTCATATTTAAGCTATAGATAGAATGGTATAGGTCGTCTATGCCCATTGCATCCATGTGTAACTCCTCTACAGATCTTCATTCCTGCTGACTGTTGCCCATCGATGAACTATGCCGCTTTGATTCCAATATAATGTATAAATTAAATTTATGATTTTACTTTCAATATCTCTATTTATTCTTGGATTTAAACAAACTCAAATTTAAGGTAAAAAATTTTAAAAAACTTTAAAAAAACCTTATTTTTTGGACACCAGTCTTCTGTATAAAACAAGCAAAGTTGTCTTTTAGAAGTACAGTCTGGTTCAATATATGTCTTGGAGGAATTTTTCCAGCAGCAGTGAGACTCTACATTAAATATACTGAGTAGAAAGGCCGGAAGCTTTTCAATTTATTTTGATTTTTTTATCTTCATATGAAGTGGATCAGACTTGTTTTCAATATCATTAAAGTTATTATCGTTTTCTTCTACCTTAGTTTCTTCCCAGTCAGTGTGTAAAACAACAGACAGTTGGATGTGTAAAACATGCAGTTCCATACACTGCTTGCAGTCGCGTACGAAGTTGCAAAGGTTTTAAATCATTAGCATATAAAAGTTATTATTATTAATAATCGTCACCAATCGTAACCAAACATAATCAGCCCCAGGCTGATTATGTTTGGACGGATTCTTAACAACAAACGCCAAGTTACAATACTTAAAGCTAACCTGATCAAAGATGGATTTCAATTAAACAATTCTAGTAAATAAAATATACTCTAAACCTAAACTAAAAATAAAAATATGGTCATTTATCAGTCACTTATCATGGTTAAAAAAATGCCAATAGTAGCAAAGTCGCGAAAGTGGATATGAACCTTTTTGTAGTGAGAGCCCTCAATTAACATTTGTTTTATCTGTGATCAAATCATTTCCATTATTCATAATCGTTTACTAACTTTTCAACAGGATTATGTGACTGTCTGTTGCACAAACAATTTAATTTTATAGCTCGTAATTGCATCTGATTACATTTCCAACCTCTGGAACGTAAAAGGCACCATTTGAGCTGCGAAAGACAGGTCTCGATTCCAAATCGACAATTATAGAGCTCCTTTGATCTAAATTTAAATAAACCGTCCATTTCGTATTTCTAATAAATGCACCGGCTATGCCGGAAGATCGGGAAATGTCCTTCATAAATTGAGATCGCTGCCAATAACCTAACATTTTGTGCCATAAGCAGAAACGTTAAACGACTTTCTTGATTGAAAGATAACATCAGGCGCAATTTCAGACTGAATTTGAAAGTTAGAAAGATATTAAGATCGTTTTCTTTGCAGAACAAACATAATTGGACCAGTAAAAATTTAATTTTAAAATCTGCAAATGTAATATTATCAGCAACAGACATTTAAAGGCTAAATTAATAGTTGCTGTATTAATAATCAATAATATTCCACTTCATTTATTTTATTTTATTTGGATTTTACAAAATGTATGGAAACTCCTTTTTAAAAATCTCAATATCTAATAAAAATAATGATAAATATAAACATGTAACAAATCATGCTTTAGCTGTTTAAGAGATTTGATTTAATCATGCGATCTATCATGCGCCACATTCATTTAATTTTCATAAATTTTCTTTAGGTCGTCCGTCCATAGTGTTGGTGGTATTCTGAAGTTTCGTTTATGTGGTCTCCATTCCAATAGCTACTGTCTCCTCTGATCTTTACATTTTGCTCTTTGTCACATTTAATTTAGTGCTTAAAGCTTTCGTTTCGTATTTCTACTCGGTATGTCAGTACTGATATATCAGTTGATCATTTACTTTTCTTTGGAGATATATACGTAGATCGCTTTTAAATGCATCCCGTTGTTTTCCAAGATATATTCGTAGTTTTCATTCATGCGTTTGGTTATCTCTGGGAATCCCCAGATGTCTTTATCAGTTTTATTCCTTTTTCGTTATTTGTATTGTGCTGCTTGCATACCAATCTTTGTTTAAACCAATATTTTTAGTTGTTTAAATGGGTTCATGTACCGTCTCTGTGTGCTGTTCCTAAATTTGACCTATAATAACTAGATCATCAGTGAAATCTTCAATGTTTGTTTACTCTGTCTGACTCCTAAACCTGTTCAATTTATATATGACTACGGTTTCATAGTAGTGGTTGTTACTTTAACCATAGTTTTTTCTGGCCTGTTTAATTCTACTCTTTCCTGTCAAGGTTTTCATGATCTACATGTAGTTGTTAGTGTATACTCCAGTCGTCAAAGACCAAAATGCCACTCAACTTCTAAAACTTATACGAACAAGCTAAATTTTGCCAAAAATATTAATTTTGGGATCCCCAAAAAGATGCAAAAGTTTACCACTTTTACCCTTAGCATTCCCTCTAAAACTCTCCTCGTAGGGGGGTAAAAACGCAAAAAAATCGATTTACCAATAATTTGTACGCCGGAGAAAAAAATGTTTCAAATAAAAAATGTAGCTGAGTTAATTTTAAACAAAAAAGTTTAATATCACTTTTTGTGTAAAGTGAACCGTTCTCTCAGAAACAACGCTTAAATCGACCATCGATTTTGAATGTCAGTTACTAAAGCGAAATCAATGTTGAATAAAATTTGTATTTGCTCAATGGTAAAAATTAGATTTCTTTTGATCCAAGTGTCCTATCGGCAAAAATCAAGATGCGGTTTAAAGGTAAAGAGTTTAGCTTTCGAATGCATTTTTTTTTATTTTGCCGTAATTAAACTTAGATTTAAAATAAATAAATTAACGAGGGGCGATTTTTGCCATTTTTTATGGGATCAATACAATATATCCCTTTTATTGACTGTATATAATAATAAGTTTCGATTACTAGAGCCTGTTTGGACTTCAAATTGCACGCCAATTAGCACAAATTGTCTGAACGGCAACATTGTAACAGTCGGAATAAGTTGTTCCTTCAAGTGACAAACACGTTTTTCATTCTGTCAAAGTTTTAATTAATTTATTCAACAAGAAGTTCATAACCAGCGCAAATATACAGTCCAACCTTCATGGTTTCTTCTAATCCCTTCATGGTTTGGTTTTTCTTCACAGGATTTGGTTATTAACAGGAAGAATATAATTCGTAATTTCAAGTAATCAACCCAAATTTGGCGTTCATACATCGAGAAGGCAAGTATTGTTGGTCCATCAACAATGTATGGACGTTTGGATCGTCCCATTCCAGGTCCTAACGGTAACACCTACTTTCTTCAGTGTTGCGGTGAATGCAATTTGATGTACCCCTCTAGGAAGGTATCGATCTGGTACTGTTAGGATAGTTTACAATAGGTCATACGAAGTAATATCCTTTTTAACGTTTCTATCTCACAATTTTTTTTGTTTTTTCAATATAATTTATTATTCCTGATATTTGACTTGAAACTGATAAAATGTCAGATATTGCAATGCTACGCAGGAAAAGGTCAGTAATCAAAACAAAACTAACAAATGTTAATAATTATTTAAATAAAATAAAAGATTTGGATGAGCAGAATCTTCCAGTAGCGGAGTTAGAAATACGTCTTTGTAAGATGAATAACTTAATAGAAACGTTTGAAAATATTCAAGATGAAATCGACTGTCTGGAAGATTCTGTGTCTGAAAATGATATTAGTTCTAGGGTAGAGTTTGCAAATAGTTTTTATTCTTCAGTAGCATTAGCAAAACTACTTATATCAAAATCTGTTATTAATAAATCATCTGAAATGTCTAATAATTTAAGTCAAAATTGTTCAAATAATGGTAACCATAGTAACATTAAATTACCTACAATAGAGCTGCCTAAATTCTCAGGCCAGTTTGAAAACTGGCTAGACTTCCATGACTCGTTTGAGTCTCTAATTATTAATAATAGTAGTTTAAGTCAAATTCAAAAATTTCACTAGAGCCTAACCTTCAAAACTTATAGCATGAAATTTCATTTTTGAGTCTTTGCAACAAATGTGACGCATTTGAAATATGCTTAAAAAGCGCTGGATTTAAACTTTTACATAACAAACAATCCAAAACGTTTAAAAATATTTTTTTTTAAATAGTACGTTTTTCAAAAGAACCAAACTTCTGCTATAAACTACTCGCAAAACCGTCTTCTTGGAGGTATTTCCCGTGACGTGCTATCATTTGAAATGTAAAACATTAAATTCTGTATTCTTTATTCATTCAAATGCCTTATATTTCTTGCCACAACTCAAAATTGAAATTTCATGTCGTAGGTTTTAAAGATTATCTGCAATTTAAGTTTTAAATCTCTAAAAATGGAAATTTTAGTACGACTGGTCAACAAAAGTGATCAATTTTACTGATCTAACGAAAATCTTAAAAAATGGCAAAAATCGCGCCATGTTCATTTAACACCTTTATAAAAACTGAGTTTATTCGCGGCAAAATACAAGAACTGCATACGAAACTGCACTCTTTAACTTTAAACTTTTACTTTACTTACTTTACTTAATCAGTAGACCCATTTGTACCTTTCGGTGTTGAGCCGGTGTTTAACTTTAAAACGCATCTTAATCTTTATCGATAGGACATTTGGATCAAAAGATATCGAATTTTTACCGTCGAGCTTATACAAATTTTATTGAACATTGATTTCGTGCACGTAACTGACATTCAAAATCGACGGTCGCTTCAAGCGTTTTTCTAAGAGAATGGTTTACTCTACACAAAAAGTGCTAATAAACATTTTTGTTTAGAATTATCTGAGCTCCATTTTTTATTTGAAATATTTTTTTTGCGACGTACAGATTCTTGGTAAATCGATTTTTTTATGTTTTTATGTTTTTTTTATGCTACGAGGCGGGTTCTAGGGGGAAGCCCAGGTGTAAAAGAGGTAAACATTTTTGCATCTTTTTTAGCATACCAAAAATTAATATTCTTGGCAAAATTCAGCGTGTTCGTATGATTTTTAGGGGTGACTCTCTGACGACTGACCTATGTAGTAAATATTTTGAAATCTGTTTTCTATGTTAGTACTTAGTACGTCTTAATTTTCTTTCCATTTGTATAACTACTATTACAACCGTAGACCTGGCTTAATAATAACCGAACTATATTTTTTTTAAGTTGTGTTGTTTTTATTTTTAGAAAGTAAAATCATTCTCATGTTTTTTCGTTGTGTTCCATTTGATATTTATCTGGAGCTCTATTCTTTTCTATTTTTTTCAAGATACCAGTGAGTTCTGATTTTGTTATATCAGGCAATAAATCTGATATTTGGTATATAATTTCTATTTTTGCAAATATTAAAGGTTGGCTACTTTTGTGTTTCTATATGGATCTATATAATTCGCTTTAGAATTTGTTAATAGTTCGTATCTATTTATAGTTGTATTCTCTGCTCTGCTTTTTAACTTGTTGATTTGATTTTCTTCCATTTTTATATCCTTTGGTAAAACTTTATGTCTTACCTTCTTTTTGTTCTCTCAGTTTAATTCGCGTACCCTGAGTTAAGCAGCAGGTGTCATAAAAGAATCTGGAAAGCATATCAAGCAGACCTGGAATATTGTTTAGTCAGGGATTACAGGACGAAAACGTATACACTGGAAATATACTTAATTTTGCTGAACCACTTTAAGAAGTTGTTATGTCGATATTCCAATGAAATTGTCCGGAACTAGTGAGATATTCGAACAGGAAAGTGCCCTGGTGGAATGATAACTTTACAAATCAGAGAACAAAAGACAGACGAAAATTTAATTTCGCCAATATATCAGGTGGGTGTAGTGATTATCAAAAAGCTGACTTAATATTATAAGGAACTAAGAAACGTAAAAAGAGAATCGTGAAGAAAGCATAAGGAGGAGATAGAACAAACTACCGCTTCCATACAATTTTTTTAAAGGATTTTTAGATAAGTATTCCCTAAAAGAAGTTAGCTGAATACACTAAAATGGTAAAGAAACCCCAAAAAGGTGTAGGTTTCTAAGTCTGAAACAAAACTGATGCCGCTAGACATATTTTAGCAGATTGGACTGGAGACCATAATTTATAGTTTAAGGGAAAACTGATATGGCAAAAGAAATGGTGAACCAATAGTGATTAATCCAATGTTTCTACAGAAAGAAAATTACTTTCTGTACAAAAATTATGTATAATATGACAGGCTAGCTTACGCCTGGGGTACATACGAAAAGCATGAAAGTCAAAAAGGGTGGTTCTTATACTTAAAGCTGACGACCTGGGCAGGAAAAGCTAAGTCCATGAGGCCAATAATTCTGATGTCATTCGTACTCATGAAGACTCTAGAAAAACTGGCCGATACATAGGATTAGATATTGTGTATTGGTTTAAAGTCCGATGCATTAGAGGCAGTATGCGTATAGAGCAGGACTCTTTATGGAAAGGGCACTCAGCCATCTAGTAGAGAGTGTGGAGTACGTTCTGAAAATAAAAGAGGTTAACTTATGAGTCACAATAGAGGACCTCAAATAGTAAACTGTATCTTGCATGACTACGAGCTTTAAATTGCAGGCAGCAAAAACTTAACTCCTAAGTATGTACAAAAACATATAGTAGTCATCTTTTAGACCTGTACAAGCTAGTACAGGGTACCAGAATTCTAAAATGGGTATACAAATGGCTGTAGTACGATAGGTTGCTGAAAAAAAAATCTAAAAAAAGTTTTCCAAAGTTGTCTTGGAAAAAAATTTAAAAGGTCATTAATTTTCTTTCTAAAAAAGAGATAGAAGTGAAACCCAAAAAACGACGGACAAAGTTAAATAAAATAAGTTAAAAAACCAGGACTCATCTGACGTAATTTCGATGACCTTCAATGGCCTTATCAGACGCAGGGGCTAAATAAAAAATTAAACCCACACACACACGCACACACACACTAAAATTTTAAAAAAATTTATATAGCATTAAGGACAAAAAACAATATTATTAAATTGTTTTCATTTATGGTCATCAAAGTAGATGCCACCTTTGTACGCTTTGTACGCGTACCACTTGAGTGGGAAACAATTAGGAGGGTTTTGTTCGTTTCTTTTGATTTTGTTATCAGCCGCTGCATCTGATGAGTTCATGGGAAGCCGAAATGACCTCAAATGCGGTGTTGTTTACCAATTCAAACACAGACTAAGAAATCGTGCTCTTATGACATATACTGTCAGCGAACACATCAAAGCGAAAGTAAGGCTTTGCTAGACCTAAATTTTAAACGTAAACTTTTACGTAAACGTAAACTATATATTATATTAAAAATATTATATTAGATTAAATAAACTTCCAATTATAATTTTTTCTCGAAAAATATTTCTGTTGTGCCACTGATATGTGCACGTGAATAAATAAATCTCCGGTGTATAGGGTCCTGCTTTTATATCCACTCATAAAATTTTGTTTTGCACTTTTACCGATTCTCTTATTTCAAAAGCAATGCCAATGGAAAGCGCTTTGTTATGTAATTACGAAACTGTCCATTTTAGTATTTTCCGGAGCTGTTCAGGCATAAAATTTTATTTTGAAATATGATACTATACGTTCGTCGAAGAAAATGAGGGAAACGAATCATTTCATTGAATTCAATGCGGATGTCGCTTATTGTAGGTAGGTCTTGATTACAGAAAAAAATATAAATTACTTTTTTTTTTATAATTATAGTACGATCGTTGAAATAGTTTAGCCATGTTTTTAAAACAAACAATAACCAAAAACTTTATGTATGATGCTTTTAAATAACAATTTTACCTATACGCAGGGCAACACAAACAGATCGCACAAAATTTATGGGCTGAGTCGACTAAAGGCATATGGTCACATAAGAAAGAATTCACGCAGAATTAGATCTTCCGAAACCAACAACTACCAACAGTTGAAGGACTTTTGCCTTAAGTATTCGTGGGAGATAAGGCGTTTTCTTTAACACAAAATTTTATGAGACCTTATCCAAGAAGAAACGTTTACAGACTCTTTCAAATGCGCGCCAGTGTACAGAATGTGCGTTTCGTATTTTGGCTCCGCGATTCCATATTTTGAAAAAATAAATAAAAGTGGATAGTATCGTCACTATTGTAAAAGCAGCTTGTGTATTAGACAACTATTCGATAAAGAAAAGTGTGAATACTTTGGACGAACAACTGGATGATTTGCCTACTTGTCAGTTACTTTATTTACGACCAACAAATAATAGAAGTATATTAAGTGCTTTTAAAGTAAGCGAAAAGTTTACAAAATGTCCATCCATACATGGATGGCAATGTAAGTTATCGAAGTGCAAAAATATTAATTCATAACTTAATGGGAAGCTTAGAATGAATGGAAAAACATTGCTTTATCCAACGATTGTTTTGATGTCTATATTTAGTTTTTACAGTCAATTCAACATAAAACATCACTTGTTTTTACCCAAGCTCACCGTTTTTTAAATTAACTGGCAATTCTATTCCAGACGTCATGTTTTATTTTGGTGTTAATATATAAGGCATCATCGGTGTCATATAGAACAGGAAAACTTCTGACAGCTTCAATTAGTTCTTCCTGCATTTTTTCTAACGAGCACGCACACACGCATATCTCGGATTTTTGCTTTTACCTTTCCAATTTGTTTTCTTCAAGAAATTTTCTTCTTGTTGCTACGTTATTATTTAATTTTTTTGTTTATTAATTTCTTTTAACATATATGTATCAAATTTTTATTTTGTTGTTTATTGTTTTTTTTTCAATTCTGAAAAGCATTTTCTTGTCTTTGTGCCAATAATATATTCTCTTATATTTGTTGTTTATTTCCTTCTTGAATTACTTGAATTTGACTTCCTTGTTTCTGTAAAGCCTTTTCTTATTTTCTGCTAATAATCTATTTTTTTAGTTGCCTTTTTATCATTTAAAGCAATTGTTTAAACATTGAACAATTAATTGAATTAAAATTATTAAAATATCGTTTTGTTGGGATTTAAATATGGCAGATTGCAAAAATATGTAAGTAACCAAAACTGCAGAAACCTATGATTATTTCCAATTCACTCGTAATTCCAAATGCCCTAGATATTTAAGGCCCCACGTTGGGCGCCAGTTGTGGGATACAAAAAAGTTAAAAAAAAAACGATTAATCAAATCAAATAAAAAAATTTAAAAAAAGAACTATTCGTTTTTCAAATCTTACTTCGGTCTTGCAATTGCATTTATAGAAGCCAATCGGAAATAAAAACCCAAATATTAATAAAAAAATAATTCTTTGGCTTATAAAAAATAACAGAAATATAGAATATACTCGAAGCAAAAAGTTTATAAAATAAAATAATGCCTTATACATGCAAAAATATTATGTATTCCTAATATCGACTAGATTTACAAAGCAACTTAATGACAGTATTTATTTCCCATCTTTTAAATAATAATAATAATTAATTTTCAAACTATCCACAATAAAATATTAGTAGTGTTGTGTTTATATGGGATTAAGCCACAATTGACTGTAATGATAATTACATTTTTAACTACAAACGTTTTGACATTTCAATTTCCACTCCAAAAATCGTTCTCAAAAAGATTATTTGGAATTTTTATTAAAAGAATGTATAACGGTTAAAGTTATTTACACTAAATGTTAAGCAATCTCATCAGCAGAAAGTAGCAGGCTTTGGTTGCTAATACTAAAAGAAGAAGTCAAAAATAAGAATATACCAACAGCGGATTAGAAAATTCTGAGACACTTTTCTATAATCACATAAAATACATATGCAACACACACCACACATACACAATAAACACTTTCTCACATACAAACATTTATATCAGATATTATTAATGCAGAATAGATTAAGTCCCATGTATTTGCTTAGAGCTAAAATCCATCCTCTTATGTTTTCAGCCAAAACATGACTGTTGCCTGAAACACCGTGACCAAGTTTGTCAATTTTCAATTTTTTAATTTTGTATTCAACAAAATTCTAAATAACCTTTTTTTTTGAGAAAGATCTCCGGAGTGAAAATTGAAACGTCAAATTTTTTGTAGTTAAAAATGTAATTTAATGATTGTAAAATATCAAATTAAACGAGTTAATAGAATCGTTTTATTTTTTTACCGAAAAACCTGCTGTCCCTCTCCTGATTTTTACGTTCCGAGTTTTTTTTTTTTGTTCTTGCACTAATTCTCAAATTCTCAAGAACAACGACACAAGTCATGTAGTGTGAACAAACATGACTTTCAGAGATAAAAGCCAGGCATTAACGCTATTTAGTGTATAATACTCCGTCCTCTATAAAACGAATAATATGTTTCTGACTCAAAACAAAAAGTTTTAGAAATTTTTCATGGAACATATAACTATTATCTCTATTTATATGTTATTCATGATATGTGATATATTACGTGTATATTTGTACTCTTTTTACTTAAATATATACCATATCGGATAAACCATTTTGAAAACCATGTCGTTATGTGGCATATTTGTAATGCAAATTAATATGTCTCGCACTATAATCAGAAATATTCCGAAATGACAACTTACTTTAGGATGATCCCTCACAGGCACTACGACTCTCACCGCCACTTTTATCGGTTTGTCTCTTGTTATATCCACCATTCGTCTGCTTTCGCCTCCTTTGTTTTCTGAAACAAAATAACGTTGTTAGGAATAAAGTCGCGCCAAACTTTGCCATTAAGCAACTCTCGTGGAGAAACAACTGTGGTGGAGAAAGGAGGAAAGTGCTTTTCGCGACACGATCTTTTTTACGTTTGGCAACCGCGAATGCAAGTTGCTGCTAGTTATGGTACAGCAGAGGTTACTCTGTTTATAGCTTAGGGGTGATCTTACATTTCTTTTTATTGAGTTAGAAAAATATACTAACTCTATTTTTCCATTCGGTTTATATTCGTTATCAAATAATATACAATTTACTCTTTTTGAAAATATTATTTCTATTTTAGGTAGCTATAATATAAAAGAGTTAAGCAAAAGCAAGATATATTGTTTAAGACTTTAACACAATGAGGTACAAAAGTACCTCCCTTCCAGCAGGTCAATAGCATAACTAAAGACATAAGTGGATAAAAGTGTCATGTCACATTTTTTGAAAAAATTACTCTTTGCAATTTTTGAACTTTCCAAATATAGAACTACAATAAGAAATTTTGCACATGAAAAGGCACAATGTCGCACAACCAAGGTATATTTTTTTAGTGGTTTAAGGCAGTGATTCTTTACCTGTGGGACGCGCCCCCCTAGCGTTGCGCGTTTTTACTATATAAATAATATAGTATGTAATATAATATAAAAAAACACCAACAACATTGATTAATTTACTAAAATCAAAGCAAAACAACATTCTGACCAAATAAAAAATAAAATACACATAAACACTGATGAAGAAATACATTTTGTCAGCATCGCTAAATGATTTTCAATGGTTACAAAAACAACTTTCACGTGTTGTTCTTCAACCTTGTAAGTTTTAATGTATTCATCCACATTTGCCAACATTTCTAGGTTTTTTTGCTTTAAATTTCTGCTCCACAATTCTAATTTTCTACAACAAGCATTAACGTTGTAGCCGGTATCCAATATATGTGTATTGGCTCCTTGCAGCTGAAGGTTCAGACCAGGAGACATTTCTTTGGAAGCCAGAGCTTCTCTGTGGATCATAAAGTGTGTCCATATACACATTGGAGTCTTTTGTTTTAAAAGCGCTTGTAGACTTTGCAATTTTCCGAACATTGCAACAGCACCATCGGTGCATATTCCGTCGTAATTCCTCTACTCTATTTTTGCTTCGTTTATATAATCATTTAAGATAGCAAATAATGGAAGCGATGTTGCTTTCAATTCTATTGGTTTGCGGAAAAGTGGTTCTTCTACCACTGATGTGCCATCACAAAATCGAACGTAGGCAATAAAATGAGCATCTTTGTTGCTATCTGTTGCCTCATCAAGCTAAATCGAAAACAGCTTGTCGAGCAACTTGCCGAGTAGCTGATCCTGTACATCTTTTTCTATATCATCAATTGGGCAACACTATCATTTGATAGAGGTATATACTCCAATTTTTTGGCAAAATTATCTCCAAAAATAGTTTCTAGAATTTGAATTGCAGCTGGCAAAATAAGCTCTTCACCAATAGTGTGAGGCTTTTTCCATCTGGCTATTTGATATGAGGTTTTAATAAGAGACAAGTAAAGCTTTTTCATTCACAGTCAAAGTTTTTTTTTAAAATGATTTTTGCTTTTCATGTGATTTTAATTTTAACTCGAAAAATTCTCGGGGTTTCTTAATGTACTCACTATGAAGTGTTTCCAAATGTCTTTTAAGTTTATTTGGTTTCATGCTATCGACTGCTAAAATTTTTGAGCAAATAATACATAGGGGCCTTTCCTCTTTCTATACTTTAGTAAAAGTAAACCCTAAATTTAAGTATACTTGAGAATATTTTCTTGATTTTATTTTTGGAACCACTCTCGCCTGTGCACTTGTTGATGCTTCACTGGTATCTAATGCTCGCTTACGCCCAGTTAAAAGGTTCATCGACCACGTGACCTAAATGAACAATGAGGAGGTCACGTGGTCAATTTTAATCGGGTCAGGTATTTTCAATACCTTTTAAACTAGGTATCACTTGTCATAAGGTCCTATTTCGTAAGTATAATCGTTCAAAACTTACGAGGGGGAACGGACTTTTGACTAGCACTGTATAGAAACAATACAAAATGCGCTCTCTTTGAAAGCTCTCTGGTGAAAGACAACATCTACAGACGTTTTCTGACGCCTTACGAAAAAATCCGGCGCATTAGACGGAGACTGCTTTGTGTCAATTTTCTCTGTCGCACTTGGGGAATCCAACTGATTGCAGCAGTTAGTCTATTTTGTATTAAATGTCTATTATTTTTTGGATATACATATACGCGGTTGAGGAACTCACATTTTTTTCTCACTCACGCCACCTTTTTTTGAATTTTGGCGCTGAATACACTCATTTTCAAAATTTGCCACAATTTTTAACTCAACAACAAAATTTACCCTAACTGTAAGTTAGGGGCCTTTTTTTATCAAACGCTTATCTAAACAAAAATAAAACAACTTTTTTTCAAGCAATCGGTTACAAAACTATGTAACAATTGAAAAAACAAAAAACTAAAAAAAATTAAAATTCTTTCAAATTATGGAGAGAGCCTAATTTCCTGCTCGTCAGTGTATTTGACGTCCCCATTTTTAGTACCAGCATTTCTTAGCATAACCATTTAAATTATTTTACTTAAACCTTTATGATCAATAAAGATAAATGTTTGCTGGCTAGAAGAAAATACGCATTAGAAACTTACAAAATGTCCTTTTTTTATGACAATTACTCCTAAATAGCTGAGCTGTAACTTGGAGCTTTTAGGATTTAATGTTTAAGATGTAATAAAAAACCCTGACGATCGTTCATTCGACGATCGATAGTCTTTAAGAAAGCCAAACATGTTTAATACTTTTTGTTGGGATTTGTACACAAAAAACTGATTTATAAGTCAAGAGCTGTGTGCGTAATTTGTTTTTTTCTGTTTTTGTGTCTTTCTTAATGTATATTGTTTGGGCATTTATTGTTTTTATTTTGATTTAAGCTGCCATATCCTAATAATTGCTTTTTTTAGAAGACTATTAGAAAAAAGCTCCAGTTTTAACGATTTCTCTCTCTGTCTTTTTCTGTTACAAAGGCGATGCGATACTATCCTTCTTGGCCATCTATCATTCAGCATTCTTATTAAAAATCTATATCCTATAAGGTATTTTTATTTACAATATTTTTTAATTCATTCAATAGCAAAAAGAACTTTAACTTCAACAGAAATGGTAAAAAATATTATCAACAATTAAATAATATAATATTAAAAGTATAAAAAGATAAAAAAAGATACACCTAAAACAAAAAAAAATGCCATGAAGCTGTTTCTTTGTGTTGTCACTATTAGCATCGTTACATGTTTGTAAAATTTATACATTTTTTTTTTCATCTACAACTGCGGTGTCCATTATTCCACTCTGGTCTTCTTAAAGATCAATAAGAAACTCTATTGTTATCTAAGAAATATGCACACTTTTTCATGGTTTCCTGCAAGTATTCTGATTTATTTACTGATAATTTTAACGCTTAGGCCACTATTAATGTCTTAATATCTACTGTAACAAGAATTATTTATTATATTTTCCAGTATTATTTATTTCAAGTCGTTGTACAATGTTAGTATCACTTTGTTTAAAGCATCCCCATAATTGTAAACTGTGAGTCTACACTGCCTCAGCGACTTGTTTGTAACTGAATGTTACTATCCAAAGAAACACTATCTTTTAATTATAATATCTGGGGGTCAATAGAAAAGGCGTACTTCTAGGTATTGACATTTTTTAAGACCAAAGCACTTCACGGACGAAAACTAAGCAAAGAAAGAGTCACTCTCCTAATTGGTGCAAACATGGATGGATCACAGGTAAACAACAAGGATTCAGATCCGGAAGATCCTGCCTAGACGCCGTATTTGTACTAAGACAAACCACAGAAAAGGCCATGGAGTACAATAAACCAGCATATCTTGTTTTATAGATCTAACATCTAACATGCTTTCGATCGCATCCAAGTCGAAGACGTCTTACACCTACTGTATAAAAGAAACATAGCAATCAATATTATACAAACCATCGAAAATATCTACTTCAATAATCGAATACACTCAAAGATAAATTAAAAAAAAAATAACACAGTGTATATCAGTACAAAGCGGAGTCAGACAAGATGACTCGTTAAGACCATTTTTTTTAATATAATAATCGACGAAATAATACAAGCAGTATGTAAAGGTTAAGGTTACAGAAAAAAGCAAATGTATGACAACATGTAAATACCCACTACGATGTAAAATCGAAATTGATGGGAAAATAATAAAGCAGGAAGCAAGGTTTAGATATCTGGGAATAGATACAACTAGTTACGGAGATGTTGAAGAAGAAGTATTACAACAAAGCTTAAGAGCAAGTAAAGCGGCGTGATCTCTTAATGACACAATCTGGAAGAACAAACACCTAAGACAAGACACAAAAACAAGAATCTATAAAGCAGCAATTAGACCTATATTAACATACACGGCGGAGACGAGACCTGAGACATCAAAAACGAGACGACTACTAGAAACAACAGAGATAAAAATACTCCAACGAATATCAGGAAAAAGTCTGTTGTATAGGGAGAGAAGTGAAAACATAAGAAGAGCATGCAATAGAGAAGACATAAATGGATGGATGACAAGTCGGAAATAGGAGTGAAACGAACAAATTAGTAGAATGTCAGAGGATAGGATGGTACAAATAGTACGAGATAAGTCACCAAATGGACGAATAAGTATTGGCAGATCAAGAAAAAGATGGTGCGATAATTGAAACAATTTAGGAGGCTTATATTGAAGAAGAAACAGGCTTTAAAGCCTACATACCAAAAGAAAAAAAAAAGAAGAATGGACGGATGAGAAAGACTACTTTTGCTGATGATTGACAAGTCGGCTAATCCACGTTGTTTTAAGAACGTCAAGTCAAAACCAGTGGAATACCTAAATAGCGTAGCAGCTTGGATAACTAGCGATCTTTTCGAGAAATGGCTGATGAAATTAGACAAAAAGTTTATAAAAGAAAAGTTTGTTTTGTTTATTGACAACTGTATGGCAGACAACACTATCCCACTGATAGAAAATGTAAAAAAATGTTTTTCCTGCTAACATGACTTTAGTTCTCCAGCCTATGGAGGTATCTTAAAAAATCTTAAACCTTTTTACAGACGTTTTTTGGTTGAAAATACATTGACGAAACACCCGAAACGATCAAACACTGTTTCAAAAACGCTGGTTTTGTAAAAAAAAGGGAACGAGAAAAATGCTAACGACACTTTAACAGAAGAGCTGCTTTCAGTTGAAGGCTGGGAGAACGTCATTTCTGATCCCGCCATCTCTTATGAAGATTCTGTCAAAGTGGATAAAGATGTTGCAGTATGTGGTGAGATATCCGATGCAGAGATCATCGCTGAAGTGCTTAAGAACAATAATGAAAAACAAGAGAGTGATCAAGACGATGCGTCATTAGTTGCGGGAGAAATACATATTCCAAATGCCGCCGAAATGACTCCAGTTTTAGTTCACTGAATATCTTAGAATCTTTTGCCATTACCGAGAAGCTTAATTCTAAAAAGCGGCTACAAATAATTTTAGATTTCTTTGAAAAAAATTAAAATCTGCCTTTTTTCGTTCATCATCACCCAGCCCTTTGCGTCCACTGCTGAACATAGGCCTCCCATTTTTTTTTCATTGTGGTCTATGTTGAGCACTTTTCATCCAATTTCTTGCCATTTTCTTGAGATCGTCAGTCCGACGAGTAGGGGGTCTTCCTCTACTTCTTTTGTCTAACCTCGGCCTCCACTCAAGCAATCTCTTCGTCTACCTTGCGGCACTGATTCGGGCGACGTGTCCGGCCCAGTTCCATTTCAGTGTGGCAATTCGGGAAATTACATCGGTAACTCTTGTTCTTCGTCTTAAGTCTTTATTTCTAACTAGGTCACGAAGCGATACAATCAGCATTGACCTTTCCATTTTCCTCTCTCCTATTTGCAGAGTTTTATGTTTGGCTGTCTCTTATGATCTTTATTTCGTGTCCAAGATATATGTAGTTTTCCAACAGCTCTACTTTGTTGTCTTCAATATTGATATTTTCGCTAGGTACTAGGTTTGTTATGAATTTTGTTTTTTCGTTAATTGTAACAATTGTTCTTATTTTCAATAAATTTTTTGAGGCAAAATGTTTTATTGTCTTAGTGGCGCGTTCTCACTGGGCGATTTTATCGGCCGATTTTTTCGGCCATGATTTGGCCGAAAATACCAATGAGAACATCTGCAAATAATAAAAATCGACAATATGTGACCATTATTTATAGCTTTCGAATGTTTTAATTGGTATTTTTGGCAGAATGTGCTCATTGTTTTTTTGATTGACAATATTCGGGCAAAAATAGGAACGAAACATATGCAAACGATAAAAATGGTCAACTTTTGTTAATTTTTATCGTTTGCAGATGTTTCTGAAGATTATTTGTTTGTTTGTAGACATATTTTTAATTCAAATTTTTTTAACGGTCTCTTGAGTTTCGAGTTATCCAAGTTTCATTGAATTATGTTTGAAATAAAGCAGGCATTTGTAAATTTTTAAAGAATGAATTTTAACAACCCTATACCAATATTTTTGTATATTATTTGGGTTTTTCATTTTTTTTTACTGTCACCGTAATAATTTTCACCTGTGTCATTGAAAGTGACTTTGGTTTTTTGCACGAATCAATGTTGTCTTTTCCGCTTTACATAATTTTGCCATAAATTAAAAACAAATACAGCTTGATGGAATACAGTAACCTTTTCGACCATTTTGTTTGTACCTCATCTTCCACTTGTTGAAATTGTGTTTAACTTTTCGAGTGAAGCTGAAAAGAAAATAGGCTACAGCGGCGTTTTTCTTTACATTAACAATAAAATTGATATTTAAAGTAAGTACAGTATAATATAATTCTTAATAAATATAACATTGAGGGGATGGTAATTATAAGACACAAGGTTTGTATTGTATTTAATTTGGTTAAATATTGGGGTTAGTCTTTCAGTCCGATTCTTCCGGAAAATTTGTTTTATTTGTTTGGGTGTTGTGTAATTCGAACGTTAATTTAAATTGTTTTATTTGAATAGGTACAAATCTTCTAGAGCCCTTTTTGTTGCAAATACTGTAAGATAAAATTAATAAATAAGATGTAAACAAATGTTTTGCGTTTTTCTTGTCAAAAATTTATTAATTGTAGTAGTAACTAAAATGATAAATCTAGAAAAGAGTTGACTTCCTATAACTAAAGTTTATAATATAAAAGGCATGGAAATTCATATACTGACTAATAAACAATTTAAAATAAAAATAATAGAGCAGTTTTCTTCAAACAAGCACATTTCATTTTACCTTTTAAATTTAAATGGGAATATAAAGTCTGAAGACATAATTTTAGTGATAAATTAGAGTGACATATTGGTACAAAATCTACTAAAAATTAGATTAGCAAAATTGCAGTGTTTATTACTTGACTCCAAATTATATATTATTATAAAGTAAGTTGTACATGGTGTACACCGCATTTCCCCAAATACTTTTTCTTGAACTCCACAATTTTCTTCAACAATGCACACGAACTGAATCTCGGAGAAATCTTTAGTCGGGTCAATATCTTTTTTTTTTACTCTTCAATGTTGAAGTTCATGATTATGAACAAAATACTTTTTCTAGTTGAAGTCACGTAATCTAGATGGCCATGCATGAGAACCGCCAAGTGCCATTGCTATGGGTAGCATATGTCTATAGACGAAGATCAACTGAGAAAGACCGGTCTTGTACAGCACGCTCAGGATAGCAATGGACAATTTGTTAGTTGTGCACAGAAAAGAAGAGAAATGCAGAATATATTTGTGGCATAAATTACCGAGGGTTGCCGCGGTTCTTACAAAATATTGACTGATTTTTTTGTATGTACGAAATGTTTTTACACGAATCATACTTTTGCGAAGTAACGACTGTATAATAGTATTAATAATTAATTATTTAAGACCGTTAATTAAATATTTCAATTTTTTTTTTAATTTTAACTGTTTATTTAACAATCCCCAGTTAATATAAAATCTTTATACTATAGAAAGAATCTAAACAAGTTGTTTTCTGTTCGAAACACTCTTTAATTTCTGTAAACTTGGTATTTATGTCCAAAAATATTGATCAATAGATATTTAGGTAGGTAATACACATAAATCATTTAAAAATATAGTAGGATAAACTGTCTTGACCCGTCTTTACTATTAGTCAATGAATTTAATTGGTAATTTCTTAGTTACTCGTTAAGAAACTCTTCCACTAAATAATATGGTCTTTTAGATAGTTAAGCTTTTGTCAATTTACGGAACTTAAGTAAACAAGTTGTAGATTTAAGTTGCAAAGGGAGATTGTTGTATAATGTTTTTGCCGAATATAATATAGATTTCTTTAGTAACTCAGTGGACGGGATCGGTAAATACACATCAAAGCTTGAATTTCTGGTAGAGTAGTTATGACTAGGTTTTGCTGGAAAAACATGTAGGTGTTTACGAATTAAGCAAACAATTTCTAAAATATATGAAGAGGTAAGAGTTAAAATCCCGTGATTTTTAAAGTAAATTCTGCAATGTGTTATTCTACCGTAACCAAAAAGATATCGTTTTGTAAACTAAAAATAACATCAGATTGGACAGCTGTACTAGAACTCCAAAAAGAAAGGCCATATCGAAGATGAGACTCGAATAAAGAAAAGTATGTTGTTTTGGAAGATGCTAAATTGATTTCCTTCGAAACAGATCTTATTGTATAGCAGGCTAAGGCTAGTTTTTTACTTAACAAATCGATATGAAGGGACCATTAATTTATTGTTGCTGTCTATAAAAAAACCAAGAAATTTTACAGATTCAACGATACTGATCTGGCTGATATTAAGAAGCAAGGGTGGAAGAGCTCCTTTATAGGATATTGCTTCTGTCTTGTCCACGTTAAAAGAGAGTAAATTAGAGTCGGACCTGGTTTTACTTTACGTAGATCAGAAATTATAGTTGCATGAAGAATTGCAATAGTAGAGTTCCTACAGGCAATACTGATATCATTAGCAAAAAGAAAAAAAAATTTCCATCGGTTGTTAAATTAGTGATGTCATTTATAAAGATAAGACAGAGTAGAGGACCCAATACTGAACCTTGTCGTACTCCACATACAATGCTTTTGTGACTAGAGTCAGTATCATTTGCTTTAACTAGTTGTTTCCTATTCTTCAAGTAAAATTGGAACCAATTCAATGAAGTACCTCGAATTCCGTAGAAATTTAGATTTTTTGTCAAAAGGTCGTGATTTACTCAATAAAAAGCTTTGGCATAGTAAAAAAAATTGTGGCAGTGTAAAGATTATTGTTTAGTGCTTGATAGACCTCATGTAGCATAGAAAATATAGCATCACTGAAACATTTATTAGATAAAAAGCCGAACTGACTTTGTGATAAAATTGTGTTTTCAACGAGAAAGGACCTAAGTTGGGCTTTTATAAGTCTCTCAATAATTGTGGATAGGACTGGTAGAAAGGCAATAAGTCTGCAGTTGTAGTGAGACCAGGGCTTCCAACACATTATTTGAGAAATTTAAGCAAATTTTTATGGATAGTTTATCAATACTACAGAAAGATGTGCTTTAATACTACTGTTTGTTGGGATTAGTTCAGATTTATCAACTTGTCTTATAAAGAATGAATTCGAGACCTTTCTTAAATTGGGGAGGTAGGAAATAGGATCCTGTTGTGGTAAAATGATTAAAATGTTATAATTTTACTCATATTAATGAATTATTCATTTATATTTTTAGGGTTTAGAAGAGAAAATGTTTGAGTTGTGTTAGTTTTATTTCCAAGATCGTTTATTATGGACCAAGTTTCTTTTGCAACACTTTTAGAGCTTTCCAGACGATTTTGGTAGTACATTTTTTAGCTGTTCTGAGAAGTTTTAGATAAGTTCCTTTGTACTTAGAGATATATTTAGTGATAACGACGGTAGTAAATTTGTTAATGTACAGTAATAAACGCATATTTTTGGCTGATATGCGGATACTTTTGGTAGTCCAGGGTTTATGATGTTTTGACTTAATTGTAATTAAAGGAAATGCCTTATTAATAATTCAGACAGGACTACTTGAAAAATCACTGAAATTGTCCACACGAGGGAAATCACGTCCACAGAGGGAAAGTGCCACTCAGGAGTCAAGCGCAAATTTTGAAATTTTCGAAAGTTCTGAGCGGAAAAAATCCTACCTAAACGTTGGGTTTTTGGTTTCTTAAGAGTGATAAACTTGGCGCTGCTAATACTGCTTCATGACCAGATAGTACTGCATTAAAAATTGTAGAGCGTACATCAAGGGGTGAGAAATCTGAGACAGCATAATTAATTATGGTAGATGTTGTATAAGTAATTCTTGTAGGAGAATTAACGTGCGTTGTGAAACTATACAATTCGAATATATTGACCAAGGATAATTGGGTATCACAAGCAACAACGTAAATAATATTTCAGTCACTGCATAGAATCTTTCTGCTTTTATTGGGCAGGACGTCTAACAAATTTAACAGGTTCTAAAAAAATAGTTCCGTGGAAGAATCAGGTGATTTATGAATGCAAAGAATGTATAGATTAAGACTTTTATTATAAACCAATAAAAACTCAACAAAATCTTCATTCAACAGAAAGTCATATTTTGTTATAGGTTATTTGTAAAAAGAATTAGGGTGCCACCGTGAGCTAAACTAGGACGGTCATACCTAACAATTGTGGTACATTTTTCTACAAAAAAAACGCGTTGACTTCAAGTCGGTGCTCGATAACCGCAAGTATCGGAGGACATTATAATTCCTCTAGAAACAAAAATAATTCATCTGTTTTATATCTTCTAGAACGAATATTAATCAGAATCATGGTAAAGTTGTCATCACCAAAATAATTTGAGGTTTCTAGTCTCACAGAACACGTCGTATTATTTAAAACTCTGCCAAGTTAGAGGTATTGATATCAGGTGTGGGGACAAATTGTTTTCTCTACCTTGATAAAATAGTTTATTAGGGACGGTAATAATGACTGAAATTCTAAATACCAAACGAAGATTTATTGCAATACGTGTAATTGCTTGGCCTACGTAATTTCGGTAAAGTCCCAGTAATAAACCAAACCGCAAATTCCAGCCATTCGTTGTATTCGCGGCGGGAGAGGATGCTATGGAATAGAAGTTGGCATCCATTCATTCATACATACGTACACCTAGTATTGACGCCGGATTATAATACATATTTGAATGTAATACACGGCTCTAGGTCTGCGTGCCAATTGTGGAAGCCCGAATTTAATTCATATCTGATTTAGAGTGCTGCAAATGTCTCTTCGTAACAATGGCGCGCTAGATTGGCTGTAGACTGTTTATATCTTCGCTGTTACTGCTAATAAGAGTAAATTAACCCGCGCTTTCTGCGAGGTTACAATTATATCAAATTCTCTTATCGAGCTATAATTAACTGAATATGACTTTAGGCGGCAAATTACTTTAAGAGTATTATCAATAATCACCAATTTCCTATAGTGCTATTATATACGACGACTTTGAGTATTGAATAAGATTGATGTAATCATATAAATATTTCGATTATAAAAAGATATCATGTGAACTGTTGAACATACTATATAAAGACATGAAATAAATAATGTGGTAAGTGCTAAAAAATCTTATTTTTATTTTATACCTTTAAAATGTTCCAAGTACCATAACCGACAACCTATATAACGCGCTAAGTTGCCAGGTTATTATTACGTACTTAAAAAATTCTCAACAGAGTGCGTGTTTGTCAATCGCCACAACGTCGCCGGTAAAAAATGTGGTAAGTGCCAATAAATATGACAGTTTCAGTACTGTTTTGATGTTGTATTTGTGAAGTTGTTATTGTCTATCTTCTTCTGTATAATCTTAAAATCGTATAAGAGTGAATGCTGGTGCTACTTCTAGAAAGGGCAATAAGCAAAAGGAAAGGCAGTAAAAAAAGAAATGCTGGAGAAGAGTACTATACAAAGAAAAATAATAAAAAAGTTTCTGCCAAGCAGCCTCCTGAAAATAAGATTAGTCGATTATTGTTTTTATTTTTGGGCAGTAGTTATTCTGAAATTTTGTTTTAGATATTGTGCAAATGCAACTTCAAGTGTAAAGAGATACAGTATGAACAAAAATTGAGGTTTTTTCACGAATTTTATGGTTTGAATGATAATGTACGGCAAAATACTTATGCTATGAATTTTATTCATGTGTGTGCTATCGAGAGGAGAAGGCATGGAAATTATGAGGGACCAGAAGAGAGTAAGAGACAGGTTACGCTTTCCTTTACATTGCCCAACGGAGAAGGCAACATTTTACAGGTGTGTAGGAAGACATTTTGCGCGGTGTTTGGAATAACTCAAAGACAAATTGAAACATTAGCTAAGTTGAAAAGAAAGGAGATTCAGTTTATAAGGACAGGAGAGATAATAAACTGCAGTTTAGAAAGTTTTAAACAAATTTTCCAGAGACGTGGGACATTACAACCGTTTAAAAAGCGATAAACAGTATCTTAGCTCCGATCTCAATATAAATAGACTTTACTTGGCGTTTAAGGTAGTTCAGTCTGATTCAGCAAAGAGCTGATTTCTAGCAAATTTCAAAAAAAAATTTCCCAATGTAAACTTTCATAAACCTAGAACGGATACCTGTGCTACCTGTGATTTACTGCACATGCAAACAAAAGATAACAGACAGAAAGATGCTCAATTTAAGTTAGAACTTTACCACCGAAAAGCTGAAGCAGCTGTAGAAGCAATGAGAAAAGACCATCAGAATTGTCAGCAATCCACGAGTGACACCATGACAGTTTCTATGGAACTACAGCAGGTCTTATCATTTCCAACTCTAACTCATAGTCAAATGTATTATATGCGACAGCTTTCCAACTACAACCTGTGTGTTCACCTAGGGGACAATAACACTGGCTTCATGTTTTTGTGGCATGAGGGTATAACAAATTGCGTCATGTGTGTTGAAAGCATTCACTAATATACGGACACAGAAACGAAAAGTAACAATTTGGAGTGACAACTGTGTCGGACAAAATAAAAATAAAATGTTATTGTTTTTATGGATTTATTAAGTTTCCAAGAATTATTTCGATGAGATAAATCACAAGTATCTAGTATCGGGTAATTAATTTATGAGTTACGACAGGGATTTCGCCCAAATTGAAAAGCGAAAAAAGCAAGAGAAGTGTGAGGATCTATGGATTTGGTAGTTATGATGACAACAGCTGTAAAAAAAATACCATTTCTTGTTACATTAATGAACCGTGAGGACTTCTTCAATTTTAAAGTTGCTTCTAAAAGTTCAATCAGTACATCCAAGCTTCAAATTTTAAAAGCTCAATGAATCAACATTAACCGACAAAATCCGGGATTAGTTAAAATAAGAGAAACTCTGAATGAATTGGAAACTTGGAAATCAACAAAGGTTTTAAAGAGAAATGTTACAATTAAAACTATTGGAGAAATGACTCTTCCTAACTTGACCTGCCAGAGTAGAACTTCTGAAGAAAAAAAAAAACAAAACTTGTTGGCAATGGTTGCCTATTTGAAGACAAAAAATAGAAAATTTTATGAAGACCTATTTAATCCCAATATTCCTTAGAACCTACATATTTTGTGTTTTTCATTATTACTTACCTCAATATTTTATATTTTTGTGATGGTACTTAGCACATTCTAAGATTTTATAGCTGTTTTATTTATTTTATAATTATTTTACAAAAAGTTCGCAAAACTATTTAATGCACAAAAACATAATTCACTTGAATAAACCTATGTTTAATTTTGAGAAAGTTATTTCTAATACATTCATTGTGCAAGAAAAAAAATCGATTATTTCGAAATAATGATTTTGGCACTTACTACATTATTTATTTCAAGTCTTCATATAATGTGCATTAATAATACCTAATAGTGTACCGAGTATTAAAATTTAAATTTAACTATCGTCTACATTTAAATCGGTATCACTATTATCACTATCGTTTAAATCTATAACTACTCTATTTATAATGTTTTGGAACTGTAAGTATTTTTCTTCTAGTTTTTTTACATGCTCTAAATATTTTTTCCAATTATCTGCTGTAATATTATTACATTGGGTCTTAATTAAATCTACAACATTCAAAAATGATTTAAGAGAAGTATTATTTTTCCTCACATTACTTTTTAATTGAGACCACAACAATTTTATTGGATTTAGTACACAATAGTAAGAAGGAAATTTTGTTTCACATTTAACTAATTTTAATAGTTTTACAAGTTGTTTTTTGTGTAAGAATCCATAAAATATATTTCATGTTTTGAAAAAATTCTTGAATTTCAGCTTTGTTTGAATTAGTGTTTGGAATTTTACTTTTAGTCTACAATAATACGGAGCATTATCCAAAATAATAACGCTATTTCTTTTTAATTTAGGTAGTAATTGCTGCTCAAACCACTTTTCAAATAAAGTACTGTCAATATCTTGATGATAATCTAAGCGACAATCACTTACACTCTTAGCAATGTGTAATAAAGCATCTTCTACCTCTATCTAATATTAAACAAACCATCGAAAACGTCTACTTCTATAATCCAATACAGACAAAGATAAATGGAAAACTACTACAGTGTATACCAGTACAAAGCGGAGTCAGACAAGATGACTTGTTAAGCCCATTTCTCTTTAATATAATAATTTACGAAATAATACAAGCAGTACGTAAAGGCCATGGTTACAGAATGGGGAACAAAGAAATCCAAATACTATGTTATGCAGACGACGCCGCATTAATCGCCGAGACAAAAGACGAGATCACATCTAAATACAGCAAGGTTTAGATACTAAAAGCAAGTAAAGCGGCGGGATCTCTTAATGACACAATCTGGAAAAACAAACACCTAAGACAAGACACAGAAACAAGAATCTATAAAACAGCAATTAGACCTATATTAACATACACGGCGGAGACGAGACCTGAAACATCCAAAACGAGACGACTACTAGAAACAACAGAGATGAAAATACTTCGACAGTTATCAGGGAAAAGTCTGTTAAATAGGGACAGAAGCGAAAACAGAAGAAGAGCATGCAATATAGAAGACATAAATGGATGGGCGACAAAACGAAAACTGGAGTGGAACGAACACATTAGTAGAATGGCAGAGGATAGGATCGTACGAATAGCACGAGATAAGTCACCAAATGAACAAAGAAGTATTGTCAGACCAAGAAAAAGATGGTTCGATAATTTAAACAATTTAGCAGGCTAATATTGAAGGAGAAACAGTTTTAAAGCATACATACAAGAAGGAAGAAGACCTTTTTTCTCATGCAAATTCCGTTTTTATATCTAATGTGTACATCACTGTTATACATAAATATTTCTGGGAAGTTGTTTAAATATTGTCCCTGTTACCTATACAAGAGACGCACATATACACTTTACAAGCGTGGCATCAGTAAGCTTTCGACTGACGTTAGTAGTCGTGAATAGCGGCAAAGGTTTTTTAGCTTTTTAATATAGAAATGTTACTTTATAATAACTACACGAGGTATCTTCGTCTATTAGACATTTTATAGCACAATTTGTTCTCAAAACGTGTCACGTTTATTAGGTATAATCCACATTTTTTTGCATTTTATTTAAAAAAAATTGTATCAAGTATTGTTCCGCTCTATCCATTACTCTTTTATTTTCCAACGAAGTCGTTACCAAAATTTACGACGGGCGCTTTCCTGTCTTTTTAGTTTTACCATTTAAGCTTGAAAACTGTTTTAAAAATTTTTGTTTCCAAAGGCGTCGCAGCCAAAGCATCGTTGTCGTGCGGGGTGGCTGTAATAAATGATGACAGTTTTTGTTTGCTTTCTCGGAGATCAAACGGCATTAGATTGTCTTTTCAGTCTTTTCGGATTTTTATCAGAATGCGGATGTGAGTGAATAGAAACGTCAGCTGTTTCGGTGTGTACAATATATTTTCATTATGGAATTGTGTTTTGCATCTCTGACTTCGCAAAAAGAGACATTGGCGTGGGAGCTGCATTGACTCTTGTAATGAAGAAAAATGGGGCAAGTACGTGGTGGAAAAATTAAACTTAGTACGTTATACGCGGAGATAAAGTAAGAAGATTAATAGTTTTATGTAAAAGATAATTTATGTTTGCCTTTATAATAATAAAAGAATACAACAGCAACAAAGAATTACTGTTTTTGAAATTTCCACAATATTTTTTAATAAACTCATGGCGATACTTTCAGTATCAGCCCACATTTCTCAATTTTAGCATTTCAATACTTTACACAATACTTTATTGTTTTTCAGTAGGCAGTGTACTAATTTAGTGGATAAATTATTGTAATGTACAAAGCTTTATGGCTCTTTTTAATTTGTTTATTTCTATCTGTTGCATCAAAGTTAACTTTACGATTTAGGTATTTAAATAAATACATATTTTACAGACTAGGAATACTCCATTAGCCAGAGACGAAAATGTCACTGAACCCCCAAAAATCATACGAATAAGCTGAATTTCGCTGAAAATGTCAATTTCAGGACGCTAAAAAGATGCAAAACAGTTTACCACTTTTACTCTCGGGCTTTTCCCTAAAACCCCCCGCGTAGAGGGGGAAAACGGAAAAAACCAATTTACCAAGACTCTGTCCGCCATACAAAAAAATATTTTAAATAAAAATTGTAGCTAGAAACAACGATTAAAGCGATCGAAGATTTTAAATATCAGTTAAGCGCGCGAAATTAAAGATCATTAAAATTTGTATCAGTTCGACGGTAAAAAATTAATATCTTTTAACAGGTTAACTGCCAAGGTGATTTTCGTAAAATTTTTATCTGGCGCCAAAGTGAATATTGTTTTAAGAAGACAAAAAAATAATATTTTACAAAAGCAAAATAATTTCCACAAAAAATTAAGAAGTCACCGTTCAAAGTCAAAATCGGCCGATCTGACCGCTTCTGCGCCAGCAGTGGATAATAGCCTCGTACGCCGAGCGATCACGGGTCAGGTTCAGCAGTTACCTTGAACTTACGCACTTGTGTTGTAGTACACGTGTTGTGTTGCGTTTTATTACGATTTCATACGTTTTTTTAGAGGATTATTAATTGAAAATGCTGTCAAATTCACGTAGTGCATATTTATTACGATTAGCAAGGGAAAAACTACAAGAAAACGGTAAGTTTTTTTGTTATTTACTAGCGCTTGAAAGTGAGGTTAGAATTATTTTAGACACTGACGAGGAAGGTAACGACTCGGACACATTGGATTCTGAGAAAGACTTGTATGTACCTTCAAGTTCAGAAGATATTGATTTATCGTCTACTTCAGATGAAGATACTATTCCAAAAAAGAAGCTACGAACAATTGAAACCCGTGCTGTTGTACATAAAAATACATGTCTGGATAACGGGCCCGGATATTGAAAATGTTTTGTTTGAAGACTCAATAGACAGTCAAGACAATCAAGTCACTAATGAGCAGCAATTGACGAACCCAGTTGGCAATCACCAATCAGACGAAGATACTACAACGGAAAAAAATGAAACTAGTGTTGTTGTTCACGAAAATCATATGTCTGATAATGAGATGGACATTGAAAATGTTTTGTTGTAAGACCCAGTACACACTCAAGATAATGAAATCACTAACGAGCAACAATGGACGAACCCAGTCGGGAATCACCAACGATTTAAATTTCATAATACTTTCGGTCTCAATCCAAATTATTCAGCAGCTATTTATTTAGATGAAGTAACACCGGTTTTCTGTTTTTATGCATTTCTTGACTTCAATATTATCGATTTGATGGTCGCCCAAATAAACTTATATGCAACGCAAAAAGTGCTTTCAATAAATGTCTCCACAAATCAAGGTTACATGTTACCACAAAATCAACCTACGAATAGAGAAGAAATGTTGAAATTTATTGGCCTACTTGGGTACATGGGCTTACTTCGAATGCCTTCATTGAAGTAAAGAATCTTTATTCCGTAATGATATTGCACCAATTTCCATAAGCCGAAATCGCTTTGAGCTTTTGCTTAGAATGTGGCACTTTTCTAATAACAACGATTGCAAAGAAGGAGACCGCTTACACAAAATTAGGCCGTTGGCGAACTTGTTTATCAAGAAATTTATACTCCGGGAGAAATATTTTGCATCGACGAGAGTATAATCCCGTTTCAAGGCAGACTCGTCATAAAACAATATATACCTCATAAAACACACAAATATGGGGTGAAACGATTCAAGCTGTATTGTGGGAAAGGCTACACTTGGAACTTTCAGATATCCGCTGGAAAAGAGAGGGACAGGGGAGTTTCAGTTCCTACAAATGTGGTAATGAATCTTTCAAGAAATTTTCTAAATGCAGGTCGTACAATTATTACCGATAATTTTTATACAAGCCTTGAATTGGCTGACCTTCTTCTAGATAACCGTACGAATTTGCTGGGTACTTTAAGGGCAAACCGCAGAGGAAACCCTAAAGACGTTCTAAGTAAAAAACTTATAAAGGGTGAAATTTTTGCTAAAGAAAATGATAGGGGTATTTGTATCATCAAGTGGCATAATAAGCGTGATGTACTGATTTTATCAACTAAGCATACTGACAGTTCTAAAATTATTGAAAGATTCACGGGCCCTATAAGTAAACCAGAATCTAGAGTAGAGTACAATGCTGGCAAACCTTCAATCAATTTGTCTGACCAGATGGCCAGTTATAATTCTACTTTGCGGCGTTCACTGAAGTGGTATCGCAAGATCGCAATGGAAATCATACTGGGCACAACTTTTGTAAATGCGCATATAATTTTTAAAGAACTATCTAATACAAACATTACAATAAGCAAGTTTCGTGAGATTGTTGTCGCAAACTTACTAAAAGGGGGTTTAGAAGATAATATACATGCTGATGTTCCACGGCAACCGATTACAAAAAAAAGTATAAAAAACCATACATTATTGAAAAAGGAAGGAGTGGCTGCTGTTGTAAAAAATATTTTAGAGGATGCTACGAAAAAAAAGTTAGAGGGGAGATACCCAAAACAAAAGTAAAAAAGGTTACCACGGACTGCGAAGATCATCCTCATTTTTGCCTTCCCTACTTCAATGCAAAACATTTAAAAAAATAATGCATTACATTCTGTTTAAATGTAAGTGTTTCTTTTACTTTCTTATACTTTTACTTTTTTATTGACTATAATACTTGTTACGCAGGTTATTTTAAATAAACATTGATTTATTATGTTTTGCATGATTTCCAGTAATGTTGTAAAATTATTAATTTAATATGGAAACTCACGTAGTCGTACAAACTCGCCAAGCAGTCACATTTCATGTGCATTTTAAATGGAAGCGGCGGTCAGAATAGTGTTTCTGCTAGATTTATTGTCAAATGACGCAGCGCCCTATATGACCGCCATGGCGCGTGGTGATAGTCGCACAAGCGGCTTATTTGACCGCTATGGCAGTGAACCTGCTAATTTGACTGTCCTATCGATAAAAATTAAGATGCATTTTAAAGGTTAAAAATGCAGCATTTGTATGCAATTTTTGCATTTCGCCGTAAATAAACTCAGTTTTTATCGAAGTGTTAAATAAATAGACGTGGCACAATTTTTGCCATTTTTTATGATTCTCATGAGATCAATACCCTTTCATTGACCGGCCACTGTAAAGTTTCTATAAGTAGAAGCTAAAATTCAAAACCTATAGCATGAAATTTTAATTTTGAGTTTTGGCAACAAATGTGAGGCATTTGATATATGCTTAAAAACGATGAACGTAAAATTTCACATTACAAACGATCTAAAACGTTTAAAACTGCTTTTTTTTATTACACTAGTAACTTCTGCTATAAATTACACCCAAAAGCGTCTGCCTTTCCTGGCAGAGGCATTTCCTGTGACGTGCGATTGTTTGTAATGTAAAATTTTAAATTCTGCGTTTTTTGTCATATTTCAAATGCCTCATATTGGTTGCCAAAAATCAAAATCGAATTTTCATATTATAGGTTTTAAAATCTAGTCTCCAACAATGGAAATTTCACTACGACCGGTCAATATAAGTAATTAAACTGTATTGATCTGACGAAAATCGTAAAAAATGGCAAAAATCACGCAAAAGTTTCTCAAAACAGATTTATAGAAACTAACTACATTTGCGACAAAATACAAAAATTGCGTACGAAAGCTGCACTCTTCACCTTTAAAACACATTTTTACTTTTTTCGATAGGACACTTTGATCACAAGATATTGACTTTTTACCGTCGAGTTGATACAAATTTTATTTAACATTATTTCGCGCACGGAACTGACATTCAAAATCGCCGGTCTCAGCTACATTTTTTATTTGAAACATTTTTTTCTACGTAGTAAAGATTCTTGATAAATCGATTATTTTTGCGTATTTACCGCCTTCCCCCCCCCCCGTGAGGGGGGTTATAAAGTTTTTTGCATTTTTATGGTATCACAAAAATTGATATTCTTGGCAAAATTCAGCTTGTTCGTATAATTTTTAGGTCAAATCTCTGATGACAGGACTAGAAGTGCATGATTAGATTTTATATCCTGAAATCAGTCAACAGTTATTACTTGGGGGGTTTTCGAGGTCGCTGAATAAGAATATTTTGTTGATAAATTACCTCAGAATACCTTATGCAACTTTATATAAAAATTATCCAAAGAATTATTTTTTAAATTTGGCGCTTCTAAGCAGTTGGTAACACTTATAAATTGCCATGTGATACATATTCTAATTTCCGCTGTTGCAGCTTATGGCTTTTATACTTATTTTCTCACACGTACTAGTACACAGATATGTTTCAAGTTAGATAGTTAACCCTTTCAGCCCCGCTTTTATTGATGGAGTTAAAATCGTAACTTCTGAGCTTTTTTGTGTGTAAATAGGTTACGCAAACTGGTTTGGATAAGATTTTTTCATTAATTCTGACTGACAGATGAGACCTATGTGTCCAATTGGTATTCTCAACTGGGACATATATATCCTAGTAGTGGTAGCCTATGAAAGAAAGGTTCAAGTTTTCTTAAATATTTATTTAACACAATTTTACAGTTTTAAGTGTGGCATCACGTCAAGCCATTTCCGCAAAGTGAAACTTGACACAATCTTTAAAATGTTGAAGTTCGTTTTTTTTATTTTCGGTTGGGAATATCTTCAACGTTACTTTTTGTCTAGTTATCATGCTTTTTGTCTTTTTGGATAACTTCTCCTTATATGAACTTCTCATATGAACTATTAATGCAGCCTTTCGAAACAGAATCAGCTCTTTAGCTAGAGCTATTAAAAATTCAAGAAGAGGTATGTTTTCCGATGAAGATCGTTGGAGATTTCCTAACAGCTTAGGCTGCTGTTTACAGCAGCCACCGTAACCTGTCTAAAAAAACACCTTTTTCCACCGTTGTCCCCATCTGAGATCCATGTCGTATATACTTGCCATTTGGTCTGTCAAATTCACTCCTCCCATAAAATTGTTCTAGAAGCTAATTGCCTCCGGGCAGGCAACTTCTTTTCTGACACGATCCTTATCACGGGGCAGTTCAGTTGTAAAGATATCTCCATGACAGTTACTAAGAATTATATCTTCCTTAGTATCTACCATATTTATTTCCAACAAACTCAGATTCTCTTCTAATTAATTTTTTGGTGAGTTTTAGTAGATTTTTCCTGTTTGCAATAACCATTCCTACAGATTGAAATGGAATCTCTTCACTGAAGAGAAAATCTGTCAAAGCGTGGTACTACGTTTTTACCTTTTACTGTACTAGCTAATTTATGCAGGACTCTCTCACTAAGCATTCCATCAACTTGTCCGTCTTCCTTCCTAGCATACAAATTTAAGCTATGGTTTGTTAGAACAGTGAGCGACGCATAACTCACAGTCAGTCAAACGCCGCGCACGTTTGTCAAAATCAAAGAAATAGTTTTCTATGATAACGGTTTGTTAGGTTCTGCTGAGCTGAGCGCACTGCAGACCGATGGCCGTGTATAATCGACGGTGTGCGCTGGAATCAACAACGATTTGATTTGGACGCAAACGTTCAGCTGAGCTCACAGCGTACACATCTATACCGAAGTTAAAATTGTATTTTTATATAGTTTATATTATTGTAATAATTAAGTGATGTCTACTAAATTTTCTCCCGAGAAAGATGAAAGACTAGTGGATCTAGTAAAAATCCCTGGAAAGTCTAAAATATTCTCAAAATTTTTCCTCGTTTTGAAACAATCTTTCTTCGACTGTTAATTTAAAAGCACTTTCTGTATTAAGACATGAAAAGAAATCGTTTACATTTTTATTTCTTTTATTTAAATTTAACGTTATCAACTCTTCTTCTTCCTCCTCTTCTTGAAGTAATATAATTATTGCGTTAAGTTTGCGAGAATTCATTTTTTTTAAACGTACAACCTTTGAGAGATTAAATGTGAAACTAATTTTTAAACTTGTTTTCAGAGCGCCATAATATTTATGCGAATTAATTTAACAAACCGACTCACCCAAAACTGCCGTGAGTCGAGTAGAACAGATTCTGCTGTACGTGTATGCTGTACGTTCCGCACTGTTCTAACAAACCGTAGCTTTAGGTCATAGGTATAACCAGTAAAAGCATCACTTCTTAGCCATATTTTAATACCACTATTAACAAGTTTCATCCGTAAATACTGTTTCAATGTAGAACGCCGTTTAAGTTTTACCATGCTTTCATCAATACTCAGCCTAGAAAAATCAGTTTTTTCAATCACATTTTTGAAAAGTATGATTCAAAAAATTTACAAGTTCGTCTACGGAATGAATTTTAGATAGTAAGATTATAAATCTATTTCTAGAAATAGAAAAAAAAAAATAAATAAGTATAGTTGTTTAGAAAAGTATTTAGTATTTATTTACATATTTTACATTTAATATTTTTAATATTTTATTATAATATGATCTTATTTATTGGTAGATTTTAACTACTTATTTACTTTAAAAGCACAGTATATTGTTTTCTTCGATTCAGTAAAATCTCATTTTCAGACTGGCTAGCACATATGATCTGTTTTTGAGTTCAGAGAAATTGACTTGTCTCTTTTTATTTCTTAATTACGTCGCAAGCACAAAAAACGCTGTACAATATCATATTTTTGTGACCATTTAGTTAGATTATCGCCATTTAAAAGCGTAATACAATAGAGTTGACTTATGGTTATGCACTTGTCCCACCAACGTTCCCACCACCTAAGAAGGGTCGTCAGAGGGTTTTCTCCCCATATCAAGACACTATAGATCGAGACAGCGTACGAAAAGCATCTCCAGTTGATCGGTTACTTCCTTTTTTTGAACCGTGCGCCGGCGTAGCGACGCGCAGATAAAACTCTACTATTCTACTGCTTGCTACGATTAATACACCATAAATTTTAAAGGTTAGTGTTTTCTTTATACAGATAAAAGTAATGAGTTAAGCCAGCTATTTTTTGTAATATTTAAATTATTCACAATAAAAATGTTGCATTTTTTCTTCGTTATTATTCTAATTTATTTAACCAGCGACCTCTAAGTTTTACACTAAATAATCAGACAGTTTCCTTCTAGTCGAAGCGTTTGTTGATTGATATAAGCATTAAGTTGGCTTATACTTCGATGTAGTCCTTGACAAGTTAGTAATAAAAAATGTTCTTAGACGATCAGAAAAGATTTTGCGTTGACACAGCATACGACGAATATTACAAAATTTCTCAAGAATTGCTGTTACCTTTTTTTTATAAAATCGTTTTTTTAAATATCGTACAATGTTTTTGAGACTTCTGTCAAATTCGGTCCATTTCCGTATGAATGCAAATCAAATAACGCTATAGTATAAAGACTATCCTTAGTTTGTTTGAAATATTTCCCAGACAATTTTAATGCTAATGGAATGTTGATGTGATAATTAATGATAAATAAGACAAATAAAACAACGCAATAATTAAATATTGCACAAATGTTTTTTTGTAAAAGTAACATTCCTTATGTATACGCATATGTATTTTTTTTTGTAAAAGTAACATTCTAATAAAAAGTGCTGTTTACCAAAAAGGTAATTTTAAATCCACTTTTTTTAATGAAAAAATCTCCGCCGATTTCCCTCTCAATCTAAAAGCTCTAAAAAATATTTGGGAAAGCTTGTTTCAAAAATTAATTCGTTTTATATTTTTGATATACAAATTTGTATCTCGTTTTCAGCTTTGAGTGTTTTAAATTATACCTTTTATTTTTTGCTCGAGTCCTAAGAAAGTAGACTTAAAATAATTGTTTTCTTTTTTGAATCTTTATAATCACATTCATTATGAATTTTAATTTATTTTTTCAATTAAATATTTTTATTATAATCTATTATTAAAAATATTCTCTGTTTAGGATGGTAGTTTTAAAATATTATCCAGTATTTTTGGGAAACATTAAAAAGAATATATAACGCAATGATAAATTAAACAAATAATTTATAAATAAAATAAAGATTAATATAAAGATAACATAAAATATTTTTCTAAACACAGCAACAACATTAAGCTTTAACCGGTAAGATGGAATCTGTAAGAGTGACTGGATTAAAAAATTTATAGTAATTTATCCCGGCAACTGTGTTGTGGGGTGAAAATCATCCACGTCGTCGTTCATTAGCGCTTATTAAAATAGTGGCAACATCGCCAGATTCTTCTGGCGCTATGAGCACCTTTCCATAATATAACAGACTTTGTATTGCATCATAAATTTTAGAATATAAATAAGATTTGAATGAGTGGTGTCGCGTTCTTTGAACTTGTGGGTGATTTTGACCCCACCACACAGTTGAAGTTCAGGATTATTTAGTTTTTGGTAATTTAACCCCACAACACCGGTTCATTTTTAACAAGTAAGTGCCTATACCTACTACCACAATTTATTTTGATTTTTTTAACATAAACATAATTGAATTTGTAGGAATATTAAAAATTAATTAGATATTATTAATTGCAGATATATAGAAATATGTGTAGTTGGTAGAAAGAACAAGAAGCCCTCTTGAAGCTTTGACAGGATGAATTAACTGGATCGGAGTTGGAATAAAAAAGATAATCAGAAAATGAAAGTCAGCAGGTTAGCCTTCGTCCCAGTGAGGATGTTTTAGAAAACCAACTTCAAATAATGGAAAATTGTCAGCCTAGAACTTCTAATCATCGTCGGAATAATCTTCTCAAGATAACAATAAGTTTGAAGATGATAGAGTAAGAAAATCTAAGTTTTTTATCCGGCAGGATGGGAAAACAAAATGGGCAAAGAACTATCGTAATAAACCGGTTAGAACACGACAAGAAAATTTAATTACTCTACTTCCCAGTGTTCAAAATAATGCAAAACATTGCAAGTTGCCCATTTCTTGCTGGGAATTATTCATGGATAATATTGTTGTACAAGATCTTGTCCAATGCACTAATAATAAAAGCAGTTTGGTCGCTCAAAATTATGAATGACCAACATAAGTATATCACCAAACCTACGGATGCAGAAGAAATTCGTGTTGTTTGCAGATTATTATATACATCAGATGTTTATAAAGCAAATAGGTTAAATCTGGAGGATTTTTAGGCTACAGATGAAATACGAATTCACATTTTCAGGCTAACAATGCACACATTATACGAGCTGTTTTTAATCGATTTGTATCCAATTGTCAACAATATTTTATTCCTAGTCGATACTTAAAATCTTTTCGGGGACGTTGTTACTTTCGGCAATATATCCCCAATAAGTCGTCCAAATATGGCATTAAAATATTTGCCTTAGTGGATGCCAAAACATTCTACATTTTAAATTTAGAGATGTTGGCTCACAGTCTGAAGAACTTTTTCAGTTCAGTAATCGACCGTTTAATGTAGTAAATAGGCTTGTAAATCCAATATGTGGCACTAATCGTAACATTATATTCGACAACTGGTTTGCCAGCATACTGCTAATGAAACATTTGTTTAGTGAACATCGGTTAACATCTGTTAGAACCATGTGTAAGATCAAGAGGAAAATACCAAAAATCTTTTTGAATTTCAAAAACAAAGCCCAAAATCACTCAATTTTCGGATTTTAAAAGACTTTTTTTTAATATCCTTTGTGCCGAAGAAAAATAAAATAGTGTTAGTAGCTTCTTCACTGCATCATGATACAGAGTTGGACCACAAATCAAAAGATATATATGGTTGACGAAATGTTTGCGTTAAATAATGTGTCTCGTAATAGCATGCGATGGTCTCTAACAATTTTAGTCACTGGTTGATAATGCAGGAATAAATAGTTCTGTTATTTATCAACATAACAAGCCATTTCTGAAAAACTAAAACGCAGATTTTTTTTTAAAGAACTTGGTTTGGCACTAATTAAACCATCTATTGAAAAACGAAGTAACAATCAAAGAATATCATCAGACATAAGAGCGAAAAGGAATGACAGCGGTCAGGACAGTTAAGGACCTCCCAACAAGAAACAAGGAACAACATCTAGATGTGGAGTGTGTCTCCGTGGAAAGTACAGAAAGTGTCAAGAGAAATGTGTGATTTTTCTTTGTTTTGAACATTGTGTATTTTTTTTTCTAAATGTGCTACAAAATGTTAATTATGCTATTTAAACAAAAGTTCTTGGTTACTTTTTATAAATTTTGTATTTTTTTATTATGTATTTCTAACAAAAATTTTGGTTAAAAAACTAAATTTTGGTATCTTTTTTGAATAATTGAACGTTTTAATGAAAATTTTTAAAATTATTGTTACGAACATGCATTCAGCGTGCAACGTGTAACGGTTGCATCTCGAAAGCGACTAGAAGTTTCTGGCGATATCGAGTGCGAGAGAGAATAACCCGTCACGTAGGCGAATTGGAGGTGGGACTACTTTAGATTATTCTAGAATAATACTTTTGGTATATATATGTAACGATGTTATAAGTTAGTTTAGTTGATAACATATTACCAAACTGTAAACTTATAAATAAATATGTTTATATAAATTCGAACCGCTCGTTTTATTTAATCTCGCTACAGTGGTGTCCGGTGTGAGATTTGTGAACATTTGTTTGAACATTTAAAAAAGTACGTGTGTGCCTGACCAAAGATGCTGCTAGTAGAACGCGATGAAGACTGCAGCGGATCCAAGAAGATACTCCAAGAACGACTGAAGGCTATTCTCAACAAGAAAGGAGAAGACCCATACTTTGGAGACTCTTTCTGGTTCTCGTTGGTTCTCCACACTCGATCTAAAAAGTGAATATTGGCAAGTAGACATGGAGCCAGCTGATCGGGGAAAAACCGCATTCTCGATAGGATCAGGGCTTTGGCAGTTCACACTTATGCCCTTTGGTTTATGTAATGCCCCTGCTACATTTGAAAGATTAATGGAAGCAGTTTTAAGAGGTCTAACATGGAAAACATGCCTGGTTTATTTGGATGACGTAATTGTGGTTGGAAGATCCTTCGATGAGCATGCCAATAATCTGACAGAAGTCTTTCAACGATTGCGGGCAGCGAATTTGAAGTTAAGCCCGAAGAAATGTCACTTGTTTCGACGAGAAGTAAAGTACTTGGGACATATTGTAGCAAGTAATGGTGTAACAGCTGATCCTGAAAAACTTGCAGCAATTAAGGATTGGCCAGTACCAAGAGATAAACACGAAATTAGAAGTTTTCTTGGTCTATGTACATATTACCGACGTTTTGTCAAAAGATTTGCCAACACCTCCAAGCCATTAACAAAGTTGACAGAAGAAGGCAAAGAATATACATGAAGCGAAGAGTGTCAAAGAGCTTTCAAACACTTACAAATGGCTCTGATCAGTGCACCGATTTTAAGCTACCCTAGACAGGTAGGAAATTTGTGTTAGACACCGATGCCAGCAACAGTGCAGTAGGAGCTGTTCTCTCCCAAATCCAAGATGGGCAGGAGAAAGTTATCGCTTACTTTAGCAAAGTCTTGTCGAAACCAGAAAGAAACTATTGCGTTACCAGGAGAGAATTGCTAGGCATAGTGAAGGCTTGCGAGCATTTCCATAAATACTTGTATGGCAGAAAGTTTCTTCTTCGTACGGATCACGCCGCTCTAAAATGGCTTTTACAATTCCGTAATCCAGATGGCCAGATGACAAGATGGTTAGAACGTTCTGTAATCCATTTTGGATATTGTTAACATTTTTATAAATTTTATACCATTTTACTCTAGAAGTTTTTACTTTATAGTAAGTTTTTTAAAACTATGGTATACAGCCAACCACTGGGAATTTCCCTTTTAAATATAAGTTAAGGGACTGTTGCTGTCTCAATTTTTCCAGATATTTTTGATTTGTAGTTTAAGGTAGTTATTTAGTTGATGCGATTGGTTATAAAAGAGGACCGGGGAGAAATGGAGTGAAAACACAACAATAGAACTCCTCACAACTACTGCAGACCGAGTAAAATGGGCCGTGACGATCTTCAATGTCATTAGGTTACAGAGAAAAAGAAGAAGAAAATTTACTTTATTGTAAATAAAAAAAAATAAAATGTTATAATCAACAAGAAGATATATTGAGAGACGAACAGAAGACGAGTAAGAAGTGACTGATGACAGACAAGAAAAAAGAACACGACGTCACTTTTGTGACGTCGTTGTGTGTTGAAATGTGTGTTGAAATGTTCACTTTTCTGAAAAATTTGCAAAACTTTGGTAATCGTGGTATAGGTTATCTTTTTTTATTAGGTATTTTAGTGTAGATAATATGTATTTGGAATCACCCTAAGACACTGTAGATGCAATATTACCGAACATAACAGAAAACAATAACCGATAGGTACTTCCAAGATCATGTAAAATTAGATGATAAAGATCCTCCACATTTTAATACAACGGTGTGTCAGTATATGAATGAAAAATTTCGTAGCAATTGGACTATAAGTAGAGGATTCATTGAATCAACCCCACAACTATCCTAATTATTCCACTTCGAGTTGTGCGAGATTTTTCAATTTTTTAAGTTGATGGATCGTATATTTTCCAATTTTTGTTACTTTTGTTAGAAATTGTGCCTTCAATTGTAGAAAGTCAAATATCATGAGGGATAGCAAAAATTGAAATTGAAAACAGTTTGCCCCCAAAAGTAAGCCGAAATAAAAAGTTAAAAAACGAAAACTTATAAGGCTGAATTCCTTTTTAAATGTCACATTTAGCACTTTCTCTATTGAAATTTGTATTAGCGATAATGATTTAGGTGTGCGGGTTTTAGATTAAGTTATTATAAATATATGTCCCCGTGCGATATATCTGCGATATTCCATCTGTTATATTTTCGCTGCCATCGATTATAACTACCTCACCTACTTTTAGTTCAGATTTGATTCTTAGTTTGGCTTCCCTTTTATTAAATTTATATATTTTAGATCCAAGGAAATATAAGAGTTATAAATAATTTTTTATGAGTGACAAATAATGAAAGTTGTTAGTATATTATAGATATAATTCTTTGTTAAAATCGATACCCATAGAAAGTTGAAGTTATTTCATTTCCCTATTTCATACTGTAAATATACAAACTAATAAAGAAGCCGGAAAATCAATCATGCCCTGATCTTCAAATTCACAAAGACGCCTATAAGCGCAATGCGAGGGACCGTTAAGGGAGAGGATGTCAAACTCATGCCAAGCTGGCTCATTTCTACTCAAACGACAGAAAGTGGTTTGCGCCAGGCAAAGGAGGGAAAAATCTCTTAAAAGACCGATTTTCCCGATGAAAAATACCCTATTGTCATTTTCTTCTACGGGATAATATTCTCTGCATGAATTCCGAGATGAAATGTGTCTTTTCTTGATGTTTTCGTTGACGGATTTCTTAATAGTTTTTCTGACGTAGATAGCTAAGTGTAAGGAATATTTTCTCTTTGCTGTGCTTTCGCTACGTTTTTAAAAGTGGGTATATTGGCAGCGAAAAGTAGGGTAATGGGGTATGAATATGCTTCCACTTACTTACTTTCTGCTGACTCAATTTGACTAATAAAGTCCTGTTCCGGAGTTTTTTTTATAAAATATAAGAAAAGAAAGAAAAGATGGAAACTATAAAATACCAACGCATGATTTAGTTAAGGATATGTATGAATATTATTCTTGTATAAATAAATAACTAAAAGCTTTATTTTCTTTTTGACAAACAGTTTGTAGAATTGGTCAGATAAGTAAAAAAAAAAACAAAGAAATAAACACACTAAACAAACTAACAACAAAAATAGTAATATTTAAAATTGTAGAACTCCTTTAACTAAAAAAAATGTATGCACTCAAACTTACTTACTTAATCAGTAGACCCATTTATACCTTTCGGTGTTGGGCCGTTTAAAATACAATTCATTACATTTCAATATTTGACAGTCTTCTGAGGTGTCCTAGCTCTTAACAAACTTTCTCCATTCCTTCCTATTGGATGCCATCTGTGTTGCTTCCTGCCAAGTCTTACCCTTACTCTGCAGTATCTGCGAGATGTCACTATTCCATTCTTTAATGGGTCTTCCTCTTCTGTTCTTCCCTATTGGTTTGGCGTCCCACACTCTTTTAACTTGTCTATTATTGTCCATCCGGGTTAGATGTCTGAAACCATGCCAATTTTTTCTCTTTGATTGACTCGAGTATTGGTTTGATTTTGAGTCTTTCTCTTATTTCTTCATTTCTGATTATATCAGTTCTTTTACTCCTATCGTTCTTCTGAGGTATTTCATCTCTGCTGCCTGAATTCTGCTCTGATGTCTTTTGTTTAATATCCAATTTTCTGCTCCATATGTCACTGTAGGTCTATATATTGTTTTGTATATTGTCATCTTGGTCTTTGTTGATATTTCTTTGTTATTAAGGAATCCTCTATTTAGTGCTTGGAATAGTTTTCCTGTGTTTTCCATTCTGTTGTTAAGATCATCCTCGATGTCTCCTTTGTTGTTGATTACTGTTCCTAAGTATTTGTATGAATTTGTCTGTATTATTTTTTGTTGGTCTATCATTACTTCTATTTGATCTTCCGTCCCTTGTTTCCTTGATATTTTCATTATTTGAGTCTTCTCTTTGTTTACGTTTAAGTTGTATTTGCTTGCTTCTAGGTTCCATTTCTCTAAGTTGTATTTCAGTTTTTCTGCAGTTTCCGCAATTAATACTATGTCGTCTGCAAATATACACATCTCAGCATTTATCATTTGCATTCTGTTCCAACCGATGCAGTATTTCTTGAATGTTTTCTTACATTCTTTCACTATCCCATCTATTACATTTATGAATAGTACTGGGCTGAGGCTTCCTTCTTGTCTAACTCCTTGGGTTGTTTCGAATGGTTCTGACTGTATATTTAACATTCTTACTGTATTTGTTGTTTTCATGTATATACTCTTTGTTGCTTCTATCAGTTCTTCACTTACTTGTTTCTTCTTTAGGCTTTCCCATATATCTTTTCTTTTGACTGAGTCGAATGTTTTTTCCATGTCTATAAAGCTCAGATGTATTTCTTTATTTTTCTTTAAGGCTTTTTCTATTACTTGTTGCATGGTGAATATATGGTCTTGTGTGTTGTGTCCTTTCCTGAATCCACTTTGTACATCCTCTAATTTATGTTCTATTTCTTTTCTAATTTTCCTTTCTATTATGGTTTCGTATACTTTTGCTGCTACACATAGTAGTGATATACCTCTATAGTTCCTACAGTCTCTTGTGTTTCCTTTTTTGTATATAGGTATAATTACTGCATTTGTCCATTCTCTGGGTATTACTTTTCTCTTCCATATTAGGTTATATATGTATAACAATTTTTCTTTTGCTTTTACTCCTATATATTTCATCATTTCTGGTGCTACTTCATCGCTTCCTGCTGCTTTTCCAATCTTTATCTTTCTCATTGCTTCTTCCAGTTCTTCTTTTTCTATAGTTTCTGGATTTTCCGTGTTTCTCATGGATACTCTCCTGTCGTGGCTTTCCTTCTCCATTGTATTCGCTTGATTTCCATTCAGTATCAGCTGAAAATGTTCCCTCCATCTTTCCATTATTGTCTTATCGTCGTTTATTATTGTTCCTTCCTTGTTCATTATTTGTTTCGAAATTCTTCGAAAAAACCCAGGGATGTATCAAAGCCTTATGTTTTTTTGTTTTTTAGTTTTTGGTTTAATAATTCGTTTAATTCTAATTTAATGTACGCATGAAGAAGAAGGTGGTCATTAAAACCAATGTTGTTACAAATGTATGTACTATCAGCTTTTTTGGGATAGTCGCATTCTAATGGAGAAAAAATATGAATCTGTAAATAAATTACCCTCATTTATCAGCGTTAGATTACTTGCATTTATTTATACAATTTGAAAAATCTGATCAATGCTTTCCCAGACACTTTTAAAAGGATTATCAGATTTATTTATTATATTTTGCTAATGGCATTTTTTGGTTAAATTTGGATGTTTCTAACGATCTCTTGTTTCATATTTATAATAATCACGTAACTCAGCAAATGCTTTTGTAAGGGTAACCAGAAGAAGTGAGAGAATAATGAGTGTCCAACTGAATATCGGCAATACCAACGTGAATATCATTCGTGCGAAGGGTGCGAAGAACAGGAAAAGGAATAATTCTGGGGTGTCCTTGATTGTGAGGTGCTCGACATTCCTGTAGACAAAAAGTTTTTTATTGGAGGTGATTTGAAAGGAAATATTGATAGAGAAAGAGAGGGAATTAAAAGAGTTTACGAAGGTTTGGGGATGGGAATGCGACACGATGAAGGAAACCGTGTTATTGACTTTTCAGTGGCATAAGATTTGGATGTCATTAATACGTTTTTTATGAAGAGTGAAGACCAGGATGTTACCTATAGTAGCGGGGACAGGGAAAGTCAGATAGATTTTGTGCTGTGTAAAAGAAGTCAGCTAAAAGAGGTTACTATCTATAAAGTGATAAAAGGTGAGTGAGTAGTTAGTCAACGTCGACCGGTGATAGTAAATATGAAAGGAAAGTAAGTAGGATATCAGAAAGTACAGTGGTGGAAGTTATAGGATAAGGATTTGGAAAAAATCTTTAAGAGTAGACTGCTGAAAGAGCTTGAGGAAAAGGATACGGTAAATGACTGGTAGGAAGCCAAAGCTGTTGTGCAAGTGGGAGAGGAAGTGCTGGGAAAAACATCTGGTATAGGTCCTCCTAGAAACAAAGAAACTTGGTGGTGAAACGATGAAATGCAACCGAAGGTTAGAGAGAAAAAAAAAGGCTAGAAAATGTATGACAGAACAAAAAAGAGAAAGATAATGATATATAAAAGATGATAAGAGGAAAACAAAGAGCGTTGTAGCTACTGCTAAGGACAGATTGTATGGTCAGCTGTATAAAGAAATGGAAACACCCAAGGTTATAGAGCATTGCTAAAGCAAGGGACAAATCATAAAAGGATCTGACCCACGTGTGGCAGAATTAAAGTACGAATGAAAGAGTCTTAAGAACCTGTAACCTTCGAACGGCCAATCAGAAACGGTGGGTGCAAATGGGAAACAATGTAAATATCTCCAAATTTGGGAGCCAATGTCAAACCATAAAACTCACAACTTTCTTTGGGAGCCAATTGTTAGGCCTCGTCTTGCTCAGTCTCCCAAATGTAAAAACATCTTATCTTAAAAGTAAACTAAAAAAATGAGTTTGGCCGAGACAAATAAATCAAGATATTAACTAATCATATTTGATACCTATGGTTTCATGTGGTTGTCAGGTTAACTTGCTGATAGCTTCTGATATTGGCTGGAGGGATTGTAGCTGAATGAGTAGCAAGTGCTGTTAATGTAATGTTTACAGAAAGACAAAATTATTTAACCATTAAGGCGCCAGTATCTACATAGTATCACTGACTATTCATAATTTGGTTGATATTTGTAATTTATAAATTTGATCTTTGTCTATTTTTTAAGTAGATTATTGCCATAGATGATACTGATTACAAATTATCTTTTTAAAAAACAAAAACAACAATAAAAATAAACTTTTTAGATATCAAAAAGCATCTGTCTGTATAATCTCTATAAGCAGAGCATCAACCTACTAAAATTCTTTTTGCATTTCTAATGCACCAAACCTTTTTTATTCGATTCTATATATTTTTCCAAGATGAAATGTATTTTTTTTTAATTTTTACAGTGGGCCGGCAATTGTTATTAATAAATAACTTATACAAAAAAGCAATTTCACCGAATTGCTTCAGAATTAATTTTTTTCGGTGTATCTCCTCAAAATAAACACTTTTTCTCTCTTGATAATTTTTCAAAAAATGCTTCCTTTTCGAGTTATTTGCATTTTTTTGTTGAAAAAATGCCTTAATTAGTGATTTTTGGGATTTTTTTTCTAAAAAACTACTAAATGAATTGCAATTTTACAAATAGCTTTATAATCTTTAAACCGTCGAGTACAAGTTAGAATATTTTGACAAGGATAAATGGTTTCTATCTCGCTAAAAACGCGGACCCAAATTTCTGGTGCTTTCGAACCTCGAAGTAAAGCATATGTGATAGAAAATAATCAGTATTATGATTCAAATTTAGAATGTAATCACTTAGAAGCAAATACTAGGGTTATTTTTCACGCTTTTAAATTACAACAGCAGAATTTGGATAAAAAAATTCAAATTATTGTTAAATCTCCAGACACAGATATATTTATTTTACTTTTATCTCATTATCATGATTTCACAAGTGAACCACTTTTATGGTTTCACACAGGAAATATTGTAAAAAATGTGGATCGTTCTCGATATATACCTGTGTGCAACAGTATCCTAATAATGCATTCTATAACAGGTTATGATACCACAAGTTCATTTTATGATATGGGAAAAAAGAAGGCTTATAAAGCTTTGCAGAAATTAACTGATAGTCAATTGGAAAAATTAAGAAATTTGCCTACTTTACCTTTAGATGAAGGACTTACAGTTTTGACTCTATTTTTATCATAAATGAATTAAGATATAATATTGCATTAAAAAAATGCATCTAATGAAAAATTACCACCTTCGAAATCAGCATTATTACAACATTACTTAAGAGCAAAGTGGCAAATAAATGAATGGATTCAAGCAAAAAACAATATTATTTCATCTCTTGATCCATTAACCCATGGTTGGACAATGGAAAATAATTGTTTCGATTTTAATTATTTTGAAGGCGAAACTAGTTTAGATATGTTACAAAAGTATTTCTGCTCATCTACCGGAAAATGTTCTAAGAAAAATTGTAATTGTATTTCCTATAATTTAGAATGCTGCGCAGTATGTGCATGTACACCAGAGAATTGTGAAAATGTTAAAGACGACTCTATCGACGACAATGAAATCAGCTTATTAGATGGAAATCCTGTTGCTGTTGACGAAAATTTTCAAATTATTGACAATGAAAACGATGTATAATTAATATTATATTTTAATTTTATTATATTTTTCAATGAAAATAATTATATATTGCTTAATGTATTTCACTGTAATAAAACATTCAATAATATAGTCACCACGTATATTAAAAGAAAAATTACATTATTATAGCATTGTAAAAAATTAATTTTAATTGTTTTAATTATAATATGTCTATATAAAAATAATTAGAAATATCTTTTTTTTTTAATAAATTGTACGTAATATTTGTATTGAATTAATTTTTTAAATTTAAACAAATATTTTGCAATATTTTATACAAATACGTTTTTAGCAAAATAGAAAAAAATTATCCTTGTCAAAATATTCTTACTTGTACTCGACGGTTTAAAGATTATAAAGCTATTTGTAGAATTACAATTCATTTAGTAGTTTTTTAGAAAAAAAATCCCAAAAATCACTAATTAAGGCATTTTTTCAACAAAAAAATGCAAATAACTCAAAAAGGAAGCATTTTTCGAAAAATTATCAAGAGAGAAAATATGTTTATTTTGACGAGATACACCTAAAAAAATTAATTCCGAAGCAATTTGGTGAAATTGCTTTTTTGTATAAGTTATTTGTTAATAACAATTGCCGGTCCAGTTATAAAAATTAAAAAAAAATACATTTCATCTTGGAAAAATATATAGAATCGAATAAAAAAAGTTTGGTGCATTAGAAATGCAAAAAAAATTTTAGTCGGTATATTCTGTTTCTAAGCGTCTTTTGAGGGGTAATGAATTTTGTTTTTGACTATTAATCTTTTTTAGAGTTATGAATTCTGACTATACAAATAGTTTTCTTCTAAATAATATTACCAATGTCAATGTCTCCTGAAAAATGATTAATTTTAATTTGAATGTAAAAAATTATTTTATTTTTATATCGGCACCTCTCAAAATTTGGCGCCCCGGGCCGTCGACTGGCTTGCTCGCCCCTTTATCCAGCGCTAGGGTAAATTGAGTGGACGAATATTGGTCTGTATATGAAAATTATTTATTTTCCAGCTCTTTAAACTTTTGTTTATTTTCATAGTTCTTTTTTATTTTATTTCATTAATTTCCAACTGTTGTAAACTATGCACTTTAAATTAGTATTATTTTAATACGATTGTTTTAGATCTCATTATTTAATGTATCTTATTAGTTTTCATACGAATTTTACTTTAAGACAAAAGCGGTAGTTCTATATTTAATTTATTACGACACTAGCTAAACCGATATCACACGCATCTTTAGCAATAAAAACACCCAAGGGAACATTTATTACACTATAAAATGGTTGCAATGTCAATATTATTAAACAAGGAATAATGTCTTGTTTCACGAAATCCTAGTTTAGTACATTTTCAGGGTTTTAACGTTGTTATTACAACACATAGAAATCTCGGAATTAAGTCGTGTTGGAATAAAGACCCGACGTGAAGGTCTGGCACATCTCCAAATTACTGTCGGAATGGATCTAAACTACGAGACACACATTATTTTTTATATCGCTCGAAGTAATATATAACAACACACAACTTTGTTGTCGACTTGACTAAATGTGAGTTTTTATAGATCATTACTGTCATCTTAATATAATGGTAGGCTGGTTTCAATGTATGCTCAACTTTAAAAAGAGATATATATTTGTCGACTTTTTATTATTAACGGAAATAAAACGGGCTAAAGATATAAATAAGATATTATTTATGTATTTTATATTCTAGCAATAATTTGTATCTATAGTAGTACAAAGCGTTTTATAACAAGGATAGGTTTTACGTATTTAGATTCGTTTTATACTTTTCCAAAATTAATCATACTTCATAAATATCATACATATTGATATATATGATATGGTATATATTAAATTAAATTCTTTATTTTCTTTCTGACAAACATAGTTTGTATAGAATTAGTCATAAATATACATTGCTAAATAATAAACACTAAACTAGACTAAACAAGACACGAAATGAATTTAAAAGCTAAATGAAATACAGCTAATATCTAAGATCTAAAAAATTCTTCGACTGTATAAAACACTTTTTCTTTCACATAAAAATTGCCTAATATTCCTCTTAAATACATTTATTGAACTAGTGGACTTTACAACTGTAGGTAAATGACTAAACACCTGTAGCCCGTATACTCTGGGCGATTTAAATTTAATGTTACCTTTTTGAAAATGGTATATAAAGTTTATTAGAATATCTAGTATTGAAATTATGCATATCACCACTCGTTTTAAACTGATGTAAGTTATTAAAAATAAAAACACATAATTCAAAAATGTATAGACACGCCAATGTAAAAATTTTATATTTTTTAAAATATTCTCTACAACTAGTTAGTCGGGAGACACCAGCGACACAACGCAATATTTTCTTTTGTATGACGAAAATACCATTTGCATAACCAGACATACCCCAAAAACATATCCCGTATCTTAGCCTGGACTCTACGAGTGCATAATAAATCATAATTAGCTGATTTTCCGTCAGAACATATTTTAAATTTCTAATTAGATAGTTAATGAAACTCAACTTCGAAACAACCGCTCCACAATGCAACTTCCAATCCAAACTTTCGTCAATCGTTATTCCCAAAAACTTGCCTGACGACACCGTAGCTATTTGCATGTTGTTAAAAATAAGCTGAAGATTTTCCAAGTATTTTTGTTTATTGTGAAAATGTATAACTTGCGTTTTTCTGCATTAAGATGCAACGAGTTATCACAAAAACAAGAATATAAAGATAAAAGAAAATCATTACATTGATGTTGTAGGATTACGTTGGATTTGTTAGATAGAATAATTGACGTATCATCCGCATATATAGTGAAATTTACCGCTCCGTCTACTTGTACGATGTCGTTAATGTAGACTACAAAGAGAATTGGTCCTATTATAGATCCTTGGGGAACACCCATGTTTGTAGTAACAAGACTAGATCTACAACTGGTCACACAATCCTCGATCCTCGTCTGCAGTCTCACATATTGTTGTCTATTGTTTAGAAATGACATAATCCACTGTAAAGAGTTTCCTGTAATACCTATCTGTTTTAGTTTTTTAAATAATATTTCATGGTTGACACAGTCAAATGCCCTACTAAGATCACAAAATATTCCAACAGGACATTCGCCTGCATCAATCAAACTGGTTAAATGAGAATAAAATGTATAGACTACCGTATTAGTAGATTTATTTTCTTGAAATCCATGTTGATTTATAGTTATGGTATTATTGTTTTTTAGATAACCATTTAATCTCTTTAAATATCTATACTCAAATACCTTTGAAAATATACTGGGAATTGTTATAGGCCTATAATTGCTGACCAGTTTTGGATCTCCTTTTTTAAAAATGGGAACTACTTTGCCTGTCTTTAATTTAAGTAATTAGGAAAATCCCCATTGCAAAAAGACAAATTGGTGAGATAAGTTAAAGGATTGATTATAAAAGGTAAAATTTTTTTCACCAAAAATGCAGGTATCTCGTCAAAACCACTAGAGGATTTGTTTTTAAGTTTACTTTGCAAGAGTTCGATCAGTTCCTGCCCAGTAAATGGGTACAATTGATAGAAATTTTCATGATCTATAATAATTGACTGACTGTCTTTGTCTACTGTATTACCTGAAATTTTCGGCACGATATCAATGGGTGCATTTTTAAAAAATGTGTTAAAAGTGCATGCTACCTCTTGGGGATCTGTTATTATATTATTGTCATCATACATTAAAAAAGTATTAGCATTATTATTAGCACTTTTTGAAAAATAATTGACAATTTTCCACGTGATTTTATTGGAATTATCAGACGAGGTAATGATTTTCTGGTAATAATCTTTTCTTGTTTTGGTCGAAAGTTTTCTATGTTTTTTTCCTTTGTTGTTGATAAAAATCTCTAAGAATTGGTACTGCCCTTGATAAAGCGTGTAAATTTCTTAATTCAAAACTAGACTTTCGAACTTCACTATTAATCCATTTATTTTTAGTTGTTTTGATTTTTGTCCTTGTTAATGGAAAGCTATTATTAAAATGATACAAAAAGATATTTATAAAAGCTTGAAATGCTAGAATCGTGTCTAAAATTCCATAAACACTATTCCAGTTTTCGTTAATGAGGTTAACGATAAAGTGATTTATCGATTCCTCACCAAATTGTCTTTTTTTGTATAAAGTATGACAATTCCGTTTCAAAGTCAAGTTCCACTAAAACCGTTCTGTGATCTGATACAGTGTTGTCAAGTACACATGACAAACCGGAGTTCGAGAAATTTACAAATACATTATCTAACGTTGTAACGCTGGTATCCGTGACCCTAGTTGGCAAATTGACAAGATTAAAATTAATATTAAAATTCAGTAAAACATTGAGTAGATTAACATGGTCGTTAGTCATATGTCTGGTATCTAAATTAAAATCACCGCATATTAAAAAACGTATATTTGGTTTATATAAATAATTTAAAATACCTTCGAGGTTATTTAAAAAAATACTTAAATCACCAGATGATGATTTGTAACAATTTAATATAACATACGAGTTATTTTTCTTGTCTTTGAAAAAAGTAATACAAAATTCAGAATGTTTATCAACACAATATTGCTTTATCCTAGAGTTGAGTTTGTTGTTGTTTGTATATCAGGTTGGCTGCCAGCCTCTTTTTCCTTGCATTGCCAAAGAGCCATTTTAGTACCACATATGGCACTAGGTCCAGAAGATAAGTTCAAATATTAAGAGCGATAAATGGTACTCAGTATAACTTACAAAACTGAATGCCGTGTACCTAAGCAGTCACTCGGTTTATACATTTTATATGGAGAAATTAAAGTTTTGGCCTCAGAAAACCGTTCCATGATTTTAGCCCGTAGCTAGATGGTATTATACTTTTTTTATAAAGGTCGTTTATCAAAGTGTAATAAAAACGTTTTTTTAGCGTTATATTTATTTGAATTTTGAAGATACCATGGACCGATCGTATTACGAACGAAATGGTGTTGCACAGAACGGGAAGAGACAGAGAACTTTTGACCACTTATAAAAGGCGAAAGACAGCATATTTGGGGCACATACTTAGAAATAATAAGTACGAGTTTTTGCAGCTGATTATGAAGGGTAAAATCGAAGGAAAAAGGGGTCCTGGTAGAAGACAAGTACCCTGTCTGAAAAACATTCGCGACTGGACCGGGTTATACACACAGACGCTCTTAAGAAAAGCAGAAGATAGAGACAAATTTGCAATGGTTACAGCCAACCTTCATTAGTGGAGACGCACTAAAAAAAGCAGATTTATTTAACAAGTAGCATAACTCTAAAAAACGGTACAAAAAAATAGTCGACAACATAAATGCTAATAAAGAAAAATTACTGTGATTTGGCAGCATGCACCTTAAACAAGCAGTCAGAACACAAATATTTCGCACAAGAAAAACACTTTTTCCACACATGTGAGGTCTTCTTTTGTGCCATTTATCTTCCATGCTTGGTAACAATATCCCTATAGCATTAGCTGGAGCGGTTTCTTTTTAGACATTTTACTAAATTGTGTAAATTATTAGCAGGCATTACAAAATCGTGTTTAATAAGCATATCTTTGATAATTTCCTCTCTAAATTGTGTTATTTTTATTGATTTATTTGTCACTTTAGAATATATTGACAAGGTATTTACAGCGGCAACATTTAGTAAAATATTTTCGATAAACTTGTCAATACCATTTAAATGACCTCCTTGAAAATGAATTACACGAATTCATCTAATCCGATACATCTATGAATGATTTTCCTGCATTGTCTTCTTTTCTTTGTATCACATTTACCATAGAAGGCATATGCTTCGAATTTATAGCAAGCACACCTCGCCAATCTTTCCACTTTAAAACCATTGCACCATTATCATTTTGCCTTGCAAAAATATCAACTTTTTTTAGTTTTAGTTTAGTAACATCAATTTAATTGCGTTTCCTATTGGCTCGAAGTGTCACTATTATACCAGTTGTTAGCATGTAGTGTTCTTAATATGGCTCTATTAATTTTATTACCACTTTCAAGGATACAGATATACCAGGCTGAGCTTCCTCCCAGCATAAATTTTATATTGCAAAGTGTAAAAAAGGTCGGTGCACAACTTAAAACTTTTAACTCCATACCGATGCCTTTTATTTTGCAGGTACTGCCTAAAACTCAGCCTATTTCGGAATGGTATCATCGACTCATCTATATACAGTGATATTTGTGGAATTATACAGTGATTAAACTTATCCACTAGTAAATCAATAAGCGGCTAAACCTTGACAAGCCGATATCCGGGAACCTGCGTTGAGTTTTTCGAAATATGAAACATCCTGAAAATAAGTATATATTTTAGTAATTAAAACCTGATAAGGGCCTGCGTAGCGCAAGTGGTAGGATGCTTGACTCGCACGCCGGTGGTCCGGAGTTCGAATCCTACCGCCGGCAAAGAACAACTAGACATTTTTGAAAATGTTAAAGGCCCCAGGTCGACTCAGCCTGAATAAAATGAGTACCTTGGGTAAAACCAGGGGTAATAATAGGCGGTTGAAGCGTAGCACTGGCCATGTTACCTTCCTTGTATACCGTAGGCCCTAGATATAGCAGACTACCCTGCTATACTCCCAAAGCCGCGAAGCGGTATAAAACGGGAGACTATTATTATTAAAACCTAATATAAAATGTAATAGTACTTCAAAATTCACTCAAATCGGTTTCTGGCCATGTAGTCTATCTGAGGGAACGGTTCATTCTACATAAAAAGTGTTCACAAACATTTTTGTTCAAACATTATCTCTACGGCGTAGACATTTTTGGTAAATCGATTTTTTTCATTTCCCCCTCTCCTACAAGGGTGTTATAAGGGGGAGTCATTGTGTAAAGTGGTAAACTTTTGTGCATCTTTTTAAGGTCTCAAAGGTGACCTGATGACAAAGTTGACATTGTTAGCAAAATTCAGCTTTTTCGTGTGATTTTTAGAGGTCAAATCTCTGATGACTGGACTATAATAGGCACTAAGTGATAAATTTTGGCAAAACAGCAATGAATTTAAAGATTTGTAGGAAGCATGAGAAAAGAAATTAAGAAACCGCCTTATTTAGACTTTGTCAATATTTTAATGATATCTGAAACATCACATATCGCTTTTTCCAATTATTTCCAAGGTTGAATTACGGATACAACGTTAGAATGATAAAAGAAATAAACAAAGTAAAAATATTACTCTGGACAAAACGCAGAGCCAATTTTTAATGTAATTTATGCAAAAATGACACACGAATACTGAAACCTTTATCCTTTTTTTTTCTTTTCGTTTTACGATTTATTGCCAAACTGTAATTTTGCCACTTACGTCTACTATAAACTATTTTGGTGATATATGGAAGATTCTACATTAGTAAACTGCAATGAATTCAAGAAGAAAAGTGCAGTTACCGAGAATAAAAGCGGTTAGTCGAATCTGTTTTTCGGCATTAAATCATTCAAAGAGAGCCCTTAGGCACCTAAAATGAGAAAAATAAAATTTGCATGGAAACTTCGATTTTGTTTCACAGCGCCATTAAAGACCGGTGTATTATTAAAACTTGAAATTTATAATGGTAGAAGGATCAATATAACGTTTATATTGATATTTTGTACAATTTTTTAATAAAACCAATATAATCATATTAACAGTTAATGAAGTTATAGATTATATTGTTTCGGGATCTGTTGTGTGTGCAAAACGTGTCAGATTGATAACAAATTTCGATATAGATCTGATATTTTAGACTTTAATAATAATATTTAATAAACGTAGACAAAAGTAGAATATAGCATTTTTAAATAATTACCGCATTCTAGTATATCATTTATATTTTCTAAGTTTTTTCTTTTCCACTTGAACACACTCCTTCCTCTTCAATGTACTGTTGCAGTTCAAAATAAACTTAAAAATAAAATATTTTTTTTTTTAGAAAAAGACCACAGAATATAAATTTTCAATGCCCTGTATATGATAAATTTGTGAATATATTAATTTAGCATTAAAAAGTGTTCGTAGAAGAGTGGACTTTTATGGTGATTTAAAATATAAGAACAATTTGTATTGATTAACATTAGAAAGTTAATACTGTTTAGAAGCTTATAAGTAATTACACCCGGACGTTTTTATAATAGGTCCTGGAAATTTGGAGCTTAAATAAATAAAGCGTTTGATGTTATCAGAGATAAAAGTTGTTTCAGATAACAATTTCACAGAAGCGATTAGTTGTAGAAACTTTTATTGTTTTATTTAGAGATAAGGTTTTGTGCTAGTAAATAAATAATCACCGAAACAAAACGAAAGGGCCAAGGATCAGAAAACATAGGAGAATATGATCACTTCTACAGCGGGGTACCAAAGAAGAAAAGAGTTCAACAAGGTGTTCCATACTAATACGTAAGAACCTAAGGAAATACATAACTACTTGGAAGGTCATAAACGAGAGATTGATAAAAATGAACCTTACGATTAGAGGACACAAATGCACAATCTTGGGTGTATGCAGTAAATGATGACGCACCAGTAAACATTAAAAACGATTTTTTAAACAAATTGAAGTTAGAGGTTGCAAAAGTTGGCACATCTCGAGAAATTATCATCTTGGGAGACTTAAACAGCAGAACTGAAAAAAAACCCACAACGCAGTTATAGGTCAATTCAGAGAGAACCACGTAAATGATAATCGTACCAGGCTAATATCATTATGCAAACAAAATGAAATAAAAATTACAAATTGATTTTTTAAACACAGATAAATACACAAAAACACATGGACGCAAAATAAAATCAATCATAGACTACACAATCATACGACAAAAGACAAATATGGTTGTACAAGATGTAAGAGTATTGAGAGGAGCTACCCGTGGAAGCGATAATGACTTATTAAAAGCTAAGATCACATTTGAAGTAAATAAAACTAAAGAAGAAAAAGAAGGAAATGAAAGAGAGAAACTAATACATAAGAGGTATAACCTAATCAGCTTAGAACAAGAAAGCGTGAGAGAATTATACAGAAATAGTTTAAATTAAAAGTTGGAAAATAAACAATTTAATAATAATGAAGAACATTACACTCACATAAAAAGGTGTCTCCAGGAGGCAGCAACAGAAGACATTGGATACCAAATCCAGAATCAAAGAAAACTTCCATATTGGTTTGACGAAGAAACAGAACAAGAAATAAAGAAGAAAAGAGACCAATATCAAAAATTCTTAAATACAAAGAATATAACAAATAAAATAATCTACAAGAAGTCTCAAGCTAAAGTACGAAAAATGATATGTCGGAAGAAAAATGAAGCATGGCAACAAAAGTGTAACATGATAAATTCACATCTAGGAGGACGAAGAAGCACAGAAAGTTGGAGAGTCTTAAAATCTTATCTTTACGACAAGATAAGAAAAGTGATATAGTGTCAACAATAAAAATGGATGACTGGGACCAATATTTTAAGAAACTCCTAAGGAAAAATAGACCACAATTTCAAGACAGCAACGAAACACAAAAGATAAATATTTTAACTTCGCCCATACGAATAACAACGAAAGAAGTGGAAGATGTATGTAGATCTCTAAAAAATAACAAAGACCCCGCCTTAGTTGGAAAGAAGGCATCAATAGATAAATGAAAGACAGAGACATAGAAGAAGACTTATGGATGAATCGAGAAAAGTGGCAACTGGGTATCGGAAGACGTAAGAGAATGTTTTAAACCGATCTATCCAGAACAAGCAGTCCAGTTGGAAGCAATGTGTTACAAGTTGTGTTTTTGTGTGGTTAATTCGGCGATAACAGAATCGTGGAAGGGGAAAAGAGACGAGACTTCCAAACTCCTTGTGTCTGAATAGGTTCCAGTTGATGTGAGTAAAGAAAAGAAGCATTATATAAAATTGGCACGAGACACCAAGTCGAGGAGAAAAATCCTTGGGCCTAAAGATTGCTGGACTTATTTTGAACGAGTCGGAGATTTGATTTGTGGAGAAAATCCGAACAAGTCCTGTTTCAAAGGTCAGTAAAAGTATTGCATACCATATTTGTTTTTGAAAGCCATATAAATTTATTATTATTGGGACATAAATTATTTATCCATAAATTCTGAGAGTTACAAAGTTATTGTTTTAAAAAGTAGAATTCATCCATCAGAATAAATTAATTTGAAACTAAAAATATCATCAGGATATTTATACAGAATTAATTATTAGAATAGGTATACAGAAATAATTTGTTTATATAAATATACAGAATTAGTTTGTTTTTCTTTCAGAAGTAATAATTAGAGCAAATTTCACATTAAATTAAATAAATTTGGTTCAAAATGGAGATAACAAAATTAAAGATTCTTTTTCTTGGCAATTAGATAAAAAAGTTTGTACATGATAAAAGTTAGATGAATATTTGATCTTTTTTATATGTTTTATGGTATAATAAATAAATGGTATTTAACCTTGTTTATCCTGGATAAAGCAAGCGGCTGAGAAATACTAGAAGCCACGAAATAAAGGTAATTCATAATATGATAATGAGAATTTTGAATTATTGCATAATTTTATTTATTTTTTGATTTGCTTTATAATTATTAATTAAAGTAATTAATTAATTAAGCTAATTATTAAAAGTCAGCTTAATCATATCATAAGCAAGAAAAGCAGATCATAATAGTACGTTTATTGTTACAGTTTAACTTATATCACTTTGTGACTTTTAAATTTTGACAATCGTCACTAATCGAATCTTTTATTGACTGATATTCTTTTAAATTTTTACTTCTCATTTAATGTATGTATATTGTTAGTTTTTTTTGTGAAATTTTTAATTTAAACCTGCTTAGACTAAATATAATGATGACAATAAACGAATTGATCGAGAGTAGTGAATCAACGCGATGAATCGCTATTTCGTGTCATTACCCGTGACGCCCTTCTCGTGTCGCTAGTTTCGTGACGCCCGCCTTAGCATTTCACTACAGAGAAAAAAGTAATACAGGGCCAGTATAAAGTATTTATTTTTTTAGTTACACTATTTTATTGCCAAAAACACATTCCTGAAAATATTTCTCAATATTAGAGTTACCGGTTAAACACGCAATTATTGAAGAATCCTATTTTTGGATATATGAAGAAATAAATTTTGCTTATCTGTTATGTACTAAAATCCTCTCCGTGTTATTTTTTGGCTATAGGAAAACAATGTCTTTCATAGATGGATATTGTGGATGTGGATGGAAAAAGTTTCTACTTGAAATTTATGTTGTGTTTTAGAAGGTTTCCTATAAATACATTTTTGATAGGTTTCTCGTGTTTTTGTATAACCAAGCAACTGCCATACGTGCTCCGAATTTAATTCCGTATGTTCCTTTACCGACACTTCGATTTATTATTGAGACCACTTTAAAGAATAGCGTCTTTTTTGGGAAGACCAAGAGAAAGCTGGATTTGAGAAACCAACACAATGTGTCGAAATAAATCGTTGGCTTCACTCCATAGTTTTTGTTCCAGGGTGTTGGGGTTGACCGATAAAAAAACTTAATTGCTTACGTGGAGTAGCAAAATTTCAAACATGATGAAAAGAACAAATTTAGAAATAAAGACAAAAGTTAAACATTTTTTTCTAGTAATAACTGAACATATGATTAACAGTAATTTCTTTAAAATCTATTTATAATAAAAACTTTTGTTTAAATTCTAATTTATGTAAACACTTCTCAGGACTCAGGATTTAAAAGTAATAAATTCAAAAGGACTTTTTTGAAAATGGTTTGTATTAGCAAAATTGATAATATTTTAAACAAAAGATCAGAAATTCAAAATCTAAGCAAAATTTATAATTATATTATTTCTTTATAGTTTATATATGAAACCTGTAAAATATCACATTTTGATTTAATTTTCCATATATCTGTTACATTTTTTCAGACATCTATTAATGGTGAATAAATCTTTTTCTTTTTTGTTACTAAACAAAAAAGAATTTTTAAACAAAATTTTATTTTTGGCAATATAATTGTCAAAAATAAAAATTTTAAGTTGGTATTTATGACATTGAGGCTTATTTGTAATTGGTCGCTATTTTAACTTATTTGTAAATTTAATTGTTGTGTTAAGAAAATGTTTTCAAAATCATATTAAAATTTCAGAGAAGCATTTATTAGATAAGGACGTATTAAGGAATTTGTAGTAATTCGTTTTGAAATGTATTAGCAGCAATTTTATTAACCAAACTACTTTTATTTGGTGAGTTAACAAAAAATTTTTTCTTTCTAGTTCAACTTTGTAAGATATTTTAGCAGCTCTTGATAATAATTGTAAACACAATTAAAAGCTCGAGATAATAAATAGTTAACCAATAGCCCCTTTTATTGACTCCAACACATCCAAAACATTTATATACTTATTTTTTCCAAACGAGTCACAAGTACTTCTTTTTTCTTACTCTTCTATATACACTACTCAACAATTGAAGTGGATAACTTTAAAATTCCTAAAATTAACATATAAAACTATTTTTAAAATAATTGCCTATACTATACTCTATATGCTATCTTTATTGCCAATATTTTTTGCATGTGGTTTTTTCTCCCTATTCTTATCGGCCCTTATCTCGTACAAAGGGAGACATGTTGTTCCAAAGATGAATATATCATTCGTATAAAAGTGCTTGTATTGGCTTTACCAGTTGCCAAAAAGTCAAAAAATTTATTTATCACAAAAATATTATGCCGCAAAGACGTTTAGAACTAGTGCAGCTCGAGCAATTAGTTCGTTGGATCCAACAAGGCATAACTCAACAAGAGGTTGCTATGAGGCTAAATGTGTCGCAACGTGTGATAAGTCGTGCATGAAATCGATATGTAGCAACTGGATCTGCAACATACAGGCATGGAGAAGGAAGAGAACGATCTACAACTCGTCGGCAAGACCGTTTTGTGGTTCTGACGGCAAGAAGAAACCCAACATTCACGGCTTCCAGAATTAACAATATCTTCAGGCATGCTACTGGACGAGCCATTTCCAGTCAAACGGTCAGAAAACGGTTACATGCATCCAATTTAAGGGCTAGATGGCGCGCTCCCCATCCACGACTAGGGAGCAGCGTGCATGCAGATATCGCTGGGCGATGGAACACTATCAGTGGAATTTCGAAAATTGGAGGAATTGTCTCTTTACTGACGAGTCCAGATTTCGTTTGTATACGAATGAGATAGAGGAAGAGAGAAAGAGGATAGCGTTACAATGAAATCTGAGAGTCCCAACCACTCTTTTTGGAGGTGGATCCGTTTGCGTGTGGGGAGGCATATGTTTTAGACGGTCGCACGGACTTAGTCGTCTTAATTAATGAGACAATGACTGCAACACGATATCGAGACAGAGTCATAGTACCAATAGTTGTTCCATTTTTTGGTACAGTAGACGATTGTTTGACATTAGACAGTAGACAGTAGACATTTGTTCTGATTGATGATAATGCTCGCCCTCGCCGTGCGAGAATTGTCAACGAGTGTATAGAAGCTCATGGTCTTATAAGAATGGAGTGGCCACCGTGTTCACCTGATATGAATTGAATTGAACATGTTTGGGGCGAAATGTCTAGGCAACAAAACAGGCTCCTTCAACCGCCCCAAACCTTAGATCAGTGGGCCAATACATTACGATTTGGGAACGTATACCGCAGCAGTTCATCAATAATTTAATAAGAGGTCTTCCAAATAGAGTTAGAGCACTAAGGTGGCACAGAGGTGGACCCACACACTATTAATTTTTCTTTTCGGGATATTAGAAATTGAGCAGGAATAGAAATTTTAGGTTGTTAATTTTACAATTTTTGTTTATTTTCTATTTTTTTTTTCTTAAATAATTTCTTTCTTTCGGTTCATCTGTATGAAAATACGACGTAAAAATAAATCTTTATTTATATCACTCCATTTTTCTATTTGACCTTATGAACAAACAATAAAATACACATTTTCATAATATCCACTTCAATTGTTGAGAAGTGTATATATATATATATATATATATATATATATATATATATATATATATATATATATATGTATATATATCTATATATATATATATATATATGTATATATATATATATCTATATATCTATATATACATCATCATAAATATGTCATCATAAACTTTTTCTGGTTAAATACAAATATACTTTAATAATTGTTATTTTAAATTACTATTATTATAGCATCTATAAAAACTGTTATTGCAGTATGAGTCATAAAAGCGATTTAAATAACTTTACAAAGTTGTTATGTGTAAAAACTTTTAGAATGTGTATGTTAATTTTTATTGATATGATCTTATATGGACGCTCTTTGTACACACGCAAAATTTATTTTATTGGATAAGTTTGCGTTATATAGACTATAAAATTATCCGTAACAAGTGTATTATATGCGCATAATATATATTGTCGATTGTTAACTAAAAATCAGATCCGTCGAATGACTATCAGAATAGTTCTTCTTCTTTTTTCTATTTATTGGCTTGCATATTCGTGCATCTGCCAGCGCATTTGGCAGTGTTGCAGCTCGTCTTGCTCCAAGCAATGCTGCAACAATAAAAAACTTTTTTTTAACAATTAAAGTTAAACTTCAATAATTCCACTAAGCAAACACAGTGAAGAGCTTTGCCTTTACAGACTTTAACTAGAAAATTACTTTTCTATAAGGCTGCTTAAGATAATTTCGAAATAAACTTAATATTTTTTGCTCAAACTAGTTCGGTGGCATGGCCGCCGTGGTATCTTCATCACGGCCAAGCCTCGAATCCCCTGTCAGAATAGTTGGTGTGTTTATCCATAAAACGAATACTTTTAATATCACAAAATTTAACATTCTGTGTATTGACAGCGACAATGGAAATTTGGCGGCAAAGTAAAGTGGGAAATATGTTTCCGTTGTCTTGTTAGGGGTTAAAGACAAATTACATGCTATGGTTTTTCTGACGGTAATTCTGAAGTTTATGTTGATTTCAGGTAATCGAATGAACTATATTACAGTAAAGTCGTCCCAGGAACGCGACTAAAAAATATTTGTAATATCATTTTAAACTCATTTACTTTAAAATGTATAATATATGTCTAAATTGTCAATATGTATGAGCCAGATAAAACTAAATTATTAGGAGAATTTTTTACCCAACAACAAAAAAAATTTTATTGTTTAATTTAAAAATTGTTTAATTTATTAATGTTTCGTATGTTGAGAACGATTTCAAAAGTGAAAATCAAAATATCAAATAAACTTGATTTTAAAGTAAAATTGTGGCTTATTCCCAACAAAAAATGTAAATTGCATTAATATGTCACAAGGAAATAGCTTCAGAATAATATTATTTACCGTTGTTAGAGGGTTGAAACTCAAGGGTTAAAAATAGTCACTAAAAGTCTCTCCTTTAAAAATAAAATTTTGTCTTTTATTTCGATTTTTCGTATTATTTACATTAATGAAGGTATTACCAGTGGAAAGTTCCAAATCGATACTGTCTATTTTGCTATAAATAATTTATATAAATGTTTCTGTAAATTTACTTTAAATTAATAATTCTGTTGAAATCTTATTAGGCCAGTAAAACTTACTTACACATCTTCTTTATTGGGTTGCATCAATGCGCTCGAAAAATTGATTAATAAGTATTCGAGTAAAACTTCCTAAAAACCATTTCCTTTGAGGTTAAGTTCGCCATCAGTGAAAAATTCAACTAGGTACTTTATAACTTTGAAGCCACGGCTATACAGACGAAATTCACTTCACAGACTTTTATATCAGCGCCCAAGTCTCCTCGGAGTCCTAATAATTAAAAAGCTCTCCTTCATTCAGTTTAAATGAGAGCTTTCTACATTAACCCCATATCTTGGCGAAACTTTTAAACTTCAGAGTACATTTAAGGTGGATTCGCGACGGCAAATATTTAGGATTTTCTTAGAGTAACTTCGTACATGCACCCATCACTAGAGTAAATAGATAAGATATGCAACGTAGTTAATTATAATAATGAGGATACAGCGGCGACTTGGAGAATATAGCTAAGTTTTAAAGCTATCGTAGTGGTTGCGAAACTTAATTTATTATAATGGGATAAAAGTGTCTAGTAAAAATTTATAAAAAAAAAGGTGGAAGTGTAGGCGGTACTCTACCCTAGCGCAGAACTTTATATAGAACATCCCAGAGGTACTTTTCAGTGCGTCACAGTTTTTCGATTTCTTTCTAATGCATTAAGTTTGGTGTGACGGAAAAAGCGGTAGTTCCGTGATTAAACAGAACTATATTGCAGCGTTAGAATAAGCTTACATACATAAGCGGTTTTTTCCTAACCTACGTTTGATTCGTTAATTAGCCAATCAAATACGCCTATTACTGACAGTTGACGTAAAACTTCGTCCATGCTAGCCATTCTTTCGAAGTGCTGAACAGCAAGTGACGGCTGTCGTTCAGGTCAGTATTTGTACATAGTATTGGGTGTTTATTTGTATTTGTGTAAGGCCAAGATGACAAGATATACGGAAAAAGAACAAGTACTAATATTAAAATTACTTAGATATTTTCAATTGGAAAAGGAAGCTAAACAAACATTATTACCAATTTCTGCTGTTCGTGAAGTATTTAATTATTAATTAAGTATTTTATTACCCTGAAAATAAAATTGTTTTATTTACTGTTTATTTCAGCGTGTTGCTGAGGCGTTAGAAATATCTTCTCTAATTAATGTTTTGCTAGGTTATGGCCGAAATATTTTAACTTGAATTCGTCTAAGGATATATCTTTAAGGAAACTCTCCACTGGCAGTATTTTTCTATAATTTTCTATTACACTGATATTCAAATTCTACTTTTCAGTGTTTTTAATAAACTATTATTATTACGAATTAGTGAATAAATAGTTTTTATGATTAGAATTATATTTTATTTATGTAATTAATTTATAAGTTACCTAATAAATTTTTGAAAACAGTCTTTTTTGTGTAACTTATACTATGGCCAAAAAGCAGTAGTTAGAATAGAAGACATAACATCAGAAGAAATAGAAGTACAAAGAGTTGTTCGACAAGGGTGTATACATTCACCCGAATCGATTAACGAAATGTAGGCATTAGAATTAATGACATGATCATAAATAACCTAAGATACGCCGATGATACAGTTCTTTTAGCCGAATTAGATGAAGACCTACAGATACTTCTTAATTAGGTGATCGCAGTAAGCGAAGAAGAATATGGACCATCACTCAACAGAGCAAGAAATATATGATAATAACAAAGACAACTCAGGACATTCGTGAGATATATGTACAGAATCAGCCTACTGAAATAGTAAGAGAATTCAAATACCTATATACAACTATTAATGAAAACAATGACAGCTCTCAAGAAATACGAATCAGAATCGAACAGACCAGAAGCGCATTTACAAGAATACAGAGGCTTCTCTGCTGTAGAAACTTAAACCTTAAGTTAAAAATATGACTGCTGAGGTGCTATGTGCTATTCTTATTATAATACGGTATGGAAGCGTGGAGGAGACTGAAGGCATTCGAGATGCGGATGTACCGAAGAGTACTAGAGATCTCATGGGTAGATGGAATAACCAACGTTGAGGTAATGTGACGTATGCATAAGGAAAGAGAAGTACCAAAAATTAAGAGGAGAAAAGTGGGATATGTGGGTCAAGTGATGAGAGGAGATAAATATCTAATACTACAGGTCATTATGCAAGGAAAATCCGGAGAAAAAGATCCTTAGGAAGGAGATGTAACTCATGTAATAACGACTTATTTAGAGCCGCGGTATTAAAATTAAAAATCGCTGTGATGATTGCCAACTTTCGACACGCAGACGTCTTGACGCCAGATTGCCTTGAGAAGAAGAAGATACAAAAATTCAATAAATGAACCATTTTGTCGTCGATTTTAAATATTTCCATATTTATAAATTTAATAAACAATATTGTTTACTTTTTATTTTTATTAATATACGGGATTACCCCCATTACAAAAAAAATATATCTTAACATATTTTGTAATAATCAAATCTACTCAGATGACCTTGCAATAAAAATACTAGTAATTCCACAAGCTTTTCACCTGTGGCTAAGTATGATCCTGGCATCTGTCAGATTCTTCAATAATTATATGAAATAATTCTCGACACACCTAATTCATTCTATGACATCATAATTAATGACGCACTGAAAAGTACCTCTGGGATGTTCTTTACTATGTTCTCGGTATATTTAAAATTTAAATAATATATTTAAAATTAAATAAAGTAATTTTATTATTTATTTAGTTTTTACCATTTAAACAAACTCAATAAATTATTATGTTTGCTTCTAATGTCACCTGTTAACGTATTAACAAAGCATACGTTGTTTTCTTATGACAGATCTGTCAAATTTAGACCAAAAATATTAATAATAAAATATAAATAAATATCATTTAATAGTTAATTTAATTATAATAATTGTATTTATATAAAATTATTTTAAAACGGGAATTATTATAAAAATTGAAACAGATGACTCAATGTTTTTATTAATCGGACTTTTATTAAATTTTGACAATCGTTACGAATCAAATCTTTTAGTGACAAATATTTTTTTAATTATTTATTTCTCATTTAATTCCCATATTGTGCTAGTTATTTTCCATGCAGTTTTTAATTTAAACTTTCTTCTTCTTTTTACGGTTCCTATCCGTTTCGGATGTTGGCGATCAGCATAGCTATCCTAACTTTACTTGCAGCTATTCGGAATAGTTCGGTTGTAGACGTATTGAAACAGTTACTTAGGTTTTGAAGCCAAGATATTCTTCTTCTCCATGGTCCTCTCTTTCCAAATACATTGTTCTGTAGAATGAGTTGCTATAAGCCATATCTGTGTTCATTTCTCATAACATGGCCAAGATATTCTAATTTGTGCTCTTTGATTGTGTTAGTGATCTCGCATTCCTTGCCTATTCTACGAGGCCTCAATATTAGTCACACGATTCACCCATGAAATTTTTAAGATGCGCATGTAACACCACATCTCGAAGGCCTCCAGCTTTCCTAAAGAAGCTTCAAAGAGCGTCCATGCCTCTACTCCGTACAGTAATGTATAAAATACATAGCATTTGATGATAGAGATTTTGCTACTAAGTGGTAAATCGTGACTTCTGAAACGAGACTTCATCTTTACGAACGCTGATCTTGCTTTCCCTATACGTGGTTTTATTTTAGTGGAGTGGTCCCATTGACTGTTTATGTTGGTACCAAGACATGCATAGCTGTTTACCCTGTCAGTTGGCTGTTGGTTTACCAAAAGATGTGTGTTTAGTATTTCACGCTTACCATGTACTTTGTTTTGTTCGTATTGACAACCAGGCCATATTCTCGACTTATATCTGATATGCACGATATTATTGCTTGTAAACCATCTAGGCTATCTACAAAAACTACTGCATCGTCAGCATATCTAATGGTATTTAGACGCACTCCGTTAATTAAGACGCCTTCCTGTGGTTGCTTCTTCGAAGACACGCTCCGAGTACATGTTAAATAGCACTTGAGACAAAGTGCTATTGAGACATTCTTGTCTCACTCGTCTATCTATGGAGATTGTCTCTGTCAACTGGTCATCCACTTGTCTCTGTCAACTGGACCATCCACTGGTTATCTTTTACTCTATCAAATGCCTTTTTGTAATCGATAAAACAAATATATATATCACATTTGACTTCCGTGCACCTCTGAATAAGTACTTGTATAGCGAATAGAGCTTCTCGGGTGCCTGAGGTATCGCGGAGTCACGCGGATGACACTTGTTCTTCACATTTTTTACATATTTTGTTATGTGTCACTTTTAAAAACGTATTAAGTAAGTGGCTCATTAGGCTAATTATTCTGTAGTCTTCGCATGTTTTAGCATTTAATTTTTTTGGTATAGTTACGAAGGTCGACTTTAACCAGCTTTGCAAATATTTCCAGTTATAATATTTTGTTTAATATACTCGTTACCCATTTTATTCCTTGTTCGTTCATAAGTTTCAGAAATTCTGTATAAAATTTATCAGACCCTACAGCTTTACCATCTTTAGTATTTTTAATAGCTGCCGTGACTTCTTCAATGGTAATCAGGAGTCATGTTTGGCATTTTATGTCTTCAATGGCAATCTGCAATTTAAACTTGGTTAGAATAAATATATGATGGCTAGAAACGAATTGACTAAAAGAAGTGAATCGATGTCAAGAACCGCTATTCTATGACGCTATCCGTGACGATCGTCTCAGCATTTTATTGTAAAGAAAAAAAAGTAATACAACGCCAGTATATAAGCTTGTCCCCAAAAAGAAAAAGAGCGTGTCACTTAGTGAATGCTGACATAAGTGAATACTTCTTATAGTGCACTATTACTATATATCGATTAATAAAGTTTTATGCCAACTTATTACTAAATTGATCATTATCATTATCAAGTGGTGGATGTTAAAAGATGAGAAAGAAGATCTATTCAGGGCAAAAATAGTAAAACAAATGTGTTGAAACATGAAAGGAAATCCTAATACAATTTGGAGGAAGATGATGTATTATTAGAGATACTGTCATGGAAATACTTGGAAAAGCTTAAGAATAAGGACACCTAGTAGTGGTCTCACGAAGTTCCAGAAAAAATACGAGAGAAAAGAAGATTATATGAATAATTGCAAAAAAGAGAAAAGCTAAAGCAGGGAAGAAGGGATACCTGAAAAGGAGATGCCAAGATTCATAAAATAGCCAAACACAGAGCAAAGAGAGCCAAATATTTTAATCAGATTATATGTATCCGTGATGAAAATAGTAAAATACTAATTCACGAATGGGATGTCAAAAAAAGATGAAAAAAGTACTTTGACAGGTTATTAAATAAAGAATTCGACAGATAACCAGTTGAGTTAACGGAGACAGTACCAGCAATGACGACCGAAATAACAAACGAAGAAGTGGCTTAAGCATTTCAAAAAATAAACAAAGGAAAAGCAGTTGGACCAGATGATATTCCTGAAGAAGTATGGAAATTATTAGGGGAGACAGGGACAAATTGATTAACAGGGCTATTTAATAGAATTATGGAAGTTGGACAGATGCCATACGAATAGAGAAGCAGTGTATTAGTACCTGTCTACAAACACAAGAGTGATGTAAAACAATGTACAAACTACGGGGCCATAAAGCTACTTAGTCACACTATCAAAATATGAGAGAGAGAGAGAGAGAGAGAGAGAGAGAGAGTAATTGATAAAGGGATACATGAAGAAACCGAAATATCCGAAAATCAGTTCGGCTTTATGCAAGGCAGATTAACAACAGACGCAATTAATGATATAGCGTTAGTAGAAAATAGTGAAAGCGACATAGAACAAAAACTGGAACAGTGAACACAAGTGAGGAAAAAGGTTTAACACTCAGTAGGACAAAAATAGAGTATTTGGAATGTTTATTTATAGATGGAGTTGGTACAAATAGAATATTTGGAGGGTGAAAGAAATGATTATTAAAACTAATAGTTTTAAATACCTAGAATGGGTGTTACAGTATAAAAAGTAATATTTAAATAATCTGAAAGTCTTTATCACATTTTAATTTAATATGTAAAATAGACGAAATAAACAATAGTACGTCAATAATTTTGATACTTTTAATTATACACAAACATTTATAGGAGAATGATAATAACAGAAAATTCATGCAAGCCAAGTGGCCTCAAGACGACATCCCCGTCTCTTGGCTGTTTCCCTACAGACTTATAATTTTCATAATGAATAATTGAGCGGAACTATACAAGGACAGATAAGGCGTGTCAATGGAAGTCGAAAAAGTTGAAAGGCACAAAAGATTTAGGCAATTACACTGCTGCTTTTGGATGTTTTGTTTTAAAACTTTTTACATTTTAGAGAAAACATTTTTCCATCAATGGGAACCCTCTTTAGTAGTGACAATTTTTAAATTTTGACCAAAACCCTGAATATGGCTTTGTAAGCTGAAAGCGCTCAGCTGTGAATTAAATTCATATTTTTCACACTTTGACAGGAAATCTCAAAAGTAAAAATCCAAAGATTTCTATAGACGAAACCAAAATTTAGATTTTTGCTTTAATCTGTGCCTTCTATAAATTTGCAAGGCAAAACACACGATGCTAAGGATATAAGAGAGATATGGGAAATCTAAGAGGCGTCTGTCAGATGTCGCTGTAGCGTCCAAATTAAAGTCATTTTATTGTTGCTTCTTTTGACGGAAAAGATTTGTTTTCATGGTTAGAGCTTCTGTACGAGTCGCTCTGATGATTCCTAATACAGAGGTACTATACGTGAAATCAAATCTTAACTGCCCTTTTTTTACTTTGAAAATACTTTTCTTTTCCATTCATTCTAAAATAAGTTGTATTTGTGCAAAATCCTGCATGTACGTTATTTTATTTAAGAAACTATTTATTTATTATGATAAAATTTAGAAATTTTTGTGATATTGCTTACAAAATACTTACAATCTTCAATAAAACCAGAATTCTATTACACTTTAAATTAAATATAAAAGATATCCTGAATTTTTAATTTATTGCAATATTACTTTCACGCTTTTATGTTTCACTGCACAATAACAAACAAAACAAAGGAAAGATAAAAAGTAGGTTCTTTATAAAGTTAAGTCACAACAACTTTTCCGTTACTAAAAAGGGTGTAATAAATAAAACAGACGCAATATAGCTACTCTAATACGACCCTTTTGCCATTATACCTAACTCAAAAATGATGAGTTTTGAAGCCTTACATCACAATTTTTAGGAAAAGATATTTTTCACGGAGTTTAATTTAAAATAGACGGTCAATTCTTAGCGAAGTGGCCCTAAAAGTTATCCTCATTTTCTTGTTTTTTTTTTGTTAGGTTCGAAGAAGGCAATATTGAAAGAAAAAGGGCAACTCAACTGAGAATTTGAATATTAAACAACAATAAATTTCTCCTTATAAAAAGAAAATGTGACAAACGAAAAGACGTATTTTTGTGTTTTATCTATTGGAAAAGCTATTTAGCAGATTAAATCAGAAATATCTGGTACAAATCGTTATTAAGAATCTGTATTAAAAATAGATGTTTTTTATATCTAAAAAGGTCAAGGTATGTACTTCTCCTCCTATGTTCAGTATAAATTAAGAAAAAAATTCAAGGAACTCTCAAGTAAAGCTCTAAAGCTGGTTTTTAGGAAAGCTGATCCGACTCTTAAAGCGTATTTTCTGGAAAATTAAGCAGTGTATTTATTTTGAAGGATAAATACTTTTAATTTACATACTGTCACTGTCACTGCCAAATCTTTAAATTTGTCAGATAACTTATTCTCTTCAACCTCAAAAAATGGCTCCACATGCTAGTAAAGAACTTCTTCTCTTCTTCTTAAAGTTCCATCTCCTATCGGAGGTTGGATATCGTAACGGCTATGGTCACTTTGTTGGCTGCTTCTCTGAAAAGTTGTAGTGAACTACAGTTAAACCATTCTCTAAGGTTCTTCAGCCAGGAGATGCTTCTTCCCATGCTTCTTCTTCCTTGGATCCTTCCTTGCATAATAATTCTCAGCAGCTCATATTTTTCTTCTCTGGTTATGTGACCCAAATATTCTAGTTTTCTTCTTTTTATGCTGTTCATAATTTCTAACTCCTTATTTAGACGTCGTAGTACCTCAGCATTGGTAATCCTTTGAACCCACTGAATTTTTAATATTCTCCTGTAACACCACATTTCGAACGCTTCTATTTTTCTTATGTGTTGTTTCTTCAATGTCCAAACTTCCATTCCGTATAGTAAGATAGAAAAGATGTAACATCTTAGAGCCCTCAATCTGAGATGCAACTGAAGGTCTCTGTTGGTAAGCATTGTCTTCATTTTCACAAATGCTTGCCTTGCAGTTTCAATTCGGATTTTGATTTCTCTGCTTTGGTCATTTTTGTCATCAACCCAGGTTCCCAGATATTTATATGTCTCTACTTTTTCTATTTGGGTTTGCTCTATCATTAATCTTTCATTTCCATATTGCGTTTTTGAGACAATCATAAATTTAGTTTTTTAGTAAAGAACTAGAAGCAAGAATTGTAACGAAATTAGAAGATGGTTGGTCACTATCTGCCGTAGCGAACCATTTTAACGTAAGCAGAACAACAGTTTTTATTATTAATAAAAGAAGCAGAAAAGAAGAAACTCTCGAAAGAAAGCAAGGTTCTGGGAGACCAAAAATATCTACCGCTAATGAAGATCGTATACTTTTGGAGAGATTAAAAGAGAATCCTTTTGAAGATGCGAAAACTGCAAGAATTATGTCATAGTTTTCAAGAAGAAAGATAATAAAGGTTTGAATTTCTTAATATTTATCATGCGAACTTGGTGGGGAGCGAATCCCCAAACAGCACTAAGAGCAGAAGCCAGCGAACCTCGCTTTGGACTCAATAGATCATTTTCTGAAAAAACTTTCAGTGACAATTTATCTTCTGATAGGCTGGTTTATTAATAAAGGTTACAGAGTCGCGAGCATTTCTTCTTACAAATATTCAAAAATATCTGTATAAAAAATATAGTAAAAGCTACTTTTGTGCACAAGGAACTGAAATTTAATAAATACATAAAAATGTTAAAAAATTATTCAAAAAGTTAAAAATTTTAAAGAGAAAAATAATACGGAGAAGTTTTAAAGGCAATCATTATATGGTTGAAATTATGAAAATAAATGTAACAATATAAAAAAATGTAAAAAAAACAAAAATAAATTAAAAACCCAGCAATTGTTTAAATGGGGGAAAGTAATTCAGTTGGTTAATTATAATTATTATGAGAGCAAGAAAAAATAATAAGTATTGAATAAAATCACAAAAACAATACACGAAAAACCACACAAATAACTTTAAATTATCTAATATTAAACTTTCTTATATACACTATATTTGTAGACAAGAAAGTATTTTTCGATATCTATAAAACAACCCGGAAAACAGTTATTCTTTGTCCCAATTGATTGTTTCAGCGGAATAACTATATTGCTTTTACTGTTGTCTCTTTCCCAAATCCAAGTAAATTATCTAAACCGCCATCAACCCAAACAGTTCTGCTGTATCCCAATTGCAAATTACAAGGGGCATTTTTAGACCCTTCTTCTAATTTTGTGCTTTAACTCAGAGCGATTCAGCTACTCTGCCAATCTACCTTTTCCCTTAGCCCTATTTTCTACTGGCAGTGACTAATCAAACGAGATAACGCTACATTTTATTTTACTTTGTACAATCTGTAATTATTTGAACAGCGTTTTTGTCTTTTTCTTTTACTTTTTTTAAAACAATTTTAAATGTTCGAAAAAAAATCTAATTACCAAAGTAAAATTGTAGCTTATTCCCAATAAAAATAGTACATCCCATTCCTTAAGATAGTGAATAAAACAGCTTTTGGTTAAGCAACAGCCAATTGACAGGGTGTATATACTACGACAATTTTCAATTAAAGGTGACTCATCTACACATTGAACTGAGAGCTAAAGCCAGTATGTTAAATGTCAAAAGTAAATTCTAACCGGTACTTCGGGGTCATTATTATTGTGTGTGCTTCGCCAATGTGAATAAGTAGAAAGTAAGATGGTTCCATAAAACTTGCCCCCGAACAATATTCATTCTGCATACCGGTGCGACTCACGAGCGAATACTTAAAGAAGTTCGTTAACACGTTGAGCACGGGTGTACTAAGTAAAAAAAGTTCCGCATGGACGGGAGTTTTTTTTTTATTTTTTGTTAAATAAAATGCTCAATATGTATAACTGACATATAGTTCAGTTCTAATATTGCAAAATTTTATCATTTACGTATTTTTTTATCATTTTTCTCGTGACATCATATTAATGTCTCGCCGTCTTTCCGAATATATCGGCCTACAGAGACGGCGAGACATGAATGTGATGTCACACTTTGCACATGTCAACAAGTTGGTTTGTGTTTCTGATTTCATTGACTACGCACATTTCATCATTCTAAGTCGAAACATCAAGAGAGCAGCATGGCTAACGGTGATTATGAACAAGAGCCAACGTAGGCTGCAAACATTGTGGGATGAATTGTTATCTGATGAAGACGATAAAATAAGTGAATTTGAGGACGTTTATTTATCCGATGAGTATGTACCTGATAGTAGTGACGCAACCTGTAGTGATGAAGAAATTCCTACAAAACGTGCAAAAAAATTTGAAACCACTGAGGCGATCAATGTTGAAAGAGAACTTGCTCCATCCACGTCAGTTGAATGTCAGTGAACTTACAACTGAACACGACAACAGTATGGTGAGTAAGCTTAGTTCAGATCTTTCTTTTTTGTTGGCTACATTGCTATTATAAATCAATTGAAAAATTTTTGGATCACAGCAGTTATTTTGTTACAGATTGATCAAACTATTGAAGATGTGATAGCTCGAAATATATCCGAAGACGCCGATGAAGAAAATAACACTACCCAGGATACTCAAATAGTATGGGGACCCGTTGATGGTACTTCACTAAGAACGTTTGATTTCTCTAGTGTTGATATTGGAATTAAAGCTGAATTCTACGATAGATATGAGCAGACTCCATACGACTTTTTCAAACTATTTATTACAAATGAGATTATTGACCATATGGTGTACCAAACCAATCTTTATGCCGAGCAAGTGTTGAGAGAGAAGCAGAAGCCAAAAGGCCACGTAAAGGAATGGGATCCCACTGATAACACAGACATGGACATATTTCTTGGTGTAATTATTTGGATGGGTTTAGTTCAGCTACCACGTCTAAAAGCTTATTGGAGCACTAATTTTTTATACGCTAACAAGGTAAAAGATCTCATGCCAAGAAACAGATTCGAACAACTCCTTCAAATGTGGCATTTCAACAATAACGAGGATGTGAACTTTGCAAATGATAAACTTAGAAAGTTGACCCCACTGATCAATAAGTTGATAGAAAGATTTCAGTACGTTCTTGTGCCAGGACCAGATGTATGTATTGACGAAACTCTTGTTCCTTTTAGAGGTCGTTTAAAATTTAAACAATACATTAAAAACAAAAAGAACAAATTTGGAATCAAATTGTACAAACTTTGTACAACTGGTGGATATACCTATAATCTACAAGTGTATTGTGGAACTGATGGTATCAGTAATGCAACAGCGAATGTAGTCATGAGTTTGATGGACAATCTTTTGGACAAAGGTCGAACCCTCCATACGGATAACTACTATACTAGTGTGGATTTAGCATCTAAATTATTGAACAGAAAAACACATCTTGTTGGAACTGTAAGGACGAACAGAAAACTGAACGCGAAAGAAGTTGTGGCAAAAAAACTAAAAAGACATGAAGTATTTGCCCAGGAAAGTGGTACAGGTGTCGTTATGATGAAATGGAAAGATACGAGAGATGTGCTGCTATTGTCCACCAAACACACCGATGAGGTAGTGGGAGTGAGACAACGTGGAAAAGAGATAGAAAAACCAAAAGCCATCGCGGATTATAACAAAGCCAAAGCTTATATTGATCTTTCGGATCAATTGAAAGCATATTCGCATTCTCTTAGAAAGGGAACGAAATGGTACCGGAAGTTAGCAATCGAGTTAATTTTAGGTTCTGCTTTAGTGAATGCATACTTGTGTTATAAGGAAAGAACGAAAAATAAAATGCAGATTACTGAATTCAGAGAGCATCTTGCCTTGACACTTTTAGATGTAACTCATGAGCTTGTATCGGCCAAGAACATCCAAAATGATGAGCGTCATGTATTACAAGAGCACGCTAAAGGTCGATGTGTTGTGTGCTATGCTTTAAAAAAAGAAACTTTAGGACGGCAAGAAGCACAAAGCAAAACTCCAAGAACGAAATGGCAGTGCACATCTTGTAAAAAGAGTTTTTGTGTTCCATGTTTTTTTGAAACGCATTCTGCTACAAAATCAAAGTAATGCGATTTTTTTTCATTTATATAAAACTATGTCTTTATTTTGTAACTGAGTTTTTGCTAATAAATGTTTTGTTTACTTTATATGCATTTTATTTTTGAAATACAATATCTCCTCATTGATGACACTCAGTTGACTGTAAGTACTGAATGTCTCTAAAAATTCCAGACCGGTTCACATTAGATGTTTCTATAGACGGCTATTTATCGCCTCCCATAAATTTATCATTATCGTGTGACTTTACAGTGAGCCACGCCGTCTTATTTTCTGTTTGACATGAGACGTCTATTGGTGTCACGCCGGCCTAAGTTTACCGGACAGTGAGACATTGCGTTGATGTCTCACCGTGCTTAACGTGTTAAATACTTTGAAACATCACTAAAATTATCAACACTTCGCTGGTCTACATTTTCACGTCCTTGGAAAGAATGTGAATGAAAAAAATAGTTTATTCATTTCACATTCTATATTTTCATAGGCGTGGTGTATTTTATTTATTGTGAATATAATTATTAAATAGACTTTATTTTATTTATTAACTTTAAAATGGTTTTTGAGGTAAATTAACAGTAGACAAATAGCAAAATAATATAACTATTCTTTTTATAGTATTAAGAGGGATGCTGTAGCGGGTCCAAGTAATGTACAACGAAAGCGGAAGTTTATGTCGGTAGCAGAACAATCGATTTTCTGTAGAGTGTATGAAAATACTCTGTAGCTGTAGCTGTAGGACAAAAGTAATGGAGAATGATTTCAATCCAAAAATGAGCAAAGAGCCGTTAAGGATAATAATACAAGACTTAAAATTTATATATGCCGAAAGATCCCATAAATCAGTCGACTAAGTTATCTTCGCTCTATTAAAGAGGTTCTTTATGTCCACAAATAGATGGCCACATAGTGTGTAAGATACTACTGTAACGAGTTATTGTCAAGCATTTGTGGACGGTTTATCAGACATGCGGAGTTAAATAGGACAAAAAGGAATTCTATTTTCCGAACATATGGTTAGGGCTGAACTTATAAGTGTAATCAGACAGCACCGTGACATATATTGCCAGCATGTTGTAGATACAATGGCTTGCGTTAAATGCATCCCCATTTTAAAATTTCCTCCTTACCATTGCAAGTTAAAACCGATAGAATTAATCTGGGCTTAAGTAAGGGGTTACGTAGCTCGTGAAAACTTGACATATAAAATGTCTAACTATAACTAATTATTGTGATATTTAAAAATATAATGCAGTTACCACTAATGTCCGTTGTCTTATTAAGAGAGTTAGGGTGTTTAAGTAGACATTAGTAACTTTAGCCAAATTTATCATGCATTATTATTGCAGAATTAGGCTTAATATGTTGTTTACTTTAAAATTGTCCTCTAAGGTGTATGTTCTATCATATTTTCATATTAAATAATTTCAAATAAAAATAAAATAAAATATTTTCTTACTTTATTTAACTTAGATTCATTCAACTTACATTTTATTGATTATTGTGTCAATGTTACATTTACATATGTGAAATAATTGTTTCTGATCAAATAGTTTAATAAAATTTTATAATTACAATTGATTCATAGAATCTTTATTAGTCTCAGTTCCAAATGTTATGAACCTTTTACTGTTGGAAGTTGAATCAATCTTCACCTGTTGGCTGGTTATTCAGCCACAATGTAGACTATTTAAATACGCCTTGCTCTTCTGTCATATTTTGACCTCAAGGCCATTGTCTTTTTTCGTTGGTTGGCTTGGTTTCTACCTGTTGCTCTCATTTCACCGAAAGCAACTAAGAAGCTTAAGAGTGATAACTTCATTATATTTTTAAATATCACTATAATTTAACCTTAATCAATTTAATAATGTTACCTAAAGTTAAAGTTAAATTTAACTTATAATATACTGTTGGAAGTGCATCTTACAATCCTTTTAGTTCTCTGAAAATTAATGTTTTTTACATATTTTTTATATACATGTACAATTACCACATTGTCCTTTGCTGTGCTAAGTTTGAGTTAATTTGTAAACTGTATTTAGTTGCAATTAATTGTTTATACAACATCGTCTTATAATGTCCATAGTCGTAAGCTTCTTTACATATTTAATATCATCGACTGCTACATATTTTTTTGAGGTAAGACACTTACAATAACTTATCTATAGATGTTTGGTTTTTCATATTGTTCTTTTTAAATGAACTGATGATGCTTTCTGATTGGAAAGCGAAACGTCTTCAATAAATAGATGAAGTAGCCGCTTTCTTTGTTATTTTTTTCTCCACTTTGACCGAAAAAACCCACCACTCGTCGAGTGTTCCTTAATTTATATATATATATATATATATATATATATATATATATATATATATATATATATATATATATATATATATATACATTTATATATATCTATATATGTATAATATGTATATTTTACTGCAGTCGTGTTGGTCTCGCGTGAGATTATTTCGGGCCTGTGCAAAAACGTTCAGGTATACCGAACGATAAGAAGTATCCAAAATAATAATATATTTATAATTATTGGATAAAAAAAAACAAAAACATTGTCCTCGTCGGAAATCGAACTCCAGTCATTCGCCTGAAAAGTAAAAAAAGTAAATAGAATTGAAGATAGCTACGGTTTTAATGACGTCACGTGTTTGCATGTAAAAATAAAATCGTTTTTTAATCAAAACTTTTTTAAATAAAAATTTTAAACCTTTCTTGGACTACAAATATTTCAAAATCAAAATAAGCCAAGTCGGTCCAGTCATTTTCGAGTTGTAATTAAAGATTAAAATGACGTTTGTTAAATGTCATTTTATTTTTATAATACGTGTATAATATGAATATGTATGTATATTATGTATATAACTGTGTATCACATACAGAGAGATGAGAAATATTCACTTAAAAAAATATACTTAAATTTAGAGGGCTGTAGCTAAATAGGCCTCTTGTATCTTTAGGATTTGTCATAATTGACTGTCATGCCGACCGTAATGGCAATGGTAAATCCTCGAGTTAAATCCAGATAAACATCAGTACAGTGCGTTCAATTGTTTTTTGTTAATGCAAAACCAACAACAGTTTGAGCAACTTGAAACTTTAGTTGATTGAACAATGTGAAACGACTCGCAAAATCAAAGTAGTTTCCGGAATGCAAAGAGCCGCTAAACCGATTCAAATCGGTAGTGGCTATTCATCCAGCCACTAGTTGAATATCAAATAGTTTATGGTATAGCCGAGTACGCTAATATTTTGGTTATACGTTGACAATAGGATCAACGGTTTGGAACTTTCAAAGCCATGCATGCTGCAATCGATCGATATACGTCAAATACATATAATTAGATGAAGAGCTTTATAAAGTCCAAATAATACAAAGTGGATATAAATTAACTGGATTTATTATTAATGCCAGTTTGTCATCTTTGTTAACAAAAAAATGTCTTCTAATCTAAAACAACGAGAATTAGTCATGTGTCTAACGTCTTTGAAATATCTGTCAAACGTCTATAACAACGTTAGACAGATCAAAGAACTTGTAAACGTTTTTCTTATTAAAGCCTAGTCTCCGTGAAAATCAAGTTCCCCTAGGCTTTTCAAGGCTTAAGATGTTCATATGTTTAAGACGTCCTTATGCTATCTCAAAGGTTTTAGCCAGTCCTTTCCAGCGGTTTTTTTAAATAATGAAAAGGAATTCGGAATGGTATTTCTCCTGAATAACTGAAATGCAAGAATACACGACATCTTGTCTTCTTAATCCATAATACGATTTCTCGATTTCCAGACAATACTTCACTAGCTCCTTTTCCAGGTGATCTAGCAAAATGGGTTTTCTCCCTAGTTTTGTTTGGCATACCTCACTAGCAGCACCATCTTTGTTCAAAGCCTAAAAAGGGTGGCACGAGGCACGTTACATGTTCTGCATGCCTTCAAATAACACATTATTTTGATTCTAACTTCTATTACTGATTTTTTTCATGTCCTCCACATTTCACTTCTCACAATGAGGAGATGTGGTTATCGTTTTTTTTTTATTTTGTTAGTCGTTCGAGACGATTCGAGATAGAAAAAAAAACAATTTTAGGATTTAAATTTTTAGTTGCGTAATATGAAATACTATTTCATAATTGTCGCATTAATTTGGAGGTTACACCGAAAAAAAATATCAAAGTATCTAAAATAAGCGGTATCCATTGAAACCCCAATACTCTGGAGTATTGTAATTTAAGAATAAGAATTTAAAAGAAGGAGAATTTGGAGTAAAGTTATTTCGCTTTTCTCCCGGACTTTAGATTATTGTTTTTACTAATACCCTTGTTCCATGGCACAGTAGTGGTGGTATTTTAATTTTTCGTGGCCGTTAGGCCCTATCTTACCTTTACACACCCTCCACTACTGATATTTCAGCTTTTATTTTACATGTAGGTAAATTATGTAAACTGTTTAATAAAAATTTATAAATATAGTTAGTTAGTAGTTACCTTTTTATTTCAGTTTCTACTAACTAGTATATTATAGCAATACAAGGTAAATAGTGGTTTTTTTAAAGTAATTCCAGGCTATTGTATTAGGTACCTGTTTCTTGTTTTTTTCATCAGTTCTAACTTCTCAAGCTAGTCTTGAGTGGCGCTACATTCAGTACCTTAGCAAATTCGGATATTTACTTATAGTGCCTTTAATACAAGATTAAATTCCAAGTTGTCCTATATAATTTCATTGTTTGTGTTACAAGGTCTCATTTATTATTATTTAAGTGTCTTGCTTAATTTGAGTTGCTTTAATATTTAATAATAGTATTAACTAAAATTTCGACCAATGTAAAAAGACGCTCACTTCTCCAATCGGTCCCCCAATTTGCCACTAGAAATGTGCAAAGTTGCCAGGCAGTCTCGAGTCTTGACCCCAACTGACAACCGAAACAATATTTCACTTGTCACTCAGCCACAGTTGACACCACCAGCGACCTCTTACATTTTAATTTGGGCCATGTGAGTGCGTATCTAAGGAGATTTTTTTAAGGGAGCAGCGTGGTAACTGCTACATCATACCGTAAAGCTTACAGCCATCATTCATCTTAATCAAACAATAATATTACTTGCCTAAAAATATTATGTGCATCGAAATCACACCAACTGTCAGAAGAACCAAACGCTTTAATGGTCATAAACTAAACATTCTTGTGGGTGAACTTTCAACTAATTGAAATGACAAGTTTTGACGAAAATATTATATTCCATATAACCGAATATATTTATACAGAGATATGTAAACATGCATTGGATAATAAACACAGATTCATATATATTCTTGAAGATAATGGATGGTAAAAAGAGAAAAACAAAAGTCTCATATTTCTCTAAATGAAACAAACTATGTATCAAATTCTTTAACAGAATATAGTAGCATTTGATTAAAAATATTAAAAATATTAAAAGAGAAAGTCTATGAGAAGAAAATACCAACATTAGTAAATTCATAAGATGTGGAAGATACATGATTTATAAAATATTAGAATCGGAAATTAAGAATAAACTAAATGCATTAACAAATACTTAGTATTTCAAGATAGTAAATTGAGATATTATTTTGTTGGGTTTTCGTTAAGATTTACAATGCATTTATTATTTAATTGAATCCAGAATTAGCCGATGAACTGCTACATAGCCCAGATGCAGCGAGACAACAAAAATGGATGGAAACCGTGGAAAGTCTTAATTTTCAAACATCAAGTAGGCAAGCATGGACACTACTAAGAAAATAAGGAAGCGGAACTTCCATAACAAGGAACAAAACAACAATTAACTCAAACACTATTGCTTCACATCTGGTATCGACCTCTAGGGCCTCAAAAGACAAGCCACACAATAAATGTAAAACGAGAGCTCAAAACTTTAAAATTCCGATCTGCAGCAACCAAATACTTCCGCACTTGCGAAGAAGTCACTATAGCTCTCAAGGATGTAAAGCCAGGTAAAGCCCCAGGTTTTGATAATATTCATCCCAAATTCTTAATTAGGTACCATAAAAGACCGGTACCATACCACAGGAACTCAAACGCTCGAAGATCATTGCCATATTAAAACCAGGGAAACCAAATGATAACAACCCTAAGAACTACAGACCAATAGCCCTACTATCAACGATGTTCAAGATACTAGAACGAATTATCTACAACAGAATTAGTCCAAAGCTACTTGAATCAATACACGTTGATTAGGCAGGTTTATGACTGAAAAGAAGCTGCGCAGATCCGGTTCTTTCACTTACCACATTTATTGAGGCAGGGTTTCAGAGAAAACTTAAAACTGCAGCCGCATTTATAGACCTATCAGCGGCCTACGATACAGTCTGGAGAGAAGGCATGACATACAAGCTCCTACGTACAATATCCTGTAAATTCACCGCTCGAATAATCAACAGCATGCTAGTCGACCGAACGATTCAAGTAGTCATGGGAACCGACATCAGCGCCCCAAGAAAACTGAAGAATAGACTGCCTCAGGGATCTGTCATAGCTCCTCTTCTCTTTAGCCTGTACATAGCTGATGTACCAGAAACCAGATCAAGGAAGTTTGGTCCTTCCAACAAGGTGTAAGTCATTTGAACAAAGAAGAAATCCTCTCGGCGGGCTTACACACAATGGGAAAGTATTTCCCTAAATGGAGGCTCCCACCAAACGCTACCAAAACAGAAGTTTCCAGTTTTCACCTAAATAACAAGCTTGCAGGAAGAACATACAATTTGAAAACACCACACTCACCTACAATAAAACACCAAAGTACCTTGGGGTGACTTTTGACAAAACCGTATCTTTCAAGGAACATGTCAAAAACAGCGGAAAAATTTAAATCCAGAAACAACATCATCCAGAAGCTGTGCGGCACAACATGGGGAACATCGGCTTCCAGCTTCCATCTTGCGATCATCTGCCCTAGACCTTGTGTTCTCAACCGCAGAATATTGCTTTTCAGCCTGGCTTAACAGCCCGCATATACACAAAGTAGATGCTCAATTGAACAATAAACAAATTGCTGATGTTATCAAATCCACCCCTACGGAATGGCTTCCAGTACTGAGCCACATTCGACTACCCAAACTACGGAGCATACACTCGTTCATTAGTGAGTACAGAAAGATACTTAGAAACAAGATCCTACCAATACATCAAGATATAGATGCTGCGAACAGTAACCGTCTACGCTCCAGACGACCGCCAATAAAAACCGCATAGACTGCTGTGGAAAATGATTTTAACTTAACGACCACTTGGAATCGAAAATAGATGGAACAACAAAATAGCAGTTTACCCTGCATCACACAAAAACCACCAGGTTTTGACTTACCACGCGACATATGGACTATGCTGAACCAAATCAGAACCCAACACGGCAGATGCGGTTACATGATGCACAAATGGGGTAAACCACCATCCTCACTATGTGACTGCGGACAACCACAAACCATCTGTCACATTACAGAACAGTGTCCCACAAAATCCTATCAAGGCAGGTCAGAGGATTTTCTAATGGCGACTCCACAGTCGATAGACTATATAAATAAGTTAGATGTTCGTTTGCAAACATATATGTATTATGTTTTATACAAAATATATGTAAATTTAAATGTAAGTGAGTCAAGTGCCACACGATAAATAACATAAATAAATAAATATGATTGGGTTAATCGAACACTATCTTTTATTACATATTTCTGGCAGGTTTTCGTAGAATAAAATTTAAATACTTCTTTATTCTTCCAATAAAGTCGTCGCAAGCAAGACTCAAAAAAATTCTGACAATATTATTTAAAGTCTTCTACTTTAAAGTATATATTGTACTTTATAACGTCTGAATTGTTATTATGGGTAAGGCAGAGAAAATAAAATAAAAGCTCTATATCAAAGGAACAAACAAAGTAATGTTGTTAATTTGTATTTTGAAAACGATTTACAAAACAACCAACAAACTAAATCCTCTTTTTGTGGAATATACTGAGCCCGAGGCTTAAATACGATAATTCGCGTTTAGGCGAATTTATAACAAAAATTAGTAGAAATATCAGATTTTAGATACGAAATACATGTTTCAATGAGAGGATTTTAAATATGCACAAACGTTCGGCGAGAATTGCACTAATACCTACAAAAAAAATATAAAAAATGAACATGATGCTCTCTGACACAAACAAGCATCATTATTATGACATCGTATATTTGTTTTTTCTTTTTTAATTTTTGGAGACGGGAACGTGTTTTGCCTAATATTAGTGGAGATTTATTAGCAGTATTAGCAGCTCTAGTTTATTATTTGCATCAATGTTTTTATCAGATTAAAAAAGAAACTAGTTACAAAAATATAAAAATTATAGGGTATTGTTGTAACGATTATATCAATCTAAAAAAACACTGCGTCCACTGTCCAATTTAGGAAGTCATTTATGTTTATTTGACTGTATTAGTGTGTTTACAGAAATATTTTCCTAATTAGTAAGCAAAAAAAATCACCTACATTTAGAAACATCATATAGAAGCATTTTCTCGTTCTTAAAATGATAGAAATTGACAAATACAACTTTAATAACAGATCTACTGCTTTTATAAATTAGTAGAAAAAATATATAAATAAAAAAAACTTTTTCATCAACACCGTATTCTTTTAGTGCCATACACCGATTTGGATAATTTCTATACTATTAAGGACACTTTTCATTACACAATAGACCATTCTTCTTCTTCTTAACCGGCGATCAGTACCGCCGTTAGAAATTATTTAACATTTTTAGCTATTTTTGTATTACTTTTCTTTTGTGCCTCGTATATTTATCTCAGGACAGCTATGCCGACGTTTTACGCCTAGTGCAAAAAAGAAAGTATCTAGAATACTCATTTCAAGACGAATTTCGTACTTAAAATAAGATGATACTTTTGGATGGTAATAAAAATAAAAAATAAAAATAAAAATAAAAAATCAAAACGTTTATTGCCATTATTAGTCTACATTTCAAATTATTTATAATTAATTTTCTTCTTCACGACGTCCCGCTCGTGCACCGCCTGATATTGGTCATTTTTCCTCTCGGATTCCTGGACTTCTGCTGGTGGCATCCTGACGTCTTCTTCTGTAGGTTTTTTTTGTGGCATCGTACCTACTCCCCTGGTTGGCTTTTCTTCGGCAACCATCCGGCTAGACCCTGATCAGGTGGTCGATCAGCTTATGGGTGCTTCTGTATATCCTCTGGTTCCTATTTTTCTCGAGGATGTCCCTGGTCTTTCGGAGTCTTCTTGTGGCCTGGTGGAAGAAGTATCTTATCCTTTTTTCAGCCACCTCCCTCAGTGGTGTGTACTGGAACCTTTCTTTGATAGTTGCATTGGATATTCTTTCTTCCCATGTTGATCCGTCGTCTATGATTCGGTGGCATATGTATCCCATCTTACTCGTATGTTTTGGAGGCAGTTTATCCGCTACATTGCGTCTATACGAAGCCATGTTAGAGTTGCTTAGAGATTTTGCTTAGTTGCGGAGATATGTTGTGGAATGCAATTTTTAGATTCCTCATGTCTCTCTTAACATCTTTAACAACGTCTGTTTTGCCTTGCAATTCTTAGAAGGCACAGATTAAAGCGGAATTCTTAAAATTGGTTTCGAAAATTAGTCTACGATTTTATCATCAAATGTCGCTACATTCCGTCTATACGAAGCCATGTTAGAGTTGCTTCCTAAGACAGAAAAGATTTATTTCACGTTCAGAGCGATTGCGAAAGCTGTTCTGATGAGGCCTATTGGGCCGAAATACGTATAAGCGGATGCGCAAGCACCCTGTACGTAAAATCAAATCTTGACTGTCTTTTCCTTTTTATTTCGATATACTCTGTACGAGTACTAGAAACCAATTCGCTAATAATTTTGCTTAGTTGAGGAGATATGTTGTGGAATGCAATTTTTAGATTCCCCATGTCTCTCTTAACATCTTTATCAACGTCTGTTTTGCCTTGCAATTCTTAGAAGGCACAGATTAAAGCGGAATTCTTGAAATTGGTTTCGAAAATTAGTCTACGATTTTATTATCAGATGTCGGTATTGGCGTCTATACGAAGCCATGTTAGAGTTGCTTCCTAAGACAGGAAAGATTTATTTCACGTTCAGAGCGATGCGAAAGCCGTTCTGATGAGGCCTATTGGGCCGAAATAGTATAAGCGGATGCGCAAGCGCCCTGTACGTGAAATCAAATCTTAACTGTCTTTTCCTTTTTAGTTCTATGATTGTTTATAACAATCTAGTCTAGTTTCTATGATTGATTATTGTTATAAGTAGAGAGAGTATATAGTAGAGTATTGTGCTAGTCGATGGAATTGTATGTAGTACATTTAGGATGAATGAAATTAAAATGAAGAGAGTGGAATTTATCCTAACGGCCAGTTTTACAATTTTACACCACGTATATATCACTAACTTTTTAAATGGTATCTTCTTCGCGTGCCATATCAGAATCATCCGACGTTGGCGATCACCATTGCGAAGGCTTCTCGCTCTTCTTCTTCTTTGATCTTAAATGGTATAGACAAATATTTAAGTAATAAAAGTAATAAAAAATGTGTGTATACCATTTCTTAACAATAAAACCACTATTAGTTGAGGCATACAACTTAAACTAAAAAGATTTATTACTCCGCGTTACCCATTTCTCTCATTTACTTTTTTTTTTCACACGAGATAACCATAAAACATAAAAATATCTTACAAACAAGTAGACTAAGTTAAGCGATATACTTAGGGAAAGCAAGCAGGTGCATCCAAAGAAGGGCCCGAATAAAAAATGATTAATGATATAAATCCCACCTTATTTGCTCTTGGTTTTGTTCATCGTTTGACCAAAATACTTCATTATTTCCCACTAACACCTGACGGGTAACACTTAATATAGCTTTATGATGAAAAACGATCTGTAAGGTGTGGGTTAGGGCTTAAAGCAAATTTGTACGATTAATAGATCCGTAATATATAACGTTTTATAGAATTATTTTCAGACTGTTATAAATTTTGAAAATATAATTTTATATTATAAGATTTTCATCACGTAATTATTCTTGCAATTAATAAAAGACTGAATATTAAAAAGTAAACTTATTCTTTTGGGACTTTGGGAAGTTCTATATATTTTATTATATATAAATCCAGATTCTGAAAGATTTATTTTATTGACTACTCATTTTAATTGTAAATAATTTATTGAAAACAAGAAAATAAATACTTTATGCTAGGTTTAACAAGCATTGACTAAAGAAAGACGAAAAATCACAGACCAAAGAAGTATAAAAACTGTAGTCAAATAAATACATATTAAAGTAGAGGAAAAGCTCGGAAAATTGGAAACTTTTAGAAACCACCGACACAATAAACAACGGGATAGAATTTTACCAATAACTTTAGGGTATAATAAATCTTCTTTTTCTTCTTCAGACTGTATTCGTCCGCTACTAGACATAGGCCTGTTTCATTTGCTTCCATTGATTTCTACTCCTGGCAATTCTCATCCACTGCTTGCCCGCGACTTGTTTGATATCATCTGCCCACCTCTTCTGTGGTCTGCCTACTCCTCGCCTGTTCTCTCTTGGTCTCCAGTTTAATAATCTCTGTGTCCATTTTTCGGGATTATCTCGGGCAATATGTCCGACCCATTGCCACTTGCCTTGCTATACGTTCTGCGACTTCAGTAATCTTTGTTCTTTCACGAATGTCAATATCTCGAATCCTGTCTCTCAAACTTATCCCTAGGGTATAATAAATAATATAATAAAAATCCGTTATGGTAATCTGGTGACAGATGATCACCGGTTTTACTGCAACTATTTAACAGTAATAATGAATTGTGCTAATGAATTAATGTGCATTATTCAAAATTTACAGCACCACGATGTTGATTGGCTAATTAAGAACGATTTAGATATTCCAAAATCGGATGAAAGTGAGCAGACACACAAAATTAAGCAGAACACACCTAATATCATCGAAAACTTGAAGAATCATGGATTCGAGTGTCATGGACTGAAGACCTAATTGAAACTAAAATATATACTAACAATTTAAATGTTTGTTTACTTGAATGTTATGTGCGTTAAAGTTCTGTATCCTATATATTTTTTCTTATTTCTACAATTATAACTGTTGTTCATCTTCTTCTTCTTCTCATTGCGCCGTCTCCTTTCGAAGGTTGGCGATCCAAATGGCAATTGTAGTTTTGGAAACTGCTGCGCGAAAGATCTCTGCGGATGAGCGGTCGAACCATCTCCTCAGGTCTTTCAGCCACGAGTTCTGGCGTCTTCCTACTGATCTTTTGCCCTGTACTTTTCCTTCCAGTATAACTTGAAGTAATTCATATCTTTCGCCTCTCAGCATATGACCCAAGTATTGCATTTTCCTCTCTTTGATTATTCTTAGTAATTCTTTTTGTTTACACATGCGACGAAGTATCTCAACATTAGTAACTCTTTGTACCCATGGAATCCTCAACATTCGTCTGTATATATACATCTCAAAGGCATCTATTCTTTTTTCTATTTCAGAGTCTATTGTCCAACTTTCACAGCCATACAGTAAGACAGAAAAAACGTAACATCTGATCATTCGGATTCTAAGCTGTAGACTAAGGTCTAATCTTGTAAAAAATGTTTTAATGCTCATGAATGTTTTCCTTGCTTGTTCAACTCTTGATAGGATTTCTTTTTTTTTTTTGGATTACACTGACTATTAATATTTGTTCCCAAATATTTTATGGAATTTACCTGTTCTATTATTTGACCCTTGGCATACACCTGTACGTTTAGTGGTGTCTTTGAAAATACTAAAGTTTTAGTTTTGGAAACGTTTAGATGTAAACCGAACATTTCGCTGTGGTAAACTACCGCATTTATTATATTTTGTAGTTCTTGTGCGTTGCTTGCTATTAAGACGGTATCATTAGCATATCTGATGTTGTCTATGCTGATTCCGTTAATCTTAATTCCGCCTTGGACCTCGTCTAATGCTTCTCTGAATATAGACTCCGAATACAAATTAAAGAGTAGCGGTGATAAGACGCAACCCTGTCTCACTCCTCGTCGGATTTGTATGTCTTCGGATGTTGTGTGCTCTATTTCAATTGTTGCCGTTTGGTGCTAGTATAGTTCTGAGATAATTCGCAAGTCTTGTTCGTCAACTCCAGTTGTTCTCAGAATTTCGATCATCTTTTGATGGTTAACGCAGGTTGATGGTTGTTCATAAATCAATAAAAAAAAAACAGAATACATTAAAAGAAAAACTCATATAACAATGTTTACTTAACATGAAGGGGGGTAAGGGCTTTACTTACTTTTGTTTATAAGGGGAATGGGGACAACTATTTGTAATAAATCTGCTTATACCATATTTGATCGGCCTCACTGACTAAAAAAAGTGATTTATAATTATTTAAACTTTCCTACGAAGAAAAACACTAGAAGATCAGGCCTAAGGTAGAAGTACACTAGAAAACCTTGTCTATATGAGACAAATAATTAGGAAATCAAGAAAATAAAATAAATAGTAGTACATCTGCTTTATGGACTATCGCAAGATGTTCGACCAAATCAAATACCATTACTTGTAGCGGATAATTATGTACCACAGTACAAAGTACCGCAACATATGACTTTTTTTCTTATATTTGAGCTACACAAACATGCCCTTCAATTAGTAAAAATATTTGACACACCTTCAAATAAATTTTACTAAGACACAAATGTCAGGCCTGGATGTATACCGTCTCCATAATTATTTACTAGATGGAGAACATTTCATGAATGAAGCGCTTGAAAGAGACCTCAATAAATAGCCAAAAAATGAATAATCTGTAGTTTGCGGATGATACAGCTTTTCTTTTGAACAGCTAAGAAGACTTTTGATTTTATATGACTGTTTAAAAATGGGGGTCAAATATTTGTTCCGGAAATAAACATTTCAGAAACAGAAATCATGTCATTAACATTACATGTTTAGGCCCTAAGTAACACACTTAGGGCACCAGTACCCCTTATGCCAACATTTTAAAACCTTTTATCTGATCAAAGTTCATAAGATTAATACTCATGCACATGCGATTTTCTTTATAAAAGAAAATTTAATTTTTACGCAGATTTTCCTAGGAAACCCTATAGTTTTCACATATTTTACTCTCCTTGATTTCATCTTCTACACTAAACTACTTCCAAGTATGTAGAAATCCTTTTCTTTAAGTTATGTCTTGTAATTTTGGAAATATGGTCGGATGTTAGAGAATTATGTAGATAGATTTTTAATGTAACTCCAAATGCCAAAATCTAGAGGAGCGAAGTCAGGAAAGCGAGTTGGCCAACGTAACGGATCCTGATTGGCAATCCATCTATCATCAAACATGTCGTAAAAATTTTAAGTAACAGGCCCGAAGTTATGAGTAGGTGCTCCATCTTGCTGATACCAAGCTGAAGCCACCGTCTTTTATTGTTCAAAAAATGTTGATACTTTAAATACTAACTCTACTGACATGTGGATTTTCATTAGACCAAAAATGGGAAATATGTTAATTAAATAATCCATTTTTTCTAAATCTTGCTTCATCAAACAGTATAACTTTTTTTAAAAAAATTTTGATCATCTTGGGTCTTCATTACCGATTTACAGAATTGCACCCTTCGAGATAGATCATATAACTGTAACCGTTGCACCAAATAATCTGAAAATAATTTTCATCTGTGATTTTTTAACGCCATGAATTATACGGCTCCAGGGCGTTAAATATTCCAAAACCTTAATTTCGTTTAAATCATAGTCCACAAGTGGTTTATTTTTAATATTTTTGTCTTAAATTGACCAAACTCGAGGCAGGTTTTAAGAATTCTAGAATATCATCAGTTGCATTTGGTCGATTTGGATATCTTTCTGCAAAAACGCGTCAAGTCTCAACAATTCTATTACACTAGCCGTAAATAATAACAGGACCAAAAATATTTTTAACGTTCCTTTGTAAATGATAAATAGATAACCATTTTTTTTTAAATTCGTAACAATTTGTAGCAATTCTGTACCTAATCTCATCTCATTTTACTTCTTCATCTTCTCAACACTCAACATAGATAACGTTTTCAAGTGTCAGCTTTTTTCACAACTCTCTGGTTCATAAGCGATTGACTCCGGATCCGTCCCCGGCGAAGGGATTTCTCAATTTGTAAATATTTCTTTAACAGAAAGTTCGACGAGGAGGAACTCTTATCACTTTTTTTTCCTTTCTCGTTCGATCATAGTCTAGTTGAACGTTGTCAGTTTTACTTTAAGGAATAAAGTTTAATGCATTTTGATTTTCATTCTAGGATTTGTGTTTAAATCGAAAACTTTATAACTAAAAATTAGAGAGGATACTCACTTAATGAGGTCATCTTTATCGCTGTGTCCGTTTTTGGGATTTGTTTTAAAATAGATTAAACAAGGTGTATGCATTTTTAGTATTTTTAATAATATATATTTATATTTTATTTTATGCAAGATCAACATAATTGGTTCAAAAAAATGGTTTTTACAATTTTGAATATATATATATATATATATATATATATATATATATATATATATATATATATATATATATATATATATATATATACAGATTCGGCAAATTTTCAACTACCGTATACCTACGTTATTCAGTATGTGGAACAAAGATAACACTTAATTGTTTGAATAGAAGTGAGAGGCAGTCACCATCTCGATGGAGTAGGTATGACTTTTAAACAGTGTTGCTATTATTTCTGTGACATCTTTCCTTCTAAAATTTTAGTCCGATACATGAGTCTAAAATAATATTTAAATCCACTACAGTTCATTGTAGAATAAAAATTAATATTGTCCCAAAAAAATTCAAATAAAGTAGCCACGTAATTGTTATTTTCTAATCGATTTTATTAATTACTTTATTAGTTAACAAAGAACAGTGATTTAAGTAATTTATGTGTGGCAACAAAGCATTATTTCCCTGAAAAGTTTAAAATTTTAAGCAACGCCTTCTTTTACAGTGCGAAGCGGCATAAAAATACATCCATGCCGATGACCGACAGTAATTATCGGACACTGATGGGGTGCAGTTCTTTGCATAAAATTATTTCGTCGCCAACTTTCCGTCGATAAATCTTTAAGAAAAACTCAAACACTTATAGGTATTCGAGTTTTAAATGTAATTTTTGTAGATTTTTAGCTGTGGTAGCAAGTAAATAAAACAATAATTAACTTAACAAACATTAACCAAATATAAATATTATTTTTATAAGAAAAAAACCAGTCAAAAAAAATTATTCTAAATAATTAAAATTAAAGGCATTTTTAAAAAATCTCTAACCAATTAAATGTTCAAACAAACCACCATTTTAAGCTAAACAAAATCCGAATCTATCAATTGAAGCCAGTCTCATTGCATTTAGCTGATTTGGTTGTACTCGACTACAAAGTTGAACAATTTTTTTTTACAATTCTGCTAAATTGTGGCTCGTTCGAATTCATGCCGATATAATTTTGATTTTAGCATTCCTAAGAAATAAAATACCAAAGGTGCTAAATCTGGTGATCTAGGGGGCCATTTTATTGTTCCTCGTGTAGAAATTATTCGTCCAGGAAATGTTTGTTCCAAATAATTTGTAACTTCGATTGCATTATGTGCTGGGCAACCATCCTGTTGAAACCAAACATCATCGAAGTTGACCGCAAGGTTTCGAACTGATGGAATAATCTGATTGCGTAATAAATCTAGATACTTTCGTCCATTCACATTTCCCGTAATAAAAAATGGACCAATTATATTATCGTTATAAATGCCAGTCCACACATTTAATTTCTTTGGGAATTGTGTTTTCACAGCAATACTCAAATGTTTCTTTTCCCTAGACCAATAGCGGATGACAGATGGATTATGACGTTTATGGATTGTGAATGAAGATTCATCGGAAAACATTTTTTAGAAAGTTATTGTTTTTAAAAAGCAGCAATAAATAACTGTATTATTTCTACAATAGAATGGTTCCCATAATACCATTTCACCATTTGAATCTTTTCTTTTTGAAAATACAGTAGAACCTCGATAGGTCAAACCTCAATAACTTAAAAACCTCTATAACTTCAAAAAATTATATGTTCCCTTCCCATCGGAGCCAAAAACCTATACAACTTAAAATACACAATCTCGATAACTTAAATAAATAATATCAATATTGGCCCTCAGTAACTTAAAGAAATGTTTTCACAATCTCTATAACATAAAATTGTTTACCAATGACAGCTGAACAGCTTACTGTATCATAAGTTTTGATCACTGTTCTAGAAACATCGATTTAGGTACTGTGTGATACCTTGCTTAAAATGAGTTCAAAAGGAAAATTAACAACGCTAACATATGCTGATAAATTAAAAGCTATAGAAGCAGTGAAAAATGAATTCAAAAGAAAAGAAGTTGCGGCTCTGTTTGGAATACACGAGAGTACATTATCAATCATCATAAAAAAAGAACCGAACTATTGAAAAAACAAGAATCAGGAGACAAAAATTGCCGAATTCCCTAATTTGGAACAGTGTTTGTTTACGTGGTTAAAACAGTATCGAAACAAAAACATCAGTATCAGTGGACCCATACTGAAAGAAAAGGCTGTAGAGTTCGCTAATTCACTAAAAATCGATAATTTTAAAGCCAGCAATGGCTGGTTAGAGAATTTCAATAAACGAATGATTTAGCCTTAAAAAAATGTGTGGCGAAAGTACGAGCGTAAGCAAATCAGTCTGCCAAGAATGGAAATCTCAATGGAAATTGCATAATTTAGTGAATAATTATGATCCCAATGATGTTTTTAATGCTGATGAAACTGGTCTGTTTTTTAAATGTCTTCCTGAAAAAACATTAACATTCAAAAATAAAAAATGTCATGGAGAAAAACACAGCAAGGAACGACTTACGATTCTGCTTTGTGCAAATTCTACGGGCACAGAAAACCTCAAACCTTTAATTATATAGGTAAGTCAAAAAAACCTCGGTGTTTTGCAGGTTTAAAATCACTACCCATGGATTATGAAGCCAATAAAAAAGCATGGATGACAGCAGAACTTTTTAAAAAATGGCTGATTAATATAGATTAGCAAAGGGCAACTTGAAATAGAAAAATTGTTCTGTTCATCGACAACTGAACAGCACACGGGGACATACCACCATTAAAGGCAATCAAAGTACAATTTCTTCCACCAAACACAACATCACAACTTCAACCTTTGGATCAGGGTATCATTAAAAATTTTAAAACATTATACAGAAAAGAAGTTGTTAGAAGAATGATAGCTGATATGGAGCAAAATACGATTTCTTCTATTAATGTTCTTCAAGTAATGAGGATGGTGGACAAAACATGGCAAAACGTAACACTCCTCACAGTGAAAAACTGCTTTAGAACCTGTGGTTTTTCTTCAGAACCTCAAGAAACCATTTTGAAGAGGAAGATAATAATGATCCTGAATAATGGAATAACAACATGTACTGTATTTAAAGTTATAAAGACGATGAATTTAATGACGACCCACAAACTTCATCTAAGAGCATATTAATCAACGAAGCAAGAGTGATATAACGACTGTACGATCATTTATAGAGCAGTGTAGAAACATAAAAGATAACGTATTTTCTTCTCTATGTTATTGAAAATCAAATCGATTTAGAATCTATGAATTGTTTAAAACAAAAGAAAATCACAGACTTTTTTTTAGTAGACTATACCTTTAATTATTGCTTTAACTTTTTGTAACGAATATAATAAATTAATGTAGTGTATGTAGTAATGTAGTGTATAATAAATGCCTATATTTTAATGAACTTCTGACCTATATTAATCCATCACAACATAGACCCTTGATAACTTAAAACCTCTATAACTTAAAATATTTGGTTTTTCCCTTGGAATTTAACTTATCGAGGTTCTACTGTATACGCTTGGCATGTTAATTATTTGTTTTCAACCTTTTACCACGATAGCTAAAAATCAAATAAATAGACCTTACCTTATTGACCTTAAACCTGTTGTACAGATAAGGACCGCCTATTCTTTTGAGGGGAAGAGGTAGAGAGGGCAAATGGTTTATACTATTTGTCTGTCTACTGAAGTGCGTTATTTATTTAGCTCACGCTGTTGTCGCATCTTAATTTCTCAATTCAGTATTCTTTGTTAATTAATTAAGTAATGATATAATCGTTTAAAAAATAATACTTGCATGATTACTTCATGTAAGGTTTGTTGGGGCAATATTAATTTTCATTCTACAATGAACTGTAGTGGATTTAAACATTATGTTACACTCATGTATCCGACTAATGTTTTAGAAGGAGTTATGTTACAGAAATTTCGCAACACTGTTTAAAAATTAGACTCGCTACTCCAAGTGCGTGGATTGTGTCTCACTCCTATTCAAACAATTAAGTGTTATCTTTGTTCCACATACTGAATAACGTATACGGTAGTTGAAAATTTGCCGAATCGGTATATATATATATATATATATATATATATATATATATATATATATAACAATTAAATATAATACTGAATGGATCCTGTAAGAAGACAGAAAAAAAAATCAATCGTATCCTATTAAGTATTCAAATCGAAAAGTATTTATGCATTTAGTGCTTTTATGCGTCGCATTACAATATAATTCTATTTTTTCTAAAAGAATAAAGGTTATATAACATGTTTTCCCGCAGTTTCGACACCCATCCCAATTTGTGATTTCTTATATACCGGATACATTTGAGCTTAAAATAAAACAAAACAAAATATAATTGACAAAAATCAAAGAGTATAAACAATGAAACAACTTCTATTTTAAACGGAAGACTTTAACCGACGGAAATCTTCAAGAGAGGCAACGTTGCGTCTTTTTCGCCCCAATTGGTTTCTTTTCTGATGGAGCATACTCCAAACTTTTCAATTTCATTAACAATGAAACGAAAGGGGCTGGTAAATTTCGTTTTAAATAGTCGAGTGTTGAAAATAAGTAGTGATTAAAGAACCTTTGGTATAGCTTCGTCTTGTTGGCCACTTAAAATCGATTGCACATTTTTCTGGCTCTAACGAGGCTTTAGGAGTTATAATACTTGAAACAGCGTACCATAAAAAGTTTATATCTTTCAGTGTATTGCAAAAAATAAGCTTATGAAAACATAATCAACTTATTTGAAATTTAGAATGTTAGAAATAAAAAAAATGAACGTGACTCTGTAACGACAGAGTCAAGTCATCTTAAAATTTTAGAAAATCGAACTTATAGGAACTTGGTTTTTACGTTACATATAAAGTTTTGTAATAGAGTAAGAGGTTGAGAGAACGGAAAACGCTGTAAAAGAGGCGTATGTAGCATTAGAAGAATCAGCTACGAAAATGGGTTTAATAATACACACTAACAAAATGAAGCATATGAAAATAAGCACGTACCCACAAATCATACGCTCACTTATGGAAAACGACGTCATTGAAGCAGTAAATAAATTTGTATCCTTGGCAGCGCTCCTTAACACTGAAAATAATACTACCGCAGAGATAAATCGCAAAATTTTCACGGCCAACAGATGCTATTTTGAGCTCAATCTCCTTAAATCCCCAATTATATTAAGAAATACAAAAATAAAACTCTACAAAACAATAATACGACCAGTCCTAACATAAAGTTTAGAGACCTGGACTCTAACAAAAAGCAATGAAAATATGTTGGGATGTTTCGAAAGAAAAGTACTAAGGCGAATCTATGGAGCAGTGAATGACAATGGGGTGGGGAGAAGACGATACAACTTCGAACTTTATATAGTATACCAGGAACCAGATATCGTAAAGCATATTAAGATAGGACGTCTGAGGTAGATAGGGCATGTAATACAGATGGAACAAAATGACCCAGCTAGAAAAACGCTCCTTCATAGACCCATTGGTCAGAGAAGAAGAGGAAGATCCAGAACAAGGTTCCTTGATAACATCGATGAAGACATGAGAAATATGGGAATATGTGCTTGGCAGAGAAAGGCGATGCATAGCGACGACTGGAGAGACATTGTTGAGGAGGCTGGGACTCACGCATAATGATGATGAAGAGGTATCGGAAATGGTTAATCTAGACACAATGATGGATATCTTGTATCTGGTAAAATTAGTGTCAAATAGGTATCTACTCCTGCCGCTGCCCCTACTATGCTCCAAATGAAGATGCAAATCCAGAAAGTAAAGGCGATTTCTACAAGATGAATGAAATACTCTCTGAAGTTAAAGAAAACTGTGAAATCTTTATACTAGGAGATTTAAACAGCAGAGTAGGGAGAGAAGAAAATAACAGAGTCGTAGGAAAATATGGGGAACAAATAACCAATGACAACGGAATGCGTCTTAAAAGATTTTTGTGAAACAATGTCTCTTAAAATTATGAATGGCTTTTTTCATCATAAAGACATCCACAAATTTACATGGATACAACCTACTAGGAATCTGCGCTCGATAATCGACTATGTAATCCAACGTCAAATTTCCCAGCTGAAAACAACTGACGTAAGGGTATACCGTGGATTCGACCATCGTTTACTTATGACCAACGTGATAGTTAACTATCGCAAAGACAATAACACTCAAGTACAGAATATAGAAAAGGGACAAGAAGTAACATCCCCTAAATATAACCTAGAAAGCTTAAAAGAAGATTCAACGAAATTTCTTGATTACAAATTACGACTGGCCACAAAATTACAAAATGTGGATCGAGAAAATATGTCAGCGAAAGAATTATACCAGCAACTTAAAAAATGCATTCATGAGGCTGCAAGTGAAGCTTTGGGGTATAAAGACAAACATGAAACAAAAAATCAAGAATGGTGGTCGGAGAATATGCAAACGTTAGTAAACAACAAGAAAACTGGTTATCAGAAATAGGTGTCAACGAGAAAGGAGGAAGATTACAAGATATAAGAAATTAAATTTAGATATAAAAAGAGAAGTAGTAAAAAGTAAAAATGAGATGTGGGATCAAATATGTGCAGAGTTGGATAGGAATATGGGTGGAACAAAAGTTGGGCAAGCGTGGAAGGTGATAAAGTCTCTCCGGAGGGAAGGAAAGGAATATCTAATTTACAGTTAATAGATCTAAAACAATGGAAACACCATTGTGAGGTCTTACTGACAGAGGATAGCTGTAAATTTCAAGAGATCGAAATGGAAGAAATATTCGAACATACACAAATAATTGAGATAACAACCGGAAAGTTAAGCGATGCCCTCAAAAGATCAAAAAACGGTAAACCAGCAGGACCTAAAGACATTCCAATTGAGTTGGTAAATTATGGACCAAAAATATTACATGGATGTTGGTTCAACTATTTAACAAATGCTTAAAAAGACAAAATATCACTAATAATTGGAATGTTGGATACATCAGCTCAATATTCAAGAAAGGGTATAAACACAAATACTCTAATTATAGCGGAATAACTGTTATCAGCTCAGTGAGGAGGTTGTACGGTCGAATAATAAAAGAAAGAATAGAATCAGAATACGAAGACATAGAAGAACAGAATGGATTTCGTGTAGGAAGATCGTGCACTGATGGTATATTCGTTCTGCAGCAGGTAATCGAAAAACGAAAGACAAAGAATCTATCTACCCACCTATTGTTTGTAGATTTAGAGAAGGCATACGATATGGTACCTTTGAAAAAACTGTTTTAAACATTGACGAAAGTAGGTCTCAGTAGAGAGTATGTGGATGCTATCGCAAATATATACAAAAATGCAAAAAGTTAAAGAAGGAAACTTTATATATGAACCATTTCCAGTAACAAAGGAGCTTAAACAAGGATGTTGTCTATCTCCGACATTATTTAAAATATATATTCAATCATCGTTAGAGCAGTGAAGGAATCAAGTATCCGGAATGGGAATAGACATGGAATGGGAATAGAATGGGAATAGGCGGTGGTAAATGTCTAACAACTTTAGAAAACTAAAGAAAGAATATGAAAAATGGGGCCTCAATATAAATATGTCAAAGACAGAGTATCTTAAAATAGGAGGTGATGAAGAAGATCCAGAGTTAGAAATTAGAAACACAAAACATGTAATGAATATAAATATCTCGGATCTATAATATTTAAAGAAGGCACTACCAAAAGAGACATCGAAAACAGAACGCAGGGAAAAAAGCGGTAAATATTCTAAACTCTCTACTATGGTCTAAAGATATTTGACAAGAAATGAAATTGACAATCTATCGAACCTTAGTAGAGCCTATTATGACTTATGGGGCAGAAATTTGGCAGATCACGAAAAAAGATAGAAAAAAAAAATAGAAGTAGTAGAAATGGATTTTCTAAGGAGAGCGTGTGGTGTATCCAAAAAAGATCATATTAGGAATAAAGATATTAGAAGGAGGACAAATAGTGTATATTCCAGTGTAGACAGAATTGAAACGACACAACTAGTGTGGTATGGTCACGTGAAGCGAATGAATGAAGATAGATGGCCAAAGAAAGCTTTAAATTACAAACTACAATAAAGAAAAAGAAGGGAAAGGCCTTCAGTTGCCTGGGAAGAAAATGTACTGCACATAATGAGAGATAGATCCATCAAAGAAGACGAATGGGTGGCAGAAAACGATGACGGTCGAAATGCGAGAAGCGGCAGAGGCTGTAGGAACCTCGCCTATTATAATATATATTTTAATAAAACATATTTACAATTTTGGCGGCCCTCTAAAATACTAAATAAGTATATTATTTCACTACAATTTACAGATACTTTTCGTAATTAATTTTTTTTGTAAAATATTAAATGAATACGGTGTTTTTCTTTGGACTTATTTTCCTAGACAAATTTTACTATTTCCAGTAATTTTTTTTATTACAATCAGTTGCCTGTATTAAGAACAAGGCCACAAAAAGTCTACAAAGAATCCTGTCGCCTACACTTATGAACTTAAAAAATATAGTACGTTACTAGTTTATAGGTCTATTCGCAGTCCAATAACAATCCAGGATACTTATAAAGGAGAAACATCTCGTAAACATCGACAAAAGGCGACAGCGTTTCGCGATTGCCATAAATTGTCTTGTTTTCTTGCCTGTCCCCAAAAATAGCGCGGTTCGGTTGAACCGTGGGGTAGGTAACTTTCCATCTATTTTCTATGCCCCGCAAACTCTTTATGAGTCTGGAAGAGGCAATTCATTATAAGTTTCTTTTGTTCTCTGATACGATATATTTTAGCTGATAGTTTTGATTAGATTAAAATGATAAGATTTAGTAGGTAATGTTCCTAATTACTATTTAACATTTGCCGTAAAATTGTTTGAGAGCACATTAATATCACATTTTATTATTATTTTTTATTTAGCTTACGTGCCTCGACAACTAAGGCGTTTGGCACATCATAGTTAATTTTATTCTACTATTAAATCTTAAATTAAATGAGTTTATCTATTAAATTACAAAATACATATTAAATTGTGTTGAAAAGATCAGTTTCTTTGAGAAACTGTAGCACTTTAGTGTATTTACTTGAAAACTTTAGAACAGGTATTTTTCCGGGCAAAAACGTGGTGAATGTCAACAGTTTGTATGCGAAAATATAGTTGTGAAATGGAAGGAAAATAAGTCTGTTTTTATTTCATCCAATTGTACATCTTCAGAAGAAAATATTAACGTGAAACGCTTGGATAAACATGGACCAAAATATATTAATGTTACCGCGTCGTAAGTGATTGCTATCAACAACAAATATATTGGCGGAATTGACATACGAGATCACTCATTGGAGTATTGCCGGACTTTTATGAAAACCACCAAATGGACTCTTAAAGTGATGCTCCATTTTTTCGATTTAACAGTAATAAATTTTTGGAGGTTGTATAAAGTAGACTCTGAATATTCTGCAGTTCCTAAAAACAAAATGGTGGATTTTTTGGAGTTGAGGATGCAAGTAGCTGTAGGGCTTGTTAACGAACCACCTAACCGAAAAAGAAGTCACGAAGAAACAGAAAGTGATAAAAACGACAACCTCAATTCCTCTCCTAAGTACAGACAATCAGCTAAACCCTCAGAGGTTAAAAGGTACGATGGATATAACCATTTTCCCACTTTAGATGAAATCGATAATCCTCGTGCACATAGAATGGAAAACTGTTACAGTCGGTCAAAAATACGTTGTGAAAAATGTAATGTATAACTTTGCTTATCACGAAAACAAAACTGTTTTGCGATGTATTATAAGAAATAAATGTAAGGCAAAAATTGTTTTTTAAGAGAAATGTTTGTAAAATGATCTACCTTTTCTTTCCGGAACGCCACTTTCGTGTAGGGTGAATATCAAGACCAGGTTTGTGGCCTTAATGTAAGGTCCCTTTAACGGCCTTTTTAAGTCAGGTCTGAAAGGGGTATGGTTTACGGTAAGTGCACAATTTCACTATTGACAAGTTGGATGTTCATCGGTAGACATTATGAAGTAGCCATGTATCAATCTTGTATGGCCGTTACAAGTGAATTAAGCAACGAGCTTGTCAAGATTCTAGGATTGATTTTTTAAACTTAGCTTTAAAGTCCTTGCTTAGTTGGATCCTTGTTTGGCTAACTGATGAAGTAACCGCTTCTTTAGCAAGGCGATCAGAAGTTTGGTTACCGACAAGGACAATGTGCGATGCAAGCCAGATAAGTGAGACTTTCATTTCTCGAGCATAAAGAGATTGGTATATGTCGTGTATACTCTGAACTAACTAGTAAATGATCAGTAAATATTGATATTGATGAGAATAAGGAGGAAAGGGAATCGGTGCAATATGCTACATTTTTTAATAAGGTGGAAATTAATTTAAAAGACTTGGAGGATGCTCTAGAGCTCTCCTGTGCAAATACTGCATGATAAAGGCAGCCGAGTGGAACTTATAAGAACTTTAAAAGTAGTAACCGTGCATCATACACCGCAATCATTTTTGGAAGCATCAGTATAAAGAAATAAATCAAAATGTGTTTTGTCTGGTATTTGTAGGAAGGTTTCCTTTATGGGGTATCTCATATCTGTTGTAAATGGTGAGGGAGATGTTAAATAAAGGGAGGGGTTTGGTCCAGGAAGGGGTGACTGGAGAAGGGATGAACTGGATAAGGGATAGGTCAGTGTTCTTTAATAGATGGGCGAGTAATTGCTGGAATGACTCTATAACTGTTCGAGAGGGGTTGCTAATGGAGTAATCAGGTACAGAAGTAGTAAAGTGGTATATAAGGTTGGAAGAATTACTTGATGTAGTGGTAGCATATGATACAAGCATAATTTGTCTTCTAAAGGTGGGTACACATATGCGAGCAGAACTGTTCGCGAACCGTTTGTGAACGCTATATTCGTTAATGTGTACGACGGGACGAACCGCTTGCGAGCTGTTCGTTCGTTGCTCGTCAGGAACCACGGCCTGTCGGTTTTTGGGACGAACACAAAGAATGTTCGCAGTTAAATTTCTACGAAACTATAAGGCGGGTACACATATGCGAGCCGAACTGTTTGCGAACTGCTCGTGAGCTGTTCGCGAAGAGTTCGTCGAAAATATGTTTATGTTCAGGCTATCCAATACCCTAACTATCTAATAACAAACCAAGAATTAATTTACTTCGTTATTCTAAACATTTCGGTATTTTGTTTACATTATCTGTTATTAATTTCTCTCGCTACTTAGATAAGCCGCGCTCGTTCAGCAATTTTGTTTAACAGAATGATATCATCGCACACTTGGCAGAAACAATTTATAGACACAATTTATAGTTCTGCGAACATTCTTTGTGTTCGTCCCAAAAACCGACATGCTGTGGTTCCTGACGAGCAACGAACGAACAGCTCGCTAGCGGTTCGTCCCGTCGTACAAATTAACGAATATAGCGTTCACAAACGGTTCGCGAACAGTTCTGCTCGCATATGTGTACCCGCCTATAAATTGTTTCTGCTATGTGTGCGATGAGATCATTCGGTTAAACAAACTTGCTGAACGAGCGCGGCTTGTTCAAAAGTAACGAGAGAAATTAATAACAGATAATGTAAACAAAATACCGAAATATTTAGAATAACGATGTAAATTAATTCTCGGTTTGTTATTAGATACTTAGGGTATTCGATAGTCTGAACATAAACATATTTTCAACGAACTCTTCGCGAACAGCTCACGAGCAGTTCGCAAACAGTTATGCTCGCATATGTGTACCCACCTTAAGAAATACAGGGGGGTCGTTACACTCGCCGTAGATAAATTGGGGTTAAATTCCAAATTTGTTGATAAATAGAATGGTCCCAATGACCTTTTTTCACTGTAATTATTCACCAACGCTTTTGATTAATATCACACCCCATAAAGAGATGGTAAAAAATTTATCTAATCATTGAAGTGAGGTTTAAATAATAGATGAGTTAATTAATTACAGGTTTACTTATTCCAAAATAACAAACATACAAACTTAAAACTATTAAACTAAAAAAGAGAACCTATCTACTAAATTTAGAAATATTACTTACTTAGATAAATTAAAAGTATATCAATTATCAGATAAATTGAGACTCTATGGATGTAAAACTCTTTGAAGATGTTTATTTAAAAGTTCTGTTATATCTACCAGTCCTATTTTACACCACAATGGCTGGTAATTATTGACTATTCCTCGAACTCGAAGCAAATCTGCTGTGGTCTTGAAACTTTGAGCCACGGCTTACTAGCCTACTACACAAATCAGCAATCTCCTAAGCACTTTCACAATTTAGCGCTGTAATCAACAAAAAAATAGACTTTAATGATCTATGCTAAATTATACACTTCGCTGATAATTTTCCTAACTCACTCCTATATAAATTAAATGGAGTTAGGGTACAAAAATATTTTAACCAACACTTATTCAAGTCAAATTACAAACTTTTTACATGTGGTGGACAAATTTTGCAACACAAGTGTGTACAACTCAAACTGAGCCACGGTACTAAATATTTTAACTTTCAGGACGGACAAAACAGTCTCCTCTGCCCTACTGATAAATGTGGACATAATCTATCGACTTATTTAGTACTTGGGGAGCTAATACTTAATTTCAAATTTAAAATCACGCTCTTTCGGAACACCCGGTAAAGACTACGGACTGGAGCGAAAAGGTGCAAGGCATAGACGAAGAGCAGTATATTGGATAGAATCTAGTAGTTTTATGTCAGATTTGAAGGCGGACATAGAAATAAAGCAGCCGTAATGTATTTTGGATCATATCAGAGCTCTCTAGACTGTAATAAGTACATTCTCATCAGCACCTTAACAAAAATGAGGAAGAGTTTTAATTAGGTTGAGTTGCTTAAGGCAGTGGTCTTACATTTTTTTAACGCCGCTATAAAGATGAATGTAATCTCAGATTTCCTTTCTGTTTTTATAAAAATGCGTATATCTATATTGTATCGTTTCAGTTCGTGGACGATAGTTGTTTGCTTGATCCATAAACCTTTAATCTTCCATGTGTCCAGTCTCGTTATCATTTTACGAAATATTCATTATTCCTATTTTAGTTCCATTCAATTTCCAAACCCCTTAATTAAAACTTTTGGCCGTTTTTTTTTAAGATAAGGTACTAGTCTTTCGTTTCAACCATACTCCTTTACATATTTTAAACTCTCTTTTAATAAGCATGGTATATTTTAGATTTAATTAAGTTTAAATAATTTGTGATATTCAAAAAAAAAAATGTTTTCTTAAACATTCATTTTGGACAAACTATATTAATATCTTCAAATTTAATTTTTAGGAAAATCTTTAGCGTACTCCCTAAGTAATTTTACAAATTACTTCTTAATATTGAATATTAATTACAGAAAAACGAATTTCTCTTTTGGTCCAATCAATTTTTAATAAAAATTTGTCCTAAACAAACATTTTCATGATTTTACTGTAACCAACCCGTATGTTTTCCTGAGCATACTACATCTCGTGAATAATGCACGATTTTTTTCCCTCATTTTTCTACCCCGTACCACTAAAAATCATATTTTGCTGTTATGCTTTAAAAGAAAAAAATATTTATTTAGGCGCTTTCCGTGAAGTGAGAGCACCTGTACGTTTTACATTATATTGTGATTGGGTTATTTTTTTTTATTGGTTACATTAAGTTACTAAAATGTCAAATTATTACATTTACGCTGATGTTACAGATATTGTTTTTCGTTAAATAAAGTTATTAAACATAAACAAAAAAAACAAAATACATTAAATTATCTTGAAAAAAAAATTGGGTTTTCATTTTATAGTTAACTAATCATCATTCGACTCGAGATTCGACGACAAGAATACGAGAACCGAACGAAAAATTTGACAAACTGGCAGCAATCTAGCAAACTTCTTTTAAGCTTTCGTCAATACTTGTCATCATAATATTTGGGTGAATATACTACAATCGATAAGATGCTGCATCTATTTAGAGGTCCTTGTAGCTTTATCCAATATGGTCCTCGTAAACTGGCAGAATATGTGGTAAACACGTTTGCTTTATGTGATGCCAAATTTTTTTACACATTTAACCTAGAAAACTATTGCCGAAGATAACCTGATGATATGTTACCTCAATATTAAAACAGATATTGTAAAGCGTCTAGTCGTCACTCTGATAGAACAGTCAAACTGGAATTTGACCATCGATAATTGATAGGTACACAAGTGTACCATTTGCAGGATATTTGTTATAGCAAAACAATAACTTTTTTGGCTACAATCCAAAAATGCAATTTTGAAAATTTACAAGAATTTCTTCTACGTCTTGTGCTACTTTTTGTATAAATATAACTCTATATTTTTAACGTGTCTCCAGTAAGTTGTCGTTTCATTGTTTTCGTGGTCTTCCCACTGATTGTCTTCCTATTGGGGAACTATCTATCGCCGTCTTTACTAGTTTATTTGTTGTCATTTAGCTTATATGATCGTATCATTCTACTCTTTTCTATTTTACCCCGTTCTAAATGTTCTCTACTTTGCATCTTCGTCGTATATCTGTACTTATAGCTCTCTCCCATGGTGTCTTTATCATTGATCTCTCAAAGGGTTGTCATCTCTGCTGTATCCAACATTCTTTTTGTTGTCTCTGTGGTGTCTGCTCGTATTTCTGCCGCGTATATCATTATTCTTCTGATGACTCTTTTGTAACTTTTGACTTTCATTTCTCTCCCCATATTTTAAGTTCGTCATATTGTTTTATACAGTCAACCTGCGGTTGAATAGAGCAACCAGAGGTTGCTCTATTCACTTTATCGTCCACTTCTGTTTCGAGCTGTCTGTAGCTAGATAGTGTGATGCTTAGATATTTATTCACTTTTAGAGATTAGCATCACGTCGGCTGCATAGCATATTATTTTCAATTGTTTGTTTTCATTTGGTATCCTTTTTTCGATCTTACTTTTTTTTCATCCATGATAAGGTTGAATAATAGAAGACTCATGGAATCCCCTTATCTTATTGTATTGCCAGCTTTATTTGGTTCAGTAAGTTTTTCCTCTACTTTTACTTTTATTGTGTTGTTTTGGTAGTCAGTTTTGACAGTTTTAATTATTCCTAGAGATAGCTCTCTTGTGTACAATACATGGATAACTTCCTTCAATTTGAACCTGTCAAATGCCTTTTTACTGTCTTCGAAACATAGATATATCAGTTTGTTGTATTCTAATGATTTCTCTTGCACTTGACTCATTATAAATTTAGTGTCAGTTCATAAAATCTTCCCTACCTAAAACCTTGTTGTTCTTCTGCTAGTGTTCTAATTTCATTCAATTTATTTGTTATAAATTTTATTGTTAAGTTTAGTGTTGTTTAAAAGCATTTGTGTCAAATAAAAGAATAAAATGATTATTCCTTAGGCCTCGACTGTAATATTACTTTCACGATAACATGATGACAACCAGATGGATCCTGAACTAAAAAATATACTGGATTACAATTAAAACACAGGTGGAGTGGATACTGTAAAGGTGTGTGTTACTTACTCGATCTCTAGGATAATAATGAGTAGTTTCTGTAGTAGATTCTGTGTTGTCTCCTACTGTCTGAATAACACCAGCTTTCAGAACAAATAACAACTAGGCAAATATATTAAAAACAACAAGAGCCAAAATAAAAAACACTTACATAGTGGTGTGTACAAACTTAAATGTGGCGACTGCCCAAAAACTTACATCGGTCAAACTGGTAGAAATTTTAATAAACGAATACCAGAACATAAAAGGGCTTTCAATAATAGAAAAACAGATTCTACATACGCACTTCACCTTCTAGATGATAATCATTCTTTTAATGACGAATTTAAAATTCTTCACATTTAAAATGAAGGCCTTAAGCTATCTTTGTTAGAATCTATGGAAATCAACAAATTAAAAAACAGATATAACTCTAAATGACCAACTTGAGACAAATAGTTCTCGCCTCCTTAACCTATTTCATTAGAGACTATAAAGTGCAAACACATGCCAAAAATAGATCACTTGAGAAAGGCAATCAGCCGAAACAGCTGTAGTGATAATAGTTTAAAATAAAGTTTGTGGAAGTTTTGAAAACAAAGTTTTCAGTGTTTTATTGTTACATAAAATAAATTTCTATCAAGTAACGGTCGAATCCATCAACTATTTCAGTAATTCGTTTGGTATCCCGTCTTTACCTGTTGCTTTTCTGTTCTTCAGGTTATCAAGTATTTTTCGAACTTCCTGTATATTTATGTCAAGTTCTTCATTTGTGGCAATTTCTGATGTTTCCCGTTATAGCGTCGTTTGTTCTTCCTCAGCATAGAGCTTTTTTAGGTAGTTAATTCACGTATCCTTTTCTATATGTGTTTTGGTTCTATTAGTTCCTTACCTTCGTTCGTTGACCTCTTATAAAGCGTCATATTTCTTTTTGCAGACCGTAAAAATCTTCCGAAAAGCGTTCCCAGTGATCATTTTTATTTTTCTTACAACTGCATGTGTTTCATTTCTGATTGTCTTGTAATTATGGTATGCCTCTTGTGTTTTGGTTAACATGTATTTCAGGTAAGATTTTTTCTTTTCTTTATATTTTTCCTTTACAAAAATACAAAACCATGGAATTCTTCGCCTTGGGAACAACAAATCGTAATCAAAACATTGTATATGTTAAACATTAGGATTGACTTACCGGTACATTCAATTTTGTTTTTGCACTATTTTTCAACAACCAATGAGCGAATTTGTAGATGTATATTGAAGAGTTGAAGAGTAATTGAAAGGATACATGTATCGATTGATTAACACATACGTAGATAAAACATGGTCACTAAAATTAAAATCAATGAATAGCATAGAAGAATTTGAACTGTAAACTTTTCGTAAGCTATTGCGTACCTCATGGGTTGATAATGTGACAAACAAGATCTAGAACCATGCGTGAATTGTTATAAACTATTAAACAAGAAAAAGTTTCCTATTTGTAATGCATAAGGAGAGGTCATAAGTAGCAAAACAGAGGGGAGAAGAGGGTCAAGAAAAGGCAACATGCATGGCTGCGAGATATATAAGAGTTTGTTGCAGGAAAAAGTTTTGCGCTGGTCAGAGAAGAACAATTACAAATACATGGCGGACGAACGTTTACAGGCTGGAAGCGTATGACATTTGAATAATATGAAGAGTAAGTTCAACGTCAAGAGTCTAATCATTTAATTTAAAGAATTGCTGAATTGCAAATTTCTGAAAAGAGTAGGAGATAGATACCAAAGAGGAGCTGAAGTAGAGCAGATTGGTGTTGCTGTGGCCAAAAATTAATATAATTGGGCATAAAGGCAATGATGACAATAATGAGTATTTTTGAGGAATATTTCTCATTTTCTGATCTTTTTCAACTTATTGTAGATAATAAATGGTTAAATCGAAATGAATTTTTACTTAAAGACTCGTTTTTTAAAGGATATGATGTTTATTTCATCAAGTAACGACTTTTTTATCCTGTTCCTCTAACACTATTTAAGATTAATTTACTCACAAACCATGTAGCCGCAAATTCTTTTTGACCCTACCTACACGCCCCTTGCACGTCTCAAGCAGCCATTCGCTCGATTTGGGATTTGCACCTTGTTCTAGATTTAGTGAGAAACAAGAAAAACCCTTGTCGGTCAGAAAGGAAGAAGATTTCGCAATGCGAGCAGCACTCATTTGTTTCTGTTACTCTTGTTGTTTCAAGGGTGCGATGAAAAATTCATGTTATGTCATATAAAATTGAAAAAACAACGAGAGGTTGTTATCTTTCTTTGCTGGAAATATTTCTGCTGGAGTTAAAATATTATTACTTCGGAAAATGGTATATGTACATGATTTATTTTCACGAAATATTTATTGCTTGATAAAACATTTTAAAATGCTAGCAGATAGAAAGAAATAAATTATTCTTTCGTTTTACAAAATGATAAAAATAATAAGTTTTAATTCGGTATTGATTACATTAATCTGTCTCTTCTAAAGCTGTCCTCACTTCTCGAGGAATGTTATCTCGTTTAACTGCTTTGTCTTTCTTTATTTTTTTAAAGTGTTTTTCAATCAATCATCCCGTTTGTTATTTTTGTGATAATTGCTCTTGTTTTCTTTGTTATTTTAATTGGTTTGATGTAAAAATTTTCATTTAATAAACTGTGAAAGTATTTTTTTCATCGCTTTTTGAGATCCCTTTTGTGAACTGGTTTTTATTAATTATTGTGTCGAATACAACTAATCAGATTAAAATATTTTGTTTCCTTTGGCATAAGTTTGGCTTTTATATACCTTCCTTACACCCTTTTTTTATTTTATTTTTTTTTGTTTACAAAAAAACCCGCTTTAACCTAATAAGGTTATTAGCGAAACGGTAACATTTAATTACACTTTACTTATTAAATTAAAGTTTTTTAAAAACAAAAGTAGGTTATCCAGAGTATTTTTTGAATTTAGAATATCTTGAGGATTGTTTGGTAAACGGTATTTAATTGTGTGACGATTAAACTTTTTGCAATTTTCGACTACCACATGTTTTACCGTAAGGGGTGAACCGCACTCATCACAAATTGGGGGTTCTTCTTTCTTACACAGATGTTCATGAGAAAACTTGGTATGTCCAGTCTAGTCAAGGTGCTTTATGAAGTAGCTTTTTAGATCCATCCTTACACATTGGGGTGATATGGAGATACTGTTGTCGTTTATAGCTTCTTTGGCATTTTTTCTGCTGCTTCGTTACCTGCTATTCAAACATGTGATGGGACCCAGAGAATTCTCTGTTCTATATACATTCTTCTATAAGGATTTCTCCTACTACTAGTTGATGTTCTGTTAATGGTTCCGCTTTTTCTGTGTTTGTATGTTAATATTTTTGTTATCATGTCTTGTCTATAGACAGTTTCGCCGGTTCTCACCTGAGCCAGCGATTGCTGGAATCGTCTATCAAACTCCGACGAGGCCTGGTTGTTAGCGAAAGTAATCAATAACAAAAAATATAGTGCAACACACTAGTTCTGAAGTTGGTCGCAATCGCAAAAACGGCTTGCAGGAACAGTGGTTACTAGAGAACACGGTTTTTGCCTTTGCCGACTCAGACTCGCACACATTCAACACTCAAACATATTCACACAAATTACACTCACACTAACCCAACAGTGAAAGGAGTTCTCTTTCTGCTACCGAAGTATCCTCATCACACATTACGGACACACATTAACACTGGGCAAAATGCGACAAGTTAACTCTCGAAAGCTGAGGGTCTGACCGTTGGCGAGTACACTCGACCACAAAATTACATTGCAATACACTGGTTTTGGGGTCGAGTATAGGTTCAAAAACGACTCAGAAATAATAGTAACTAGAGGCTCGACTTTGTCGCATCTAACTTAAAAAATACACACATTTTTTCTGGAAAGAACACCTCATCCAGACAAGCTTTTCGCCTCTGATTCAAATAGTGACTCCATCTCAACAGTCTCCAAGATGTTCCACCAAAAGAAAATTGCCACTGCCTATCCATAACCCTATCCCACAAATAAACATTGGAAGAAGATAGACAGTTTAATTTATTTTAATTTTGCATTAATTTTTTCTTCTTTCTATTTATAAGCAATTCTGCTTGTTCGTTGGCGGATTAAAACCTCTATGGAAGGTTGTCCCTTCATCTTTTACGCGGTCGTCCGATACTTCTTCTGCCGATTTCCCCCATTCTGCTAATGTGATTATTTTATTATTTTTTTCCATTTTGCGTCAATTTATTTATACATTGTACGATACATTTTCTTCTAATGTCTTCATTTCTCTTTCGATCTGTCAGCGTATTTCCTGTAATTCTTCTCAGTACTCTCATCTCTGCCGTTTTCAGTAGCCTTTGTGTTGTCTTGACATCTACTTAGTGTTAATGTATCGCCATATTTATAGTGTTATTAAGGCATCCTGCCAGTTTATTTACTTTTTGTACTTGATCTCTCACTTCTTTGTCCAGGTCTCAATAGCTGGACAGTGTAATTTCAGGATATTTTATTTCTATCACTTGTTTAATACTGATGCCATCAATTTCTATTTTACATCTGGTTGGTTCTTTGCTTATTACTATTGTTTTAGTTTTCTGAGATGAGATTGTCATATTAAATTCTTTGCAAATATTTCTTCTGCTATATATTTGTCTTTTACAAGAAGTTCGCTAATAAAACACAACTCCAGGATTTTTTATTTTAGTTTAAGACATTCTATTTGAATTTTCTATACGGTTTTTCTGTAATTTTTAAACGATTTTGTTTGGAGATTTTTTTACTCTTCCGTTCCAATTCCAATTTTCAATTATTATTATTTCTGTATTTTTTTCGTTTTTGTATCCAAAGTTGACTCTAGTGCTTCATACACTTGTATTAGTTTTTCTTCTTCTGTTCGTTAGTCGATATAGTAGAAGTCTCCTCATCATTTACAATTAGAAAATTAAACTCTTTTTTAGACACTTTTAATTTATTGGCTGTATCCCCCTTTTCAAATTCACATCAGGTCAATGGTATTAATACCTTGCATTATTTGTTTTTTGAGCCGTCGCTCGTTGATTGCATGATTTAAGTTGTGTCGAAATCTTGAATTAATAATAAACATTTCACGGACGTAAAAAATTTTATATTTTATATTTTGTGTAATATGATTATGATGTAATAAACAAAAACAATTTTTGCTTTACTCTTTAATTTATAGTCAAACTATTTACAATTGTAGTGACGAGAATTCGGTATGTATAAAGTTACACCACATTTAATGTAATACAACAAAAGAAACCGCAAAGTAAAATAAATACCTATCTTCAGTTTCAGTCCCATAATTCTTTGGTCCTAGTGGCCGGTACGCAATAGAAATACATTTGATTGTGAAGGATTTATTTCCTCTTGTTGATTGATATAACTTCCTTAGCCTTAAACGTTGGTTTCCAACTTCTGTGGCAGGTAGAGGCTGATTTATAATAAGTTTGTTTTAACGGATAGAGAGCAGTGTTTCAGACCAAATTCAATCGGTCAGAAAAAGTTTAGAAGTATCGACTTTGGTTGAATAAACACGGGATATATATTGGCGAAAAACCTTATTTTTAAATAAAAACTAGACTCTAGGATAGCTTTTTTCCAACTAATAGATTTATGTAAGATAAATGGGCGCCGTTCCAAAAATTAAGAAATAGTAAACTAAATAAAAATTTTATCGAACTGTTGATCGCAAAAGGTTTTTATTAAACGTTCACGAATGAATAAATGAAATAAACAATGCAGGATGTTATAACGGCGCTATTTGTGGTAATTTACTTTTATAATTAATAAACATTAATAAATATATAAAGTGTTATTTTTTTTTAAATATAAAATTTTTGAAAGACAGTGGCAAGAGCATATTTTGGACACAGATCTTTAAAACAAAAGCTAAATTTAAAAAAAAAAAGCTAATTTAGAAGCGAATAAAAATCTAAACGATCAACTTGATACAAGGAAGGGTGTCAGGATTGTACAGGATGCTGCTAATATTGCCATAGGGAAATCTCAACTTTTAAAGAAACAAAAACTGGTTCCCTGGTGGAATACACAATATAAGGCCGCTATTCAATTAATTAAAACAATTTGGAACCGATACAAGAAGTACAAAAATATTGATCTATTAACAGAGTACAAAAAATGTAGAGCTGAAGCAAGGAGAATGATAAAAAAGCAAATAATAATCCTGGCAGAAATACATATCTAGCATTAACAGCAACACAAATATATCATCAGTTTGGAAAAAAGTTAAAAAAATAACAGGACAGCATACTTACCAACAAATCGTCTAGAAAAAGAAGGGAAGTTTACTAACTAATCCACAGGATATAATAAATAAACTAGCTGATACCTATCAAAAATTCTTATCTAGCCAAAATTACAGTAACGCGTTTTTAACTTACAAACAACAGGAGGAGGCAGTAGCTATTACAATTCAGACGAATTTAACCATATCAATAACCCTCTTGGTTATGGTGAGCTTCAAGAAGCACTTAATAGCATGAAAGATACTTTACCAGACCCATACGACATACCAATACAATTTATTAAAAAACTTTCCATAAAAGCAAAAGTGCTACTCCAAATTTTTAATATTATTTGGTCACAAAAATAATTTCCAAACATCTGGAAAAATGCCACTGCTATTCCTATTATTAAACCAAATAATAGTTATTTATTGTACAAGATGATAAAATTGTACTTTATCTTCATAAGCGTTTTTTAGCGTCGAGATGTCAGTCGAGACGCTAATTATGCTCGAGAAGATAATGCCATTTTATCGTCGTGTGCAATACAACATTTTTTTCTATAGCAAGACTTCAAGTTCAGGTGAAAATAGAATTTCAAAGAAAATTGTAATTTGTAGCACAAAAATCGCAATTGTGTTGCTCCGTTGCTAGGGATATGAATTACTCTGTATCCCATATAAAATCAAGTGTTTAAGCAAACGAGTACAAGTTGTGCGGCTCCAAAAATAGATATTTCTAATATTGTTAATTGTAAAATTTCAGTTGTTTTTAATCCTTAATGTGTTTGAATTTGTAAATTTTATTGAATAAAAAAGAGTTAAAACATTTTATCTACTCTTGCTGTTAAAGTGTCACTTTATCTACCCTTGCGGTTAAAGTGATCCTTTATCTACTCAAAATAGTTGTTATAGCAACACTTTAACATTAGCTATGGAAAAAAGATAATTAACAACCAGCATCATATATCATTAACATGTTCTTCATGTAAACTCATGGAAAAAATAGTCAACAAGAGACTAGTATGGAACCTAGAACATAATGATCAATTTACCATCGAAAGATCTAGAAAAGACTATTCATGAAGCTTTTCAGAATAATCAAAAATGTATGGCAATTTACTTTAACATAACTAAATCATATTATATAGTATGGAAACATCGTATATTAAATATTCTAAAAAAATGGAATATCAAGAAAATATTTTGGCCTACATAAACAATTTTTTAACTCAGAGAACATTTCAAGTCCGATCGAATTATGCAATATCCTATCTTAAAGAACAAGAAAATGGAATCTTACAAGGATCGATTATTAGTCCTCTTCTAATTTTATAAGCAATAAACGATATAATAAAAATCAGTTTTTGTAATCATCCTCATCAGTGAAATTGAGCAACTTCGTGTCACAATAGTTCACACGATCAACGAATAATTTCTTCATCCATTTTTTTCCTTCTTTTCAAATAATGAAGTTAACAAGCAAAATGCTGCTGCCACTTTTCTTCTCATAGTTATATTTTGCGAAGACTTTCTTCGATAGATTTTTTGAATTCCCCGCTTTTAGATATGTTCATCATAGCGAAATCAAATAAACGATTTGCAAAGAAGAACGATGCAGGATAGAAGATATGCAAAGAAGATACTTATCAATGAAATAAATTCCTAGTAATTTCTCTCAGTACGTAAACTTTTTCTTCTTCAAGTGCCATCTCCGCGGCGGAGGTCGGCAATCATCATAGCTATTATGACTTTTGAGGAGGCTGATCTGAAAAGTTCATTTGATGTACATCCGTACCACTCTCTCAGATTGCACATCCATGACATTTTACGTTCTTGATGCTCTTCATTGATGCTTCTCTTTCCTTGGATCTTTCCCTGCTTTATTAGTTGGAGCAAGGTTTATTTCTCTCCACGTGTAATATGTCCGAGATATTACAAGTCTTGTTTTAATTGTATTTTAAATTTAAAATCCAGGTTTTTAATTGATGTCGCATTCAAGATCCAAAATTCCATTCCATAAAACAAAGTCAAAAAAACATAGCACCTCGCCAACCTAACTCTTAGTTCCAGTTTTAAATCCCTGGTACATATCACTCTTCTCATTTTGTGGAAATTTGCTCTAGCCTTTTCTATTCTGATTTTGATCTCCTGAATGTAATCATGTGTGGAGTTAATCATTGTTCCCAGATATGCATGTTTGTCCATTTGTTCGACGTTGGTTTCGTTTATTAGAAGATACTCGTTATTTTTTTGAGTTTTCGATATTCACATAAATTTCGTCTTCTTGACGTTCATTGTTAGACCGTACTTTTTTCCATACTCCGCTATTCTGGTCACCAGTCTCTGAAGATCTTCAATGTTTTCGGCTAAGATCACAGAGATACACCCTCAAGAGTTTTTTTTCAGGATTTTTTCGGAGTAGACATTAAAAAGAATTGGCGACAATACGCATCCCTGTCTCATTCCACGTCTAATTTCAATTTCTTCTGATTGCTGTTCGTTAATACGTACTTTTGCTCGCTGTTTATAATATAAAAAGTACGAAGTAATAATAATAACGAATAATAATAACGAAGAACGTTAACACGAAAGCTAATATATGTCTGACACTCAACAATAATTGCTTACGGAGATAAAAGTCAGATGTAAGCATATTATTATTAAATAAGGTCGTTATAAAGGGTGATTCATTTAGAGGTACTTTTTTGGTGGGGATTTGATTGGAGATCGTGCATGAATACTGTCAAACTGACATTTCGCTTTTGTTCAATATTGTTTGACATTTCATGATGAAAAGACTTAGCCCGGCACAGGGTCTAGAAATTATTAAGTTGTATTTTGAAAATGGGAGTTCTGTGAGGAATGTGTTTCATGCACTTAGAGCAATTTATGGTCCACATAATCGGCCTACGCAACGTACAATTCGCTTTACGATTAGTAAGTTTGAAACCCAGTTTTCATTATTGGATAACACGCGACCAAATAGACCACATTCAGCATGTACTGAAGAAAATATAGCGGCGGTAACGGATAGTGTACTCGAAAATAATGAAGAATCGATTCGTCGCCGTTCTCAACAATTTGGCTTGTCATATGCAACAACTTGGCGTATTCAACTTCCGAGTCGTCACCGTTTCAGTTGATGGGCTCTTGATAAGCTTTTAGAAGATCCACTGTTTTCGAGAAAAATTTTGTTTTCAGATGAGGCCCATTTTTGGCTTAATGGGTATGTTAATAAACAAAATACCCATATTTGGGGTGATGAACAACCCAAAGAGGTTCAAGAGTTGCCATTACACCCTGAAAAAACAACTGTTTGGTGTGGTTTATGGGCTGGTGGAATCGTTGGTCCATATTTCTTTAAAACAGAGGCCGGCCAGAATTTTCTGTGAATGTAAACCATTATCGTGCCATAATTACGGACTATTTGGTACCTGAAATTGAAGCTGGTGGTCTCGGCGACATTTGGTTCCAACAAGATAGCGCCACTTGCCATACAGCCCGTGAAAGCATGGCTTTACTGCGAGGACGATTCGGTGAACAAATTATTTCACGCTTTGGACCAGTAAATCGGCCGCCTAGATCCTGTGACACCTCTAGACCCTTTCTTTTTGGGGCTACCTAAAGTCCAAAGTCTACATGAATAAACCAGATACGATTGAGGCATTAGAGGCCAATATTACTCGAGTCCAATCGAAATGCTGGAACAAGTCATCGAGAATTGGAACTTCAGAATGAACCAATTCAATCGTAGTCATGGCCAACATTTAAAAGAAATTATCTTTAAGAAGTAATTGTAAAGAATGGTTCTTTTATACGATAATAAATATTTTCAAATAACATTTATTTTTTTCATTGTTTTTGCTTGTTGAAAAAAATACCTTTCAATGAATCACCCTTTATATTATATAGATCCTGTCCCGATACCAACTTTATTAAATAAACATGCACGTTCAACTTTTATTTAAAATTCAAAGTAAGTAGGATTAAGTTCGTTTTAAATAATTTAATTTTCGAAATTAGAGTTGAAAACTATGTTGGGAATCAACTGTAAATCAAATCAAATTGTTAACCGAGAAGTTTTGCAATACAGTAGTTAGTTGCTGGCTAAATCATTGTCCAAATAATTAATTCTAAGTTAAGCGAGTTTTGTAGCCTAGTTCCTGTCGGATTTGAAACTTGAAACTGCATAATTCTCTAAGTAGTTTAACGATATATATCTATACCGAGTGTATTTTAAATAGTAAAATTTATTTATGTGAATATATTAATAAGGAATATGTTTATTAGTCAATAAAATTTATATAATAAAATAATAAAAGTGATGCAAACTATCATAGGATGTTACATAGATTAATAGAAATTCCGACGTCAAAATAAAAATTTAAGATAGAATTAAATATCATTAAGCAAATAGCAGTAAACAATGGGTTCAACGAAGAAACTTTTAATAAAATTTTAAATCAAAAATTACACAAGAAAGCCCTGAAATTAGTATTCTCACCACCAGAGAAAAAAAAACACAGAACACTTACTGCTCGATTACTTATACAGGCAAGGTATCAACAAAAATAGCCAAACACATAAAAAAGAAAGGAACAACTTAAGCAAACATATTAAAAATAACACGAGTCAAAATAAAAAGCATTACACAGCGGTGTATACAAACTTAAATGTGGCGACTGCCCTAAAACTTACATCGGTCAAACTGGTAGAAATTTTAATAAACGAATCGAAGATCATAAAAGGGCTTTCAATAATAGAAAAACAGACTTTACGTACGCACATCACCTTCTAGACCATAATCATTCTTTTAATGATGAATTTAAAATTCTTCACATCCAAAATAAAGGCCGTAAGCTGTCTTGTTTAGAATCTATGGACAATAAAAAATAAAAAAACAGACATAATTTTGAATGACCAACTTGAGACAAACAGTTTTCCCCTCCTTAATATATTCAGTTAAAAACTATAAAGTGTAAACACATACCAAAAACAGATCACTTGACAAAGGCACTCTGCCGAAACAGCTGTAGTTAAAATATTATAATAAATTTTGTGGAAGTTTTGTAAACAAAGTTTTCAGTGTTTTATTGCTAAATAAAATTTAAAGTTTCGTGTAAAAATAAAAGATTGACAATAAAAATGAGGTAAGTGCTAAAAACCAAATTTTAGAGGTGAAGCAAAAGACTAACCTGTAGAATAATAATAATAATGTATTTTAATCTTCAAATCTACAGATATTGCACCAAGTTAACTTTATGCTTTTTTTTGGTCCACCAATTTTGTTTTAAAATTTGATATTTGGTGCAAAAATGTTCCCGACTCTTGATGCGCATTGGTAATTGTTGATGATACTGATGGTCGAGAACAACTTTCAGCAATCATTCCAACGTGCTATTGCATCATTAGCCGCGGACTCAATTTCGTTTAGGTTTTCCATTTTCGCACTAAATTTGCGCTTGCGGTTGCAATAACAATAAGCTGTCTTTAATAATTGCAAACAACTGTCAAACAACTGTAACCAGGGAGACGCAAATCCCACCGACGACTTAATTATTTTAATTTCTAACATCTAGACGACTTTGATAGTTGTCACAGTTAATTTCGAGTAAAAATAGCGTATGAATTGTACTATTTATGGTTGAAAATTGCTACGTTTGAAGAAAAAATAGTATACTTTATTCGGCAAAGAAGCGACTTTTCTTGACTTGCTCTTTATTACGTCAAGAAAAGTCATGCTTCTCCGAATCATAAAGTAATATACTATTATTTAACTACAAAAATTGTCTGATAATTTAAAGTAGGTCTACTTTTTAAAAATGTATATGATTATTAAAAAAATTAATTGGCATAACACATAAATTATTATCAGCATCAAATGAACAAACTTACTACTTTTAAATATTGTAGATGTCAGAAACAGGCATTAATTATATTATTATATTATTATAGGGGGATATTTACATAAATAGGCCGATCGTATAAAATTTACAAAATCGCGTTCACTTTTTTTAAAAGTTTCAAGAATTTATTCTTGTAGAAACTATAACTTGAGCGTATTAGAGTATATTATTGATTTTCTTACAGACATGTGAGTAATTCGTTAGTGGTTCCCAGATTAAACAAAAAAAAAATACGAATATAGCCAATTTTGACGTGAAGAATTTATAGTATATAAACAATGGAATGAGTATTTAAAATAAATAACTAAATAGAGTCATATATATGTATATATATATATATATATATATATATATATATATATATATATATATACACACAATTTTTAAATAAGCACCAAACACTTTTCCAAACATTGACTATGTGAAGGATGATGATCAGCAGTCCAATATGAAAAATATATAAAAATGCAGGTACCAAATTGCTCTTTTTCTAGTACAAGATATGTTTGTTTTATTCTTATTTTTCTTAATACGAAGTTCCTCTTCACTGAGACGCATTTTTCTTTTTCGTTTCATGACCATGATTTTTAAAACAGATTATTATCAACCATCCGCTCGTCTATGCGTTATAATATATTTATTCGTTATGCGTTATAATATAATATATTTATTCTTTGGTTCGTTTTTATGTTGTTCTTTAAACTCTGGTTTTGTAGCAAATATTTACGCCCGTTACATTTCATCTTTGTGTATTTAAAATAGAAACCATATTTCATCATCACCGTCTCCCTCAATAAAACTTATAAAGTTATACCTACTAAAGCTAGTCCACAAGTGTAAAGTTGATAGCTGTGTGACATAAAAGCAAGGAAAGTGAATTTATGACAAATTCACATCGTAAACGTTACATTCTGAGGGTAATATACGAAACCTTTGGGCACAACGTGATGATATAAGTTTTATATGTGCGTCGCCTTCTATGATAAAGCACTAAAAGATTGGGATGATTTATTCCGAAAGGAAGTAAAGTTTCGGTGATGTCTCTTAATATTTTTAAGGGTGTAAAAAGCTTCTTAGATGAATATCATTACGGAAATTTTGTAATATGCCAGAAGGGGGTTATTTACACCTCACGTAATCTACTCATCTCGATGAATATTGTTCCTTAGGCCGTTCGGGAACGAAAGCGGTGAAGTGGGTGACGGAAGACTCGGGCGATAACCGAGAATATATTGCCAGTTCCATTTTTTATATGTATTCAGTCAAGGCTGTATATAAAGAATATTACGGAAAACTTGAAGTGTTTATTAAGAACTAGGAACTACAGAACAGAAGAAGAATAAAAGGACGTTTTATTAAATAACAAAAATATTACATAAAAAAATATTTCTAATAATGTAATTTTCAAATGAAGAGAAAAGCTTATTTAATTTGTGGACGATATAAAGTACGGTAAGCAAAGAAAAATAAATAAGAAGTAAAATAAGGTAAAAAATAAAAAATTACATTAAATAGATAAAAGGAAACGATATGGCTACCTTGGAAGAAGACCATAACATAAAAAAAGTGAAAAATGGACTATGTTAGTGAAAAGATTTAAAATGTTATACATTTTTTATAAAAAAATTATTGCGAGGTGTGTCAGTCTTATAAAAATGTTGAGGTTATGTTTAAAATTTGTAGTTTCTTTAAAGTTATGTCAGTATTTTAGAACTTTTTGAATTTTTCAACCCAACTTTGGTCAAATTTCTGTAGAAATAAATAGGAGACCAATCAAATAATTGTTGAATTGGGTTTTGATTTAAAAAATCGTCAACTATGGCTTTACGTCAACAGTTCTGACGCAATGTCCAATACATACATAGGAATTATTGGCATCTAAAAATTAAAATTGAAGTCTTTAAAGATGTTTTTTTAAAGTCAGCTGTTTCTGAAATAATAAATTTATTTTAAACTTTTGCATTACACTTAACTAAGTACATAATACCTACTTAACTAAATTAACCCTGTAGAAATAAATATTCGAATAATACATCGTTGCAAAGACGATAAGGAGACCTTTCAAATTAGGTGTACCGTCACTTCGGTGTGACCGTTAAAAAATCGTCGATTGCATCATTACGCCAACACTGATGAACTAATGTCCCACACATATACAGCAATTGACGGTCATTAAAAATTTAAAATTATTGTGTTTTAAGATTTTTTAGTAAACTAAAAATTAACCACAACGATAAATGAGGAGAAAAATTAAAATGTTCTTGAACCACTTCCAAGTATCCGGTGTATTTTAAAAAGGACAAATTTTTATATTACTGTTAGTAAATTTTATTCAACTTACCACTTCTCAAAAATTGTTGCTTAAGCACTTACCTAAAACAAAAATATCTATATAAATTAATACGACTTTTATTATATCAACAAGCAACAAAAAATATTAAGGGTATTCAATGTATTATTATTTAAGGAATATTTTGGTTTAAAATATTGAATTATCATTAACAGTGGTGTTGATAAAAATGTCAAGAAACTAGAACAAATCGTCGGTATACTGCGAAAACCAGGTAAATGTCGGAATACCGAAATCGAGAAAAAACGTTTTTAAAGTTTAGTTTTATATTGTGAATTAAGCAGTCAGCTTGTTTTTGATATTAGGTATTCTAGTGAAAGATGCATATATCTGAAATAATATTCTATCATTAGTTTGAAAAAGTTGAGACAACTATCTGACCAATCCTAAATTTAAATTGGAAATGCTATCACTTACCTGGTTTTACCTGTAAATCTAAATAAATCAATTACTCTTCAAATAACATATTTAACACAAATATAATAAACCAAGTATATTATTGTCCAGTTTTGTGATCGAGATATGAGGCTTTTACTAGGTAATAGCAATGTTTTAAGGTATTAGTCGATATTTAGGACATTTAACTGGTTTTCCCTGAAAATTTTATTAACAGCTGTGTGTAGTTATAGTTATTATTTATATGAATGACAGGCAGTTTTATAGAAAAAATCAAATTTATTTCGAATATAATAATAACAATATTATTATTATGAGGCTTCCTTGTCCGATTCGTCACTGAAAGCAGGCTCTGGCAAGATGTCTGTTACATCATTTCCCGTTTTCAAATTACGATGCCACCCGTGATATTCCTCCGGTATCACTCCCTTATCACATAGCTGTAACAAATCTCTCTTTTTTGCTATGCTAATTGGCAAATGTGCATCATAAAGTCGCTTAAGTTCTTCAAGATTGCTTGAATTAGTTGATAACTTGGCTTGCTTTTTTCTTGTTGACTGCCGTGCAGTATTAGTAAGGAAATATTTGAAGCTTGTTGATATGTCATAATTAAAATAGATCCTTTTTGTCTCTTCTTTCACCAATCTCATTCTTTTTATCTTCAACCACATTATTTTTTCGCCGTTTTGGTCTTTTGTCCGGTTTTTAATTAAAGTAGGTACGTGATAAATTTTTTAAATTATAAAAGTCGTAGTATTTAAATTCTTTACATTTGTATGGTTCTATACATACTTTTTTATCATCAACCTTGATATTTTTATTTCCTCTTGCATTTTGAAAAACAGACAAGTAATCTGGCATCCCATAGATAGATCTTTGTTTTTTAGCAGTTTCGTTACTACTCTGCATAAAGTCAACTTCCATATAGGAATGTCCAGACTCTAAAAATTTGCGTTCAATAATATTTAAACGGATTCTGTCCTCAGAAAATAAACTTATTTCACTTACATATTCTGGAACACATTTTGATAAGTAGTGGAGTATAATGCTTTCTATTTCAGAACTTCCTTGTCTACCGTTAATTTCTGACCAGTCAAAACAGTAAGCTGCATTTGGTAATGCGGCTTCATATACACACAAATTGTAGACTCATAATATTCGAGAATAATATAGTTTTCCAGTCAATCCACTTGGAATTTGTAGTACGGCCTGTAGATCGAAAGTAACATATTAAGATTACATACTTCTTTTCTTTTCTAATGTTCTCTGTAACTGTCTTTTAAATCCGATTTGTCAGTTGGATTAGCCCTATCATATTTATTACAAACTAAACATTGATCTTTGTTAGCAACAAAAAAGCTTAAATTATAGTCGTTAGAAAATATTCTTCGATATGTAATTTCGCTAACACCTTCCAGTTTCTTCTGCTCATAGTCATTTATAAAAAGTTGGTACATTTTTCTTATACTTAAATATTTGTCCAAATATCTACGCTTTGAACTTTGGCGAATATAATGTGGGCCCATGGTTGGAGAAAAGATTCAATATGAGCCTTCACGATTTTTCGGGTTTTACTGCTTGTTTTATTTGGCGGTGTATGCTTGCCTCTTTTATCAGTATCTGCATAACAGCCTTGAATATCAGTTTTTCTTACATCTTGTATTAACGACGCTGATATACAAAGTGTCTTACAAAGAAATTTCTCACATACCTGTATGTCTTGACCATTCAAAGAAAAGTAACACTTTTGGAAAATGCACGTGGTTTTTTAAACTTCAACGAACTGCAACGACTCTCTTTGGTGGCTCCGTTTTAATACGTGCAATAAGAAAATGTTTCTGGCCTATATATTTTAACTTTCAATAATCACGACATAGTCTTTGTCTGTAATCTTCGCTGAAATAACTGGCACATTTGTAAAAGCACTCTGAACAATTAACTGGTTTTGGCATTGCTGGTCTATGGTCTTTTTTTTATCCTATAAGGCAAACCCTCAGCACGCCTCCTTTTTGCGACATTTATTACCCAATTTTGGGGTTAGCTTTTCTCCAACGTTTTAGTGGACGTATGTCTTTCCATACTTTGTCAAGAAGTATATTTAATATCCAACTAGCTATTTCAGTTGACACTAAACTGTTCGTGGGTGCACCTATTTCAGTATCTTTTTTCTCATCATTTAGGCTATCAAAGTGTGTAAATCATATAGACTTCCTAGAGAGAGCGATCCCTCTTCACTTGGCTAATATGTGGGGCCTACATCTGAAAAGTCACTATCAAAAATGGATTCCATCATTGAGACTATATTGTTTTCAGAATCATCAAGAATTGAACTGCTGTCTTCAGTTATTCTATCTGTGTATGTGTTATAAAGATCATTTATGGGTTTAGCTTAGTAACCATTTCTAAATTTTAACTCAACCCGTTTTCAGGTAGAATGAAGTAAGTGTACTTAAAGGTTTTTACTAGTCGATATGAAAGAGAAATTTTAATAAATCATACACGTAAAATGTATTAAAGACACTTATCACCTTTTTACTGAATATGGTTTGCAGTAGTAGAAATATATTGTTGTCCGGCATAATAATATATGTGGGTTTACTTTGTTTTACATGCAACAGAACTTTAATTTTATGGAAGTAAGTAGCGATATATTGTTTTATTTGAAAATGAAAAGTTGATTAGGTGTAACTTATTTGTTTATTACACAAATTATCTGCTGAATGGTAAGTCGTATCATTTATTGGGTTTTACCTGTATGTAGAGCGGGAAAAGCTGAGAATTTTGGTATACTTAACTCAATATTTTAAAATTTGTCATTTACCTGGTTTTCGTAGTATACCGACGAAATATTAAAGAAATCAAACGATCAGTTGAATAAAATAGGTCTCAAAATAATGAGTAATCTACAAACTAATCTCACTATTGACGTCGGTTTTAAAAATGTTGATCACTATATATATACCGCGTTATGTAATAACGGATTAAGCGCCAAAAATTCAAAATCGAGATAATAGTGCCATCTAGCAGATAGGGTGCAAATCTATATATAAAAATATGTTTTTTGTAAAAAAGTACAAAATAAAGCGGTTTTTAAGAACCTATAGTAAGCGACATTGGTTATTTTATTAAGAAAAATCTCGCATTAAGATTTGTAGTATCGAATTAAAGGCCAAGTTGATTTTACAGAATTAAAAACTCTTACAACAAAAATTGGAATATCAAATCAAGCGCCAGTATTAGTACATAACCCATTGTCAAAAACAAAAATCCTTATCTTTTAAGTGGAATAACGAATCAAGCACCACAAATAGTCGGTTAATTCTTTATTACAAAACACAACATATTTATTGTCTAGCTTTCAAGAGATCGAATTACGCGACATCGTTTGTCGGATTTTAAAACAAAGTTCAAGCACTTAATGGATCATTGGGCATAGTGCATCAGTCGCCAACCAACTAGCGATAATATTGTTGTCATTTTTTGCCAGGTTACACGTGCATATTAAAATTAAGTTAGATTTATTTTATTATTTCATAAAAATGAATAATCTAAGCCTAATGAATAAAAGTTCTAGAAGTTACAAACCGATGTGTACAGCTATAGAAAATAGTGCAGTTTCTTTTTCCTTAAAAAAGAGTGAAAATTTATTACCAGAGCCGATGGTACGTATTATATATAATAACATTTATACAGTGAGTACATTTAATACATCTTTTTCTTTAAGTGCTGTCTCCTAATCGGAGCTTGAATATCATCATCACGTTCTTTACTCTGTCTACTGCTGCTCTGAAGAGTTCTATAGAACTAGGTACATTTGAAACAGTCCCTTAAATTCGTCAACAAGGACACTCTCCTTCTTCCTATGCTCCTTCCACCTCTTATCTTTCCCTGTGTCTTATTCCATTGGATGGCAAACAATTCTACGACAATATCGTAGGGAATGAAGGCATTCAAGATGATATTGTCGGCTTTAATGGATCATTAGACTTCGATATTGAAGACCTATCATAGTATTTTCTGTAAACGATATAACTTTTTATATGTATTAAAGCTAAGAATTTTAAAGTATAAATTATTTTTAAAAAATTTAAAAGACATGTTAGAGTTTTTTATATTTGCAATACTCTATCAAAATATAAAAGTTGTCAGTACTATAATTTAGAAATAGCACGAAAAACAAATTTTTAAAATTTTTAAACCCATTTTTCTCAAAACTACATTTTGGCACTTAATTCGCTATTACATAACGCGGTCCATATATAATATATCTAGTGTATCAAAAAAAGCAAGATGATCGAATATTTAGCGAAATTTACATCTGATCGAAAACCTAAAAATTTCGTGTTCAATATTTTTCAAAAGTCTTTCGAGTGACACTAAACACGACCTTCATCCCTAGAAAAAATCCCAGATTTGGATTGCTTGTGCAAAAATAAGTACCTTTTATTTGAGACATTTTTTCGAAAGAATATTACATATAATAATTATAATATACGAGCTAAACAAATAATGCTGAGCACTGCCAGAGACTCGCAATATGATCCATAAAACAACACAGCCCAATAGTGCCTGGATACATTAAAACAAAAACTCTCCAGAGCATGCCGAGAAGGCATTCTATCGGAAACTTAATTAGTGCCAATAAATCATACGCAAGCCAAGAAGAAATTCAGCAGTTTTGGGAAAATCAACTTTCCACACTAGCTGCTGCAGTCTGTCAACACTACCGTACTACTGTCTATGTTACCTTCACCACAGAAGAAGTTTCTAATGTCATCAAAGAGCTTCATAATTGATATTCTGCATAACTGACTTCTAATCCGCAGGAAATAGCATTATTCCTATTTCAGAGAACAACTTATTTAATAACGAAGGATCAAAATAATACCCAAGATCCAGCCAAGTACCGCCCAATTACTTGTTTTCAAACTCTGTATTAATTGGTCACATCCTGTGTAACCAAGCATAGCTACCAACACTGCGATCTAAACAATATCAAAGAAACTTAACAGGAAGGATGCGCTAGGGGTTCCATGGATTGCAAAGAACAACTTATTATCGACTCAGTCATTTCTAACCAGGCATACATCAAAAAAAGGAACCTCTTCACTGCCTTTATTGACTACAAGAAAGCCTTTGACTCAGTGCCGAATGAATGGCTGGTAGATATATTAAAAATATATAAAGTCGATGATAATATATTAACCTTTTAAGACATATAATGACAGATTGGAAGACTAAAATTCACCTCCAAATACCTCGTGAAAACAATATCAAAATGGAAAATATAGCAATTAACCGTCGCCTATTCCAAGGAGACTCGGTGAATTCATTGTGGTTCTGTCTGTTGTATATGGACGATTTAAAACTAATGGCTTCCACTCGAAATCACTTAGATTTCACTGTAGAAATTGTCTCAAATGATATCTGTATGCACTTTGGGCTAGACAAGTGTCGTGTGTCGTGTATAAAGTCAAATAAAGGGTTTAGCCCGGATGATTCGATATGAAAAATGGCCAAAACATCTAGGTTACGGGCAAAAATGACATGTATATATATCTAGGAGTAAAGCAAGCGCGGAAAATTGACCATAAATAAATGAAAATCGAATTAACTTTAGAGTTCATACGAATGGTAAAACAGCTACTCCGTTCACATCTTAATAGTAAAAATTTGTTTAAGGCTTAAACACCTACGCATTTTTCCCACGTAGCTACTTATATGGGATTATTAAGTGGACTTAAACGGATATAGAAACTCTTCAGCAAAAAGTAGGAACACACCTCACAAAAGCACAAAACACCATCATCCAAGTGCAGCAAAAAGAACGACATTACCGCGGTATTTAGAAGGACGAAGACTTAGTCTGGTCAAATCCGTATATGCGCACAGATAGTAAAATTAGAATCTACCAGACTTGCATACGACCGATCATGACATATGGCATAGAAGTGCGCGAAGATACCAACGAAACGAAACATATGCCAAGGGTTTCCGAAATGTAAACCCTAAGAGCAATAGTGGGCAAAACAAGAAGAGACAGGGTGAAAAATACAAACGTTAGAGAGCAGTGCAAAATTCAAGATATTGTAAGATAGGGAAGGCAGCGTAAGAGGATGTGGTACAATCATATAAGATGAATGGATGAGAATAGACTCCCAAAAATTGCCCTAGAAAACAACTCGCCTGGTTCAAGACCTCCCGGAAAACCACCTAAAAGATGGAGTGATAGTTGGCAATCTACCTCCCAGGAAATTAACCAGAGGCAGCGTTAGAATTAAACAGATCAAAAGATCTTCAAGAAGTAGAAGAAGGAGAAGAAGATTTTCGGGTGCAGGCGAAGACATCTACTCTGCATCGCGCGATTTCTTCAGTAGATGACACAACACTGATCAAACAAAAAATGTGCATTAACCATCTTACTAAGAACGAAAGAATGCGCACCTGCACGGGTAAACCTCTGCACGAGCGACATCCCAATAAAGTCAGTCAAGACTATGTCCACAATATAGCGTCGAACTATTGGCTGACATCAGGAAAGTCCAAAACGACAAATGCCGATATGGATCTCAATCTCAAGAAACCATTCAACATCTTACTGCGGACTGCCAGGCATTTGCTGCCACTGAATACAAGGAACGGCATGATTTAATAGGAAAAATCCTTCATCAAGAAGTAGTAAGTTTTTTTAAAATTGAATAAAGAAGAAAGAAACAAACAAGCAAAGAAGCAAATGCGATCTGTTAAAAACCTAAAGCGTCAGTGTTTGGACAGTTGTTTAACCCGGGATCCGACAGGTGGGGTGTAGTACACCCCAACAATACTGAAGCGCGCCTAAAACATACGGATATTCTATTGTATATCCATCTATGCGATGACACATAGTTTTTAGTCATCTGTTTAGTTTCGCCAAGTATATTTGGATTGAAAGCGGTCAGACCCCACGTGTCGGATTTTGTACATTCTGCACAATTATTTTTATTTTGTTTTACTCCTATAAATAAGTAAGTATGGTAAGTGAATAATACTTATTATAGATTTTAACATATTTTTTTATTAGTTTAAGCTAAAATGAATTACGAACGAGAACAAACACGCCTTCAGGCCTTATGGGATGAAGTAAACAGTGACGAATGTATTGACAAGAGTGATTCGGAAGTAAGTGAAGAAATAGACAATGTTAGTGAAAATAGTGACTATCTATCCTGACCAGTTTCAAGATGTTGACGTTCCAGATATCACAGACAACTCAGATGAAGATGGAAGTCCAAATTAAAGTGCCCACTTTTTAGGAAAAAATGGAAGTAAATGGCTGAAAGCTGTACCAAACAAAAACGTTATCTGAAAACCTTATAACATATCTACCTGGTGTTAAAACGTATGCTAAATCCGCCAGAGCTCCTATCGAATGTTTTCAGTAATTTATAACTGAATAAAAGATTGTTGACATTGTTACATGCACTAATGAAAGAATAAGAGAAAAGACTGAAAAATGGAAAGATTCAAATCACTTTGGAGAAACAAATCCTTCAGAAATAAAAGCTGCACTTGGCCTCTTATACTTAGCCGGTGCATTTAGAAATAATTATCGTCGTCTGTGTAAGCTATGAAATGTGGTTGGCACAGGTATGGAAATATTTCGGTGTAGAATGAGTAAAAAAAGATTCGAGTTTTTAATTTCATGCCTTCGGTTTGATCATAAAAAGAACAGGGCAGACAGATTGAAACTGGACAAATTGGCACATATTTGAGGAATTGTTAACCGATTCGTGGATAACTGCAAGAACGCCCATACACCGTCTCAATATGTAACAATCGACGAAAAATTGGAGACGTTTCGTGACCGCTGCAGTTTTAGACAATATATACCGAACAAACCAGCTAAGTACGGTATAAAAGTACACGCTTTGGTAGATGCATGTACATACTACTTTGTAAATATGGAGGTTTATGTTGGTCAGCAGCCAGATGGACCTTTTAGACAAAGCAATAGCCCTAAAGATATTGTAGACCGTCTAGTTGCCCCGATATCTGGAATAAAACGGAACGTGACGTTTGACAACTGGTATACTAGCTACGAACTCCTCGAAAACCTACGAAATACTCACAAAATCACTGCGGTTGGAACAGTTAGAAAAAATAAGCCACACATACCTCCAGAATTTTTAAATATACGCAATAGAGATTTGTATTCTACATTGTTTGGGTTTCAAGAAAATTGTACACTAATATCCTATCACTCAAAAAAGGAAAAAGTGATATTATTGATGTCATCTCTCCATCATAATAATTCGGTGGGTGATACGGAGAAGAAAGTTCCGGAGATAGTATCTTTTTATAATTTTAATAAGTGTGGTGTTGATGTCGTGGATGAAATGTCCGCATCTTACAGTGTTTCACGTCGGAGTCGCCGCTGGCCACTAACAATCTTTTTCTCCCTTCTTAATACCGCAGGAATTAATGCCCAAATAATTTACAGAGTAAACAATAATGACGTGAAAATTGCTAGGAGAATTTTCCTAAAAGAGTTAGGAAAACAATTAATAGAAGACAATCAACGGAATAGAGTAACAAATCCGAGGTTAACACGAGAAGTGCGTAGATCTATAAGACATGTTTTGGGTGTACAAACAGAGCCAGTACCCAAGAGAAGGAGACCAGGTTAGCAGGGAAGATGTTCTAAGTGTCCTCGTGTTCGTGACAGAAAAACTGTCTTGAGCATGCCCAAATCTATTGTAAGGACTGTACAGATTTTGAGTAATTATTCAAGTTCGTATTGTTTACTATTTTAGCCATCTTTGTTTTATTATTTATAAATAAAATCATTTTTCTTTTGTCTTTAATTTAGTTGTGTTAATTTGGTTATTTTTCTTGGAATACAAATTTATTACAGAGTGCAATATAATTTATTTTTTATGAAGTATTATACATAAAATCATTTTTCTTTTATCTTTAATTTAACTTAAACTCATATAATGTTATTGATTGCATGTTATTACAAGTTACCATAATAAATAATAAAAAATTAACGTAAAGATATTTTTTGGAATTCTTTAACTTTCTCAGTTGCTGGGGTTTGGCACACCCCACCTGTCTGTTAGTGGAAAAAAATTCACCTGTCGGATGCCGGGTTAAATATTAAATGTTAAAACTATTCAACATAACATTAATTGTCATCAGTTTGGGTAGTTATATTACACATTATTAAGAAGAAAACAAAGTTTTTGCAGATACCTCGGTCAGATATTCATGTATTTAAATTTAGAACTTTATTAAAAGGAATTAAAGAACTTTAATATCACAACTTTTATTTGAACCATTTTTCTCTAAAATGTATAAGAAACGTTTGATAATAAAAAATTATTTATTCACTTTTTATGTCTGTTTAACAAAAAAACAAAGCGAAATCAGATGTACGTCTTCACATATTTGTCATCAGGTATCACTCATACCTTTTAGAAGTTTCAAAAATCTTTTGAAGCTTTTACGTGAAATCAATGATTTTTTTTACAAATAGACTGAAGTATTACTGTTTGATTAATAACATTATTTACTTTAACTACTGCGTTTGACGTTGATATATCTACTACTATACCACTACTGTTAAATTACTCTCCAAAATATAATAGCGATAAAATAAGTAATATACTCGTTTAGTGAGATAATATTCTTTTAAAATGAATAGAAGATATTTATATCTTCTTTATAACTGCTATAACCGTTACGGAAAACATTGAACTAAATTTTACAGAACGTTATCACACTCTTACAATACTTTAGAGTTTCAACGGAAAACCAGAACTTGACCGCAGATATTTCCTATTAGTGTGCTTTTATCACGAGCATCCACGTTTTTGTTGCAGCTTAGCTGGTATTGATCCTAGTTTTGAAGTAGAAAGGTAAACGCTGTGATACAAAGCTGTGCATATTTGTCATAAAACTTTGGCGATGTGTTTGCACTTCATACAATCTGACCACGTATACGACCACTTTATTTAATGTATATGTTTTTGTTTGTTTGATAAATATCTGTGTTTACATTAATAGTAAATTTGAGTTGATTAAGCTAGTCTTAAAAGCGCAACATGCATTTATAATAATACTTTACGATTCTGGCAAAATATGTCGAATGAATTTATATATATGTCGAATATTATTCTTATTTTTAAACATTCATGCCAAATTTTCGTGTTTAAAGAAAATTTTTTTTTTTTTTCAAATAATAAAGACAAAAATGATTTACTACACTTTAAAATACAAACAAAGAAATAAATAATCGGAATAAACCATGTGGATTAGTAAATATACCGCCAAAATTAATGACCATTCCTTGTAATTTTAGAACAATAAAGTGATTACTTTTTTACCATCCTACGTGTAAAAGCAACTTATTTGAAACAAACTTCCTATTAAATAAGAAGAATTTTTTGGTACAAATGGTCTATCAAAAAAGCTTAACTTGGATTTCAAAAGTTCACCTATATTTGATTAAAATAAAGGGAGCTGCAATTTTTCAATAAAATTGAGAAATAATTTTAAATAATCTTAAGACTCTGAAGTCTCCACCGGGTACACATTAACAGAAAAAAGGATATTTTGATAATTTAATTCATATAATTCGAACTATTAATATAGCACCACTTGTAAGGAGTGGGGTGTAAAATATTAAATGTAAAATTCACTCAGAAAAAGTTAAAAATTAACACTTTTATTAATTTTTCGTTTTTTATTTATAATATTTATAGTAATTACTACTTTATTGGGAATAAGGCACAATTGAATTTTAAAATAAGTTTATTCGTTTATACGTCTCAATTTCCACTTCGAAAATCGTTGTCAAAATACAAACATTAACAAATTAAACAAATTTTGATTTTTTTAAAGGACATGTATAGACAAATAAAACTATGGAAACCAGCAAAAGGCTAATTTTTCACTCTTTATCATCTTCTAGCTTATGAATTATATGTATATATTGTTATAGTGGTATAGGTAATAATTTAGTATTTCTTGAATTGATCGGTTTCTTAAATTTTGAATATTCAACAGGTATCTACTACAAATTCTGCAAAATTTTACATACAAATGAATGAAATTCTAATTTTCTAATTAATATGAATGCAGTTAAAGCTTCGAATGGCAAATATTTTAATTTCAACCGGCTAGTGGGAGCCAGAAAAGTTTGGGAGTTTCAAATAGGTTTAGGTAATTTATGTGTTTCAATGAATGACAAATGATGCAAAGTAAAAAACGAGCAAAATGTTTTATTATTGATGTAACTCAGCAGTTATAAATTAGATCTTTTAACGATGAATATTTTTAGTAAGTTTTTCTTATCTCAGCAAAATATTTTCGAGTTTTGCATAAAATATTTTTTGACGCCTCAACCTTTAGGGTTATTAGCTACATACATCAAAAATGATTAAATTGAAGTCCGAACAAGTTAAGGGTGGTATTTTAGTAACCTGTCACATAAGCTGTAGATTTCAAATATGTACGATATTTTGAATTTAATGGATAGTAGCTCACAATTAATTTAAATTCTTTATATATGAGGACTCTAGAAGTAAAGGGGCATAAGTGACAAAAAGTAAATTTTGAGTAAATGCCGTTCAAAGTTGAGCCTTCACTGTAATTGCCATGATTTTATTATGCTAGTGTTTCTTCTTCGATTTAGTAACTGTAGGCATTATTATTAACTGATGACATAAAAACAAAACAGTTAATATGGTACGGCCATGTACAGAGAATGCCAGATGACAGGATTCCAAAACAGATTTTGACGTGGACACCACAAGGGAGAAGGAAAAGAGGAAGGCCGAGAAAAAGCTGGAGAGAGGGAATTGAAAAAGAACTAGAGGAAAGAGAAATCCCTCCAGGCCTATGGCTGAATAGAGAAGAATGGCGGTTAGGAGTCGGAAGGCATCGGAGAACGCTGTAAACCGATAGTAGTAGTAGTAGTAGTAGGCATTATTATTGGTAACAAAAAATTATAATTTTATTGACTTTACTTATTTTGGAGCCATTTTATTGTTGCTAAGTAGCACTTGTACCCTTTTACTTCTAAGAAATGCAACATAAAGGTAAAAAATGTAAAAAGATCATAAAGGTTTTGTACAAATTTATTCTTCATCATCATATCGCAGATTTATCAAAATCTCATGGTAAATGTACGTAGTTGAGTAACTGTTAAAGATTTAAATATTTATCTTGCTTAATGAGAGGCCTTTTGTCAATCGGTACTGGCAAGAGAGTTGGCAGAAGGGCAGCGTTTTCGGCAGCTCGAATGGGTTTCATAGATAGCTCTCTAAACTATTTTTTGATACCTCCAGCTGTTTTATTGTAAAACAGGGTTAAAAGTTTGTTCTGTTGAAAATGTAACCATTGCATGCTCTGTATTCCACTTACGCTATTCTTGAAGTATGGCGTAAGTGTTTGAAAAAGTGTCTAAAACATCGTCAGTTTCCATCTGTACTGTAAAGAACTTTCTACTTGTAGAAGTTATCAGCTCCATTCAATGTTGAGGTACATAAAGGTTCTTTTTGGTTCTTTTTTTTTAATTATATCAAACTACAGTCTCGGCCACACTCATTATAAAAATGGCCACTTATAAAAAAGCGATGATCTACTGTTTGAAAATTAGTGTTTCTGACAATGTGAAGCCAAAATTTGACTGTCAGATGACTCTTATTTTGGCCTCCATAGTTGTTACTAAATGCATTTATGTGTTTCACAGGTAAGGGGAAGTCTTTTGATATATTTTAGTAGACGAAATAGTATTTCCTGACATCCACGTGACGTCTGGCCTTTTTGTCACGTAAAGAAATGGGTCGTTCCAGTCTGTAGGTTATGGACTCCAAAGTTATACATTCATAGTTGCCTTAAGTAATATGCTTTAGAAGCATCCTTTAGGTCATGACACTTATATTTTGCTGTTCTTACGGCTTCTGACTTTTGCAAGTGAAATATTTTTTCTGTCTGAGCTAAAGCGATTTCTTCTGTCGAATCATGATTAAATTTTATCTAAAATTTTTCACATTCATTACAGATGTCTATACTTGGCCTTTTGAAACTAAGGTTAAACTAAGTATTAAAAATATTCCTGTAAAAGCTTTCACTTACAGATCCTTCCTGTTTTACTCCTTACAGAAATCACAATAAAGTTTGTACATTATTTTCAAATTACACTCCTGAAGAAGATACCAGCTTTTCGTAGTCTTATTTCTAGTTTAGTGGCTTGCGTACATCGGAAACTTATTTATATGCTCTTTTATGATTTCAGTTACCCTTTCAGAAATTTTGTTTGGGAGTGATTTCTTTCCTGTTTTGTCTATTTTGACTTTTTTTGCTCTCAACTAAGAGTTTTCATTATAAAATGTTTACATACTCTAGAACTTTCCAGAATATAAACACAACACACCTCTCTGTTAATAACTGCATTAAGTTTTTTTTCTTCTTATAGACTTAGTTTGTATAGATCGATTTAGAAAAGCTGTTTGGGAGATTTCAGTGCCCAATGCTCAATACTCCTTAAAAATTTGAAAGACTTTTCTCTTGTGAAATAATATTGGTAAATTTATTTCAACACTAATGCTTTTCAAATTCTCGTACCTTTTCAAGCCCTACTCATAGTTGGCTTGGAGGTTAAGTATCTTACCGCTAGAAAGCCTCACCTGTTAGACTAATCTCTTAAATCTCTTTACCTCCAAATATAATGAAAGATTTCCAGTTCAGCGATGCAGTGTTCTCAATATTTACAAAAATGTCACTGATACACATTTACTTTTAAGGTCCTCATATATTATACCAGTCTATAAGTGAAAAGATCATCGATTTAAAAACATATTATACAAGTTTTTGAAGGTTCTAAAAGATATATCGGGTGATGACGAATTTTTGAAGACGTTCAGCTGATTTTGCTTTGTTTTTTTTAACAATCATAAAAAGTAAAAAAAAAATCATTTTCTGCCTGTAAAACATTTCTTATACATTTTAAAGAAAAATGGTTCAAATAGTTATATATCTTACAAAGTTTTTTAATGTACAAGTTTCTTAATTTAAATATATAAATAATTAACTGAGATAATTGCAAAAAATCCCTTATTTTTGCAGTAATTGATAAATGTTAATAACTTTTGTCTTTATTACTATATGTTGCTGATGATTTTTTTACTTTTTATGCTTTTTTAAAAAAGCAAAGTATACGACACTGTACATCTTCAAGGATTTGTCATCAGATATCCCTCATATGCCTTTTAGATCCTTCAAAAACCTGTATAAAATTTTTTTAGCTTTTTTTACTGGTCTACATGTGGTCTTAGAATAAACTCTATTCTAAATCATATTGACATATCGTTAAACTACGGACTTAAGCTTGATGTTTGTATTGCAGCCTATCTTCTGTTGAACATTTAAACTTCTAAAGTAATCGATCCAATCAAATATCTGGCGTAGAACTTTTGTTAATATATTCACGTATCAAGTAGTTTGCTACCACATAACTGTAATAATTTTGTGTAAATTTTACTGTTTAATTGAACAAACAAGCAATTAGCCTGATTATAAATCAGTTCAAAACTCGTGCTGGGGCAGAGTGAATCGTGCTGATTCAACAATTAAATTAATCAAATACGTTGTACATTTGGATATATATTTTTATTCAATAAACCGATATGACGCAATTAGTAGCATTTTTAATAGCTCAATGTAAATTTGATGAAACAAACAATTTTATATCGAACGTTATAGACATAATAGTAACTTAAATTACTAGTGAAAGTTCAATTTACAAGTTACGTAAACGTAAGTCCAAAATTTGCTACTTTTTTTTCACGAATGGAAAGATTCATATAAAATAATTTTCATTAGCAGTATATATTTCATCATTCTAATAGTATTCTACTAATTATGATGCAGCCACCAATTTTCGCTTTTCTTTGTCGTGTTATACTGGCTTCTTTCTTTATGCCATAGTCCCATCTTAAATTTGGATATCTTCGTAGTCTCTCGACGCCTCTTGGGTACCGCAATGTAATTCTAGTGGACCATCTATTGTCAGTTCTTCCCGCTAAACGTCCACCCACTGCCATTTTAAAGATTTAATTCTGTAAATTACATCAGTTACCTTGGCTTTCTATCTCATCCATTCTATTCTTCTTCGCTCTCTTTGTTATATTTAGCATGCAACGCTCCATTGACCTTTTTTGAGTTTCGTTATTTCTTTACCTCCTAGCCGGTCTTTTCCGGAATTTTCCGAGATTTCCGAGGGGGGGGTGAAAATTATGTCATCATTATTAATACTGTGACAGACTATTCAAGCCCAATAAAAAAAAGTAAGTTTTTACGGTGAATTTCAAATGGACTCAATTTTTCCGAAGTTTCTCATATTTCCCGGCCAGTGAAAACTATGTAGTTATTCATATTTCGAGGAGCTACCCCAGACTAAAAAAAAAGGTTCTAGCTGCAATGGAAGCCGAGATAAAGTAAATTCTTTCTACGTGTTTCAATTTGAAGTTTGAATCTCGAAAAAAAAAACGGAACTGAAACTGCTTTCCTATGTCGATCTTTCGAAAGTACCTTAAGGGGCTGTAAGTTTCGAAAAATTGGATGAATTTTATAGCTATAAGTTTCAATATAAAGTTTAGATTTTCATCCAAAATTTGTGCCAATTTTACTTCTTAATGTTTATAAACAATGGAGATATGATTTTTTAATAAATAGTCCCCTACTTCATTCCTATTGGTCATAAAAGGTTTTTTTTTAATGTGAGTTTTATTACCAACTGTCCAACGGTGGTACGTGCAAGGCTGTAGCTTAAAACATAATATACAAGTTATTTCAATTTTTTATAAGTAAAAAACATACTCCTTTTTCAAACGATTATTATGTAAACAATTTTGATGAAAACGCAATATGCATTTAACTTTTGAGATAGTTTAAGGCGTAAAGAATCCTATAAAATACATCCTAGCGTCATTAATAGAGCAAGTTTAACAGTTTAAGTATTTAACCTCAGGGATAAACCAATTAAATAACTTTGAAACTATTTGACCGATCGGGGGGAAATTTCGCACAAATTTAAAAAGACGGTAATTCCTCGATGTTCAAATGTATTAACAACATTTTATTTTGTTAATAAAAAAATTAATAAAATTCATAAATAAGTGCAAAAAACTGCTTTTTTGAAAATATCTCCGTAAATTATTTATCAATTTTAATTTAAAAAACGGGGAAATAAAGATATTCTTGATATAAAAAAATGACATAAATATTGTTTATATAAAATATAAGGGAAAAAGCTTATAGGCAAAAAATCAAATTGTGCTCATAAATTATTGTTTAACAAAAACGCAAGGTAAAAATACGACTACTTTTTCATCTATTCGTCATCTAGTAACCCCCGCCTATGTCTTAAAAGCTTCAGATATCTGCGAAAAATTGTTCGACCTTTTTTTTAACCAGTCTGGGCTAACATACCTCCTGTTACAATTACTGCTTTGTTCAGTCTTATGTCTTAATATGTTGTTTTAATCAGTTGTTAATATTTACATGCTTATACCATATAGCTAATTCAGTTTATAACTTAACCATCCCAATTATCTAACATCAAATATGTAATTTAAAATTGATTCAACTACATTTAAAGGGTTTTTATCCATGTATTTAGTGGTTAAAACATGTAAATCCGGTATAAAGTATTAAACCACATGTTTGTTGTAATCTTTGTCAAAATTTTTGCTTTCACGTTCTTTAATGTAGTCCTTCACGAAAGATTCTGTAAGGTAGTCCGATAGGGTTTTTTATATTAATATACCTTTTATAAAGGAATTTTTTATTTCATGGTATACAGCAAACTAAAGGAATTCAGTTTCCTTGTGGAGTTTAAAAAACATACGTACGCGTTTAATATTTAAACTGGCCTATATCTGACAGGGTTGTCAGATATAGGCTCTAAACAGGACTCTAAATATGCCCCCAGTATGATTTTTAACAATTTGTTAATTGTTGTGGAATCACAACACAAATTGAATACCTACAAATTGTGGAATCATTCTATGAGACATTATATAGTAACCAATCGACCCTAGATATAATTGAATATCAGCAGAGGAAGGTTCAAAATCAGGGTTCCGAAGATATCCCAGAAATCTCCTTGGACGAAATTTACAAGGCTCTAAAAAAGATGAAGAATAACAAAGCTCCGGGGGAGGACGGTGTCGTCACGGAAGCGATAAAGATAGGCGGCTCAGTACTGATAACCAAAATTCAAAAGCTCTTTAATCTATGCCTATGGAATCAAAATATCCCAACAAAGTGGAATAATTCAATAACTGTACTCTTACACAAGAAGGGAGATATAGCAGACCTGGAAAGATACAGACCAATCAGTCTCCTTAACCATCTTTATAAATTATACACCCAAATAATAACGAACAGATTAGAGACAAAGCTGGATTTTTACCAACCTCGGGAACAAGCCGGTTTCCACCCTAATCACGGCACAAACGATCACCTGCAGTGCCTAAAAAACCCTGATAGAAAAACTAACGAATATAACCGTCCCTTGGCATTGATATTTGTAGACTTTAAAAAGGCATTTGATACAGTGGAACTACCGTCCATCTTATGAGCACTACAAGATTGCAGGGTCGACCACAGATATTGTAATATAGTTAAAAATATATATGAAAATGCCACAACAACCATAAGTCTACATTCAGCAACTAATAAAATAAAGATAAAAAGGGGAGTCAGGTAAGGTGATACCATGTCACCAAAGCTGTTCATTACCGTTCTTGAGTATGCATTTAAAAGACTAACATGGCAACAGAAAGGAATATCCATCGATGGAGAAAGATTAAACCATCTACGTTTTGCGGACGATATCGTGCTTCTGTCAGATAATCTGGGAGAGATCAAAGACATGCTCCAAGAACTGAATGACATACTACAAAAAACTGGGCTGGAGATAAATTTCGAGAAAACCAAAATGATGACCAATATGGTTCCCAGCGAAGAGATACAGATCAATAACAACAAGGTAGAATTAATCGATAGATACACATACTTGGGTAATGAAATTAGAATAACCAGAGACCACCAAATCTGCGAGTTAAATAGACGAATCACGTTGGGATGGGCGGCATATGGAAGGATGAGAGACATTTTTAAAACAAATACCCCAATTCACCTGAAAAGGAAGGCATTTAACCAATGCATCTTACCAGTCTTGACCTACGGAGCAGAGACCCTAACTTTAACGAAAGCTACTGCCGAAAAACTGAGGGTAACACAAAGGCGAATGAAGAGATCAATGCTGGGCCTGACCTTGAAAGATCGCGTGAGAAATGAGGAGATACGCCGACGAACTGGCGTAGACGATATTATACTGCGAATCAATAAACAAAAGTAGAGGTGGGCTGGACATGTTGCTAGAATGGAGGACGGAAGATGGACGAAGAGATTATTAGAGTGGAGACCAAGAGCCGACAAGCGAAGTCGAGGCAGACCACTCACCCGATGGACGGACGACCTAAGGAGAATAGAAACAAACTGGATTGCAGCAGCTAGAGATAGAGAGAACTGGAGACGTTTGGAGGAAGCCTATATCTAACAATGGATGTGAAAATGGGGCTGGATGATGATGATGATGATTTTTAACATCTGTGAAAATCCGACAGAATCCATAAAATATAATAATATTACAAAAACAAATAAAAAACATATTATATCCGTTGAATATATTTTTTAAGACTAAGAGTGAATACCGTAATCATCTACCCGTAATTACTAACCGAAACAATTATATTTTCAATCAAAACGTATTTCCAATAAAAGTTGGTTTAATCGACAAGGGCTGTTAATAGTAACATGTTTAATAGAACTTCACATATCCTGAGTTAATTTTGTATACAATTATTGCTGTATACCTACCACACAATTACGAGGTTGTTATTCAAATTATAAATTGGGGTATGAAATTGGACTAAAATCTATTTGGGGATTATTACGTTTTGTCATAAACATTCAAATTTCCCGCGATATAAACTTTTTAATTAGCTCGAGGATATTCTATTAATTGTAATTGAAACCCACCCAAATTGCCAATTATACCTAGCTTAGTTACAGCTAAACCTTCAAAGCACTGTAATTATACGAAATAATTCCAAAACATGCAATTTAATCGCATTAACCGATTCTTCAAGTATTGAAAAATTATTATACGATTATTTGGTTAATTGGTTAAATACGCCCTAATTCAATGTTTATAGTGCTCAAAAATACTCTGTTTTTAGTAATAGGAGACCATATTGTTGTGGTAACAAATTTTACTTAACTCAATTTTTTTCTTTACCCTGCTTTCTATATATTTTTGCTTGGTAAAACAAATAATCTCCATAAAACTGTTGGCACACTTACCATGTAGCATAACAAAACATTTTTTAGGTGATATCATTTATAACCATCAAATCTGGTTTCATAATGTTTTCATATTGTTTACTTTGCCATTAGCGTAAAATTAATCTAAGTTCATGCTGTAATGACAACATTTCTTGTTTCATATTCATCATTTGTTTAAATGAAATTCAACATGTGTACAGATTCGATGTAAATATCGATCGACGACGGTAATACAATAAAATATTGAACTCGTGGAGTAAAAATGATAGTTTTATTGACAGCTACTGATAATTACACTATATATGTTAATTAGGTAATTTTCTATAATAGACTGCGCTTAAATGAGCTCAGATCCCCAAAATGCAAGGGTATTAATTTTTGTTATATACTTGGTGAAAACACGTTTTCATCATAGGGACGTAACTTCTGTTGTGAAAATTGCCTATTACCATTATTTTAACAGTAAGGCAGGTGACACTTGGGAGTCCAAATAACATTAAAAGCAGAGAGAAGCGAAGAAATACATTCTAGGATTGACCAGGCAAAATCAGCCAATAGAGAACTACATAGACTATTGTGGAATAACAAAATAACAAGAGAAAAGAAATTATAACACAATAATAGAAAGTACTGGGCTGTACGGCGCCGAACTTTGGGAAATCAATCAAGAAGGAAACTCAAAATTAATGCCATAGAAATGGTATGGACACCTGTAGAGAATGCCTGAAAAAATATGGCAAAAAAAAGAAAAATGGACTCCGCTTACTAGAAGAAAACGAGGTAGACCCAGACGGTAATGGAGAGAAAATGTCGAAGATGCAATGACCAACATTGAAGATTGTTTCGACAGAAAATGCTGGAAATGAGGATGCGAGAAACGGCGCCAGCTGTAGTAGATTCTATGAAGCAGTGAATGACAGTGGAGTGTGGAGAAGATGATATAATTTCGAACTTTATAGAATATACCAGAAACCTGATATCGTAAAACATATTAAGATAGGACGTTTAAGGTGAATAAGGCATGTAATGCGGATGGAAAAAATGACTCAGCTAGAAAAACGCTCTTGGTCAGAGAAGAAGAGGAAGACACAGAACAAGGTTCCTTGATAATATCGATGAATACATGAGAAATATGGTAATACGTGCTAGGGACGACTGGAGGGAAGTTCTTGAGAAGGCTAAGACTCACGCAGGGTTGTACCATCTCATCCCTTTTGTTCAATCCATAGCAACCGATATATTGTGTTTTGCCCTCTTCTCTTGTTCTGGTTTTTGCAGTAAAATCTCCTATGCATATCACGAACTGTGATTTCTCTTTTTTTTTAAGATCTTCAAATATTTCATCTTCCTTGACTCCTGAGTTTCCTGTCGGTGCATATGCATGTACTATCTGTGTGCTGTGTCTGCTGTTTAAAGCGATGACAAGATATACGACTTAGTTTGATACTAGACATAACTTTGTTATTGATGATGGAAATGATGATTGAAAGATGACAAACCTATGATAAACATCGAAGGGACAGAGATAGAACACGTAGATGAATATACATATCTGGGTCAAAATGTCAAGGTAAGCAAAGAAAATCAGACTACCAAAATAAGCAGACGTGTAAAAATGGGATGGGCAGCATTCAGAAGACTCTCATACGTACTTAAAAATAAAAATATACCTCAAAGACTGCGAACCAAAGTATTTAATTCCTGTATCCTACCTGTACTTACATATGGAGCTCAAACCTGGACATTTACTAAAATAAACTTGGAGAAGATCAGAAAATCTCAGAGAGCTATGGAACGACAGATGCTGGGTATCTCACTCAAAGACCATTAAACCAATGAAAACATTCGTAATAGAACAAAAGTAAAAGATGCTGTCGAACTGGCAGCTAAACTGAAATGGAAATGGGCTGGACATAACGAACGTCTTACGGATGGCCGATGGAATAAATAAATCGGGAATTGGCGGCCATATAAAGCCAAAAGACTACGGGGAAGACCGCAAATGCGATGGGGTGCATGGATGAGGCGATGGCGAGCATTAGGAGAGGCCTATATTTGGCAATCCGAATAGAGAAGAGGGCTTAAAAAAATAATAACTTTGTTATTCACAAGGAAACTGAATTCCTGTAGTTGGTTGTATACTATGAATCACAAAAATTTTTATTTAAAAAAATTCCTTTATAAAAAGTAAATTAAGATAACTATTCCATCATTAGTGCTATCTAGATTTACATGTTTGAAGCCACTAAATGTATAGATAAAAACTCTTTTAAATGTAGTTAAATTAATTTTAATTTTGGCACTTTAACTTTCTTACTTTATAGGGAGCTCTTTTGTTGATCAGGAGCGCTACACAGGCTATGTGATCATTCTACGGAGTGTCTGGTATAGCCGGTAACCTGATTTTAAGGTTGATGTTTATATACATGTTTCTCCTGGTAGGTGAGTTTCACTTAGACCAAGTATATCTCACTTGATATTTGAGAGCTCTTATTCTAATTTATCAAGGTGTATTTGGGTCCAAAATATGTGGCTATACTAAGAAATGATGGAAAGTTTTTCTTATTAATTTTACATATATAAATATTTGCCTTCTCCAGAATTCGTGGGGCTGACTGATTGCTAGGTGTGAGATTCTAAATATCTAACTCTACTCACGTGGCGGAATTTCGGATTGATACTCGACATTTCTAATTGAGAGGTTATGATCTATTAACAACTTGTTGGTTACGCATTTTCCCAGAATTTTTAAAATAATCTTCATCAAAAACGATCTCCGGAGTACAAATCGAAACGTCAAACCTTAGTTAATAATGTAATTTTTATTACAATCAAATGTAACTTAATCCTATATGAACACATAATTTAGATTATTTAATAATTTATTATTGTTGATTTATGCTTTCAATTTTCTATACTTGGTATTAACCAAAATTATACAGAATACTATTAAAAAATACAATAATAAACTTGTACCCATCTATATATCTACTATGAGTGAATTTTTCCATCCCTTACAAGATGGAACGTGTGCAGAAGGATATTAAAACTATTAGAGCTTATATTCAGTGTATTCTTTTATCATAAATTTTTTATGTATCAAATTTTGGTCAATAGCCAAACCTGATAGTCTCCGTCTTCCTTCCTGACGTCGACATGCACTCTGGACGGAAATTAAATCGTCCGGACCGTTAATTAAAGAGAAGTCTCGTCCGGTATGTGTGTCGAGAAGCATCATAGGTGGTTGCGGTCGTTGCGGTAGACGCGGCATGTGCCTTTAGGAACTCCAACGTGATACCAAGAATGTGGGAGGCGCCGTGTCAATATATGCAACCACATCAAACGTTTCGACTTCGATTCCGTTTTAGCACTGCAATGAAATGTGGGCGAGAAGCTGCACGGTGTTTGTGTAGCGGAGATCCGCTGTAATTTTGAATTTATTACAATGTTGTTTGCATAGGTGCTTCCGCATACCTATTAACCGTAACTGACAAGCTCGATTCGATGATTAAAAAAGGTTATTACAATGTATCTTTGATTAGAGGCGGCCGCGTCTCTGAGTCATGAATGGTCGATCGATAGCTACAAAAATTTAAATAGAGAATAATATTTTATTCTTACAGCTAACAGAATACTTATCAGTTTCGTGATTTATTAAGTAGAGAAGGACTACACTTTGCAAATTATTTATTTGCAAATGGAGAAGTCACAATTGCTCAGTTTATATGTTTTAGTGGTAGATAAAATTTAAGGTAATATGGTTTTTTAACATAACCGAGACAAAATTGTTGGTATTAAATATAATTTAAACTGCGAAAATAAAGGTCGGATAATATGCAACTTGCATTTTTTTAATTTTAAAAATTTTAATTTTTTAATTTTAATTTTAATTTGCATTTTTTAAATACTTCTGGCAGCTATTTGCATATGTTATCAAATTTACCCCAGCCTTTTCCTGTTAAGCTGGATATATGGTAAAAAACGGACTGTACACGTAGACGCACTGGAAAAATATCAACGCAATGGAATTTTGTGTACACTTATTTATAAATGAACGTAAACGCATGACGGAACGTACGTGAGACGGACTGGAACGGAAGAATTGGCCTAGGAACAGCTGGCAGTAATGGCAATAGATCATTACACTTTTGTTGTATTATATGTATTGAACTTTGTGATACCAGTTGCATCAAATCGTTTGGCAATGTAAGGTGTCACCTTCGAAATCTAACAAGGATCCATGCTCTCTCAGCACATGGACAGTGTCCGCCTCCATGTGGGTGTGATCCTTTAGTTTAGTAGAAACTTCTGAGTGATAATGATTAATTAAATGATCCACCTATTTCATTTCAAGTCAATTTACAGCAGGTAATTGGTTATTTACTTGATCAATTACTTACTGAAATCGTCTATAATGCTTTCTATATGTTTTGTTGTCAACTAATTAAATCCAAGTATGTGATTCATTGCAAGTATTTGGTTCAAAGAATATTTTGAAGGTTGGACGTCTAAAATTACTGCTTTTTGTACTTAGTCGATAACGATAAGGAACCTGCCTTTAAAATGTATAAACTGGGTAAAAAAGGAAAAAGGAAACAGTCGTTTTATGATTTGTATAATAATTAAAATATTTGTATTGTTTGGTTGTATTTTCTAATATAATGTGAGTTTCGTTAATAGAAATTTCCGTTTTGTTGTATATAATTTTGTTTTTATTAATTTCGTTACAGATATTTACCAGAGATTTACTTTGGTAGTTATACATAGAAGTTTGTAGTTTGTTTTTCTTAGATATTTCGAATCCTTACAGCTGTATTTTTTTATACGTAACTGACGAACGAACGCAGCGCACTCCGACATAAAATAAGCAGTGAGGCATTAGAAATAAATTGTCGCTGGTCTTACAGGCCCCACCTACTACTCAAGGGTTCACTAACCCTGCAGTTTATATAACAACTAAAGAAACCTCACAAATTGTCTGTAAATATTAATCCACTATTGTCGGTTTTGCTTGTAAACCTACACCAATTATTTTTTGTACTTGCACTGATGAAGCATCAAACAAAGTATAAAGCGAAACGAATTCAATAAAATCAATTTTAGGTGTTCATTAGTAGCTTCTCAAATTTCTTCTCGCAAATCTGATGATCCTGGATTTAACTTGTACTTATCCGAAAGCAGAAATTCAAAAAAGTATTTTAGCGATGTATGTTTTATTGCAAATTTTAATACTAATAGATAATATGCCAACAACAAATAATATATTTAATTTATGTTATTTGTTTCCACTATTGTAAATAATTTATAGAAACAACTTTTACCAATCTGGCTGTCTGACAGACCTTGATTTATTTAAAACGACCGAGGGCTCAGTTTCGCAACGCCATTTCGGAATTCTGCTAAAGCAAAATATCCATTGTAATGTTTCATCGAATTACGGAGTTCCTTTTTAATAGAGGTCGGGGTCAACAGGGTCACTATATGTGTGCACTCCGAAATTCTCCCCCTTTCTCTCTACAAGTTGGTGCTCGTTTGCCTTTGGCCAAAGCAAAAGTTTGGAGAATTGTTACTGAAATGAGAGTGGACGCATAAGCGTACGTCGTTAGTAATTTGGGGGTTGTAATTGCATTAAACAATTTTGAAAATTGTTTGTCTGTGACATCTAAATTTACAAATTTTTTTTGGGAAATGTATTAGGATATTTATATTTATAAATTAATTTTGTATTTTTTGTGGAGATAAAATGGTCTGAATATGGGCCTTGCACATAATGAGGGCTCCCAGTAATTCTTTAATATCAGTGGTGCTATCCAGTATCGGGAGGTGTTATCTATTTCAAAGTACATTTCAAATGTACTCAAAAACTACTTATAACCTCTCAGGTTATAGTTTGTAAGTACATGTTGTAATGTTCTGTTTTCCAGTTTTCGAATATTTTTTACGTAAGTAGTTTAAATTACCAAAATCGACAACACACATGGTATCACCAAAATCGACAACAGACATGAAGTCACAACCGGGATGCAGCAAAGACATTGATTCTCCTAGGTGTTGAAGAAAATATGTAGCAAAAACGGATAAGTTTGTTTCTCCACTTCACATATCACTGTTACCAGCTATTAAAAAGACAACAACCAGCCGAGGCAGAAAGCCTGCTAAATCAAAAATTAAAACTTCGTCGCCGTACAAATTAGAGTTGGCGATCTAATTGGAAAAAGCAGCTGCAAAAGCTGCAGAAAAAGGAAGGTATTTGCTACTTATGAATAAGCAAACAAAAAGTAAGGAAAAAGACGGAAAAAATCCGAAAGCAATTTAGAAGAAGATGACGATTTTGTACCAGCTCAGGAAGACGATGATTTAGAAGAAATAGGTAAAATTCCAGAAAACAATGACACAGAGTGCATGTTTTGTGATGGTCGATTTTCAGAAGACACAGAAAAGCTGTGAATTTGTTGTCTCATGTGCCAATTATGGGCAGAACAGGACAATTATATTTGTGATTTTTGCAAATAAATGTTATAAAATGTGTATTTTTGTCAATAAAGTGAGGGCCCATATTCGGACTATTTCCTCTATTAAATTTTTGAACCTGAAGCTATTCTAAAAATACAATTTTAAAATAAACATATTTTTAAATAGTTCTGGTGCCATTTAAATAAATTAAATAGCATTTTAAACGTGAGAAATCAAACTTGCTCATTGATTACACTGCTCAACAATGTAATTATTTCGGGCTAAAAAGCAGCTTATTCTTACGAATACATTATTGCTTTCTGAAACAAATTAATTTTTAAATAAAACATAAAGGTAGTTGTTGATTCTCAACCACAGATGTTTTCAATTTGGGGAAAATTTTGATTTTGAAAGTTGACACACCTGCAAAATGACAACACACAAACTTTTCCAGCGGTTCGTAGTCTATAACCATCATAGATAATTTTATAATTATGAGTTTCATACGATTAATATTGAGATTAGTGCAAAGCTTATTAGATATTTCACATAGTTTGTTTGGTGTAAAAGTAATCCAGAGATGGAAGCCCCAAGGAAACAGAACAAGAGGAAGGCCCCGTAAAAGATGGATAGACGACGTAGAGAGGGATCTTAAAACCATGAACATCAATCAGTGGCGAAGGAAAGTATCCGACAGGGCAGAATGAAAGAACATTGTTAAGCAGGCCAAGACTCACAAAGGGTTGTAGCGCCATTAGAAGAAGAAGAAGAACATAGTTTGTTTATTTTGTAAAAGTTTTTTGGTTCAGTACTTGAAATTTGACATGTCATGGAAATGTGTCAATGCAGAAAACAATTTTTGTTATGTAAGTAGTACAACATTTTTATTACAGAGACGTAATCTTATCGCTGTTGTAAAAACTGCTTATTACTAATATTTTGGTAATAAAGTTACCAGAGTTACTAAGTTCAAAGCCGAAAACGGATTTTTAAAAAATTTTATTTCCGTAACAAAATTTATTTATTAGGAACGTACAAGTATGGTAACAACTACAAAACAAAAAGCTCTTAATCTTAATTAAACACTTGTATATATAGTCTTTCTATATGTCGTCACACATTGGATAATTCAGGGACGTAACTTCAGGTCAAGACTTCACATATTTGTTAAAACTTTTGTTGGTTTTATTAGAATTGTTGGAAAATATAAAATTATATATTAGCTTCTGCTAAACATTCCATCTTCTGAATATTCCATCAGCTATTTGACCTATTCCACATTGATGTTGCCTACGAGTTTCTCTTCCACCCCAAAATTATGTGTGGTAATTAAGATAAAGAAACGATTTTGTTGCAGACAAAAATATTATGCGCGTCAATCAAATCCTCCATATTCTGTGACTCTGATTTTAAGGCAAAAAATACTGAACCGCTCAGATTAAGTTAAGAAGAACTGAGTGATCTAATTTGAGGTCCTGACTTGTCACAAGTGAAGGCAGAAAAACAGATAATGATATCAGGATCTGTGGTCTTAAAAAAAAAGGATAATATTGTTCTTTGTAAAGAATTTCTTGATTTAATGAAATGAGTTTAAATTAGGATCATGATTCATTTTCAAAGAGGCTATTCATATAGTCCTCAAAACTTGGTTAAAAGCCTGCATTACTTCACAAAGGCAATTATCCCACTTTTATTTCTGTTGGTTATACCAGCCCATGTAGAGAACACCTATACAAACTTAAATGCACTTTTAAACTCCTAAAGATTTTTGGAACCGTAAACGAAAATGATCTATGGCGTCGAAGATATTTCTTTAAATTATATCAGCTATACTTCTTCTTCCTATGCCGTCCCCATTAACGGAGGTTGGCGACCACATTTTTAAAAGTTTTGCAACGTGGAATGATTCGTCTACAGTCATGTTTGCCCAGTCTCGAATATTTCGCAGCCATGACTTCCTCTTTCTACCTATTCCCATTTTGCCATCGACTCTACCCTACATGATGACCTGCAGAAGACTATATTTATCATTCCTCAGTATGTGTCCAAGGTATGCAGTCTTGCGTACTTTTATTTTTCTCAACAATTTTTTGTCTCGACCCATCCTTCTCAGCACTTCCTCATTGGTGACCCTGGCAGTCCACGGAATTCTCAACATTCTCCGGTATATCCAAAATTCAAAGGCTTCAAGCTTCTTAACTATTTGCGCTTTTAATGTCCATGTTTCTACCCCGTACAATAGTAGCGACCAGACGTAACATTCAACAAACCTCAGTCTCAGCGCAGTATTCAGATTTTTGTCACAGAACAATTGCTTGAATTGAATCAGCTCCAGAAACAGATCCAGATATTGTGACATTTATTAGAGTATACGAAAAGATTGACATTCTGAAACCCAGAGGGCAAAAGGAGAAGAGGACGACCACTTAGAAGATGAATTGATGATGTGAAAGAATACCTTAAGATTCTAAGGCTTAGAAGATGAAGGTAAGTTGCTACGAATTGATGGGATTGGCAAATTCTCTGCAAGCACGACAGGTTTCTCAAAGGACTATGCAGCCGAATGTGACGATGATTTTTTGATGAGTTTTTTTTGTAAAACTTATGATCGACTCGTATATATCACTTTAAAAATATAAGTCAAGGACAAAACATCGTATGTTTTATTAAATATTTTTTACTGTTGAAGTTTACTGAAATGCTAGTCATTTTGCTGTTCTTAAATAATTTAAAAAATTAACCCACAACAAAAGGTTCAGTAAAACAATAGATATGCTAATGAACGGCAAGAAATCAGAGTTAGTTGCGTTTCACACAATTTGAATTGAGAAAGTTTGCTTTACAACGGAACGAAAGGGTCATTGGGACAATTTTAAAGCCCGAAGTTCATTAAGGGTGTAAATAAATTCATCCATTCAGGATACATTTACCAAGCACGCACAAATGGGGCATTATACGAAGGTTTCGACAAAATAAAACAGGTCGACGTATAACGGTCTCACGTGTTTAATGATGAAATAAGGTTTTATTTCGAACGAATGAAAATTGCGAGATTTGTGCGGACCTAAAATATGGTACTGTGTCAATTAACGTATACGGAAACGGCCGGAATATCCAATTATTTTGTTACTGTACTGTATTTACAAACTTTTAACGTAAAATTTTACAATTTAAAAATGCTATAATATTCCCAACTCAGCTCAGCTCAACTCCAAATCTGTATATCGGAAGCAAACTGTCCTAAGTCCAATTTGTCGATTTTACAGGAGAACGAATTAACGGTTTTCGGTGAATATTTGGAATTATTACAGATATAAATAAATAATGAATAACCAGTTTTTTTCTAAGCAATTATTTGTACAGGTAGAGTATTATAATCCACCAATTTAAAATTTTTGGAATATTCTAATTTTACAAAAAAAATGGAGTTAAGACAGTATGCTTCTAAGTTGTATTTTTTTTCCCCGAAAACATTTTTATAATAAGTCACCTGTCCTTATTGACAAGTAAAACGAACATAGATATACTAATTTCAATTTATTAAGATTAAACAAAGTTAAAACAGAAAGTAAAATGTTGTTGTTTGTTTGGGTTTATATGACTGCGGACACTAAATCCATTCGCCAATCTTACAATTTTTACTCATTTTTTCATTAGTCATTGTTTCTTATACAATCTTATCCTAAATCTATTACTAAGTAGTATTTATCTCTAATACATAGTCTTTTTTTTTGTAATTTGTTTCTATTTTTTTTTTCTATCAGGTGCCTTTTAGTTATTTATAATTATAAAATAGGTGTTGAGGTCCTCAGAGTTCCACAGCAAACTCTTCTGCAGCTATCTACTTAATTCAATAGCTACTTTACTGTGGACTGTCCAAGTTCCTCATTTTTTCTCTTTTTTTTTTATTAATTTTTTTTTATTTTATTATTTTTTTTTTTTTTTTCCAACAAATTACAAAGAATTACTTACTCTATATTTACAATTACAATTTGAGTTTAATATCTAAAACATGTTTATACAATAATCTATATAAAACCTCATTGTTTTCTAATGTTAATAAATAATTTAAATTAATGGGATGGTGGACATCGGTAAAAGAATACAGCGAATTTAAAAAATTATTAATCTTATTAGATATAAGAGAACAGTCCAAAATCTTATGTTGTAGGTTACCTATCTGACCACAAGTACATTGTGGACTATCAGCTAGGTTCATTTTAAACATATATGATGGTGTAAGACAGTGGTTAAATCTCATTCTGCATATAGTTCTTGTCATATCCTTTGTCGACTCCATTTTAGAAAACCAAGATTTATCCGTAGAAAGTAAAATAAACATGAACTAAAAATTTTAAAGTACGTATTAGCTTAAATCAATTTTATTGATCAGTATTTCCTTCTGGATAATCGTTCCGATTTAGAGCATGTGGTAAGCTTCGATAGTATTGGTGAAACTCCGATGGTACAAAAGGCAATCAATCCATGAGGTCATTATATTTTGCTGTTGAAATAGGCACTAGCCTTTGATTTATTTGGTACAGATCCATCGGTAAGGTAAGTTCGGTTCTTGTGTTTCTTCTCAAATCTACTTCCTCAAATTCGTTGCTTGAAATGATGTTTTGTAGCACAGTATTCCTAAAAGGTGCAGCATTTGAAGAACCCCTTGCAACGGTATACATTGGATCAAAAGATTTAAAGTCGGCCAATTCTAATTTTATTACTTTAAATTTTGAGGAACAGTGACGGATAAGTTGCTGCCAATCCCACGGAGTAACAACTGTCATTGTAGGATTTTTTTTTTGCTGTTTTTCTATTTGTGCATGAACGGTGTCAGCTTCCATGTGACTATGTCCTTTTAAAAGAAATTTTTGATCAATGGTTTTTTAGAATGAAATAGAAGCCCATTACGATGCTGCTGTTCTTATTTTGGCCAAAGCAATTATCAGACCAAAGCGTTATGTGCTCTATATTAGATACAGGTAAGTTTAGATCAGCCCATTTTACCAAAGCTGATGCCAACTCATTCCCACCTCTCTTACCTTTTGATTCGTCCCACATCATACACCAGGCTGAATTATTTGAGGAATCAAAAATTGTATAATTTAAAGTCCAAAGCTTTCTTTTATAAAAAGTAAGCGAATTGGTCAACAACAGTGTAGGTTCATTTTCATTTGTGTCTGAGGATTTGAGATTATACCTACGTTCTGCATCTTTCAGATGTAAATTTCTTTCATTGTTTATACGTTCTGCATCAGTGTCGTGTACTGCTGTCATTAACTGTGCTAAAAATAAATCACACGTATCACAAGTGTCCACTTCTGGTGGTTTAAAAGTGAGATTAAATTTTTTATTAAAAATATCCCTATACAACCATAGTTTTGCTATATCGTCTAAATGAACGTGTTGTTCAAAGCAATATTCTTTATAGAGCGTATACATTTGCTGCACTGACAACTGAGGACCTAAATATGCTGTCTTTGATCTTTCTCGATTGTAGTGGCTTTCATATTAGGGAAATGAGGAAATATGTGATACAACGGAATCGATTACATGCTGCTGAGTTGTATTACTAGGTGTATGCTTATCTCTCTTGTCAGCCATAACTATGCCTCCTTCTTGGCGCTTTGCTAAAGCGGTCTTCATTACTGACTGCGATATGCCCAAATACCGAGTGAAAGATCTTTGAAAATGTTGGTAAAAGATCTCTTCTTCATATTTTTAATAAAAGTTTTGAAACAGGCTATACCTATGGATTGGCTGTTGTCGACTTTTGCATGGACTATCAAACCATCAGTTTATTGAGTCATGTTTTAAAAATATTTCTTTGAACTTTTCACTTAAGGATGTACAAAAAAATAGAAAAACAACATTAGAGACACATAGTTTGGGTTTCGCCATAACCTTGGAACGAAAGAAGCACTAATTAGTATTCAGGTTATAGTACAGAGATACAGATGTGTCGATCATCGAGTTTATATGAGTTTAATTGATTCTGAGGAGGCTTTAGATCAAGTAAAACAATATTCTTTGAGCGGTTATCATTTTTTATATTTTCTATATTGACTAAGTTTACTACTTTTAATATTTCATCTGTATTTTCGTGAAATTCTGGAATTCTATTGTTGCTTGAACAGTCTGCTTCTTGGATATATTTTCCTGGATTATACTTTACTTTAAACTTATATTGAAATAAGTAGAAAGCCATGCCTCCCAATTCTTTATCAGTTCTAGCTTTTATGTTTAAATTTTCTAAAGATTTGTGATCTGAGTATACTTAGAACTCCTTTCCAAGAAGTAAATGTTGTTAATATTTTACAGCTTCTTTTATGACCAAACATTCTAGGCATATTACCTTTCTTTTCTTTTGAATTTCTGGTAATTTTTTTGATGCTAAGATATGTATATATATATATATATATATATATATATATATATATATATATATATATATGTATATATATATATATATATATATATATATATATATATATGTATATATATATATATATATATATATATATATATATATATATATATATAATAATAATAATAATAATTTAATATTTATGGCTAGAGAGGACAACGTCTGCCGAGTCAGCTAGTTGGAAATCTTCTTTATTTTATGCCATACCGTCATTGGACATTCGCGATAATTCTGGCCCACATAATAATTTTGTTTACAGCGGCTCTAAACAGTTGTTTAGAAAGAATGTTTTACTCTTCTACTGTCTAAATTTTTTTCGCCAAAAGATTCGTCGGTTCCCTACTCGACCCTCTGCTTTATTTTTCAAGAGTTTTCTATTTTTTTGCTGTGCAGATCAGCATTTGGTCTTAACCTTTTCGTTATAAAAAATGTTCATTAAAACTTAACGCGGACAATAATTATCTCTAATTTCGACTTTTTTGTTATCTAATAATGACGAGTACAACTTGACATTAGTTATCTTCCAATTTCCTTCACTTGAGATATCGAATGGACGATATTTATTAAAAATATAATTTAAGTGTTCATTAGATAATTTTAAAAGCGGTACATTTGAGCACAATTCGAACTAGATTGAAATCAATTACGACACCAAACCATTGATACTATTTCCTAGATTTAGTTTTTTTAACGAGCTGTGGCGTTCTGACATTAAAAGTTCTGACATTAAAAACAAATTGACAATTGATTGATTTTATTTACCCTTTTATACATATATGCAATATTCTAAATATTTGCATTAAATATGTACTATATAAAAATATTCGTTTAGAATTTGGCTCCTCAACACCACATTTTAAATGCATCGATTATTTTCCTATTAATGGTATTAATTAGATTGATCTTTATATTTATTGCGCATATGTTCTTTCATATTTTCATGAGTATGGACATAGTGATCATACCCATCTGTATACGTCATCCACTTCATGTCCAGAATCGTCTTGAATTTCTTTTCTGTTTTGTAGTTCCCTCAACGGTCATTACTTTTGTTTTATTATTTTTTTTATAACTACCTAACAAGTTCATCAAATAATAAATAAAATATCAAAAAGTTTTGAAGAAAAGAAATACTGCAACGCTATATTTCTAGACATGTCACAAGCGTTTGACAAAATCTGTCAGACTGTTTGAGGTTCTGTAAATAGAACATCCTGTGGTAGGCCTGGGTACTTTGTAGTATCTGCAACAGGTCTCTGGATGTCATTTATTTTAATCGGCACATATTGCTTTTTCTTATTAGTGAAATGTCAGATTTGGTCTCGACTGGAAGAAAAGTATATTATGCCCGATCTATAAAAAAAGAGACAAACCCCAGTGCAAAAACTACCGTGGAATTTCTCTACTATGTACAGCATATAAAGTCCTTACGTATATTATAAACCAGTGGGTCAAACCACTAGCAGAAAATATTATTAAAGAATATCAGACGGGCTTCCGACGGAGAAGATCGACACTGGATCAAATATTTACAGTCAAACAGATCTTGAGTAAATCATGGGAATATGACATTTATGTTCACAACCTGTTTGTAGATTTCAAACAGACATAAGACTTAGTCAAAAGAACAAACTCTACAATATATTGGCTGAATTGGTAATATCACACAAGCTAATTAGACTCATTAAAGCCACAATGGATGAAACTCAGGCATGTGTACGCAGGGAAATTGACTGGCCTCAACTTTGTTTAACCTGGCACTGGAGTACGCGGTTGGCTAGGTCTGGAAATTAACACAGAAAAAACAAAAATAATGATACAGACAAGAAGAAATATATCCTACAAAACATTATACATGAAGATGACATTGAAACGGTTAAAAAGTTTACATATCTGTAAGTAGAAATATATGCCGATGAATCAGAAGATGGTGAAATACGGAAGAGAATAACGCAGGAAAACAGAGCTTATTTTGTCCTCTCCCATATATTTCGGTCTAAAAATGTCCACCGAAGTACAAAGATGAAAATTTATAAAACCTTAATTTGACCAATAGCGTGCTATGGCAGTGAAGAATGGGTCCTTAAAGAAACATCCAAAAGTAAACTCGACACATTCAAAAGGAAAGTACTAAGGAGAATACTAAGACCTGTAAGGGAAAACAGAATCTTCAGAAGTCAATACAACAAGGAGTTTTATCAACTTTATAAGGAAGCACCACTGTCAGACTTCATTAGAATACGAAGATTGCAATGGGGCGGACATGTGATAAGAATGGGAGAGGATAGGCTACCAAAAAAAGTACTAAATGCTAGAATGCAGAAAAAGAGACCAGTTGGAAAGCCAAGAAAGCGTTGGGAAAACAAAGTAAATAGCGACGCACAAGCCGTTTTAGGAGTCCGTGTATGGAGATGATCAGCCACAGACAAGCAAGGGTTGAAATAAAGGAGGCCAAGGCTTAATTTGGGCTGTAGTACCGCAAAAGAAACAGAACATTTGGTCTTATTTAATTTTATCTTCCATATTTTGTCCAATTATCGATCTTATTTACTGAAGATTGTAGATTTTTTGCAGCTTCTTCATAATTATTTTCTACTGCAAGAACAGCTTTGTCGTCTGCAAATGTTGCGATTGTTATATTTTTGAGTTCAGACATATCGCTAGTATTTAACAAGTAGAGAACTGGGCCGAGCACACTTCCCTGTGGGACTACCGCCTTGATTGCCCTTAACTCTGTGTAGATTTCCTTCTGCTTTATCCTGAAGTGTCTTTTAGTTAAGTACGACTCTAATAACTCTAACACTGCCTTGGTAGTACTCTATTTAATTTATGGATAATGCCTTCACGCCATACCTTATTGAAGGCTTGGACCACATCTAGAAAGATTGCTAAACAGATTTGTTTTCTCTGTAGGACCTCTTCAATTATGTTGATGATGGTACGTACATGATCTGTCGTTGAATGACTTTCTGTACAACCAAACTGATGTGACGGGATTAATCTCTTATTGATGACGATCTTTATTCTTTACATTAGGATGTTTTTATATAACTTTAAAAGTACAGGCAATAATGAAATACGCGTGCAGAATGAAACCACATTTAGGGGCTTCTCTGATTTTTCAATCATTATGACTTCTGTCATTTTCTACATTTTAAGAACATGCTTATCTAAACTACTAGTCTAAATAATGCATTACATACGTGTGTAAGCATAGGGATAGCTTACTTTGGTTATTGTTTTAATAATTCGCCTGTTATTAGATCCTACCCCTTATGATCGATATTCTCTTTGGCCATTTCTTTGGTATTAGTAGGTATAATTTTCAAGAAATCTATTTCAAAAAGATTCACTTTGGCCATTTCTTTTATTTGATTGGAACGTGTTTTCGAGGTGTTATGCAAAGCTACTGACTTTTTGAGTATTGGTTCGAGCCCAGCTTTCACCAGAGTTTCTGATTAGTGGATTATGTAGTATAGGACTATTGAGTCGTTTGGTGGTTTTCCAGAGAGAATACTCACTTTTTTTTAGCTGCTAACTCTCTAACGTACGTCCTAATTAATTCAATATTGATGTCTTGTATTTTTCGCTTAAGATGTTGTGACGCATTGTTTAAACCTGTCTTGTCCTTGGGAGATCGGGTTTGTTGCCATTTGCGAAGTAATTTTCTTTGTTTAGAAATCAGATTTTTGATTTCTTTCAGATAATTTTTTCATTCTGTCCTGACAGGGGTAATTGGAGTACTGTTCCATGCTGCTTGCTGAATCTATTTGGTAAGCAACTCAACTTCTGCATTTAACTGATTTTTAGTTTGCAAGGCGACCGAAAGATGAACTGAGTCTTCTAGTTACTTTCTAAAGTTCTACCAATATATCCTTGCACTTACCGGCTTAGAGAAGTCTCTTTCCGTAATATTTTGTCACTAAGTGTAAAGAGAATGTGTGAATCATCCGAATTCATATTCCAAACCTCCTTAACGCCCAAAAAATTAGAGGCATAATTCTACATAAGTTATAAAAAAGTCAATCAGGTCAGGGATTCTATTCTGTTTCTTTGGCCAATATGTTGGCTTTCCAGTCGATACTGCTTCACAATTCATTTGTCTGCAGACTTTTGCGAGCTCTCTTCCTTTGGTGGTAGTTAATCTTGATTCCTGTTTAGTATGTTTCGCAATATAATTATTATACCTCCGATGATAAATTGTAATAAAAAAAATGGTACACCGTTGTCACTACTGTAATGAACCTGGGTAGGTATGGTAAAATTCGGTTAATAGGAGGAAGGATCACTCCCAACGAATAAAACCACTAAAATAAACCACTGTAATAAACTCGTCCTATATGGTGACTGGGATTTACCTCTGCGAGCGGATTTGTGGCATACTGGTCCACTAGTTCGAATTGGTCGTGATTTTGCCCTCGCGGATTTACAAGAGGGTAGGAAAAAACAGGATAGGGGCTGAAGGATACTCCGATGCAGGCCCTGTAAAGAGTCAGAGGTTATTGGCTTGCGTTAGAAGTCGGGAAGATGTACAAAGCAAAAATGTGTTCTCTTCTTGTCTCTATCTAACGGTAAAAAGAAACAAGCCACTTTCAACTTACTATGTATTTAACAAAACGTAAATTTACAACTATTACACAAGATGTACAAGAAAGCTAGTATTGGTTATCAAATTTTGCAAAGGGAGGCGAGAAGAGTTTTTACTAAGGGAGTTAAAAGGCAGACAACCTACTATTAAGTGTTTCCCCAAATGGTTAGTATATAATTATTGTTCGTTACCTTAGAGTACTTAGGCCCTAGCTAACGAATACGCCTTGTAGTCCAAACTGGAACTCAGGAACAGTCTGGATGAACGCTGGAATTCACTGTACGTTATGGCGGTACTGAGCGAGACGAAAAAGTCGTATTTTCGCCTCTCTACCTTCCGTCGGACACGATATCAAGATGATTGAGCTGAACATACCGTAACAGCTGACCGAGTAATACCCTAGGTCGCCCCTGCGCTGACTGACTGAGCGCGAGCGCCGAAGTACTACTCTCTGGCTCGGTTGCCAGAACTCTACTCCTGGTCCGGTCACCCGAACACCGCCTGGCTCGGTCACCAGCACCTTACTGCCTGGCTCCGTCGCCAGCGCTATACTGCCTCGCACTAACTGATCCCCTTTCCACCGACTTTCTTCTTTTTATGTCTGGATCATGCCATCGGTGTGCTTTGCTAGCTCAGCTCAATCCTTATCGCTGGTGTCTCGTTTCGTTGTATTATTTTCCAACGAAGGTCTAAAGTGTCGTAATTTTTAAACATTCTGAGCTTGTGTCAAAACTAGGTCAAATTGTTATTCTTTATTTAATTTGAAATGTATACGTTAAACTGTTTCGAATTTATTCTTTATTTAATTTGGAGTATATAATGATTTTTTTTAAGTTAATTCTAATTATTATTTTCTAGGCTAACTACCCCTTATTTTGTTTCGTTTATTTTCTTGCTATGTTGACTTGTTACATACCGGGCTAACTGATTAACGATTGCATTTGGGGGGTGGGGTTGTTTCACTTGGGTATGTGGCTGATACATTACAAAATCTACTTGCTTTGAAGTACAAAAATGTTGTGAACAAATCTGACTATTTTATGTTTTGGCGGGCAATATATAGGTAACTAGTACTAGGTTACAGCTTATGGTTTGTCATCCCGTCTCCTTTTGTTGTATGCTCTGTTTTATAATTATTACGCTTCCTCCTTCGTCAGTATTTTCTGGACGGATAGTGTGATAATATATCCGATATCTAAACTTTATGTATGAGTATTTAGTGAAGTGTGTTTCAGCGATGGCATATATCAATCTTGTCTATATTAAGAACAGTTTGCAATTCTTGTTGGTGTCTTAGAAGACCATGGGTATTCCATTGACAAACAAAATAGAGAACAGTACAAATGGACAAGCTCAACTAACAGAATATTTATTCAGAACTCTTTTTTTTATAAAAGTTTATTATTTATACTATAATTTAAATAAAGAAGTCAAAAAGTATCATGCCTGTTATTACTGTTATTACCCACCATGCCATAGACCTAACTATCATTTTCATATATATTGTTTTTCTATAGCATTGGGGTCATTGCATAACCAGAAGTTGTTCATTTTTCAGATCATAACAAAATGCAATTTTCTTGTTTAAAAATAAAAATACTGTAACTATTACGTTTAAAAAAATATTTTAAAGATATTTAAAAAAAAATCTCTTCAATATTTTTACAAATTTTGGGACTTACGCGCAAGATATGACTGATCTAAACTAAATTTAAACACAATATTTAGGCTCTATTTTTGAAGACGTTAAAAAAAACATTTAATTCAACAATTTAAAAAACTAATCACAAAAATGAACTTTTTTTAATATTCTTTTAAAATTTAAGACCTATGCGTGATCAGAAAATGTTCATCGATTTTATTAATTTTTTTTCTTTTTGTTTGTCTATAGAATTTGTAACTTCTCTGCGGTTTTACAACTTCGAAATGAAAAAAGTCTTTTCGGCCCACCCTAATACACATATTTATACTTACCATATGTATTTTTGCACTTTTGTAATAAATGTATAAATTAACAATTACATAATTCTATTGGATTGCAAAGTCTGTATGAATTTTCTAAATAATTTTTTATAAAAGACTCTTTTCATCAGTCAGAATCCAAAAAGACATATTCTTGCCATTATTACGATCTTCTCATTGGGTTCTTTGTTTCTGAATTTAACGTCTGTTAAAATTGCTCATTCCGTTTTGTAATGAACTCGTTTTATCAGGCTCTTTCAAATAAATTAACACAAAACGTGTCTGCTTTTTAAAGCAGACTTTATTTTCTTTTCTCTTTCATTATTTTGTTGAATCTGGCAAATTTCAAATACTCTCAAATTTCAAAACAAAAGTCTCTACGGGTTACAACGTATCTACATAAAGATATTATCTGTGATGAAAGATTTTTATTATTTATGTGTAGAACGAAAATGTCATTAATGAGATGTTCTGAAATTACGTTGTATTTCACAGAAAAACAATATATTTCACACATAAATCGATAGCTACATTTTGATATTAAAGTCAATATTAAAATGAGATAATAAATGTCTACATATATTTGTATTACCATTTTAAAAATGTTTGTAAATAGTTTAGTCATCAGAGCTTTGATCTCTAAAAACAAGATGCAAGAAAGTTTGCCACTCCTATCCCCGACTTTCACCTAAAACCCCCTCCGTAGAGGGGGAAACAAAAACCATTGATTTACCAAAAATCTGTACGCCATAGAAAAAATATTTAAAACAAGACATGTATCTGAGATAATTTTGAACACAAATCTTTAGTAGAACCTTTTCTGTAGAATGAACCATTTTCTCAGAAACAACGCTTAAAGCGTAATTTATACCAACTCGATGAAGAGTTGGTATAAGTAGGTAAACCTATTAAAGTTTTGGGAGACATAAGTTGGACTTTCCGAGTTTGAATTTGTATCAGCCCAAGTGTCTGATGAGGCTGGGATAGGCCGAAATGATCGTAACACTTTATTGATACCGATTCGAGCACGGGAAGTTTATAATATAAATAATATAATTCAATACTAATTACAAGACTACTAGTATTTTGAGAAGTATTAATAAAAAGGTACAGTAATTTTCACATTATTTAAAATTTAGTTTATTTTAAAAACAATGAAATCATTTGTAAAAAAAATGGAAAACTAATTTATTCATGTCTGTCAGTGTTCAAAGCATATTCTATAAAACTAATTATTTGTTTTAGCTTGGAATGTATGTTTTAATTATTTTTCAATTACAATTTTAATTAATGCTTTAACAAAAATTAATAAATGTATATTTTATTTTTCATTTCAATATAATAAAGTGAAAACTGTTTTATAATAAGTCATCAATTTATTTTATTGTCAAATTTTATTAACTTTTTATTGACGCAATTGTTAATAGACTTTAATTCACTTTTGATGATGATGATTTTCTATAACTGCTTTAAACGACAAAATTAAACTTGGTCATGATCTCTTTAAAAGTTTTAAATAAAACTTTGTTCAGTATTGTTAAGTGCCAACAAGGTTACCTAGTTTTTTTTTTTGTCTGGTGCAGCCTTAAAGGCACTAATTACTATCTTACTCATTAGAGAATATATTATAGGGAAGCTCACTCCTCACGATAGAATGGAGCTTTCCTTTGGTTTCACTAAGTCTTCTTTATTCTATTATATGGCTGAAACCGTTTGTAAACCCCATTAAAAGGAACGAACAAATTCAACATAATTATATACATCGATAGCATCAATCACTTGCTAGCCTATTGGCCGACTGATTTGAAAATATTGAGTAGGTATTCGATATTTATTTATAGAGCATAACAAAATTCTTTTTTGCGGTTTGTACTAAAAATTATCAATATGGTACATTACTATTCGTTTAGGAATGGAAGGTACGTAAATTAAATAAACGAATAGCTATTTAAAAATAGAAACTGACATTTCCAGGAAACTTTCCAGAATTTTACTAAATGAAATAATATACCATACCAAGAGTATTTGACTATCCAGTATAGTAATAGAATATGGGGTAAAACATTTGAAAGTTACGAACTAAAATCTCCAAGGTTCATAAAATCCGTTTAATGATTTTTATCCTGTTTATTCCAATAAAGCCGCAATGAAAATATATTGTTTGTAATACATTTACAACCCTTAGATAGTCCATTATATATTTTTTATTAGCCTTTGTGGATTTCCGTAGCCTTTTTATCGTCATCCAGATCCGGCGACTGAGGTTACATTTCACATAAATATCACAAAGTGGGTCTGCGTTATCAGTGTGATGATTCATTAGATCTCCAGCGAAAGCATTTTGAAAGTGTCAGAAGTTATTTTTTTATCAATAAATTTTTATTCTGTATAAACCGTAGCGGCTTCACTAAAAATATCTTAAAAAGGAGGCGAAATATGATTATTATTCAAATTACTCTATAAAATAGAATATTTTTTCTTTTCACATATATATTTCCAGCTTATGTAATCGATTCTAACAATGAATAAGAACAATGGCAGAAAAATGAAAATAGAACTAAAAAATTTAAGCGTGTTTGGGGTAACACTGCCCATTGGTTGGTTTGGTAGTCTATTGGCCAAATTGTGATGCATATACTGCTGACAGACTATTCAGGCATAACGTAGTGTTTAAAATTTAGTCCATTTTGCCAAATTTAAAAGTGGTATTACATATTACTATAATTAATAATACTTAATAATAAGATGGAGGCCAAGGTATCTAGCATCTGTTACTGTTGGTATTCTTACATTTCCATTCTTACAGGTGGGCATATGTTGTGACAGCTGGTAAATATTATTTGAGTTGATTTTGTTTTATTTACTTTTGGTCCTCATTTCGTATAGCAATCACGGAGTATGTTCAGATGATGTTGCAGGTTTTGTGAGGCTTGTGTGGGATCCTCATTTACAGCTAGTATTGCTACGTCGTCAGCAAAGGAAGCGATTGTAGTATTATTAGTCTCTGGTTTATCGGCTGTGGAGAGTGAGAAAAGCAACGGCTCTAGAACACTATCCTGCGAGGCTCCGGAGTTTATAGGACAGAGGTTGGATTGTTGGTTTTTGAATTTTACAGAGAAGTATCTATTTGATATGTAGGATTTAAGTAGTAGGACATACTTACTAGATAGTTCTATTTTTAGTTTGTAAAGCAGACCTCTGTGCCAGACTTTGTCAAACGCTTGTGAGATATCTAGAAATACAGCGTTGCATTATTTCTTTTCTTCAATACTTTTTGATATTTTATTTATCATTAGATGAGATTGTTGGGTAGTGGAGTGATTTTCCTCCAAACTGATGTTTTGGAAGTAATGTTAGGAATTGATGATCTGCGTATATCCTTTGTAGCAGCAATCTTTCAAAAACTTTGCTTACGGTTGGAAGTATTCTGATTTCTGATGGGTCGATAAGATGTTACTTCATTGGGTTCTTTCTCTGGCTTGAGGATCATAATGACTTCAGCAAATTTCCTTACTTTTGGAAAGTATAATAAGCTTAACATGCGGTTAAATATAATTGTTAGCAAAGTAATTGTATTGCAAGGAAGTTGTTTTAGTACTTGTGCTGAGATTAAATCATAACCTGGGACCTTTTGTTAGTTGATTTTATTTCTTTACTGACTTCTATAGGAGTAAAACTATTAATTGAGAGGGACATTGACATTTGTAAGATGTTCAGCAAAGACGTCCGCTTTTGCTTTGTTGGAACAGGCCCATTCGCCATTTGGCTTACGGATGAGAGGGATAGTTGTGTATGGTTTCTTAAGCTTCTTAGTCGCCTTCCATAACGTCTGATCATTTGCAGCAAGGCTTGTAATGTAATGTTCGAAGGTTTCGTTGTTTGCGGCTTTGATGGCTACTCCAAGTTGCCTACGTAGTCTATTCAATATATGTAGAACTGTGTTGTTTCTAGATCTTTGACAGGTTCTCTTCGCATGACGTTTTTTAGCGATAAGTTAGCAAATGTGCAAAGGAACATTTGTGGTAATTATTGGTTTGCGTTCAGTTCGTGATGTAGATTTCCATGCCGCTTTTTGCACAAGTGTGATGAAGTATTAAGCTGCTGTATCTATGCCATTTGTAGATTTGATCCGAAGATTAAGATTGGTATTTTTTTCTAGGCAGGATTGAAAATCTGCCCTCTTAGCGTGAGTTGGGGAGGTGGTGGGTTGTTTATACCTGTGGTACTCAGGCTTATAATAACCGGTGTATGATCCGATGAGAAATCATAGCTGGATTCTATTAGACAGTTGTTTCTGGACACTCCTTTGCTTATGTAGTAGTCAGATAAAATATAAAATATTTATTTGCCAAATAAAGTACGGAATAAGTAGTTATCTGTGAGTAAATATATTACTGTACATTTTGTATCTTTGCCAAATATATCAATAAGACTTTTTCATATTTAATGTTGAAAACATTGTGGATTTCTCAGAAAATTTTTCTATCAGAACAAAAACTGGCAAAAACGTGTTTTGATAATACAAAAAGTTTTTATTTAAATTTGAAACTTTTAAAACAAGTTAAAACAGATATAATTTATCGTCGACAACGCTTTTATTGTTTTGCAATATATTTCTATCTGCATCATGTAGATTCATCATCAGAGGGCGCTACAGTCTTTTGTGAGCCTTAGTCTACCTCAAAACATCCTTCCTAGACTAGGCGCGATTTGTAGAAATTCAGACCATAATGGACATTTTCCATAGGAAGCTATTTTTTTGCTGTAATCATTTCAGGATGTGCCTGATAAACACGATATCCGCCAGTCGCAAACCCTGTGCTAAACATTTTATTTAACAAAATCTGAAAACAATTAAAAATTTCTCATTTTTTTGCTCCTATTTTCGTTTATAATTCGGAAAATAATGATCCTAGAGAAAAAATTATAACAAGTTAAAAGTATCATTATTCAATTTTACACAATATTTCAAAATTAAGTTAATCATTTAAATGTTTTCGACTTTCTAAACCTAACTGACAAGCTCCATATACCGCCTAGAAAAACTTTTTAATATGTTTAAAACGTGTGCTAAATTTTGTTAAGATCGGTCGGATAGGTTTTGCATAATAATTTTGCAATTAGGCGAGTCGATGAATTCCTTAGATTTTCTAGAGGCACAAGATAAAGCTACAGATGAAGGAGAAAAAACATTAAATTTACAGATCGAGGATGAAGATATTGAAATGGAAAATGAAGGTTTTGAGGAAGAAATAAGACCTGAAGATTCTTGTCCTTCCAAAAAAAGAAAAATAATTTAAAAAAAATTATTGAATATTGAGTCAAAATAAAGTTTATTTATGAAAAAAAAAAAAATTTTTTTTCGTCCGCCTTTGTTTTAACAATTTAAATTATTTATTAACAATTTACAAATACATATTTGTTTACTAAAAGTAACAATTTACTTCAATGTATAAATTGCAATTTAAAAAAAAATGCATGAAGAAAAAATGCAATTACTTTTTTAACATACAATTGTTTATTGCAAATTTTCCAATTTGCAATTAAAAATTGTATCTGAAAATATGATATTTGAAATCCTTGTCGTCCGAGACATCGATTAAAAAAAAATAGCAAAATTATTTAACAAGAAGCCGAGATAATGCAATTTTTAGCGCGCGCTATGATTTTGAACTCGCCGATTCACAGTTCGAGTGAATGTCCCCCATCACCACCTCTTATGCATTCCGAGCGACATTTTACGCGAAAACGGTTTCTTATTTGTCTTTTTTATGAATGTTGCCATGAAGCGCATTACGTAAAACTTTTCATATAAAAAGTACTTGACAAGACGAGGGTATTTGTTTAAAAACGAGCCCTCTATTACTTATGGTTACATGGCAAATGTATGCCAAATTTGACCTTCAATATCTCGGCAACCAGTAAGCCGAATGTGTTTTTTTTTTAAAGAAGCGTCTTTTAAAATTCTTTAAGTGTATAAATTTTGAAATTGATATGTTTAAAGCTCGTAAAGTTATTCAATTTGTTTATAAGCCTAATATCTATAAAAAATGTTTAAAACTTTAAACAATTTTCTAGGCTCTCCTAGTGAACCGATTTAAATTTTACAAAAAGCGTTTGAAAGTTTGAGCCTTCCTTTATATGTAAAAAAATTTGCAACTATCTGAGAGCCTTATTTAGGGCCTACTATAAATTTAAAATTTGCAATTTTTTTCCAGTTGGCTGGGTTGCAAAATTATTATGCAAAACCTATCCGACTGATCTTAACAAAATTTAGCACACGTTCTAAACATATCAATAGGTTTTTGTAGGCGGAATATGGAGCTTGTAAGTCAAGTTTAGAAAGTCGAAAACATTTAAAGGATTAACTTCATTTTTTTGTACTTTTTTTCCAATTATTGCTATTTTTTCAACAATAAACATTAAATTTTCAATTTTTAGCTAACGAAATATTGTGTAAAATTGAATAATTTTTTCACTAGAATCAATATTTTCCGAATTATAAACGAAAATAGGAGCAAAAAAATGAGAAATTTTCAATTGTTCTCAGATTTTGTTAAATAAAAAATTTAGCACAGGGTTTGCGATTGGCGCATATTGCGATTATCGATATTGGGCACATCCTGAAGGGATTACAGCAAAAAAATAGCTTTCTATGGAAAATGTCCAATCCAAAAAAAAGGTCCCGCCTAGACTATCCGTCATTTGGAATTCTAAATATTTCTTTTTTCCTCTAGAAATATTTTAAACGTAAGACCAAGTACTTACCAAGTCAGGATAGTATCGTGAGTCTTTTTTCTGGTTTTTCCTCATGATTTACTTTCTTCTGATTTTTACTGTGATTATTGGGCGTGAAACTTTTTTTATTTTAATAAAAAAAGTGACATTAAAGATATGAATTGTCGAAACGCTTGTCGCAGATGGCTATTGTAGATAGGATCATCTAATATTTAACCTTGATTTTGTTTGATTTCTCAGCTTATATTCGTCCGCGTTACATAACAAATTATAAATAACTTCAAGGACTTGTATTTAGATCGAGATTTGTCGTCGGAGGTAGCAATAACATCAGACAAACTGCCGTGTTTGTCCAATTCTGAACATCTCGCCGATAGAATGTAGACACCAACCGTTTAAAGTTTGGGATTTATGTATTTCATGAAAATTTATGTTGTTGTGTACGTGCACGGTTGAAGCGATTGTTAGACAACTCGAGAAAACATTTTGATTACAGGTTTTAATATCACAGTTTAGGTTCTACAATTATTAACACCAAAAGAGACTATTCATTAACTGACGCACTAAGGTGTTAACATAAAGCATTAAATACAAAGTAAATCAAAATAACGTATTGGTTAAAATTTTGCATAAACCTTATAAAAGCAGTTTTTGTCATGCAATAATATGTATATTGTATTTCAAAATATTGCGACTGCTTTGGATTATACTCGACAGCCAAGAGTCCACTCTACTGTACAGCATAAGAAGTACGAGAGTAAATTGCTCTAGTAACGGAAATATGAAACAAGTAATTTCTAAAGTGAATTAAAAAGATTAAATTAAGTTTTTCCTCTTCTTCTTCAGCCTTAAGTAATCCAACTTTGGACATAGACCTCCCCCAAATCAATCCAGTGTTTTCTATTTTGCGCCACAGTTGATGTCTTTGAACACGTCTTCCAGTCCACGTGTGAATACCTTTGGTGAGATAACATCTCCCTGGCCAACCCTTTTGTTGATTGGTATAGCTTTGCTTTTTGCATCTATTTGTATTTTCTGAATTAAATTATTTAGAGTAAATACTTTTGATATAATTCATGTGAACTGCACATTTTACGCGTAAATTTTTGTTTGCCTAGCAGTTTTACCTTTTTTGCTTAACATTAACCTTCGAGCAGATGCACTCGTGTATTTAGTACACGTCCAATAGAAAAAGTCGTCTAAAAGCAGAACCGTCGTCAAACTGGGGATATCGTCGCGCTTATTTGTCCAGTAGAGATCTGTGGTTTGAATAATTGACTAATAGTAGTTGTTGCAATGGGGTTTTGCGAGAAAGAGATAGTTAAGAAAGAAAAAACGAAAAGTTGGGAAAAATTCAGAGAAAAAATGGAAGACAAAGCACAGAAAACGTAAAATTATTTTATAGAACACTGAATAACCTAAGAAGCAACAAAGAAACGAAACTGAAACAAATAATAAACAAGGAAGGCACAATAATAAACGACGATAAGACAATAATGAAAAGATGGAGGGAACATTTCCAGCTGATACTGAATGGAAATCAAGCGAATACAATGGAGAAGGAAACCCACATCAAGAGAGTAGCCATGAAAAACACGGAACAGCCAGAAACTATAGAAAAAGAAGAACTGGAAGAAGCAGTAACAAAGATAGAGATTGAAAAAGCACCCGGAAGCGATGAAGTAGCACCAGAAATGATGAAATATATAGGAGTAAAAGCAAAAGAAAAATTGTTATACATATGTAACCTAATATGGAAGAGAAAAGTAATACCCAGAGAATGGACAAATGCAGTAATTATACCTATATACAAGAAAGGAAACACAAGAGACTGTAAGAATTATAGAGGTATATCACTACTATGTGTAGCAGCAAAAGTATACGAAACCATAATAGAAAGGAAAATCAAAAAAGTAATAGAACATAAATTAGAGGACGTACAAAGTGGATTCAGGAAAGGACACAACACATAAGACCATATACTCACTATTCACCATGCAATAAGTAATAGAAAAAGCCTTAAAGAAAAATAGAAAAATATATCTGAGTTTCATAGACATGGAAAAAGCATTTGGCTCAGTCAAAAGAAAAGATATTGTTCTGAAGCTATTTTCTTGTGGCATTTTAAATTAATTTATATTTAAATGGGAATAAGCCACAATTAAAGGTTAAAATACGTTTATTGACGTTTCAATTTCCACTTCAGAAATCGTTCTCAAAATACAAACATTAGTTTGTTTTTTGTTTTTATTTTGTTTGTATTTTGAGAACGATTTCCGAAGTGGAAATTGAAACGTCAATAAACGTATTTTAACCTTTAATTGTGGCTTATTCCCGTTTAAATATAAATTAAAAGAAAAGATATATGGGAAAGCCTAAAGAAGAAGCTAGTAAGTGAAGAACTGATAGAAGCAACAAAGGGTATATACATGAAAAAAACAAATACAGTAAAAAAGTTAAATATACAGTCAGAACCATTTGAAACAACTTAAGGAGTTAGACAAGGGGAAAGTCTCAACCCAGTGCTATTCATAAATGTAATAGATGAGATAGTGAAACAATGTGAGAAAACATTCAAGAAATACTGCATCGGTTGGAACAGAATGCAAATGATAAACGCTGAGATGTGTATATTTGCAGACAACCTAGTATTAATTGCGGAAACAGCAGAAAAACTGAAATATAACTTGGAGAAATGGAACCTAGAAGCAAGCAAATACAACTTAAACGTAAACAAAGAGAAGACTCAGATAATGAAAATATCAAGGAAACAAGGGACGGAAGATCAAATAGAAGTAATGATAGACCAACAAAAAATAATACAGACAAATTCATACAAATACTTAGGAACAGTAATCAACAACAAAGCAGACATCGAGGACGATCTTAACAACAGAATGGAAAACAGGAAAACTATTCCAAGCACTAAATAGAGGATTCCTTAATAACAAAGAAATATCAACAGAGGCCAAGATGATAAAATACAAAACAATATATAGATCTACAGTGACATATGGAGCAGAAGATTAGATATTAAACAAAAGACATCAGAGCAGAATCCAGGCAGCAGAGATGAAATACCTCAGAAGAACGATCGGAGTAAAAAGAACTGATAGAATCAGAAATGAAGAAATAAGAGAAAGACTTAAAATCAAACCGGTACTCGACTCAATTAAGGAGAAAAAATTGGCATGGTTCGGACATCTAACCCGGATGGACAATAATAGACAAGTAAAAAGAGTGTGGGACGCCAAACCAATGGGGAAGAACAGAAGAGGAAGACCCATTAAAGAATGGAACAGTGACATCTCACAGATACTGCAAAGTAAGGGTAAGACTTGGCAGGAAGCAATACAGATGGCATCCAATAGGAAGGAATGGAGAAAGTTCGTTAAGAGCTAGGATACCTCAGAAGACTGTCAAATATTGTAATTGAATACATTGTATTATAAACGGCCCAACACCGAAAGGTACAAATGGGTTTACTGATTAAGTAAAGTAAGTAAAGTATTATTTAGTTAAAGCATGGAGTTTAAGAGCAAATTATCTGGACGGGCTGTCAAAAATCAAAGTCAAAAAATACTTGCGAATGTGTTTAGCTTAATGTTTAACCTTTATAAAAAAAAGCTGAAGAAGATCACAATACCTCAATATCGCATAAAAGAGCGTCTGGCAGCAGCGACAGGTGTTTCCAAAAGTACAATTTACAGAGTCTCAGAATTTATTAACAAACAAGATTAAATAATTTTTATTTAATGCCTTTGCAAGAATATATTGTTATTAGAAAAATAAGGTTCCACACACACATATCATTGAAAAATGATTTATGTTATCTAGACACTTCTATCCACAAAAAAATATGTGCTGCGGCGGCGATATCTTTGAAGATTGTATTTCCTTCAAATTTATACTTGTCATCATTACATTTTTGTTGATAGTTAAAAATTAAATGATCTGTTAGTATTTAATATCTTAGTGGAAATTTCATTTTTTAGGTAAATGGTCAATAGGCTAAAATGTTATTTAAAACTTGCGAGCAGTTTTTTCAACGTCAGTGTTAAACTTATCGTTGGTATACGATATATTCAGTTTCGTCTGTTTGTGTTCCATTGCTTTGTCTGTGTCCTTAAACGTATTACTGTTATACTAAAAAGAATTTAAAATATTAAAATGATAGTACCAATCATATAATTATTGCCTAATTTAAATATTTATTCTGAAACGATAAACACTTACCAGTGAAACAATAAAACAATGAAGCTTTCCAAGTAAGATCTTTTAAAATGAAAGTCTCTTTGTCGTGTTGTAATGACATCATAAGTATCTATTGTTTGGTAAATATTACATTTTATTCATTGATATTATATTATTTTATTAGTAAATACTTAATAATACAATTTAGAAATAATAGAATTTGTTATTTTCTTCTATTTTTGCACCAATAATTGTATATCTATCTAAATGAATGTAAAATACGAGTAATGTAAAAAATGTAAGTATAATACGTGTAATGAATGGAAAATTTCGTACATTACTAGTTAATAGCGTACTTTTGCTTGTCTTCAACAGTACTTTAAATATTGGGAGAATTTACTATTAACCTTCTCGACACAGCAGACCGATTAAGTCAAAGCTTTCATCTCTCATCAAAATTATCATGAAATATTGCAAATTCGTCAAATATACTTTTATAGTATCCCTTTGCGTAAGTTATTTAGAAGAGCAACCGTTAGCTGATGAGCTGCTGACAGATATTAAGAGATTTAAATTAAATGTAACATTCCTTCTTCTTCTTCTTCTGGTTCCTATCCGTTTCGGATGTTGGAAATCATATTGGCAATCATGACCTTGCTCGCTGCGGCTCGAAACAGCTCCGTTGAGGTTTTCTTAAACCATGTTCTTAAATTCCGCAGCCATGATATTCTCCTTCTACCGGGTCCACGCTTACCTTTGACTTTACCTTGCAATATAGACTGCAGCAGGGAGTAACGGTGCTGATTTCTCATAACGTGTCCCAGATATTGCAATTTTATGCGTTTGATCGTAAACACAATCTCTGGTTCCTTCTTCATTTTTTCTAGAACTTCCTTGTTCGTGATCCTTGCTGTCCATGATATTCTCAGCATTCTTCTATAAAGCCACATCTCAAATGCTTCAAGTTTTTTTAATAGTGGTGTCTGTAAGCGTCCATGCCTCCGCCCCGTACAACAACACAGAGAAAACATAGCATCTCAAATGTCTCATTTTTGTATCCAGGGATATGTTGTGACTTTTGAAGATGGCGCTCATTTTGTTAAAGACCGTTCTTGCCTTTCCTATGCGGCACTTTATTTCCTGTACATTGCTCCACTGTTCGTTTATAATAGTTCCCAGGTAGCAATACTGTTTTACTCGCTCTATCTGCGTCCCATTAATGTATAAATGAGCCCCATTTATATTCTCCTTGCTGACAATCATTTGTTTGGTTTTGTGGGTATTAATGTTTAGTCCGTACTGTTGACTGTACTCGTTTATTCTGTCCATTAGCCTCTGAAGTCCCTCTAAACTATCTGCTATCACCATGGTGTCGTCGGCATATCTAACATTGTTTACTCTTTCACCATTTAGAAGGATGCCTGCGTCTATTCCGTAAAGAGCCTCGTTAAAAATTTTTTCTGAGTACATATTAAGTATCAACGGCGATAGAATACATCCCTGTCTAACTCCGCGTAGTATTTTTATGTGATCTGTTTCTTCTCCGTTAATTTTCATGTATGCGGTCTGATTCCAGTATAGTTCTGAAATTATTCTGAGGTCTTTGTCATCCAGGTCTGCTTCTTTTAAAATGTTTATCATCTTTTGATGTTGAACTCTGTCAAATGCCTTTTCATAGTCGATCAAGCACGCGTATACGTCGCAGTTAACGTCCCTGCATCTTTGAATCAGTACCTGTACTCCGAAAAGTGCCTCTCTGGTACCCACTGCGTTAATGAAGCCGAACTGTCTGTCTGATATTTGTTCCTCGCACTTCTTATAAATTCTTCCATGGATGACTCTAAGAAACAGTTTCAACATGTGGCTCATTAGGCTGATTGTTCGATATTCTTCGCACTTTTTAGCCCCCTGTTTTTTAGGTATCGCTATGAATTCTGATTCTAGCCATTTATCAGGGATGATTCCTGTATTGTATATTTTATTGAAGACAGCCGTGATCCAATTTATTCCTTCATCCTCCAAGAGTTTTACAAATTCAGCTTCGATATTATCAGGCCCTACAGCTTTTCTGCTTTTCATCCGTTTTATTGCTTCTTCTACCTCGGATTTAAGTATGTCCGGGCCCGTCATCCTCTCTGAAAATGGATGCCTATAATCCGTTCTTTGATCTTGAAAAAGTGTCTCCAAATATATTCTCCATTTGTCCTTCATCTCTTGGGTGTCAATGATTAATTTTCCATTGGTGTCTATGAGTTTCATTTGTGTTCTTTTTTTAAAAGTACCCGTTATTTCTTTTACCTTTTTGTGTACATTAAAATTGTCATGCTTGGTTTGTAGTCTTTCTATTTATTTACATTTCTCTACAGCTTCTTTTTCTTTAGCTTCTCTTATTTTTCTTCTGATGTAAGCCTGCATTTTTTTGTATTCATCTTTATTTCCTTTAATTAACCTTCTGCGTTCCATTAAGTGAAGGATTTCTGGAGTCATCCAGGATTTCTTCTTTGTTTCTTTGTTTGGTTTTAGCAGATCTTGTTTAGTTTTCTTAATTATTTCTTCGAATTGATTGATTTCTCGTTGGATGTTATTTTCTTCTTTTAGTTGCTTAACTTTCTTACAAAAACAAAAAAAAAGCGAAAGGGATAGACGAGTTTAAAGATGTTCATTTCTATAGTGGGTAGGAAAAGAGCAGCAGCAGTTGTAAAAGTATCCTAATAAAGAAAAGGCTGTGACGAAATATGAAAGTTAAGGATAACCTTTACGAATTTACAGACTTGGTAGAGATTATTCGAACTAGGAAGGAATCAAGTCTACAAGATGACATAAATACTAACACTGGAAGGAAAGTGAATAGCAAAGCGTTTGTCCATTTAGAGAAGAAAAAGTAATTATAAACAGTAAAAAAAAATAAAGTTTTTGTGATCATATTTTATGTATTCATCAACATCGCCTTCAAAATTGAAAGTGTTCGTCACATTTTGTCCTATTCTGTCTTTTCGTGTCGTTCTATTTATACACATATATTTCGTCTTCTCTTCATTAATCTTCAGCCCTACTTCACTTGTTGCTCCTTCCACCTTGTTGAAGATGTCTTTCGTGGATAGGATGGAGTCTCCAACGAGATCTATGCCATCTGCATATGCGAGTAATAGCTTGGGACCTTGAACCGATAGCAATTCTGTTTTTATTTCGGCCGACCTCATGGCTTTCTCTAATACAAGGTTAAAAAGTAGTGGAGATAAAGCATCACCCTGTTTGAGTCCACTGTTGATTTCAAAGCTGCCAGACAGTTGATTATTTACACGTACTTTAGATATTCCACCCTCCATACAGACTTTGGTCATCCGAATGAGTTTCTTTGGTACTGAGAGGTCCGCCATGACATTCCATACTTGGCTTCTTTCTACGCTATCATATGCCTGTCGAAAGTCTATGAAAAGATTGTGTATGGGTCTGTTATACTCCCAACCCTTTTCTAGAAGTTGTCTCAGCGTAAATAGTTGATCTATTGTTGATCTGTTTGCCGTAAAACCGGCTTAATATTCGCCTAGAACATTTTCAGCATAAGGGATTAGTCTACTAAGAATGATGTTTGAGAGGGTTTTATATGCGTGTTTATTTTGTCCCCTTTTTTGTGGATGGGCAACTATTATGTTTTCCTTCCATCGTGCTGGTATTCTTTCTTCTAACCATATGTGCGTTATTAGCTGGTGGATTTGGCGATGTAGTGCGTCTCCCCCATATTTCAGAAGTTCTGCTGGTATATCGTCCGTACCCGGCGATTTGTGATTTTTCAGCTTATTTAAGGCCTTTTGGGTTTCTTCAATGGAGGGATTTTTGACGGGCATGTCCGCTGTGATATAGATCTCTTCTTTGTGCTGTTCTTCCTGTATGATGTTTAGAAGGTCCCTAAAATACTCTTTCCATTCTTCAGTTACTTCTTTACCGTCGATTATCATACGGCCTTGATTGTCTCTCAGGGTATGGATGGAATTGGTTCTATGTCCTCTTTTCTCAGAGGAAATTGCTTTATAGAATTCTCTGGAGCCTGGTTTGGGCCGGTCTCTCGCCATAGCTTCATATTTTTGTTGTTCATAGTTTCTTTTCTTTGTGCATTTTATTTTTCTTGTTTCTTTTCGGCAGTCGTCATATTCCTTTCTACTTTGGTCTGTTTGCAGTTGTATCCAAGTCTTCCTTACTGTTTGTATTTTTTCCAGCTGTTTCCGACATTCTTCGCCATACCATGTTTTTGTCCTCTTCTGCCTACTCCTTCCAAAGATCTTGTCCGCTGTCTAGGTTATTATTTATCATGTGTATTATATATTATTATTGATCATATTTATTGCCAAATATCAATTTGTAGTTGTATAATATTTTAAATTTTTAACTTACCTTTTTTTTCTAATATTTTAGAATACTTACCTGAAATAGAAAAAAATACTTTAATCAAACAGGAGAAATTTATATTAGGTATTTATATTAGAAAATATTTATTTTATCTCTAAAAGCTGTTATTTAAGATAATTTTGTTTGCTTGTAGATTTCGCTTTTCGTTCTTATTTGATTATTACTTTATCAATAAAAAATAAATAAAATCGAGTATTAAGTAAATAATAGTAATAGTCATATCAACAAACTATTTTCATATATAACCTTATCTCACTGGCCGCTTATTACTCGGTAAATATTTGTGAATATAGAGTCAATTTTTTGTAATTCTGTACTTCCCCTATAAAACTAAAATTTCATTGTCGATGATTATTCAGCATGTAAATTTTTATTTTGTTTTAATTATACAGCGTAAGTACTTGGATAATACAACGAATCGAAAATTTTACTATTAATGTTAGATATACATTAAATACTATGTTTATTTGGTAATAAGCCACAATTGATTGTAATGACAATTACATTTTACCTAAAAAAAATTGACGTTTCGATTTCCATTTCGGAAATCGTTCTCAAAAAAGATTATTAAATAATTTAGTTGAAAATGGTGCTTATAACCCATAGAAATATGATACAAAATAGACTGAGCGTTGCAGTACCAGCCCGTTCCCTCAGTGCGTTAGAGAAAACTGACGCAAAGCAGTCCCTGAATCTCTTTCTAATGGACCGGGTTCATTGACCACGTGACCTAAATGAACAATGAGAATGTGACGTGGTCGATAAAGCCAGCCCATTAGAAAGAGATGTAGGGACTGCTTTGAGTCAGTTTTCTCTGTAGCACTTGTATTATACAGTGCCGACAAAAAATCTTCACATTGCCAAATAAATCACTAAATTCGAAGAAAAATTGCATGCGTTCTTTCAGCGCTTGTTTTTACATTTTAGGGGAGAGGGAATAACGTACTTGCGACGGCGGCTGTCTGTAGCTTACTGACATACTGACCACTTAGTTTCTTTTCTTTTGTTTATTCTGCGTGTTTGTACTATATACAGTTGGCTTTGTGCTAGTAGTCAGTGTTAAACTTCTTTTTATTTACTCAGTAAATTTTGGGATCGTTAAATTATAAATTAAAGAAAAAGATGAGTCAAAAGAAACTCACACAACAGGAGAAAGTTCGTGCTTTAACGGTACTTGAGAAAGGGGACTCTGTAATTATCGTAGCACGTGATATTGGTGTTTTAAGGGAGGCAATTTATCAATTAAAACGATCGGCTGCGTCGTTGCCTTCAGGGACTGCTTCGGAAGGAAAACCTGGTTCTAGAGCTCCTAAAAAAACCTCATCTATGACTGACACCATAATCAGACGTAAATTAATGTTAAACCCTTACATAACTGCCACAGAACTCAAAAATAAGCATCCTGATCTCCTTCAAAATGTTTCAACAAGAACGACTCGTCACCGGCTTCAAAAAGATCTAGCATTACCAAGTCGACGTTCTGCAAAGGAGCCCTTGCTTGCAAAAACAATGAAGAAAAAAAGATTTGATTTTTGTGAAAGGTACCAGCATTGGACACCTAAAGAATGGAAAAAGTCATATTCAGTGACGAAAGTACGTTCAGGTTAACTCCAGAGGAAGCTCCAAATATGTTCGTCGCCCACACACCGCGTCAAGGTACGATCCAAAGTTCACAGTTGAAACCGTTAAACATTCTGAAAATATAATGTTATGTGGTGTGTTTAGTCGACATAAATAAATGGCAGGATTGTATTTATTACCAAAGAGTCTTACAATGAGAGCAAGCAACAATATGACTGTTAACAACATTTATTGAACTTGTGAAAAATTCACGAATGTGACTTTTTATGCACGATGGTGCCTCTGTTGACAAGGCCAAGAGAGTGTCAAAATCCTTGAATGATCACAATATCAACGTACTGGAAGGGCCAGGTAACTTGCCCGACCTTAATCCCATCGAGAACGCATGGATTATGATGAATAATTAGGTTCATAGGTGTCGACCGAGCAACATAAATCAGCTGAAAGAGGAGTTGAAGAGAAAGAGGTTGTGATTGACCATGAAAGAAGAATATTTCTTGGAATTTGCTTAGTCCATGCTGAAGAGAATCCAGCTTGAAAAATTTAATTTATTTTAAAGTTGGTTTAGAATGGAAATGTTTGTACCATAAGCTGTCCCAGGTATGCGCAGTATTCTTCTTCAACACCACATCTCAAAGACATAAATTTTTTGGCAGTCGCGTCCGCGAAGGGTCCAAGTCTCAGCACCGTATAGAAATATTGAGAATACAAGAGCATTCACCAGTCTCATCTTGATATTTTGAGAGATAGATCTGTCTTTACAAAGTTTAGTTAGGCGACTCCTCGCATTTTTTGCCATACCAATACGTCTCTGAACTTCTGCTTCACAGTTACCATCGTTAGTTATATTAGACCCGAGATAGACAAAACTGTCCACTATCTGGTCTTCCTGTTACAAGTTAGTGAGTTGAATAGTGTGGAATCTGTCGACCACGATTATTTTTGTCTTAGCTTTATTGATTTTTAGACCAACTTTACTGCTTTCGTACTCAACTCTTCGCAGGAGATTAAACATTTCTTGCTCATTTGCTGCTATAAGTGTAGTGTCATCAGCAAGTTATATTAGGACATTTTAATTTAAAAATGCCATATTTTTTCTATTTTTTAATAAGCGACATTAAATTGGAACAGTACAAATAAAAAATGGTAAGACATTTTCTATTTATTAAATTCTTCCGGATTTTGTACCGCTACTGACTATATTTGCTCCTTTCTATGCTGTCATGGCGCAAATAAGTTATGCTCCAAGCGATAGAACGCAATTTGCATTCGTCCAAGTATTCCTTGCAATAAAGGCTCATTTGTAGACAAGTCACTCTAAAAGTTTCCAAGGTGCAGGTACTGGCTTTCCGGCAGAATGCATTTACTAAATGATTCATGACTATACGTGGCAACGAGACTACCGACTTCGGATCCATCACTTAGAAAGCTTTACTCTCTATTAAAGTTTTTGGTACAATGAGCTATTAGTAGAATTACAAGTTTGGTATCTTTTTTGAAGTAGTCGAAGTTTGATTAGACCGTGGTGTATATTGCAAAAGAAAAAGTGTAAACTTTTTAAACTGAACTGTTATGATATAGCATGTAAAAACTTTATTATAAATGAAAATCATCGAAGCAATGTTTGTATCAAAAATTTCAGTAAAACATCAAAATCAGCTAAAATTTTCTAATATATACCAGGTATCAAATGATTTTTTAAATGATATTTTGAAATATTTCATATGTTTACGTTGTATGATATCTATTGAAGCGGAATTAATTATTCGTTTATATATATATATATATATATATATATATATATATAAATATATATATATATATATATATATATATATATTATGATTGTTTATTTTGACTTTGATTTTAATTTATTGAGCCAATAAAAAAATTATAATTTAATTGTTATTAAATGTAAAATAAGACTCCTTATATTACCTGTGTTCGATGGATTCAAAGATTTTCTAGTTGTCCTTTATCGAGATAGAGAAGAAGAATAATAATAAAAGAAAATAGTATATTACAAAAATTAGGTATTCTTTATTTTATATAAAAAAGGAATTAAACAATTTTCAACTTCTGCCGTTATCTTATCAATCAGCATACAAGAAAATAAATGAAATTTTTATAATAATAAGATTTTAAATCTACATAAATTTATAATAAGTGAAAACCAATTTTACTTAAACTTTCCTTTACTTGAAACAAAAAAACAACAAAACTGTAACTTTTGATTAGTCAAGCAAAACTCAATTCTTTAAATTTGAATGATAATGACCATGATGTCAACACAGATCCTTCACAGATACCAATTTCAATTGTACAAAACACTTACAGCTTTTTTTTTATTGAATTGTATGTTGGCACATACCCAGAAAAGTCCAGTCTCCTCAACGATGTGATCTCTCCTCTTTGGCACCTCGGCTTCTTCCTAACGTCTCTGCAAACCTCCTGCAGACTACACAAAAACACCTAATTCACTTCCCCAAAAACTCAGCTACTTATTTATGACACAAGGACCTCCTTTTGTCAACTTGATGCCGTAAAATTACTGTCACATATACTTCACAAAATGCCCATGGTAGATACAAGGACCTCTTTTAATTTACTTGTTATCTCCTTCTGCAAAACTATTCACTTCTTTTCACAATGCCGGTATCCAAACTCACGAACCACGCCCTATCTTCTAACAAACGACTGTTTCCTTCGATTGCCAAATTACAACTGCGTCTCCCCGCCTCCTAATCAGGCTAACCCCATTACCACTCAAATACGACTATCCAATCAAAAGCTCAAATCTTGTTTACTACTGTTAATGTTTGTTCTAAAAATTCTGTGTATCATTTGGGAAGACCAAATTACTGTTTCAGAGAAAGAATAAATAAAAATTGATTTTTCTGTCCTCAGTCTGTTAATACACAATCTATACCTGTTTCCAAAGATAAGAATATGGCCATTTAATACACAAACAATGACAAGATTAACTTACAGGTAAAATTTCTTCTAATTCTACACAAAGGGGTTTTTTGATAATTTTGTTGGAAACGGAAAAGGTCGGTTTCCAAACAAATTTCTATTCTTATCTACACTAAATCTTATCTTAAATTACTATATACAATTTGTTTATAATGATATGTTAAAATTTTATTCCGATGGATCTTTTTATTTATTTTTTTTCTTTGGTTGGGAAAGAAGAAGTATGACAAATCCCCGCCTTTGCATATGATAAAAATTTCTGAATTATGTAAGGATTGTCCTCCTATTTGTCCTCCTTCTAATATCTTTATTCCTAATATGATCTTTAGAAAATCCATTTCTACTACTTCTATTCTTTTTCTCTTTTTGCGTGATCTGCCAAACTTCTGTCCCATAAGTCATACTAGGCTCTACCAAGGTTCAATAGATTATTAATTTCGTTACTTGTCTAATATCTTTAGACCATAATAAAGAGTTTAAAATGTTTAGCGCTTTTTTTCCCTGCTGCGTTCTGTTTTCGATATCTCTTTTGGTAGTGCCTTCTTTAGATATAATAGATACGAGATATTTATATTCATTACATGTTTTTTGTTTCTAATTTGTAACTCTAGATCTTCTTCATCATCTCCTATTTTAAGATATTCTATCTTTGACATATTCATATTGAGGCCCCATTTTTCATATTTTTTTTTAGTTTTCTATACATGTAGTCCATTTCTTCCTCATCATTCGCTACGGCTACCTGATCATCTGCGAAAAATAAAGTTGTTAGACTTTTACCACCACCTATGTCTATTTTCATTCCAGATACTTATTTTCTCCACTGCTCTAGCGATGATTGAATATATATTTTAACTAAGGTCGGAGATAGACAACATCCTTGTTTAAGCCCCTTTGTTATTGGAAATGATTCAGATATAAAGTTTCCTGCTTTAACGACACTTCTTGCATTTTTGTATATATTTGCGATAGCATCCACATACTCTCTACTGAGACCTACTTTCGTCAATGTTTGAAACAGTTTTTTCAAAGGTACCGTATCGTATGCCTTCCCTAAATCTACAAATAATAGGTGGGTAGATAGATTCCTTGCTGTCGGTTTTTCGATTACCTGCTGCAAAACGAATATACCATCAGTGCACGATCTTCCTGCACGAAATACATTTTGTTCTTCTATGTCTTCGTATTCTGATTCTATTCTTTCTTTCAATATTCAATTCAATTATTCGTTTTTTTATTATATTTAAAAATTTCATGCACCTAGAGCAATGCCAACATACACGATAAACTTGTATTCTTCTTCGAGTGCATCTTTTTCATGCATTTCGGACCAAATCTAAGAGGTGTCAGAATTGTATTAGCTAAATGTGCCAGTTTTATATGAAATTTTTTGAAATTTATAAACTAATCTAGATTGGTTTATTTTAAAATAAATAACATTGGCTTAAATTGTTATTTCACAGATAAAATCAGAAAAAACGTTAAACTTAGAATATATAAAATTTCAGAAAAGGGCTTTTCAAAATACTCCACTACCAATACTAGTAGAATGAACACATTTATAAGTTTTTAGTTTGCCCGTGGCGTTAAATAGCTTTAATACTAGGGAAAAATGCCCATTATTCGTAGTTTGAATGGAAAGAAATGGTGCTGTTGATACTGCAAACAGATATAGCAAATGCTATGGCCTCCAAGCAAGATATAGTCGCAGTAATTTTTTTATATAAAAAATGCTTTCGATACAACATGCAAGTCGGTTATCCTTAAAGAACTGGTAGAAAATAATCTTACGAACAACATATTATGCTTAATAAACAACTTTTTAAATAATAGAAATTTCAGAATCACGGTTAATTGAGTATTATCTAACAACTATGTCACTGAAAATGGTGTACCCCAAAGTTCTACTTTAAGTTGTACCCTCTTTCTTCTAGCCATTAATGATATGAAAATCCACAGCTGCAACCTCATCCTTATTACAAAATTCTGTCGAGTCCCTTACTACACGATCCGAGAAAACTGACTTCAGGTACTCTTCCAATAAATCTTGCAACTTATTATTATCAACAGGTCCTCGAAGACACTTTGTCTCAGGACCATGTAACCTATGTAGAGCCATACGTTGCCATGTTACCAATTCCAACGGTAACTTGAACATCCTAATTTGCAATAATATATAATGTAACATATCTATAAATTAATAACATTTAACGGGTTTTCACCCATATAGTTTAGTGCCTCATAGCATGTATCCTTCGTTACACTGATGATGGAATTTACATTCCGAAAACGTTCTGTAATGTAATTGTGATATAGCCCGTTTGGGTATTTTATTATATACCTTTTATAAAGGATTTGAAATAACATTTTTTATTTAAAGTTTAATTTTGAATTATCTGATAACAATATAGCAATTTCTTCTGTTCAACAAACATTTAAAATTAAATGGTATGCTTAAAACATTTTGAACAGCTGCTTGTTGTTTTTAACGGTACCTATCTAGTGACATCTCCACTAGCCTGATGGGTTTACCAGAGGTTCATAAATATTCAATCAATTGTATTTCACTCAATATACGCGCATTAAGGACATTTAACCCTGCGGTGCACGGGTTGGGTCTGTCGGGCCCATTCAGGTTTTCTAATATCTCTATTCGGTCAGCGAGTCTAAGTACGGGCCTGGCGGTCTAGGTACCTTTCGATGGCATGGCCAGCTATAATCCCTCAGTTACTAATGCGTATTAAAGCAATAGTGTCGATGTTATATCTGTTTTCGTTCTCTCAGACCCAACCCGTTCCTTAATGTAAGTATTTTTTTATGAAAGTACAAAGCAAAATTTGCAGTGCATTGTTTTTAGAGCTCAGCAAAACAATGTATTCTTACGAGGGAAAGGTAAAACGTTTGCAATGTCTCTACGAGGACGTTGCAACCGACGAGGAAGAAAATTATGAAGATTCAGATTCCGATGAGTCTATTGTTGGAAAATTAGAAAATGAAGATGGTAATTATAACTCAGAGTCTGAATTCGATTTATCAGACACCGAACTAAACTTTCAAGAATGTATTCCACAAGGTGGGTCAAACCAATACCTTTATTACAATACCAAAGATGGAATGAATTGGAATAAGACATGCGGATCACGAAATGTTAGAACTAGACGAGAAAATATCATCACAAAAGCGAAAAGTTGTACAACTGAAAAGGAATGCTGGAAACTTTTTTCTAATGACAAAATTATAAAACATATTGGTGAATGTACTAATGTATATATCGAGCGTCTGTCCGTGAGATATAAAGACAGTTCCGATGCGAGGCTAACAAATATATGTGAACTAAAAGCTCTTATTGGCCTGCTTTACTTAGCTGGAGTTTACCGTGGATATAGAACTTCAATTTTTGATTTTGGGAAAAAAATGGTACGGGGATTGACATATTTCCGGCAACGATGGCTCTCCGCAGATTTAGATTTCGTACAAGGGAACAACGGAAACAAGTATACAAACTTGCAGCAGTTAGAGTCGTATTCGAGGATGTAGTTGAAAATTTTCGAAAATATTATACCATTGGCCAATATGTCACTATCGATGAGATGCTTTTAGCAAACCGGACTGATACGGTCTGAAGGTATATTCTTTGGTGAATTCTCGTACTTTCTATACTTATCAATTAGAAATCTATGCCGGTACAGAACCACCAGGTCCATATTCTATCAGTTCTGCAGCCTGCATTGGTTTACATCAATTGAAGTCGCACAAAACTTACTGACAAATCATAGTCTAACAATTGTACGCACCCTACGGAAAAACAAAAGGCATATCCCAACCGAATTTTTCTTGAACAATAGACCGCCAAAATCAACTATGTTTGGATTTACCAAAGATATGACCATATTGTCCTATATACCAAAACCAAAAAAACATGTTGTTCTTTTGTCAACCCTACACCATGATCCGACAACGGGTGACGAAAGTAAACCTGAAGTAATAAAGTTCTATAACTCTACGAAAGGTGGTGTGGACACGGTTGATTAACTTCGAGGTTCCTATACTGTCGCAAGAAATACAAAACGTTGGCCCATGGTCATCTTTTATAGATTGCTTAATGTTGCTGCAATAAATGCATTTGTGATACAGAGAACTAACAAACTGGATCTAAAAACAAGCAAAAGAAGAAGATTTTTTTTAAAACAACTAAGTCTTCAGTTAGTAACGGACAATATAAAAGAAAGAGATCAATCTCCTCATTTGGCACGAGATATAAGAGAACTTGCTGCTAAGCTCAGTGGTGTTGGACCAGTATAAGCACCTGCGGAATTGCAAAATAAAAGGGGGCGTTGTGCTTTTTGTAGAGATCGTAGGAACATACTGTTTGTTGCATATACATTGATTAAATGACTGAATAAGTTATATACAAGGTGTTTTGTAAACATCGGCCATATTGTAGTACGTAATTTCTTTTATATTTTTAGTTTTAGTATTATAATATAAGTTTATTTTCTTTTAATTTATGTAAGTTGTCTTTAGTAGTAGTTCTAGTATATGCAACGCAAAATTAAACATAAAAAATTCTTAGTTTAATTTTTGGGCTTCTCAGACCCAACCCGTTCTTACGTGTATCAAAGTATCACCCGTGTACCGAAGAGTTAATAAATTTCAAATGCATGCGAAATAAAAATTTATTCTTTTTAAAACATTTTATTTCTCAACCATCTTTATATTAGTTGAAACGATTTCCGGAGGATATCCGCCAAGACAAATTTAAAATGAAATTTTTATTACAACTTAATATTATTCGATCACTTCGTTAATTTTAAGTCTGTCCATATTTTTTGTGTTACCCTCCGAAATTTAAAAAGATACGACTCTTGACTGAAATATCAACCGAATAAAGCTATCTCTGTGCGACCAAACCGGCAGTTGCCTGACCACAGTGACCACACTACAATACGCGTCTATATTCTTTGCTACAATAAGTTTAAGATTTAAATAAGCTAAACCAAACGTAAGGTATTCTCTACTGATAACGGACAAGATATCGTAATAGACACAAAGAAATCGATGTGTCCAAAGTCCACAGTTTAGTGCTTCTTAGCCTTTCAAGGTTCTTGGCCAACGTAGTATCTGTTTAAAACGGTGTCATGATGAATTTTTTGTTTTTATTCTTCCTAGGAATTTTTTGTGGTAGTCAAGGTAAGTTATCAATTTATTGTTATTTAGTTCTTAGTAATGGTGGTATGAAACATCTCAATTATCTCTGAATATAATATTATAAGGCTGGCACGATTTATATTTGGGTTTCTGAAGGTGAGGGTTTTATGGGTGAGGTTATAATACGGCTAGTAGTATGGTTGCATTAACTTTTTTGTCAGATATTACATTTTTCTAAAACTATAATTCACTTTATTATGTCCAGTAAATTATCCTATACAGGGTGACCCATCCTATCTCGGTATCTGTACGGAATACTGGCGTTGTATTACCTAATTTTTTCTCTAAATGTTGTTTAAATTTTTATAATATTTATCGTTTTAAAATATTTTAATATAAATTGTCTTGTGGGCAATTAACTTAGCTTTAAATCTATATTAGGGTTTGCTATACCTATCTCCCTTCATTTTAGAAATATTTAAAGATTTTCTAATTTGTAAACTTTAACAATTAGGGGAAGGGCGGACAAGATGGCATACTTGGTTTATTTTCCATATATCTGAGACATAAATAGAGATAAATCATTCCTTTTGATGTATAATGATAGCCATGTCATTTTTCTACTATTCTAAGTAACAAAAAATCACTCATACAAAGAGATTTATTAAAAAAAAAATCAAAATCAAAATGTAACAAAAAACCATTTTGCCCGCCCAGTGCGGGTAAAATGGCATACACATAAACAATAGTGTTAAATACAAAAATAATTATAAATTTTTATTTTTACGAAGAAAAAAAATTGAAATTAAACATTTTAGTTCATACAAATTCGCAAATAAATTGTTTTGCTTTTTTGGGAAGTCCAGCACATTCTGAATGTGACCAGTTTTGGCAAATTTGGCATCTTAACCATCCTTCATTAGATTTGGAGCTACTAAACGTATCATTGCAGTAAATGCAAGTGCAGTCCTCTTGTTCATCATCATCAATACCAAAGGGTTCTTCTTCATCACTTGATATATTGTTCAGTATTGGTCTGGTCACAATATTTCTCTTGTCTGTTCTCTCCGACTGATGTCTATCTTTGTTCACAATGCGCCTTCCATCACTTTAATCATTGACTATGTTTTTTTCACGACGTCCCCTTTTCTGCTTTTTATTTCTTGTGCTTTTTTTTCATTTTCTTTTTCGCGAAGATATTTCAGGAAGGGGCTCTCGGTTAATACATCTTGGTATTGACCAGATTTACGTTTGGTAGATTTTCTTACATTACTCTGAGGTACCGGTGCCAATTCCATCAGGATTCCTTCAATAGATTCATCTTTAGAACCAGATGCCGATGGTTCTTGGACATCATGATGATCGTAAGTTGCAGCGTGAAGAACATTAACATCAGCAGGTAAAGATGTAGAAGCAATGTCAGGTTTAATAGTAGAATTAGGCACATCCTCAGGCACATCTGTAGTTGCACTAGGCAAAAATGCATGCTCCGGAAAAATGTCACGATTTATAGGTGATATTCCTGTAGCCCGAAAACCATTTATTGCGATTTCAATATTTACTGTTTTCTCATATACTTTCTGGAAGAGACTGGACACTTGATATATGGTTATTGCACGACCAGGATTTTCTCTGAGCCAATGAGTAACAGCTTGACTATAATATTTATGGAGTGGTCCGAAAAACGCAACATCCAATGGCTGAAGGCGGTGCGTGCAGTGTGCCGGCAGGCAAAGTAATACCACTGAATTCTGTTTAGCTAATTCTAAAGCTTCGTAGCTTTTATGGCTGGAGTGTCCGTCTAAAATTAATAATGCTTTCTGCGCAGGATTCGGCCTGACATGGTCAATGAAATGTTGCATCCACCTTATGAACAAATCTCCGGTCATGTATCCTGATTCATTATGCAATTTTAATATTCCTACAGGTACGCCGTCATATAAAAGTGGGTTAAATCTTTTTCGGGGGAAAATTATTGATGGTGGCACGTAAGGTTCCGCACTTCCTGTACAAGTCATGCGTCGTTTGTTCTTCCTCTGCGTATAGCTTTTTTAGGTAGTCAATCCACGTATCCTTTGGTTGTATTATATTCCGTATTCCACAATACGGTATATAATAATATATGGTATGCCATTTAAAATAAAAATATTACTCAATGTTACTTGTAGACTAAATTCAACTAAAATACTAAAACAATCAAGTCATGAAATGATAAAATTTAAATGCTACTGTTGACAATATCTAGGCTAGGTATATCGCCGATTTTGGTGATTTGTACCAAGGGGTACTTGTTAAAGCTCAAAAATTAAAAAATCTTTATAGATTTCAAAATGAAGGTAGATAAGTATCGGAAACCCTAATATAGCTTGAAAGCTAAGTAAATTTTTCACCCGACAGACTAATAAAATATAGGCTATTTCGTTTAAAATAAGTATGTTATTTCAGCTTAAATTTGCTAATAGAACAATGTAATATTAACATCTGTTTAAATATGACAAATAGATGGATAAATAGATTCGTAAACGTTGAATTTTTTCTAAAACCTTACATTTTTAGAAAAATCGAAATCATAAAAACATCCTGTATTTAGTTATAAGAAAATCATGTAAAAGTATAGCTTATTTTTAACGTACAATTTAAAAATTTCATCAAATATAGGGTGTTCTATGTGAAAAATATAACTTTGATATAGCACTCTTTGTTGGAGCACCCTGTAAAATTTTTATTATTTTAAATTGAAGTGTTAATAGCTCTATATAGTTACGTAAAGAAAAATCTTTGGATATTAAGTCGTTTTTAGTACAGAGACCGAGGCGTATAGGATGTGCCACCCTGTATATTTATTTCTTTTTAAAATTCTTTAAAACACATATAAAAACTATTAGTTTAGAAATACCAAAAACAAAAATAAATAGTTTTAAAACAGTTCTTAAAAATTAAAAAGTATTTCAGTATAATTAATAAAGTTAAAATGTACAAAAGAAGTCGAATTCGACTGTTTTAAGATTTTAATATATTTTTTTTTAAAACGAAATTTACATCTGGTGGATATCTGTTGCAATCTGGCAACTAGTTCTGACTATATTGCCAAATCTATCCGTTAATCTATCAAAGGAAAATTACCAAAAAAATTGTCTAATGATTAACTGCAATTAATATCGAACGAAACAAATATCTATTCGTTCGTGTTCTATATAAACTAAAAAATTACAGAATCCATAAAATAATATAATAAAAATGTTGTTTTTAAAAGCTTTCTGTCTCTTTATATTTGAAGCATACAACTAATACATTATAAGGATATGGCAACACTGCCAAACACCAATATGTCGTTTCTTGAAACTTCATTTGAGGCTAACATCATGTGGCTCCATTATTATTAATGTCCATGAGCGCCGGCGGACACCGGAAGTGCCACATTCAGAACAACATTATATTTTAAGGCAGCGTCATCAAAAACCTACAGCTTCGTAGTTTCAGATGTTTATCCGCCATTACTTTTAATCAAAACTTGCCGCGCTTTACCCTGTATATATTTCAATTTTTATTATTATCTATTTCTATTACCTGTTTCATCTTACCCTTCTATCGGTATACCTATACCCATTTTCGGACATAGACCTCTTTCAACTCTTTCTGTCGATCTCTATCCTGAGCAACATACTTTCAATTTGTTTCGTCTATTTTTTTCTTGTTCCGTCTTACCTTCAATCGTCTTACCTGTAAGGTCTCCAATATTTTATTGTGGCGTTCCAACGTTGGTCTTTTTATCTAACAGTGTGGCCTGCGAAGCTCTTGTTGTGATATCCTGGACTTTTGTTTTTGGTCTTAACCAGTAGCTTTACTTTCTGTTGTGGCTAGTTTGTTTATATTTGTCTGTTTAGGGTCCAAATTCCAAGTTTCTATGTGGGTAGATCACACAGAGTTGGCAAATCCCACTCCAACCAGTTGTAAATAATTCTCATAAACAGTTTTTGCACTTGAGTGGACAACGATATAGTTCCCTGATTGTTTAGGTCACATTTGTCCCGTTTTTTGTATATAAATAATAGTGACTCTGGTTCCAGTCTTCAAAAATTTTGCTGCAATGGAGACACCTATTAAGTAGCTCTGGGATTGTTACTGTTTTGCTTTATCATCGGTTTATCTAATATTATTGATAGGTCCATTCTTCACATTTATTTCAAAAGATATTTCTTCAAGTGATATTTAAATTATTTTTTTCTATACATTGGATATTTCCTAATTGAATTCTTTTCTCACACTGTTGTTGTTGTTGTTTGTTTGGGTTTATGTGACTGCGTACACTGAATCCATTCGCCAATTTTACAAATTTTACTCAATAAACATTGTTTCCTAAACAATTATATTCTAAATCTAATACTAGTATTGATCTCTGATATATAGTCTTTAGTAATTTGTTTATAATTATTTTCTTTGTATTAGCTTTTTTTTTATTTATTCATATATAGAACACAATGAGGTCTTCAGAGTTCCACAGCACACTCTTCTGCAGCTATCTAGGATTGGCAGGTTGATTAAAATAACGACGACTTATTACTATTTTCTTTTTTTCTTGTTAAAAAAATAGCTAAGATTTAGGATTATTGAATATATTGTCCTTAGTGTTACTACCTTACAGGGATGAAGCTGAATATACAGTTGAAAATATAATAAAAAATAATAAAGCGGAAGCCTAGAATGTAGATGCTTTGATAAGCACATTTTTATCACTTGCGTATATTGATAATTTCCTTTTTTATATTAAGATGTTGTTTTTATATTTTTTGTTTCTCATAAGTCCATGAATAATTTTTTTGTCACCAACCATGCAAAAATAATTCTTCTTAATAATGTTTCAGGTCGGTCATACCATGGGCTAAGTAGCAGCGAGTCCAATTATTTAGACCAAGAAAGTTCAAATAGTATAGATCTTTACGAATATCCCAAAATAGGAGATGTCGGCTTTTTCTGGAAATTAAAAGATCGAACCACTTTAACAACTTCAACTACAACGCCACGTACAACAACCTATACGACTACAACAACTACCACTTATCCAACAACCTATCCGAATATAATAACTTCAACTACAACATCACGTACAACAACCTATCCGAATACAACAACTACCACTTATCCAACAACCTATCCGAATATAATAACTTCAACTACAACATCACGTACAACAACCTATCCGAATACAACAACTACCACTTATCCAACAACTACTTTAACAACTTCAACTACAAAACCACGTACAACAACCTATCCGACTACAACAACTACCACTTATCCAACAACCACTTTAACAACTTCAACTACAACGTCACCTACAACAACGCGAAGACCTGTACCACCAAATATTATAATTACAAATTGCATCAAGTGTATATTTTTAAATATAAATATGTAAATTGATTCTTTGGCAATAACACAATGGTAGAAATGAAGTAATCAACAAACTTAAAAATGTGGACTTGCATTTGATAACTAAGTAGATATTGGAGAGTAATTTCATGTAAAATTAAACATTTTTTCAAAAATTAACCACTACACCCTTAGTTTTAATTGATTTTCCTAATAAAATATATACAAAAATTTATATTGGGTTATAATTGTATCAATCCACTTCACAGACATGTCCTGCCTAAGTGTTTCCCATAACGCCTTCTTTTGACTTCCTTACCTACTTCTTCCACTAATAGGCGAGCGGTTTACCCCTCAAAAGACGCTTAGAAACAGAATATACTGACTAAAATTCTTTTTGCATTTCTAATGCACCAAACGTTTTTTGTTCGATTCTATATATTTTTCCAAGATGAAATGTATTTTTTTTTTAATTTTTACAAGTGGGCCGGCAATTGTTATTAACAAATAACTAATACAAAAAATCAATTTCACCGAATTGCTTCGGAATCAATTTTTTAGGTGTATCTCATCAAAATAAACACTTTTTCTGTCTTGATAATTTTTCGAAAAATGCTTCCTTTTCGAGTTATTTGCATTTTTTTGTTGAAAAATCGCCTTAATTAGTGATTTTTGGGATTTTTTTTCTAAAAAACTACTAAATGAATTGCAATTCTACAAATAGCTTTATAATCTTTAAACCGTCGAGTACAAGTTAGAATATTTTGACAAGGATAATTTTTTTCTATCTTGCTAAAAACGTGGACCCAAATATTTCGAATATGCCTTTCGAGCAGTCTACCGCTAAGTGTGTACAGCGGTTGCGGCGATACAGGCGTGCGGCACGTAGAAATATTTGTTTAAATTTAAAAAATTAATTCAATACAAATATTACGTACAATTTATTAAAAAAAAAGATATTTCTAATTATTTTTATATGGACATATTGTAATTAAAACAATTACGATTAATTTTTTACAATGCTATAATAATGTAATTTTTCTTCTTCTAGTCACGTGGTGACTATATTATTGAATGTTTTATTACAGTGAAATACATTAAGCAATATATAATTAATTTTCATTGAAAAATATAATAAAATTAAAATATAATATTAATTATACATCGTTTTCATTGTCAATAATTTGAAAATTTTGGTCAACAGCAACAGGATTTCCATCTAATAAGCTGATTTCATTGTCTTCAATAGAGTCGTCTTTAACATTTTTACAATTCTATCTAAACTAGTTTCGCCTTCAAAATAATTAAAATCGAAACAACTATTTTCCATTGTCCAACCATGGGTTAATGGATCAAGAGATGAAATAATATTGTTTTTTGCTTGAATCCATTCATTTATTTGCCACTTTGCTCTTAAGTAATGTTGTAATAATTCTGGTTTCGAAGGTGGTAATTTTTCATTAGATGCATTTTTTTTAGCGCCTACAGCACCTCAACCGCTGTACACGCTTAGCGGGATACTCTCGAAAGGCATATTCGAAATATTTGGGTCCACGTTTTTAGCGAGATAGAAACCATTTATCCTTGTCAAAATATTCTAACTTGTACTCCACGGTTTAAAGATTTTAAAGTTATTTGTAAAATTGCAATTCATTTAGTAGTTTTTTAGAAAAAAATCCCAAAAATCACTAATTACGGCATTTTTCAACAAAAAAATGCAAATAACTCGAAAAGGAAGCATTTTTCGAAAAATTATCAAGAAAGACAAAGTGTTTATTTTGATGAGATACACCTAAAAAAATTGATTCCGAAACAATTCGGTGAAATTGCTTTTTTGTATAAGTTATTTGTTAATAACAATTGCCGGCCCACTTGTTAAAATTTAAAAAAAATACATTTTATCTTGGAAAAATATATAGAATCGAATAAAAAAGGTTTGGTGCATTAGAAATGCAAAAAGAATTTTAGTCGGTTGATGCTCTGCTTATAGGGGTAAACCGCTCGCCTATAATAGTATCACACCTACACTACCCTAATATATTCATTGCATATATTCCTTTTTTTTTTGTTCAACTTTTAACATTTAGTTTCTTACATCATAACTGGTCTTATGGTAGCTGTATAGAATTTCTTTCCGTTTGTCATTGGTAGCCATTGATTTTATTGTATGCGTTATTTTTTTCCTGGCAGTTATCTGTTGTACACCGTTTGTACTGGAGCCAATTGGTTGTTGGTCAAAGTGAAAAATAAAGCATGTTATAGTTTGAAACCATTTGTTGGTCTAGAAGTAAGGTTTTTTGATGGATTAATACACGATTTATCATTTTTTAACCCCTTTTGACTTATTTCATCCCTTATAATAAGGCACCCGCTGTTATTATAAAAAAAAAAACATTTAATGACATTTTATGACATTAAATATAATAAATTGGCATATTTTATTTTATTTAACTCAAATATTTCATATCCCTAATTTTGAAACCTTATAATCATCCGTTATTACGAAAAAAAAAAGAAAATTTGTTTACCATCTTAAATGTACAATTATATTAAATCGATATCTCTTTATCACGTTCTTAAATATTTTATTTCCATTTGTTTCAACCTTTATCAATCATTCACTTTCACAAGAAAATTAATGAAAAAATCGTTTAAGGATATATTTATACAAAAATTTGAAAAACATGGAAGGAAAATTATAAAAAAACATGATGTTGATCACGGGAGCCTCAAAAAAACTCCTCTTCCAAGCCAAATTTTGCTAAAAATATAAATTTTAGGACCCCAAAAATATGCAAAAAAGTTTACCACTAATACCTCTGGGCTACCCCTAAAATACCTCTTCAAAGGGGGAGGGGAACGGCCAAAACTTGATTTCTATGAGATGACTTCTAAGAATCTGTACTAGGTAGAAAAAAATGTAGCTGAGATAATTTTAAACAAAAATGTTTATTAGCACTTTTTGTGTATAATGAACCATTCTCTTAGAAACAATTTTTGAATAAACAATAGATTTTGAATGTAAGTTCTGCGCGCGAAATCAATTTTAAATAAAATTTGTATCAACTCGACCGGAAAAATCTTTTGATCAGAATGACCTATCGAAAAAATCAAAATGCAAAAAAATTTACTACATGGATCAAATGAACTAAAACTGTAGGGATAAAGTCGTACCTATAAAACATTTTGAATTTACAGTTAAAAAAATAAGGGTCATTCATCGAGATAAAAAATATCCAATCTCCTAATTTGGACCAACAAAGACACTTTTACAAAATTTTATTGATATCGGTTCAGTTCTGGTTTTTGAATATTAGCTTGGACAAACACCGTGACACAAAATTTTTGTAAATAAAGATTATGAAAACAATCTGTAGCTATTATTCCTCGGCCAAAATCGCTTTATCAATGTTGAATTTCGTATATTATCTACATCATGTCTCCGTTTATATTTGACATGGGAGATACAGAAATTTAAAACGATATTTAAGTGTCGTTCAAACAAAGTTTGAGATTAAAATAAACTAAAAGAAAGACTTTGTTTACTGATTGTCCGAATTAGATATCACAAGAAATCAAATTATATCAGGGTACTATTATTTAGTCTTTTAAAACCAGTCATTGGTAAAGTCTTGATTCAAACGTTATCATGTTCACTTTAGTTTTAGTCTTGGTACTATCGTTTTGTAGTAGTGAAGGTAAGTTGTAAATTAATTAATAATTCTTAGTTAAGTAACAGTTATTTATGCAACAAGTGTCATTATTATAATTTTTTTATTTTATCTGTGTGTGGGGTCGACTTCCCTAATTACATTATCCATAAGTTTCTGTCTTGAGAGATACCAAAATTAATACCCACATATGCTGTCTAAGAGTCTCCACCAGGCTTATTTGGTGTTCCTCTTGTACTTCTTTTAGGAACTTTTAAATTAGCAGTATGTCATATTGAGTGATTAAAGTATCGACTAACCTATCACCTCTTAACTAAACTATCTTAACCTACTGGGATTTTCCGATTAATTTTTATATTACCTCTTACTGTAGCATTAATTAACGCCACCCCTAGACATCAGCTAATATACTCATTCTTTATTATATCCTTTTTTGTCACTCTATTCATCTCTTTTTGACAACTTCTTTTTGTGAACTAGTATTTTATTATTTTGTTGTCTGATACATTTAATCTTCTGAATAAAACTGGTTTTTTAATATCCTGGCATAAGTTAATTAGGTGGGCGTATGGTCCATCGTGATAGAATGTTCACTTAATGCACAGGCTTGTACGTTATTCAGATTAATGTCACTCTTGTGCGATGTTAATATTCCGGATAAATTTCTGGACGTTTCTTCCAATATATACTTTATTGCAATTATTACGGGGTAGAGAATACACCACATTGGAGCTTTTTTTAATATTTAAGGGTGTTTTTTGTTTGGTGTGTAATTTCGATATTGTTTTTATATTTCTGGTTCCAATTTTGATATTAGGTTTATCTCTAAATATATTTAACAGTCAATTTGTCAAACCTGAAATACGTATTTTGGTTGTTTGACCTATGATCAAGCTAAAATATTGAGAACAGAAAGAAATTACAACAAAAGACTGTTTCTAGGAATGTTTTTAATTAAAACTACACAAAACACCTTAAACAAAAGAGAAGACATTGAAAATATTAGTGGTATATACAGTAATCTTCTTTTAATGAATAAAACAACAACTATAAAAGTTCTTATAAAAATTACACAGATTAGAGGGATTATTCCAAGTTCAAATGAAATTATATTTTTTTATTTGTGTTTGGTTTTTCATTTCTCAATTACTTAAGGGCCGATTGTTCGAACGCTAATTAAAACTTGATTGTAATCAAATATTTAATTAAATACGTTACATTTTGAGGTTATGTTGACTGATTTATTTTATTCAATTGTATTATTTTGCGTTTTAATTTAAAATAAACCATAATTAAACTCTTTCTGATGTTAATTTCATGTTTTTATTTACAAATCAATAATAAGCAATTTTTAATAATTTTAACAGCTGCTCTGACGTATTTGATTGTAATTAAATATTTGATTACAATCAAGTTTTGATTAGCGTTCGAACAATCGGCACTAAGGGCTCAACTAAGCAAAATAAACTCTATTGCTTGTTTAATAACTGCAAACGAAACATTTAGTTAGCAAATTAGTAAAATGTCGTCAAATGTTAAGTAATTCTGTTAATTTTATAGTAACATCCTCACAAGGGTAAGCCTGTTGAAGATACAAGTTCATTATCTAATGTAGTTTTTTGTTTTCATTTTTAGTATGTTTTGAGAAATAGTTAAATAAGCTTGAATCCTTAACAAACCTAAAAGAGCTTTACTTAAAAGCTCTTTATATTTTGTGTTTTGTAGCCAGTATTTGGCTACAAAACACAAAATATCCATATATACATATATATATATATATATATATATATATATATATATATATATATATATATATATATATATATATAGATATATATATATATATATATATATAGAAAAAGTAGTACAAAGTTTTTTGACTAGTTTGGAAAAAATATATGTAAGTACTTTTTTCTTTTTGGGTGTGGTAGTCAATAAAAACAGAGCTTTGCTAAGGCGTACTATTTATTCTGAATCCAAGCTTTCGGTGGTTTTTTGCCACCTTTATCAAGGTCTACAAAGAAAATTACTATGTTGTAACAATTTGAATGGAGCCAAAAAAAGGCTATAAAAAACTATAAAAAACTTACCCGAATGTAAGATTCGCGGCATAAACAACAACTTTAAATAACATGATAATACTGAAGTTGCAACTAAACTTAAAAAAGTTATTGTTAAAAAAACACTTTAAAGATTAATAAATACGTTAAAAGTTAAAAACAAAATGAAGGACGACATGTTAAAACAGTCGTCGCTGCAGGCTTGATTTCAGTCACATTTCACGAGCAGAAAGAGAAAGTGGGTGGACAATTATTGTTTAAATAGTTAGGAGAAAATACAAAAAACAACTTTGAAAATAACGTCTCACAAAATACTGTTTATGAATTTTGAGTACTACCAACTGTATTACCAACTTAAAAATAAGCGGGAAATTAAAAATGTTATTTATAACATAAGCAATCGAAAGAAAATAGTATTTAGTAAATAGGTTTAGAAAAAATAATAACTCAAACAAAACAAAACTAAATTAGTAACTGAAGTTTGATCACAAGTATTCAAATAATACTGAAATTTAAAAAAAAGAAAAGAAACAAAGAAAACTCTGAGATGCAAAATAGCTCAGTCAAAAGTCAATATAAAATTGTAAATTTTGCTAAGATTCTGGATCTCAGATCTCTTATTAACATTGTTATTATCACTCTTGCTGATATGTACCATCTCTAAGAAAGTTCTCTTAAATTTATTTTTCTATCTTATGGTCTAGATCGATAGTATGCTCTGCCAAAGCACAAGTAGGTTTGTTTAATCTACAATCACTCTTATGAGAAATAATACGGCTAGACAGATTCCTTCCAGTTTCACCAATGTACGTGGATGGACATTCAGTACATTGAATGCAATAAACAACATCTGTAGTCTCTAGAGTGGTTAGGGTTTGTTTTATTTTGCTATACAGCTGACGTATGGTTTTGATGTTCTTGTTAGCTATTTTGATATTCTTAAAGTCTTTAAAAATCTTAGTAAGTTCAACGGTTAGTTTTGGAATATATGGAAGGGCATAAAAATACACACTTGTTGGAGCAGAATTATTTTGTGCTGAGGGCACTGATTGTGACATAGTAAGTCTGTTGTTTCTATTAACAAAGGGAACATTAAAAATTAATTTATTAATCAGTTTTAGAGGATATGAATTTTCAACAAAAATATTACGTAAGAGGTTGAGATCATGTTGGAGATAATCCGGATGGGATAACCTTTTGACACGTTCTTTCATCGCTAGGACTAAATTAGTTTTCATCCTAGGAGGATGGTGAGAGTAGTAGCTTATGGATCTATTGCTACATATGGGTTTTCTATACCATTGTGTTTTCACAACATTATCCTCACATCTATGCAATTTCATGTCAAGGAAAGGCAAAGATCCCTCCCGCTCCTCCTCGCACGTGAATTGCAAGTGTGAGTTTTGTTGGTTGAACACATTTAACGTAGAATGTATGGAGTCTGCAGGTAGTGCCAAGATTAAGTCATCTGGATGACTTAATGACAAAATAATTCTGCTCCAACAAGTGTGTATTTTTATGCCCTTCCATATATTCCAAAACTAACCGTTGAACTCACTAAGATTTTTAAAGACTTTAAGAATATTAAAATAGCTAATAAGAACATCAAAACCATACGTCAGCTGTATAGCAAAATAAAACAACCCCTAACCACTCTAGAGACTACAGATGTTGTTTATTGCATTCAATGTACTGAATGTCCATCCACGTACATTGGTGAAACTGGAAGGAATCTGTCTAGCCGTATTATTTCTCATAAGAGTGATTGTAGATTAAACAAACCTACTTGTGCTTTGGCAGAGCATACTGTCGATCTAGACCATAAGATAGATTTCAACATTGTAAAAATATTAGCCAGAGAGAAAAATAAATTTAAGAGAATTTTCTTAGAGATGGTACATATCAGCAAGAGTGATAATAACAATCTTAATAAGAGATCTGAGATCCAGAATCTTAGCAAAATTTACAATTTTATATTGACTTTTGACTGAGCTATTTTGCATCTCAGAGTTTTCTTTGTTTCTTTTCTTTTTTTTAAATTTCAGTATTATTTGAATACTTGTGATCAAACTTCAGTTACTAATTTAGTTTTGTTTTGTTTGAGTTATTATTTTTTCTAAACCTATTTACTAAATACTATTTTCTTTCGATTGCTTATGTTATAAATAACATTTTTAATTTCCCGCTTATTTTTAAGTTGGTAATACAGTTGGTAGTACTCAAAATTCATAAACTGTATTTTGTGAGACGTTATTTTCAAAGTTGTTTTTTGTATTTTCTCCTAACTATTTAAACAATAATTGTCCACCCACTTTCTCTTTCTGCTCGTGAAATGTGACTGAAATCAAGCTTGCAGCGACGACTGTTTTAACATGTCGTCCTTCATTTTGTTTTTAACTTTTAACGAATTTATTAATTTTTAAAGTGTTTTTTTAACAATAACTTTTTTAAGTTTAGTTCAGTATTATCATGTTATTTAACGTTGTTGTTTATGCCACGAATCTTACATTCGGGTAAGTTTTTTATAGTTTTTTATAGCCTTTTTTTGGCACCATTCAAATTGTTACAACATAGTAATTTTCTTTGTAGACCTTGATAAAGGTGGCAAAAAACCACCGAAAGCTTGGATTCAGAATAAATAGTACGCCTTAGCAAAGCTCTGTTTTTATTGACTACCACACCCAAAAAGAAAAAAGTATTTACATATATATATATATATATATATATATATATATATATATATATATATATATATATATATATGGGTTAAACCACGTCGATCATCACTGCACCGAGCTTTCGACATTCTCTTTGATGTCTTCTTCAGGGCTTCCGGGGTCTCAGTCTCCCGAGCCCTATGCTGATCACTAATTAAATGCATTACTGTAATCAAAGTTCAACTTTTTACCAATTTAGTTAACTTTCTAGTTATAGGTCGTTCTTACTACCTATTGGATAGCAGCCAGCCTAATGATTCGAAACCAGAAATTTCTATCAGCATAAATTCTTCCGAAGACGAAATCAATGCTAATATATTTCACAAAATGGAGGATGACGGTTTAAGTATATTAAAGGTACCACCACCACCTCCTCCAACTACAGAAACTCCAACTACAGAAACTCCAACTACAGAAACTCCACCTACACCTTCTACAACTCCATTTACCACAACTCCTGCGACTCCTACAACACGAAAGCCACAACCACCAATTATTAATATTACCAATTGCATTAAATGTATATTTTTATTATAAATCTGTAAATTATTTGTTTGTAATAAACGGTGTATAGATCACGCCATAAAATTATTCATTCATTCTTAATTTAAAAAGCAATCTCTATATGATCATTTCTTTAGAAGGCAGTGTAGGAAGCTGTCAAATAATTTATCAAGATTCAAACTAATCTAAATAATAGATCGGTCAATACACATATACAGCAGCAAATATTAACTCACAGTAAGTACTCAAGTTGCAAAAGTTTTTAAGATCTTATTTCTTAGGAGGATCAGTCTCTTTTAGTTATGTTATCTTCTTAATGACTAATGACCTCTCCATTTTTTCCTGTCTCAGTTTTTCCCTGTCATTCTCTTACTCTTACACTTTCCAAGTCTTCTTCAACTTCTTCGAGCCACTTTGATCTAGGTCTTCCCTTTTTCTTTCTTCCTGGATTCTACTCTATCATCGCTTATGTCACTGCTTCATCTCCGGCTCTCTAAATATGACCTAGCCTTCTAGTTATACACTACTTTATTTTAGCAACGATATTTTTTTGCAATACTTTCTTAATATCTGCATTTGTCCTGCTTCTATATTTATTTTAATGTGCTTTTGTTGATCGTAGTATGGTTCCCATGAATTTTCCTTCCACTATTCATAAGTCTTCTTCCTCTTCGTCTTTACATGTCATATATAATAATACTGGTATAATTATTGTATTATATATGTTTATCTTAGTTTTCTCAGTAAGTATTTTGCTTTTTAAGTAATCCTTTATCTACAAAATCAGCTTTATCTCCCTATTCCTCCGTCTGCTGGCACCTTCTCTTCTTTCCATATATTTTTCAATAGTAATAATATTGTTTCCTGTAGCTTCCTTCCTTCGTATTTTATAAGTTACATGTTAATTTCATCTTTACAAACAGCTTTTCCACTTTTGCTCTTCTTTATTTCTTTTTCCAATTCCTCTATTGTTGGCTCTTTTAAGTTAAGCTTTTTATGTCTACTTCGTCTGTTTATTTGGCGTCCACCGTTTCCAATTCCCCGTTCATTTCTTTTCCAGTATACTTCTCTTTCAAGAGTTCTCTGTACTGACCAATTGATCGCAAACAAGATATTTAGCAAGTTTTTGATGATTAAAATGTTAATATTATTAAAGTATGAAATTAATAAAACTCTTAATGCATATACTCATTGTCGAAAGTCTAAACAGTCGAGCAGAGTCCCCTACGAGGTGAAGCTGCAATAATTTTTTAAAAATTAGTTTAGATTTAGTACAATTTAAATTAATTTGAGTATTAAGATCGTGAAAGTTTTCATTTGTTTTTTTCTGTAATTTCGAAATCTTCTAATAAATCCAACTCCAAGTAGTTTTTCTTCCTACTAATGTCATGTAAAATAGATGAATCAGTAGCGAAATTATGTTCACTGGACAGTAAATGACAACTTTCGAATGATTCTATCTATATAAATGACACTACAATGATCACATCTCAATTTATAAATACCACTTTTATCCAGAGTGTTCATCCTGTCTTTGGTGTTAATTAAAAAGGAACCTAAAGTGTTGTGTGAGTTGAAAGATTTCGATGTCCTCAGTTGTATCAGTAAAAAGTTTTGATATTTTTTTTGGAAATGTTGCTAGTATAATAAAGGAGAAAAACCTAACGTTATTTGTCGCACCGAGATACAGAAAGTATGGGTCATACAATTTTAAGACTGCCAGCATATTATTGCACTTTTATGTAGAACACACGAGACATTAATAGTGAGGTACAAAATATTAATATTAGAAGCTGAAAAAAGTGCAACTTCCCATTATAAAAAAATTGAAAATTCCTATCTTGATATAGATCATTTTTAAAGTATTGTAATTAATTTAGCAAATAATAGTGATAGTGACAAGTACCTCACACATTAATATTTTTGTATAGCTGTATTATAATTTTGTAAATAAATATTTAGTAATTATTTAATTACAATTACTATTTTATATTAATAATATTTATGATTTATTATTAATGCACAACATACATGTAAAATTATCTACCACGAATATGTGGCTGTAGTTTTTTCTAGAACAATAGTTAAATATTTCACTTTTAACTTCTGTCATAATATCCACAAGAAAACTAAGTTCCTGTAGCTTGCTGTATACCATGTATCACACAAAATTTTTTTAAAAATCAATTACAATTTAAGTATAATTAAAATACCCAATCGGGCTAGATCAGAGAATGTTTTCGGTGTTGCTATCAAGTCCTCGTCTTTGTCTCAGGACCAGCAACCTCCATCAGAGTCTTACGTTGCCATGTTATCAATTCCAATTGTAATTTTAACATCATAGTATATCTCCTTCTTCAAGTGCCCTCTCCGCTACGGAGTTTGGCAATCACCATTGCTATTTGTATCTTTGAAGCTGTTGCTCTAAATAATTGATTAGATGCGCACTGGAACCAGTCTCTTAAATTGCGCAGCCAAGATATACGTCGTCTCCCCACGCTTCGTTTGCCCTGAATCTTTTCTTGGATAATTAACTGAAGCAATCGGTACTTTTTTCCTCTCATCACATGACCAAAACGTTCCAACTTTCTTCTCTTGATGGTGATCAACAGCTTCTGTTCTTTATTTTTTATTCTTCGAAAAACTTCACTATTTGTTACTTTGTCTGTGCAAGGTATTTTCAAAATTCTTCTGTATATCCACATTTCAAAGGCCTCTAGTTTATCAATATTGCTCTTGTTTAAAGCCCAAGTCTCTACTCCGTACAGCAGTATCGAGAAGATGTAGCATCTAACCAATCTCATTTTCAGGTTTAAGTTAATGTCATGACTTCCCAGAATGTCCTTCATATTATCAAAAGCAGCTCGAGCCTTTCCAATTCTAGTTTTTATTTCTTCTGTGATGTCATTGTTGTTATTAACGCTTGTTCCCAAATATTTATATTTGTGCACCCGTTCGATTTCGTTATTGTGAATGTACAGGTTTGCATTCAATCTTTGTTTTTTTTTGAAATAATCATAAATTTCGTCTTCTTGACGTTCATTGTTAACCCTTTCTCTTCACTAGCTGTGACTACCTTGTTTAAAATGGCTTGCAGGTCTTCTACTGTCTCCGCCATTAAAACTGTATCATCTGCGTATCTAATATTATTAATTGGTTGGCCGTTAACTTTTATCCCAATCTCTTCTTCCTCCAATGCTTTCTTCATAATTTCTTCCGAATAGAGACTAAATAGCATTGGTGACAGCACACATCCTTGTCTAACTCCTTTTTTAATTTGAATTTCATTTGTTGTTCTATTTTCGATGCGTGCGACTGCTTTCTGATTATAATACAGAGTAGATATTATTCTTATATCGCGAGTGTCTAACTCTTTAGCTTCCAAGATCTCTAAAAGTTGGTCATGCTTGACGTTATCAAACGCCTTGTTGTAATCAATGAAACAAGCAAATACATCTTGATTCACATCCTAACACCTCTTTGTCAAGATATTAAAGGCAAATAATGTAAATTCTATTGTGAATTATTTTGAGGAATATTTTTAATGTGTGGCTCATCAGACTGATCGTGCGATGATCACTGCACTGCTTAGCATGTGCCTTCTTGGGTAGAGGGACAAACGTTATCTTAGCCATTCTTCAGGAATTATACTGTTTTCATAAATCTTGTTAAATAAGTCTACTAACAAGTGGATTCGATCTTCGTCTATCAACTTTAGTATATCCGCTGGTAGCTCGTCTGGTCCTGGAGCTTTGCTATTCTTTGATGACTTTACCGCTTGCATTACTTCTTCTTTGCATATTTCTGGACCTGTCTCCTCTGGAAAATTATCACAAGGAGGCTGCCTTTGATCGTCAAACAGTTCTTCTATGTTCCCTTGTTACCAAGTACTGTCTGCTTCCTGTTTCTATTGTTGATCATTTCTTTAACTTTCTTGTGAAGATAGAACGAATCATATTTGGCTTCCAAGTTTTCAATCTCCTTACATTTGTCTTGTAACCATTGTTTTTTAGCATCGCGGATTTTTCTTTTAATATCTGTGTTAATCTGCTTATACTGTTCTTCATTTTTGCCTTTCGATAGTCTTCGAGAATTCATCAGTAACAAAATTTTGTCACTCATCCATTCTTTTTGCTTCGTTAGTTTTTCTCTCTTCAGAATATTTTTAGCGGGCTCCAGCACGCTCTTTTTAATAATGGCCCAGTGTTTATTACTGTCTAGTTCTGGTATCTTCTCTGTCTTTTCAAGTTTTTTAAGATTTGCCTGAATGCTTGTTTCTACCTGATGTTTAATTGTGTCATCATTTAAACGATTGATATCTATTACTTGTTTGGGCTTAGGTGTTTGTACTCTTTTAAGAGTAAAAAATATATAAAATATATTATATAAAATCCAATAATGTAACTTAAATTGAAATTAATAACATTTAAAGGGTTTTTACCCAAATATTTAGTGGCTCAAAACATGTACACTTAGACACAGTGATGATGGAATATGGATTCCGAAAACGTTCTGTAATGTAGTCCGATTGGGTGTTTTAATTATATACCTTTTATAAAGGATTTTTAAATAATTTTTTTTTTCATAGTATTTAAGTTAATTTAGAAAGATTAGTGAGACACCTGAAGAATGTAGATTAACTAAAAACAGATGACTTATCTTTTATAACCAAACAGATAAGATATCGCGAACTCTTTAGTTAAAACGATGTTTTTGGAATAATTTTAAAAATATTTCAAGGAATTAGTTGAGTCATAGATAACAGATTTCCACGTATCAAACAGATATAAACATCCATTTACGAATATGTCAATATATTAAAGAAATAGATGTATAGTCGGCACGTAATTTCGTTGGAAAATTTAAAGGAACAAGAGCGAGTAAGAAACTAGCTAATTGGCAACAATGTTAGAGTGACCAGTAGTCTACTGAACAGTAGCGTAGATAACTCATTTTAAATTAAATAAAAGTTTTTATTTTTATTTAATTTTATCTACCAAAAAGTTTCATTTTCTATAAAGTTTAAATAAAAAATATCGTTGTTGTTAACTTCTGTGATATATCTAGTAGTGTTAACACTAATCGACTCGACTGAACAGAACTTATTGTAAAATAATAATACCTATAAAAAATTGTTAATAAAAGTAATTATCACATACAATTCAACAAATTTTTATGTACAAGTATTTTAGTATACAAACGTTTTATTAACACAACTGCCCATAAGTTTTAAAACTTATGAGCACATTTTATCCCTGATAACTTAGTTACTGTAATCAGGCAAAAATAGAGAAGTCATTTTTTAAATTATATATAGGGTGTTCTATTAAAGAACCACAACTTTGGTTTGACACCGTGTGAGAGAAGACTTAGTACCTCAATAATTTTAAAATGGATAAGAGGTCTAAAAGTTTTATGAACATCTTCTTTTATACATCTAGCAGGTATTTAATAATAACCTAACCTGTGCTTTGACCATTTTAAATTAAATACTTCCGTACGTTTTTGTTTTATCATGAAGTGTGTTTGTACCCTATTTTCAAAGATATATAAGCAAAACGAGAATATCTACAATAAATATAAAGGTTTCAACTAACACCTAGTTCGAAGTAAGTACTTACTAATCCACTCAGAACCACTGTTATCACTAGTATTACTCGTATCTTCTAAATTTATAGTTAATTTGGTTAATGCTGGTAAATATTTAACATAGTTATTTTCCACTGGTTGCTGTGATCTTTGTGACTTCTCTTCTAATTAACTGGAGAACAGTAGACGAAAATTTAGGAGCCACGTTTCTTGTTCTTATATTTCCTTCAAGTTGAGTCCATATTAACTCTATTGGGTTCAATGTACAATAATAAGGAGGAAGTCTAAGTACGGTATGCCCATTACTGCGAGTACAGTTATCAACAACATATTCCTTCTGGTACTGTCTACTATAAATAACAATTTTTACTATATGATGCCTCAAAATACAAATCTTTCCTTAATAAAAATTCTTGAATTTGCAATTTGTTTCAAGTAATATTTGGAATTCTCTCATTAATCTTAAATGATATGACGCGTTGTCCATGACAATCACACTATATTTAGGTAATCTCGAAAAAAAAGATTTTTCAAACCATGATTCAAAAATTAAACTTTCCATGATCTTTCCATTATCCTCATGATAATCTAGAGACGAGACTTTAATTTTTTTTACAGATTTTAATAATACATCGTCGATCCATCTATTTTCTCCACCACAGTGTAAAATTATAAAAATTCTGCCAAGAAAATATCTTGAGTCCTCATCCACATGATAGTCTCATCGCTTTCTGTGTCTCCTAACAGATCTCCTAGTTTTTGAGAAATCTGTTTACTTCTATCTTAAATAGATTGCCTGTCGATTTCATGGACGAACTACCCTTACAAGAACGTCAAATTATTCGTTTCTAACAAGATGGTGCTACATGCCAAAGTACATTGAATGTTAGGAAGTATCTTAAAAATATGTTACATGGAAAAGTTATTCACAGATATTTTGATCTTTTTCGGCCTGCTAGATCCACTGACCTAACCTTGCTTGATTATTTCTTAAGGGGTTACTAGAAATAAAATGTTTCTAGTAATCCCGTTTCTAGATGTTAACTATTTGGAGAGAATAATTAAATGTATTCAACAAGAAGGTGATATTGTGAGGCATTAGTTGAATGACGGAAAAATAAATATCTATTTATTTCCAGTAATAATGTTCTGTTAGTTATACTAGTTATGTATGTTTCTATTTGCAAAATAAATGCGCCTGCATTACTTACGTGTATAAATTGCAAAATTGTTAAAAAACACATAGAAAAGATACGGTTATCATGTGTTTCTTAATCACAAGAGATAAAAATGTTCATTCAAAATAAAAATATTAGTAAAAAATAACAAAACTTCTTTCTAAATGTAATAATGTATAAAGGTACTTTACTCGTGAGCGAAATTCATATTTTTGACATACCTCGTATACTATGGATAAAATTTGATATCTGATAATTGTGTTTTATATTTTAGAACATGCAGAACTTTTTATAAAGAATAATTTTTTTTTCGTAAAATTAATAATTGAAAAAAGTTTTACATATGGTTCCAACTTAGTGGGACATATTGTATATATATTATACTTGTATCTGATTCGCTATCTGATGTTCTGGAATCTGGAGGTACACATCTCGGTTGAATTCACATCGTAAATATTTGATTTATTATTGGCTTTTCATCACGAGAACCGCATTGGTAGTTAGCTCTAGTTCTAGTTCTAAGTTCTCTCTAGCAAGATAATTGCTAAAAGTTTATATGTTGTGTTAGTAAGCGATATGCCTCTATAGCTTGTAGCATAAATAATTTCCTTATAACTATCGAATATTTAATGTATAGAAATTATTTGCGTTAAAAGCGTCATTTGAAAAAGTTCCGATTGGCTAGCAGCGAGAACTGGTCGGGGGTTTATAGAAGGTCAGAAAACCGAGAGGAAGAAAAACAGTTAGAAAAGATTTAGATTTGGCAGAGATAGCTTTCGGGTATAGTCTTCAAGCCGGCAAATTATTTTGATTAGAAAGGTGAATTTGTACTCAAAATCCAACCTGGCAGTTTTTGTTTGAGTTAATCACCGACTGTTTGTGCTGTGCTTTATCTGAGAGATTTGTAAGACGGTGTTTTCAACCATTTAAGAAGTCCACATGGTTTTAAGAAGAAATTGAGTAGCCGCATTTTGAATATTGCAGTTTGTTGTCATCCAGCATAATCCGAAGCCCGAACTTCCCAAGAATTGTCAATATTTGTGTTCTGTGGTCACTTCAGACCAATTCCAGCCCGAGTGGGACACAGTTGTGTGTTGTTGCAGTGGTTGCAAACTTTTTTAAAGGAAATACATCAGCCAGAGTGATATAAGGTAATTTTTGTTTAAATTTTTCCAAGTAAAAATAGACATTTTTCATTAATAAAAAATTTGCTTTCATGACAAACTAAAAATTTGTAAATCAATTAAATTATAAGTTTTATGGATTAGCTAATTGTCATATTAGTTTTCTTTTAAATGCAATTAATTTTAAAATTAAATTATTATTTCATGAAGGTTTGATATTTCATTTCGACATATAAGAGTTAGTATTATCCTTTTTTGACAATTGGTACATAACAATAAATTTGAATTGTATAGTTTAAAGGTTAACCTCAATGTAAGCTCCGTTGAAAAATCTGGATATTTTCATTTTAATCATAATTTAAATTCCTGTAAGTGTCCCCATAGTCTGGAGCTTGTTTTAAGTCGTTACACATAGCGCCATTGTAAGTTTTATTGATAAATTTTGTTATTATTATTTGTAATAACTATTGATGTGAAGTAATAATAAATATGTAATGTTTCTCTCTAAACCAGGAGTTGTAGAATTATTTTCTTATATTTTCACCCTGTAATATTTTTTAGGAGAGAAGAGCCTTTCTTTCCATTCAGCAAGGGGATTCTTTTAAACGGCGTCCAAATTCAAATAGTTTAGAAACCTTCTTGTGTTTTGTTGCCCAGGAAATCTATGTAAGTATTTTTTGGTTCCTTTTTTTTGTAGTTACCCCATCCAGTCCCTCTTTTATTCACTTGACTTACGACCGAGACTCTCCAACCAAACCAAGAGTGGCCGTTCGCAAACATTTCGGTTTGTTTGCTTACCCTATCTGCAGCTCAGTAATAGCTCAGTCCACACTTTTAATACCATATAAGTAATACCCAATGTGGTAGGGAAATTATAACCGTTACAAGCTTCGAAATGGCTCTTTACTTCATCTTTTATGTACGGGTACTATACCGCTTTCAGTTTATTGCCGTTTTTTCATTGACGACATTTTTCGTCGATCAGAAAATATCCAAATATTTTAAATTTATAGAGAACAATATCTTGTGAATCATCATCATCATCATTCAGCCCCATTTTCACATCCATTGTTGGATATAGGCCTCCTCCAAACGCCTCCAGTTCTCTCTATTTCTAGCTGCTGCAATCCAGTTTGTTTCTATTCTCCTTAGGTCGTCGGTCCATCGGGTGGGTGGTCTGCCTCGACTTCGCTTGTCGGCTCTTGGTCTCCACTCCAATAATCTCTTCGTCCATCTTCTGTCTTCCATTCTAGCAACATGTCCAGCCCACCTCCACTTTTGTTTATTGATTCGCAGTATAATATCGTCTATGCCAGTTCGTCGGCGTATCTCCTCATTTCTCACGCGATCTTTCAAGGTCAGGCCCAGCATTGATCTCTCCATTCGCCTTTGTGTTACCCTCAGTTTTTCGGCAGTAGCTTTCGTTAATGTTAGGGTCTCTGCTCCGTAGGTCAAAACTGGTAAGATGCATTGGTTAAATGCCTTCCTTTTCAGGTGAATTGGGGTATTTGTTTTAAAAATGTCTCTCATCCTTCCATATGCCGCCCATCCCAACGTGATTCGTCTATTTAGCTCGCAGGTTTGGTTGTCTCTGGTTATTCTGATTTCAAGACCCAAGTATGTGTATTTATCGATTAATTTTACCTTGTTGTTATTGATCTGTATCTCTTAGCTGGGAACCATATTGGTCATCATTTTGGTTTTCTCGAAATTTATCTCCAGCCCAGTTTCTTGTAGTATGTAATTCAGTTCTTGGAGCATGTCTTTGATCTCTCCCAGATTATCTGACAGAAGCACGATATCGTCCGCAAAACGTAGATGGTTTAATCTTGCTCCATCGATGGATATTCCTTTCTGTTGCCATGTTAGTCTTTTAAATGCATACTCAAGAACGGTAATGAACAGCTTTGGTGACATGGTATCACCTTGCCTGACTCCCCTTTTTATCTTTATTTTATTAGTTGCTGAATGTAGACTTATGATTGTTGTGGCATTTTCATATATATTTTTAACTATATTACAATATCTGTGGTCGACCCTGCAATCTTGTAGTGCTCTTAAGATGGACGGTAATTCCACTGTATCAAACGCCTTTTTAAAGTCTACAAATATCAATGCCAAGGGACGGTTATATTCGTTAGTTTTTTCTATCAGGGTTTTTAGGCACTGCAGGTGATCGTTTGTGCCGTAATTAGGCTGGAAACCGGCTTGTTCTCGAGGTTGGTAAAAATCCAGCTTTGTCTCTAATCTGTTCGTTATTATTCGGGTTTATAATTTATAAAGATGGTTAAGGAGACTGATTGGTCTGTATCTTTCCAGGTCTGCTATATCTCCCTTCTTGTGTAAGAGTACAGTTATTGAATTATTCCACTTTGTTGGGATATTTTGATTCCATAGGCATAGATTAAAGAGCTTTTGAATTTTGGTTATCAGTACTGAGCCTCCTATCTTTATCGCTTCCGTGACGACACCGTCCTTCCCCGGAGCTTTGTTATTCTTCATCTTTTTTAGAGCCTTGTAAATTTCGTCCAAGGAGATTTCTGGGATATCTTCGGAACCCTGATTTTGAACCTTCCTCTGCTGATATTCAACTATATCTAGAGTTGATTGGTTGCTATATAATGTCTCATAGAATGATTTCACAATTTGTAACAAATGTTCTCTGTTTGATGTGATGTTGCCATTTCTATCCTTGAGTTTGACTATTTGTTTATTTCCATTTGTGAGTTTGCGTCTCATTATTTTTATACTCTTATTTTCCTCAATAGTTTTGATGATTTTCTCATCTTTGTATTTTCTTAGGTCTTTTCTGATTTCTTTTGATACTTCCTTGTTCATTTTATTTATATCGTCGTTACTAGAGTTTTCGTCGCTTCTCAGTATTCTTCTTTGTTCCATTTTTTTCTGTGTTTCCAGACTAATTTTTTCTTCCTTCACGCTTTTTGGGCAGCATTTCTTTTGAGCTTCTGTTATTGCTTCTACTATTATGTCATTTAGGATGTTAATATCATTTGTTAATGATTTTTCTTGAAGGAATTTACCGATATGATCTTCAAAATTTTGTTCGTTGTTTGGATGTGTCCATATGTTTATTTGCTTCTTTTTGATCATATTGTGTCGTTCATAGTTGGTATTTAACACAATGGTGGCTCTCACCATACGACGGTCGCTTGATTTCGCAAATTTATTTAGCACTGTCACATCTGTAAATATGTATCTTTTATCAGTGATAAAGTAATCAATATCTCGTTTGTCGTCTTCCCATCTGGGCTTTTCCACGTCCATCTGCGGTGAGGTTTCTTGTAGTAGTAACTGTTCATTAGGAATAGGTTTTTCTCTAGTAAGAAGTTTAAAAGAGTGTCGCCACGGTCGTTCCGTCCCTGACTTCCAAAATTTCCAAGAGCAGTTTCTGCTGGATCCAGTTTTGTTCCTATTTTGGCGTTAAAGTCTCAACATATAACTGTGAAATGTGTACGGTTGTTTGTGTATATAAAACTTTATATAGATGAAATTTAGACTAGTTTTGTGGTTACACAAAGAAACCAATATCCTGTTATATTTTAAACTAAATACAAGGAACCTAGAATGCTCTGTCAACTATGCTGTTCTATTGACACAGTCATAGATCACAACAGATGCCATGCTTTAAAAAGTAACAACTTTCGAGATTGGTGTTACTGTTATGGTGTTACCCGAGCATTATTTGGTTGGACAAGGTACGTAATGGATATGAGGTATATTGTGGTGGTAGAGACTTAAAACTGAGACAGTGGTTATTATAAAAAAGAATCTTTAACAACCTGATGATCGCCAATATAATACCTTACGTCATCTTAGTGGATATAGCACTTAAAGAAGAAGAGCGTACATATGCTGAAATTCTTTTTACCACCATATTGATACATTGATGCAACTTATAGAAACAAAAAGCAGATTTATTAATGCTTTCGAGATATTCCATTGAAGACCATAGTTGAAAATTACGTAGTAGCATTCTGGGTAATTGGTTATATGAAAGAAGTATCCGAATAGCAGAAACATTTAAATGTTATAAAAATGATGACATAATAATGTCTGTATTAACTTAACGAACATGAAGAGGGCTATTAACTTTAAGTAAAATCGGAAATATCAATTAACCTTACGATTCAGATCAAATCTATTGATAAACATTAAAATAAAATGAATGATGTGTACAATCATTAAAACTTTATCTTACGGTTTTATATATAATAGGATTAATATCTATATAAAGGTGAAAACAATAATTTCTAATACAGTTTAAGATGAATTTCGGTATCAGTATACTGTTTTTTGCAATATGTGTCAACCAAGGTACAATTATTTATGATAATATTATGTGGCTATATAATAGATATTTTGTTTAATATTATTTTTCTACTATTAGTTTAAACAATGGATTTAAAATAAGTTGCAATTTTTTTTTCAGTTTTCGACTACTTAAATTGTCTTGTAATTTTTTTTGCTTTACTTGCTTCATCGACTTTTTGACTTCATCTTTAAAGTCACCCTTAATATTATCCCTCCCCTTCACTTTTCCATATTATGTACGTATCCCATTGGTAGTCTACCCCTTTTTATTTTATATGTCAATGATTTACAATCTGTATTAATCTTATTTCATCTTTCGTTTTTATTTGAGTTTTACTAGAGAATTTCTATTTAGCTGCATTTTTTACTTTTGTGATGTTCAATATTCAGGTATCCCACTTTCGGTCTAATGTTGATAATTTTTTTATCCATGACTTTTATTGTTTGACATCTGTATTTCAGGACGAAAGAATTTATTGGTTAAACAGTTTCGTTTTTAGGTACTAGAGATATTATATTTTAAATACGTAACGTATTAGTCCAGTTTATCACACATAATTTTTTATCGTAATTTATAATAAATGCAACTTTTCCGTTTTATTGATCTAATCCCTCTTTAAAAGGACAATTCTTTGTCCTTTAATGTTCTTTAATATTAATTCCGTATTCTTTAGGAAGTAGTTTTGTATACTCATCAGTGCACTATTATTCTAGATTGTATAACGATTTTAAGCACCCTATAATTTTTTCCTCTATTTAATTGACCCAGGTATTCCCGTTTTCCTTTTTTATTAACCGCATTAAACACCGAGTGTTACCAGCGGGAGGACAAAATTCAATAATTACAATATAAAATTTTAAATTCAATTACAATTACACTTAAAGTTCTGCAATATTAAGATTTAATTTAAAGTTTTATTATCATTTTATATTATGTAGTTTGATGAGACCGAAAATATTTTAAAAAATTTTGTAATCCTTTTGAATATTTTGATTATTAATTTAAAATACTAATTACACTAGAAATTCTGTACTAAGTTTTCTGTATTAAAATAAATACTGTTGTTATTTTTACAATAAACTTACATTAAAACTGTACTTTAGTTATATTTATATTACCATCATAACCATCTAATGAAAATTCAATTTTTTATGATTGTGAAAATATTTTGATCGCTAACCTTTAGAAATATAATAATTACTCTTCTTAATACCCTAATGTTATTGTTCTTGTGTTTACCCAAAAACAAAATTAATAAAAGAGACTAGAATAGCAATATAATATAGACTGTTTTTTTTTTCAGGATTTTTGGCAGCTTCAAATATAAATAATTCAAACTGGTGGCGAAAAACTCCTCATCGAAAACCTTTAAAACCAGAAAAATATCCTTACCAGCCAGAATCTAGCTCAGATCGACCATGGTCTACCACCGGGTATTACCCTTGGCAATCATCTTCACGATCGGACAGCAGCACTGATAGATCCTGGTCTACCACCGGAAATTACCCTTGGCAATCATCTTCACGATCGGATAGCAGTACTGATAGGCCCTGGTACACCACCGGATATTACCCTTGGCGATCATCGTCTCGATCAGATAGTAGCACTGATAGGCCCTGGTACACTACCCCTTGGCAATCATCATCACGATCTGATAGCAGCACTGATAGACCCTGGTATACCACCGGATATTATCCTTGGAGATCATCGTCTCGATCAGATAGCAGCACTTATAGGCCCTGGTATACCACCGGATATTACCCTTGGCAATCATCATCACGATCTGATAGCAGCACTGATAGACCCTGGTATACCACCGGATATTATCCTTGGAGATCATCGTCTCGATCAGATAGTAGCACTGATAGGCCCTGGTACACTACCTCTTGGGGATCATCGTCCCGATCAGATAGCAGCACTGATAGGCCCTGGTATACTACCGGATATTATCCTTGGCAATCATCATCACGATCTGATAGCAGCACTGATAGGCCCTGGTACACCACCGGATATTACCCTTGGCGATCATCGTCCCGATCAGATAGCAGCACTGATAGGCCCTGGTATACTACCGGATATTATCCTTGGCAATCATCTTCACGATCGGATAGCAGTACTGATAGGCCCTGGTACACTACCCCTTGGGGATCATCGTCCCGATCAGATAGTAGCACTGATAGACCCTGGTATACCACCGGATATTATCCTTGGAGATCATCGTCTCGATCAGATAGTAGCACTGATAGGCCCTGGTACACTACCCCTTGGGGATCATCGTCCCGATCAGATAGCAGCACTGATAGGCCCTGGTATACTACCGGATATTATCCTTGGCAATCATCATCACGATCTGATAGCAGCACTGATAGGCCCTGGTACACCACCGGATATTACCCTTGGCGATCATCGTCCCGATCAGATAGCAGCACTGATAGGCCCTGGTATACCACCGGATATTATCCTTGGAGATCATCGTCTCGATCAGATAGTAGCACTGATAGGCCCTGGTACACTACCCCTTGGGGATCATCGTCCCGATCAGATAGCAGCACTGATAGGCCCTGGTATACTACCGGATATTATCCTTGGCAATCATCATCACGATCTGATAGCAGCACTGATAGGCCCTGGTACACCACCGGATATTACCCTTGGCGATCATCGTCCCGATCAGATAGCAGCACTGATAGGCCCTGGTATACTACCGGATATTATCCTTGGCAATCATCTTCACGATCGGATAGCAGTACTGATAGGCCCTGGTACACTACCCCTTGGGGATCATCGTCCCGATCAGATAGTAGCACTGATAGACCCTGGTATACCACCGGATATTATCCTTGGAGATCATCGTCTCGATCAGATAGTAGCACTGATAGGCCCTGGTACACTACCCCTTGGGGATCATCGTCCCGATCAGATAGCAGCACTGATAGGCCCTGGTATACTACCGGATATTATCCTTGGCAATCATCATCACGATCTGATAGCAGCACTGATAGGCCCTGGTACACCACCGGATATTACCCTTGGCGATCATCGTCCCGATCAGATAGCAGCACTGATAGGCCCTGGTATACCACCGGATATTATCCTTGGAGATCATCGTCTCGATCAGATAGTAGCACTGATAGGCCCTGGTACACTACCCCTTGGGGATCATCGTCCCGATCAGATAGCAGCACTGATAGGCCCTGGTATACTACCGGATATTATCCTTGGCAATCATCATCACGATCTGATAGCAGCACTGATAGGCCCTGGTATACCACCGGATATTACCCTTGGCGATCATCGTCTCGATCAGATAGTAGCACTGATAGGCCCTGGTACACTACCCCTTGGCAATCATCATCACGATCTGATAGCAGCACTGATAGGCCCTGGTACACCACCGGATACTACCCTTGGCGATCATCGTCCCGATCTGATAGCAGTACTGATAGACCCTGGTATACCACCGGACGTCCCACCTACTGGCCAACAGACACAACTTGGCGGCCAACAGACACAACTTGGAGGTCAACAGATACAACTTGGCAGTCAACTACAGCTAGACCTTTTACCACCACTGAATCACCAACACCACCTTCTCCAACTCCTAGACCTGCACCACCAAGTATTAATAATTATTGTTTTAAATGCTTGTTTTTAGATATTGATCTTAATTTAAAATAATATTTTAAACTTTTGTATTAATAGAACTATAAAGAATATGATCCGACCAAAAACTGTCTTGTGTTTAAATATAATTATATATAGTATTCATTATTGGTTTGAAAGTCTGATCTATAAATTAGATTTTCCATTTTCTGAAAAAATTGAGTAGTAGACAAACTTACTGTTGTTGCCTCTTTAGTAAAAAATGGGCTAAGGCAATTAAATTAGGGTAAATTGATTAAATGCCAGCTTACTATTTTTAACGGTTTTAATAATTTTTATTATGATGTATATATATATATATATATATATATATATATATATATATATATATATATATATATATATATATCATATCATCAAAAACGTTAACAAAGGAAGAGGATACTGAAGAACACGCTATATTACCCACATAATTGTTATAAACGTTCAAAATGATATAATTCGATCATAATAAAGTTTAGAATGTGCAAAATAGCAACCGGTGTCTATTTATCGATTTTAAGAGAGTTAAAATGTGTAATTAACATGGCAGCACATACCGCAGGACGGTCTAGTAATTCCATTAGTTGAGAGTGTGTACGGTCGAAGCATTTGCCATTTTCAAATTATCGCTAGCGAACATCAATTATTGAAAATATTTGCAATTCGTTAGGGCCCGTACCATTCAATTCTAGAAAGGGACACATAGATGGAGAAACTAGTTTTTTTTTTAACAATAATTCGTAGATTATTCATAAAAGTATTTAAATAGACATTTAATTAAATTGTGACAGAAAATTTGTAAAAATTGACAAAGACAACTGTAATGAATCATATATTTCAGAAACCCCGTAAGAAACATTTTAAGTGAAATTTGGGTTATGTCGGGTATTAGTTGTAAAAGACGTATTTCATACATGTAATTTAGAAACCCCGCCGTAGTTCGACTATTTAGTGAATTTAGACAAAACAATATTTACCCGTGTAATGCAGAAATCACGTAAGTATCGCATTTGAGGGGTTTCTGTACTACTTAGTATAAAACGTGAATTGTGCGCAGTGTCAAATCTCCCTGAAAAATATTAAATTTCTTATTATTGTTCAACAGTGCAATTGGTTGCATATCGTTTGTATAGTCTACGATTAAAACAAGGAAAAAAATGGAAAATATTAGTAATTGTGAACAAAACATAGATAATGTTATGAAGAAGCGAAAGAAAGGGGTGAAACAAATAGAGTACCAAAGAGAAAAGTACCAAAGTACCAAAGTTAAAAAGGCCAGAGTAAAAGGAACAGCAAAAACTAATTATAAAGGAAAAGGTTGCAATGCAAAAATTGGGGAAGGTCGACGAAGTCATACTGTAGGTCCTTATGGTCTAGGACAACCTTACGATCGAGGATAGAGATTGTATGAATTTTGTAAAGAAAACGATATGATCATTGCATACACCTCGTATAAACTACCCAAGCAACGACTATACACTTGGAAAGCCCCATTTGATGATGGCAATAACCCTCAAGAGTCCTCAAGAAATCAAATAGACTATATACTTGTAAAGGAGCGTTTCTAAAAGTCCGTCAAAAAAGTCACTACATTTCCTGGTGCAGATATTGGATCTTATCGTCAACCACTTGTAGCAGATATTAAACTAAGGTTAAAACGAATTCAGCGACAAAAACCAAAAACCAATGTACTTAACTTTGACGATATAAATATAAAACATAACATTAAAAAAGAATTTAACAATAGAATAAAAAACATCGAAGAACAACTAGAAGATCCAAAAGAACAATGGAGTGAATTTAAAAACCAAGTTAATGAAATATCCAGAAACAATGATAGAAAAGAAAAAACTTCAATTTTCAGCTTCGGAAAAAAAATCAATAAAAATAAATGAATGAGAGATTACATCTTGAAATTAATGGAACAACGTCGACTGATAAAATCTAATGAAACAGAATATAGATACCTGCAGAGAAGAATAAAAAAGGAGATCAAATTAGCCAAAGAAAAATAGATGAGAGAAAGGTGCGACGAAATGGAGGATGTGATATCTAAACACGACTTATTTAATATGCACAAAAAACTAAAAGAAAGGAGAAACATATTTAAAAACACGTTCCCTCTGTAATAGTTGACAATAATAACAAAATTATTGTAAATGAGCACGAAATGAGAAAAGAATAGCAGCTGTATATATCAGAGTTTATTGAAGATGACAGGAATAATATTGACGAATTCTACCAAAACTGTACTGACGGCCCAGAAATTATGAAATGTGAGGTAGCGCTATAAATAATGCTAAAATTAGAAAAGCTTGTGGTCCAGATGATACACCAACTGAGTTGCTGAAACTAATAGAGTATGATAACATAAAAGTAGTGGTAAGACTTTTTAATTTAATATATAACACCGGAGTGATTCCCACAGATTGGCTCAAATCCATCTTTGTCGCAATACCTAAAAAACACAATGCAAGAAAATGCTCAGAATATGGATTAATTAGCCTAATGAGCCACACTCTTAAAATTTTTCTTAAGAATACTTCACAACAGAATTAGACGCAAATGCGAAGAAAATCTATGGGAACCAGGGAGGTTTAAGATATCTATATCTATATATCTATATAAAAAAATAACAGTAGAAATTCTTAAAGAAGGTGGAGTTACTACCTCATCAAATAAGTATGGGAAGGTAAGATAATACTAAAAGATGGACAAGAACAAGAACAGACCCTATATGCAAAAAAGGAGACAAGCTTGCGTGCAAAAATTATATGAGAGAATAGTGCTGCTAGAAACAACGTATTAGTTTATTAAAAAGGACACTTACATTTCTATAAAAATAATGCAGCTTTTTGAAAATATTTTAAGAGACCGTTATTCTAACTCAATGCAATGTAAGAAAATTTCATTTCAAAAAGCGAATAGTGGTTGGTGAATGTAATTCGTTTATCTCTGCACTTTCTTTGACTATCAAATTGAATAGTTCTTCAAACGCAAAAGCAGTTGAAAAGATTGCAAGAAAAACATGACATTTTTAAATTGAATATAAATGGACGGACGAGAAATATTTTAATCTATTTATAAAAAACACTGTAATTTCTGTTTGTAATTTGTATTTGTAGTAAAAATTAAATTTCCTGTATTTATTACGTTTTATTTTTAAAACTAAACAAAAGTAATACACTAAGGTGCAAAACCCAAAAGCAAAAATGAGTTTCGAAAGGAAAGTATGTAACGTTTAAACTTAGAATCGAATTTAATCGCATCGTTTTCTTCAAAGCCAGCTGATTTAGTATCGAGGTATACTGACACCCTCCATATTTTAAAACTCCCGGTAATAACTTTTAACTCTTGCGCCAAAAATAAAGCACTCTATTGGAAGAACGCGTTTTGGCGAGTAGTACTTGGAAATTGCCATAAAATATATCAATATGCCCAACTAACCGAAACACAACGAGTCACCAAGCTTTTTCGCGGTAATTTTCTAAAAAATTTCCACTCAAGGTTTTGTGGACGTGAAAACAACAAGTCTTTTTGTCGTGCATCGTAAGAAAAATGCTGTAAGTACTTTTCATTTTGAATAAATCTTTCGAAGTGCCAGGAAACTAATACCTACCTGGGAGGCAGAAAATGTACAGAAACATGGAAGTTCCTCAGTAAAATAAGAACTAACGAAAGGAAGAGCACAAACATTCAATTAATATCCACACAAAAATGGGAAAAGTACTATGGGGAACTACTGACAGAAAATAGGGACGAATACTTAACTCAATCACCAACAGAGGTTAATCTTGAAGGAGAAGATATAACAATACAAGTGACAGAAATTAGAAAAGCTATAAAAGAACTGAAAAACGGTAGGTCTTCAGGACCAGGGGATATCCCAGCCGAACTAATAAAATGTGGATCACAAAAATTGTTTAAAACCGTCACTTGGTACATAAATCAATTTAGAAATGATTCTCCCGTACCCGGCGAGTGGAAAATTGCTTATATTTCGTCGATCCATAAGAAAGGAGATAAGCTTAAATGTGAAAACTATAGAGGGATATCAGTCACTAGTACATTCAGCCGTTTGTATGGACGAATAATTAGAGACCGCATTGAGAAGGAATACAAAGACCAAGAGGAAGAAGAACAATCCAATTTTCGAACAGGAAGAAGCTGTACTGATAATATCTTCTGCCTCAAACAACTAATAGAAAAAAAAATAAGCATAAATCAAGAAACCCACCTTATGTTTATTGACTTGCAAAAGGCGTACGATACACTTCCTGTAAACAAACTCTGGAACGTGTTATGACAGACGAATATTAGTGTCACCTTAATAAAAGCCTTAAGAAATTTGTATGAAGGGTCAACATCACAAATAAAAAATGGAAACAGACTATCGCAAAGCTTCCTGGTTAATAAAGGTCTACGTCAGGGGTGTTGTGTATCACCGACCTTGTTTAAAATATATCTTGCAAAAGCATTGAAAGAGTAGAAACGAAAATGCAGAGGCATGGGCGTAGACCTTGGAGAGATTTGCTTGTATACATTGCAGTTTGCTGATAACCAGGTTGTTATAGCAAACGATAAAGATGATCTGGAATACATGGCAAGGAAATAACAAGAAAAATATAGAAAGGGGAGACTAGAAATTATTACAGAAAAAACAAAATACCTACCAACAGGTACCGAACTATCGAACATCACATTAGAAAATAACGAAATCATCATGTCCTGCGACCATTACACTTACCTAGGAATCGTTTTTGACACAACGGGGAAAGATGATGAAGAAATAAAGAGAAGAATAACACAATCCAGAAAAACAATAGGTTGTCTAAACAGCGTACTGTGGAGTCATGAAATAGGAAAAAGAAGAAAATACAATATCTACGAATCTCTTATTAAAAGCAGTCTATTGTACGGAGCGGAAACTTGGAGAATAACCGAAAACAAGAGAAGAAAACTGGAGGCAGTAAAAATGGACGCCTTTAGAAAATCAGTAGGAGTGTCACGCAGAGAGAGAATACGTAATGATGAGATAAGACAGCGAATGCGGGTTGACGGCTCTCCAACAACAAACATAGAAAGAAAACAGCTGATATGGTACGGACACGTCCAGACGATGGATAACTCAAGAATCCCAAAAATAATTATGCAATGGATACCACCAAACCGCAGAAAGAGAGAAAGACCCGAGAAATCTTGGAGAGAGGGAAACGAAGGCGATGAGCGCAAGAGATCTTAGATAGGGCCAATGGGATGATAGAGTGTCATGGAAATTAGACATCGGACAACGTCGCAAGACGTTTTAAAACCGATTGATATATATATATATATATCATTTTATCATCTTTCTTATTTAAACTTTGCCTCTGGTAGTTGCTGAGTGAATTAAGTAGCTCTGTAACTATCAGTGCCAGTCCCAAGCCCGGATAAAGGAGGATAGTTTGCGCCAGGAAGGGCATCCGGCAGTAAAAACCTTGCTAAAACCATGAAAAGAAGAAATATGGAAAATATAGGGACTACGGCATGCCCCGTAAGAGATGCGCAGTTGCGGCTTCGCCTGACACCTGCGAAAAGTGAGCTAGGGCTACCCCATAGAGGACGAAAGGGGCCAAAGAAGCCAGTCCTGAGAGTTGTAACTCTCAACGTCGGATGCATGACAGCTAGAGAGCTCGCCGATTTCATGCTGAGGAGAAGGATTGGTCTACTTTGTATGCAGGAAATTCGTGGAAAAGGTAATAAGTTAGAAAGGTAACGAGATGGATGCAAGTTAATATAAGTAGTTCGAACAGTAATGGCAGAAATGGTGTAGGTATTATTTTGAACATGGAATGGAAGGAACATCTTGTAAGGGTAACCAGAAAAAGTGATAAAACAATGAGTGTCCAACTAAATATCAACGTGAACATCATATATACCTACGCGCCATAGACAGAGTGTCAAGAATAAGAAAAGGAAGAATTTTGGAGGGACTTGATTGCGAAATGCTCGAGATTTCTGTAGACGAAAAGTGTTTTATTGAAGGTAACTTGAATGGACATATTGGTAGATAAAGAGTTGGAATAGAAAGAGTTTTTTTAGATAGGAATAAGAAATGATGAAAGAAATAGCGTGATTTATTTTGGAGTGGCATCGGAGTTGGTTGTCGTCAATATGTTCTTTATGAATACTGAAGACCAGATATTATCTATAGTAGCGGGGAAATGGAAATTTAGATAGATTTTGTGCTGCGCGGAAGAAGTCAACTAAAAGAGGTTACGAACTGTAAAGTGATAAAGGAAGAGTATGTAGCTAGTCAACACCGACCAATGATAGTAGATACGGAGATAAAGGTGGGCCTGAAAGGAAAGCAAGTAGGACACCAGAAATTAAAGTGGTAGAAGTTAAAGGATAATAATTTGACAATAGCCTTTAAGAGTAGAGTGCTGAAAGAGCTTAAAAGAAAAGATACAGCCACTCTGGATATTGGGATTATTAAGCTTTCTGGTATTTTTCCTTCCCTGCTGCTTGAATTGCATCAATTGCTACCACGTTTCTTCTAGTTCTAAACATCCCTGAACTAAATGATCTCCTTTTCTAATAGCCAAAGTACCAAAGTTACTTGAAGATTCACATTGTGTTTATTCCTGTTCGTATGGATCGATCTTCTCATTATACAATGCAGCACACTTAAAAACGAATTGAGAATTTAAACCCGTGACTTGACTTCTTCGTCAAATGCCAAATATACAGTTTTTTTACATAGCATTCATAACTCTCTAAGATTCTCACGTCGGCTATAAAGTGGCTGATATTGACTATTCTTCTTCCAGAAAGGTGCAACGAGTTCTTTTAAAAATGTGTAGAATATAAAACTAAAATCTATGCACTTACAGACATAGGTTTCTTTTTAGAGATATATTACTTGCAGATTGTAGATTTTATTACATCGTACTTTCAAAACAAAAGTTACATCTACTATTCTGTAAGTTTCAGCATGACCAGTTCAAAATTCTAACCAATAAAAAACTGCCGATACCAATGTTGTAATCTACCAAAGTGTTAGGACAACCCTGTTAGTATAACGTTTTGTTTGAAGCTTGTCAAAGCCGAAAGTATAGTAATATTACCGATGTTTTAGATGGAGCCACCTCTCTACAACACAATTTGATCGCGGCAGTTCAAGCTATAATTCTTGTTTATCGAGATTTTTCATATGTTTAGGAGAAAATATTCAACGTTTCGTTACAAATATTTTTCACTTTTACAGTTTTATATATGTTATATATGTTATTTTTTATTAAAATTTTGTCCGGTTTCTTACCGATAGATTTATTATAAGCCGGAACATATTTTTTCCTATTGTGGCAAAACTGGATATTTAAAAATGTTCAAAAAATTTATAAGTATTTCTTAGGATTATATTTTCATGCTCTAAGAAAATGAACAAAATTATATGTTTGATTTTTCCGCTTTATACTTGGAAAAAAGTATTTTTTTTGAGTTTTTCGAAAATGAAAACATAAAGTTTGCTCAAAATTTGTCAAAATACTTCTAGTGATCACATATATCTTCTCAATATTTTTCAATTTTTTTGAATGTGTAGTTTGTCCTTTGGTGAGTGCAGATCAACCTTTTGCGCACGGCACAAGACTAGCTCCTATTCTATATGCAGTCCTCCTATATACTGACGATATGAAAACAGAAGAAAACACTCCATGTTCGACCAGGCACAAGCATATTCCTCCATCTATTACTTGATATCCTCCCTTGGATTGATCCACATATGTATTAAAATCACGTCCTATTATAATTTTATCCTTTGCTGGAATATTACTCAGATCGTTTCCTTATTAATCAATATAAATCTAAACTAATCTAACCCCAAATATAAAATTGGATTTAAATTGCAATGATTTATCGCCAATGCAGACATTTAACCACAGAAATATGTATATTTTTTATAAGAAGCTTCAAGAATTTTTGTAATAAAGCAAGTGCGAAAAAATGTCTGAACGTGCTATATATAAATTTTTCATCTTATTAGCATGTGATAAATTTTGCTTATATACTTACACGTGCTTTTATCGGGGAATGCGGCATATTTGCTTGCCGTTCACGCGCCTTTCTGGGACACATGTGAAATTTCGTTTCATTAAAATATTGTGCTACACATTTTATGGTACTATATAAATCTAAATGAATAAAATGATTAAAAATCATTGACAAGAATTCGGAATAAGCGTTTCCGTGATATTTTATAAAAGTTATTATTATTAATTATTATTTTTTATTTAGTAAATACTGTCTGTAAAAATAATGTAAGCGATAATGTACCTTAACATAGTTAACAACTTTGCTAAGTCTCGACATAATACATTTATTTTAAGATTTTTTTTTCCGGTTTGTCTTTCATATAAACTTTAAAATGAATATAAATTTTAACATTGTGCTTCGTTTCAATTCTATCCACATATACAATAAAAATCTTACAAAGCCCACCATCGGCATTGGCGATCGCAATAAAAAAATTCAAATCATATTTCACAATATTAAATGTAGGATATGGTATAAAATGTGGAAGCGAAATTTCGGGCTATAAAATTGAAAGCGTAAAGGCATGTTCGGCCGTGGGTACAAGGTTTCTTATAAATCTTTTTTTTTATACATATTTTAATAAATTTGATTTTAAACTTTCCCTCTACTGCAGCGCTTGCGGATTAACAGTCAGGATATTTTTGTGTGCATAAATTGTAGAATACTAATCTAACGATTTTTTTAAATTAATCGACAAAAGCTATAAAAATAAAAGTAGACGATTGCATTTTTTTTTTCAATTGAAGGTCCACCATTGGAAAATGCTCTCAACTATTTGGCCGTTATAGTAACATAACATGCTGCTTGATTACGCTGGTAGCGACTTCTCTATGAATCAATGAGAAGACAGGAGACTTCTCTACGATGGCGAATTAGCTCAACTGCAAATCCAATCTTACTGCAAGCTATTAGGATGTTAGGAATACCCTTTTATTCCGACAATACATCTTCAGTTTATATTGAAAAACAGGTTTTTTTTAAGTCGATTTACATAAAAAAGGTACTAAAGGGGTGTGACATATAATGAGAAATCAAGGCAGATACGAGCTACTCCAATGTATTTTGCAAGGTAAAATTGAAGGAAAAAGGGCCCCAGGACGAAGAAGAATATCCCGGCTTGCTAACTTGAGAGCATGGTATAGAAAGACCTCAACACAGCTATTCCGTATAGCAACCAACAAAGTCATCATAGCCAGAATGATCGCCAACGTTCGAAACGAAGAGGCATCCTAAGAAGAAACTAAAGGGGTGGTATTTAAGAAAGTGTACTACCCAAATGTGGGGGTTTGACGGTTAAACAAATGCCCAATACCGAGGTTTTAGAACAAAATGTTGAAAATTCGTAATGGAAAAAGAAAAAAACTCATATATTAAATTTTCTTCGTTATATACATTATTTTTACTTTTATATTAAATAAAATTTGAGTTAAAAGCTACTTGACTTTTTTATCCATAAGAAAACAAATACGATTTCGAGTTTAATATTAGTGTTTTTCTTTATGATAACCATTGCTTTACAGAGAAAATTTTATCCTTTCTCTTCAAAATGACATTTGGTAAAAGTCATTGGGATTCACAGTATCCAAGATAAGATTTTTCATATTTCGCCACGCACACCTTTTTTGGACCATTTTCCCCATTTTTTTGCAAAAATTGTTCTATAACTCTTTTCTACGCAGTTTTAGGTAAATGCAATGGTACATTAAATAGAAACAAAAAAATAGTCTTATTTGAAATGGCGATCATAAATTGGTATTGTGCAAAATACGAATGAAAACACATACATGTGATAACAAAACACCCGAATACACCACAAAGATGCAAGTCGAATGCTTACAGGATGACTCCTTACAAGATACCTATTTATAGATACAAAAAAGAATAACCAAAAAAAGCAGAAATACATAGGTCGACAGAAAGTGATGGAGTCGAAAGGAGTCGATCGTAAAGAAAAGAAAAAGGGCTTACCTGAAATACATGTTCACCAAAACACAAGAGGCATACCATAATTACAAGACAATTAGAAACAAAACACAGACACTTGTAAGAAGTAAGAAAAATAAAAAATGATCACTGGGAAAGCTTTTTAAAAGAAATGGAACATGACTTTTACGGTCTGCAAAAGAAAATATGGCGCTTCATAAGAGGTCAAAGAACGGAGGTAAAGGAACTAATAGAACCAAAACAAATAGAAAAAGATACGTGGATTGACTACATAAAAAAGTTATATGCAGAGGAAGAACAAACAACACTAGAACCGGACACACTAGAAATTACCACCAATGAAGAATTTAATATAAATGTACAGGAAGTTCGGAATATACTTGAAAACCTAAAGAACAGAAAAGCAGCAGGTAAAAACGGGATACCAAACGAGTTACTGAAATATTGTGGAGCAGCAATGACAGAACAATTAACAACATTAATCAATAAAATTATAAAACACAATAAAATACCGGAAGAATGGAGAACGAGCGAACTAATTCTACTATTAAAAAAAAATTAAAAAACAGCCAGAAAACTATAGAGATATAAAACTTGTTAAACACTACAACTAAAATTTTACAAGTACTAATAAATCAGAGGATAAGTTTAGCAAATGAATAACAGGGTTTTCGTAGTGAAAGATCATGTACAGATGCAATATTCGTTATAAAACAAATTACTGAAAAATCGCTTGAGTCTAATAGACCAGCATGTCTGTGTCTGATTGACCTAAAGAAAGCGTTTGACAGAGTAAGGCTCAAAGATGTAATTCATCTTCTGTATAATAGAGAAGTTTCCCTAAATATTATAAAAACTATCAATAACATCTACCAAAACAATAAAATGAAAGTCAGAATAGATGGACAACTTACATAACCTACAGAAATAGGCAGCGGAATAAGACAAGGAGATTCATTGAGCCCCATGCTCTTCAATTTGATTATGGATGAAATCATCAAAATCGTTAACAAAGGAATAGGATACAGAATGGGAAACAAAGAAATCAAAATACTCAGACGCAGACGACGCAATATTGATAGCCCAAGATGAAGATAATCTGCAAAGACTGGTCTACAGATTTAACATAAGAGCAAAAGAATTTAATATGACTATCTTATCTCAGAAAACTAAAACAATAGTAGTCAGCAAAGAACCAATCAGATGTAAAATAGAAATTAATGGCATCAGTATTGAATAAGAATGGAAATAAGATACCTGGGAATTACACTGTCTAGCTATGGACAAAGGAGTGAGAGATCAAGTACAAAAAGCAAATAGACTAGCAGGATGTCTTAATAAGACTTTATGACGAAACAGACACATTCACACTGAGATAAAGTCAAAAATTTATAAAGCCAGTGTAAGACCAACAATGACATATGCCTCAGAAACACGACCCGATACAGTCACAACGCAAAGGCTACTTCAAATGGCAGAGATGAAAGTACTGAGGAGAATTACAGGAAATACGCTGAGAGATCGAAAGAGAAGTGAAGACATTAGAAGAAAATGTAAAGTACAGTGTATAAATGAATGGACACAAAATGTCCATTCACTAATTACTAATCACTATCACTAATTTTAATCAAGGTACGGTTCTTTAAAGCTTTGTTACCACACCTTTGTTTCTAAAAGAACAGATTTATTGTTTGAAATATATTTTTCTACGGCGTATAAATTCTTGGTAAATCGATGTTTTCGTCCCCTTCTACGAGGGGTGGTTTTAGTGGAAAGCCTGGGGAAGGAGTGGCAAACTTTTTGCATCGTTTTTAGAGTCTTAAAATTGACATTCTCAGAAAAATTCAGCTTATTCGTATTCCTGAAACTATATCTTCCTCTGACATTAACTCCGACCGAGATTCGACAACAAATAAAAATGCTAAATCCTAAGAAAGCTCCTGGCTATGATTTGATAACAAGAGAATTACTTCAAAAGCTACTAAGAAAAGCAGTGGTGTTATTAACAATAATATACAACAGCATACTACGACTTCAATACTTTTCAATGCAATGGAAATTTGCTCAAGTTTCTATGAATCCGAAACCTGATAGGTCAGCAACGCAAGCAAATTCATATCGCCCTATAAGCCTACTCCCAATAATGTCGAAAGTATTAGAAAGGCTACTATTACATAAAATCGAGCAAGTTGTTCCCATAAAATTATACCACAACACCAATTCGGATTTAGACGTGAACATTCAACCATCCAATAATGCCAGAGAATAGTAAATTTAATTAAAACAGTCCAGAAATTCTCTAGGAAAAAAGTTTCTGTACTGTTTCTCGATATACAACAAGTATTTAATAGAGTATGCCATAAAGCCATAATTTCCTCTACAAACTGAAATTACACCTAACAGACCAACTGTACTTTATATTAAAATCGTGTCTTACTGACCGTTACTTACAAGTCAAAATTAAAGACAGCTACTCAAATTACCACATCATGCAAACTGGCGTACCTCAGGGTAGTATTTTGGGCCCATTCTTATATCTGATAGTTACAGCAGAAGTTCCAACCAGCAATGATACCTTCTTGGCTACTTTTGCCGATGACATGGGAATGTTGACAGTATATACTCTACTGTAGCATCACAAAAAGTAAAAACTCATTTAGACCAATTACAAAACTGATTTAAGCGATAAAAAAATCAATTTTAATGTCAGCAAATCAGTACAAATTATTTTTACAACAAGAAAATCTACATGTCCACAAGTTTCTTTTACTAATAATTCCATCCCCATAAAACCAGTTGATAAATACTTGGAATTTCATTTGGATGAAAAACTTACATGGAAAACGCACATTAAAACTTAACGGAAACAACTAGATCTTAAACTAAAAAATACGAACTGGCTATTTAACATAAGGTCTCAGTTATCTCTTGAAAATAAACTGCTTCTGTACAAAGCTATACTCATACCAGTTTGGGCAAATGGAATAGAACTATGGGGCTGCAGGAAAACTTCAAATACAAAGATACTTTAAACATTCCAACAAAAAATACTCCGTATAATAAGTAAAGCTCCATTTTATATATTTAACCTAACACTTCACAATGATCTGGACATCGCACTACTTAAGGACATAATAATAAACCATTCAATAAAATATAAAAATCGCACGACTGATCACAACAACGAACTGATAAATAATTGATTTACCCAACCACTTGTCGAAAGAAGATTGAAGTGAGTAAGACTAGAAGAACTACTGCAATAATACTTAGAAAACCGTCACTGGACTCAAGTTAATTTACTATTTACTTATTACTCTGTGTATAGAGTAGATTCTAAACATGCAATGCAACAATAAAAAATATCTAATATGTAGGTCATTGCTAAACAGACTATTTCTGCGTAGTCTTTAGATTCGATGGTCCAACGTCTAACCTAACAACGAAGAGTCAAGCGCATGTAAATAACTAAAATAAGCATTTATTTTTTATGATAAATGACTTATTCAAAAGCTATCCTTGTTTCCGATATAAGAAGAGCATGTGCATTCTCCACAAACTTTTTAATAAATAAATATTAATACAGTTTTTTTTGCAAATGATTTTCACTATTCTAAATAGTTTTAACCAAAACTCATAAGCGAACTGTATATTTATGCATTTCTGCTATCTTGCTCGGTCATAGCACAGTCGACGTTCTTTCTTCACACATCTCAAAGATAAAGTGAAATTGACCAAGTTGTATACAAAACCAACTGTACCGACATCGACATAATTTGAAAATAAACGAAAATGTTTAAGCGCAATTCGCTTCGCGCATTTCAGCCAATTTCCAGTAGAAAATTACCGGTCTATAATAAAACCGGCATTTGAAATAAGAGCAAAAAGTATTATTGCGAGGAAACTCATATTGTATAATCCTTTCAAAGAAAACATTCATCTGACACGAACTATTTTTAAAACCAAAGGTAATTTATAACAAACAGCATTCTTCTATTTTAAATTACAAATCAACCTGCAACCTCAATCCGACGATATATTTCTAGTATTCAATCATTCCAATTCTCTTGGACGCAGTTCAATAGAACTGAATGCAGCAAAAAGATCTTCCATTAGTTTTCCTCTTACAAAATAAAATCCTTTTCTTTTTAATTTACCCTTTCATTTCGTGTCGAGCCGCACTTTTGTTCTCTTTAACAAACACTTAATGGTCTCGATGCTTCCTGCCATAAAAGAATAATTACGACCAAAAAGAGAATGTTCTATATACTACTACCTTAAATAATGCGGGATGTAATTATCAGACCTCCTACTTGTAATTTAAGCACGTTGCTGTGTTTTTAAATTAAAATTGTGAAACCCGAAAAGATCTAAGGCTTTTGTAATAGGTATGTGGATTAAAGTATATACATTAATCTCTGGATTAACCGATGAAGAGTGTGCTGAATTTATTTTGACGATCCACATAATCCACAAATGCAGTATTTTCAATTGCATAGTTGCAAAGTTTTTAAATTTCTGTAATTAAATTTTATACGGAGTGTGTTCTCTCGTATATGTATAATTATACACTTGCCAGCAAAAAAATCGACTCACTCGATGAATTATATTTTATGGTCAGTAATTTTATGTTGTGTTACTTTGAATTAAAATAACTAACGCAAAAATATATTTTTTATCATAGAGCTTTCAAAAAATAATTGTTTTATGCAAATTGACAACGTATTGTAAAATTTGCTTACTTTTGTATGGCACAGGAAATGCAACAACCATTGTAACATACATGTTCTAATTAATGTAGAACTCTATGAATTTGCCGGTGGACTTGCTGGAGTAGGTAATGAATTTGTAATTTTAATTATTTGGATTAGCGTATAAAATATAGGATTTTGATTAATTGTAAAATTGTCTGACTTTAATAATTTTTTTTATTCTTTTTTAATTAATTATTTAATAGTTTAGTAACACAAAAATATTTGGTTTAATTTATTTTCCTATTTTCCATCCTTTCCTCAAAGGCAACTGTTTAAAGAATACTTTGAAGCCAGTTCGTCATAATTAACGATAAAAGGAGATCAAATTTTAATTAAACTTAATTTATTTGTTTTTGCAAAATCAAGATTAAGGCACATTAAATTAAATAAACATATAAAAGGTCCAAATTTGCAAATAATAATATAATATCTACGGCATAAAGTTGACTGCGCCAATCCTTAGAAACATCCATAGAAAATTTTGTTGTCTCTGCATTTTTTATGTTAATTTTTTTTTATTTAGCATAACAATTTAACATAATTTTATTATTTCATTGCCGAATTAGGGTTCTTTTTTTATTTGCGAAAATTTATAGTATATTTTGTTAACGTGAGTATGTCTTTATACGTTTTATGTAAGAACGATTAATAAAAACTGATTTTATTTCTTCCATTGTTCTACGATTTCTTGTATATAGCTTTTTACTTATTTTAGTTCTGGTCTTTTTTGTGTACTACATAAGATATCTGGATAGAACGTTAGGTTAGCTAATTTTCATTTATTCAATAAAAACTAAAAATTAAAGACATGTTTTATATGTTTTATTCCTCAAACAAAATTGAATGATGTCTTCGTCACACTATTGAACATTTTCTATTTGCCATAGTTTAGATATTTTATCCTTATTTACTCTATATAATTACCCAATATTTATATTAAACAAACTGTCTATGTTTTGTTGAAAATAAGATATGTAGAGACAATTTATTCAATGTTCGACATCTCCGCTAAAAGTGTTTACAGCGTTTTTGTGTTGTGTAAGAGGAATGGAATGTCCTATATTATTTTTGAAAAATGTCAATAATGGGGATTGAAATTGACTAAGCGAGCACAAAACCAAAGCTAAATGTTTACTCCATTTGTGTCACAGATGACTTGTCATCAATCAACCCTAACAATGGCCGTGATTACTCCATCTTTTAATTAAATTTGTTTATTGAGGTGGAAGTAACCAACCTATAACAGCGACACCGGGATTTTCTTTTATTTTGGGAGAACAACAGTTTAGGCCAGGATTTATAGCTTTCATTCATTTTTTTATTTTAAAACTTTTACTGCTATAAATGCACAATAAATACAAAGATAATACATGGTTTTCAAGGTATTTATCGTGACATGTTAATGTTGAGTTAATATTATTATATTCTGTTGAAATTAATAAAAACCTTAATTGAAATGCTTTACTCAACCAATTATAAATGGTAGTTTATAAGGATAAAATGGTAGCCTCATTTTTTGGATATCTAGCTACAAATTGATAAAGTGTAAATGAAAAATTTTCAACCACGCATCATTTTTAAAAAGAGTCAGATGAGGTAAGATGCCCTACATCCATTATTCCAGGGAACGCAGTCAGTTATAGACTTCATCTCTCTGACGAAAGAATAGCACTAGTAAAACTACGAAAAAATCATAAAAACCAAGTTGTATTCCAGATTAATACAAGGAGCACCGGATGCGGCCATTTTGGCCGCTTTCTCGTTTTGACGCTCTGTATTACTCTATTTTCTGGAAAGTTTTGACTTATTTTCTGTATAAAATTCATCGAAAATTGTTTTCTCCTTTCTGCTGTTATCATGTCTCGCCGATATTAGACGGAGCAGGAACTGTTGAAATGTTTATAGAATTTGTTAAATATATATAGTCGACGGAACGATGAGGAACCGCTATGTGTTCAACAGACCACAACTTGACAATATCGTCAAATGGTGCATTAAATGAATAGTCACTCTAAACCCAACCAAAACACAGACCATCCTCTTCAGATATCCGAGTATTTCTCGGTTTGAGGACGAGGACAACCTAATAGAGTTCTACGGAGCTAAACTCCGCTTCCAAAGTTCGGTCTTCTATTTTTGAGTTTAATTTCAGAGAAATCTCACTTGGGACACGCAACTAAATCTCACCCTAAACAGAGTGAGAAGATGGGCTAGACCCCTGGGAGCTCTGTTAGGCAAATCTTGGGACACACAGACTAAGATTCTCCTGCATATCTACAGAACTTACATCAAATCGATATTTGAATACAAAGCTATTCTTTACTCATCACTGAACAACCTCCAAATAAACGCCATCATGGCAACAAACTTCTCAGTTTGACTGGAAATGAACTTCTTGTTAAGTATTTTAATTTTCCAGCCCTAGAAGCAACACCACTAAGATTCCAATAATTTGCAAGTCAAAAACGCTCAACCCAAAGAGCCGTTGCCAAATTTACAGCTGGTAACATCTCAACAAACTCTCTCCCTGGCAAGGGAGCCCATACCTTGAAGAGGCGCTCCACCTAAACTAGGTTTAAACAACGTTACATACACATGAATCTAAAGTAGAATTATGTGGTGAAGATGTATTTGATATTGAAGATGACAAATACGTGCCTGATAAAGTTTACAAAGATAAATGGTAGCCATTCTGAAGATGAAATTGAGATTAAGGAGCTATTTAATACTTTGGCTAAAACTTCTAATACAGTTTCCAACACCCCTTCAGGAAGGATTACCAACCGAGTAAAAGGAATTCGCGAAAGCAATTTAGGGAATCCCTTCATCGACAACATAGTATGAAGCGCAAGTACAGGTAAGCAGCTATATTATATTAGTAGCAGGTAGTATTCACATACCTTCATAATATTGTATCTCGTTCATTTTAGGAATAGGTGTACTAGTCAAAATGTTCTAAAATAAGCTGCTGGACAAACGTCTCATGTTTCACGAGATGATTTTCTAGAAACAGATTTACACAGATAATGAGCTTTATCCATTTTGATATGACGAGTACTAGGTCTGAGCAATCATCAAGAGATAAATTTTACTTGCGTCGGAAGTACGGAACCCATTTATAGAGAATTGTATATTATGCTATACAGATGACCAAAACATATCTATAAACAAGCAGCTTTTTCTCACGAAGGCAAAATGCTGGTTTACCCAGTACATGGCGAATAAACCTGATATATTTGGAATTAAATTCTGTCATGTATTAAAATGTGTATATAATTCTGTGTCTTGTTTTGTTAAAATCTACAAATTGTGTTTAGTAGAGTCAGCAGGTCTTTCTCATTTTCAGCGATAAGGTCTATACCGTAATCATAACAAATGTTACTTATATCTTCCCCATTTATGTTGATCCCTTATGTACAGTTCAAGTGCTCGTGTATATATCTATTAGAAGTATATCACCATTATCAACCTGTACACGTCCACTGCTAGACATAGGTCTCTCTCAGCTCTTTGCATCTGTCTATGTCTTGCGGCTTGCAACCAGTTATTGTTAACATGCTTCAGGTCGTCAGTCCAGCTGTTTTGGTGGCCATCCTCTTCTCCGTAGTGCTTCTTGTCTTGGTCTACACTCGACTCCTTTTTTTCATTTTTCATCATTTTTGTAGACTCCTTTTTGCTTTAGACATTCCATGAGAATGTTATGTTTAATTTTTGTCAAAAGCTTTCTCATAGTCTATAAATGCAACGAAAAGACCTTTTTGTTGGCCTCTAAATTTTTGAGCAAGAGTTGTGTAAAACTATAGAGAGAGATAGTTCCAGTGACATGACAGCAAAACGTGTTTAAACTCTTGAAAAGGTTGACTGAGTGTCATTAAATCATTTAGCGAGTTAAATTTTAAAGATTCTAATGCAGATTCTTAAAGGTATCTTCTAGAACAGCTGTAAATAATTTTGGAGATATTGTGTCTCCTTGTCTTAGACCTCGGTTGATTTTTACAGGTCTTGTTTCGATTCCATTACCCAACGTCACTATCATTTCAGCTTGTTCGTTAATATTATGTAATAATATTCTGTACCTGGAATCGATCCGATTGTTGACTAATGCTTTTTCTATTACCCACAGTTCTACGCTATCAAAAGCTTTTTCACAATCTATAAAAGCCAGACATAATGAGAGATTCTATTCGTTAGTCTTTTCTATTAGGATTTTCAAAGTATATAGATGGTCACAGGTGCTGTACCCTTTTCTAAATCCGGCTTGTTCTATTGGTTGATATCCGTCAAATTTATTTCTTAACCTGTTTTTAATAATCTTTGTAAAGGTTTTGTAAAATTCTGAAAGAAGTGAAATTGGTCGATAATTTTTCAGGTTTGTGGTATCTTCCTTTCTGTGTATTAGTATTGTTTTAGCAGTATTCCATTGTTCGGGTATATTGCCTTCGAATAGACATTCATTAAATAGTATTTTTAGATATGTGATGGCTTCTTCTCCGCCTTCCTTCAGCATTTCTGCTAGTATTTCATCGCTTCCAGCAGCTTTATATCTATAAAAGATATCTTTAAGTCAATAGACTGGGAAAATATGGGAATCCCTAAGTAGTACTAATAGCCGACACGTGGAATGCACTGAATACGATCATGAAGGAAATACACACTGAATCCCAAAAAAAAAGGACTGAAAATAAATTTCAGCAAAACTAAATTAATGTCAAACAAAGATGACAAACCTATGATAAACGTCCAAGGGACAGAGATAGAACACGTAGATAAATATACATATCTGGGTCAAAATGTCAAGGTAAGCAAATAAAATCGGACTACTGAAATAAGCAGACGTCTAAAAATGGGATGGGCAGCATTCGGAAGACTCTCATATGTACTTAAAAATAAAAATATACCTCAAAGACTGCGAACCAAAGTTTAATTCCTGTATCCTACCTGTACTTATATATTGAGCTTAAACCTGGACATTCACTAAAATAAACATAGAGAAGATCAGAAAAACTCAGAGAGCTATGGAACGACAGATGCTGGGTATCTCACTCAAAGACCATAAAACCAATGAAGACATTCGTAATGGAACAAAAGTATAGGATGCTGTCGAACAAGCAGCTAAACTGAAATGGAAATGAGCTGGACATAACGAACGTCTTAAGGATGGCCGATGGAATAAAGAAATCGGGATTCAGAGCCATACAAAGACAAAAACCACGAGGAAGACACAAATGCGCTGATGCGACGGTATTAAAAGAACTGTAGGACCAATGTGGAAACGTTTCTGTGGAAAACAATAGAGATGAATGGCGAGAAATAGAAGAGGCCCATATTTGGCAATCGGAATAGGGAGAATGGCTTAAAAAATGCAGATTTTGACAAATTTTGATTTTCTTACTACTGGTGGTTCACTTTAAGAAATAACACTAAATAGACTTGAAAAACTCCTTTGACGATTTAGCAAAATGTATTGAAACCAAAATAGATTGGAACTAAAATAAAGAATTGCTGTTATGTGTTATTTACTTACCAAAACGGATAAAAACTAGTCTTTTTGGAGTTCTACCGAAAAATATTTACAATATACCGGTATATATCGGTATGCATTAAAGATTTATTGGCCAAAAATATTCTTTAAAACTATCCGTTAATTTGGTTGCGCAATGTATTAACGGACATAACTAATGTCAGAAACTATCGCGGGGCAAACTCTGACTCAGATCACTATCTTCTGGGGACAAAAGGGAAAAACAGCCAAATTAAAAAATGGAATGATGAAGGATTCAAAAGTCCAACAAAAACACAAGAACATCAAAATAGTCTCCAATTAAAAGTCAACGGAATCAGAGAGGAAGATACCGCAGAGGAAGAATGAAATGAATGATATGATTTTGAATGCAGAATTGCAGTAGAGGAAAATAGACAGGCTAGGCTTGTCGTCGCCATTATTATTAAAAGCAAGACACGACTAATGGAAATGTTCAAGGAAATTGATCCTAAAGCACAAAAAAGAGGGCTTAAAATAAACGAAACATAAATGACCATCAAAAGAACACCTGAAAATGACAATAATACACCAATAAACAACTATACTGTTGAACCTGTGGATGCCTTCACATATCTGGGCACAGAAATCAATCAATAGAATTCCGTAAGTAGCGAAATTAATTCACCTATTTCCAGTGGAAATCGTACATACTATGCTAATAAGATATTGATGACATCTAAATTATTAGACAAAATAGCCAAAATGACAATCTACAGAACTTTAATTAGACCCGTAGCAAACTATTGTTGTGAAACCTGGGTAATCACGAAAAAAGAGGAAGCCCAACTCAGGACATTCGAGAGAAAGATACTGAGAAAAGTATATGGCTCGGTGCAAGAGAAAGACGGCACATGGAGAATCAGAACGAGGTTAACGAACTGAATGAAGGGTATGCAATTATAAGATTTGTGAAAAGTCAAAGACAGTCATGGCTGGGACATGTTCAGCGACAAAAAGACACGAAAACTACAAAGAAGATGTTACAGTGGAAGCCGGTAGGAAGGCAGAAAAAAGGAAGGCCCAGTATGAGATGATTAGATGACGTGGAAGACGACCTGAAAGCCATGAATATAAGACAATTCTGGAGAAGGGCCCAAGAGAGATCTGAATGGAAAAACATAGCCAGACAGGCAAATACCCATCCAGAGTTATGATCCCAAAATAAGAAGAAGAAGAATGTATTAACGGAAAAAATCATCAAATACTTGACTGTTACGATGTCGTAAGACAAACTTATTTTCCTGGACTATTAATGACAGCTCAATAATTATTAGAATAAGTGAGCCACTTATGTTTAAATCATACAGTAAAACTTTACTTTAAAACAGTTTATTTTGTTACCTCTATTATTATTTATCTATATATAAATAACTTGTTTTCAGCATGCTGTTACAGTAGACTGTTACATCTCTACAAGGCAATAACATTTTCTCAAAGAAACTCCCTTATTCAAAACGGTTAGTGGCTAAAATAAATTTTATCACAATCAAGCAACTCAGCAATCGCTTATCAATAATGACCAGAACCTTTTGTCAACTCGGGTTCATCCTAGAAAAGGATTCAATGTATACGTGACTGTTTTCTATAGATATCCCAAAGTGTAAAGCCCTTTGTAGAATTGAATTTGCTCAGGGTTGTCATCAATAAATTTAAAGCAGTTTAAATTATTGAGGTGATGAACCTTTCATGTATTATAGAGTTATTCCTTGTATTATTCAGAATAAGAAACTAATAAATACTTTGTTGTAAGCTATAAAGCATTCAATATTTTTGTAAATTCCATACTTATGTCATAGGTTTTTATTCTTGGCAATTCCCTGTATATGCTTAAAATCATTGATTATTTATTAGCATTATTACTTTTTTATTTCCATTATCTTTACATTTTGTTTCACAAAATGATACTATTAGTGGCAATAAAAACGTTCAGAAATACCCTTGTAATGAATATCTGCACCAGAAAAATATTTACATAATTTTATTCTAGCACTTATGTTTAATGGTTAGTATGACGGCCCTGGATTTACCCAACTTCTCGAGGGACAGAAGGGATAGAAAAGCAAAACCACATCATTTCGTTGAAACGGTCACAAGGCAGCTTAAAATCCGCTTCCAGGGAAAAGAAAAGAGAAGAGTTTAGTTGACTAGAGATTAATTTTTTGATTTATGAATTTTGTATACATCAATAGACTTTTGTCAAATCTCTTTTTACGGCTGAATTCCTGTAAGAGAATGGTGTCAGTAAGGTTTTTTAATTACAAAAATTTAACAATTTTATAACCGGAATTATTGAAAAAAAAAAGACGAAAGTTTTGCAATGATTTATACTTAATAATGCCCGAAAACCAACATTTTTTTTAAAGGCGGTAACATAAATTATTAGGCATACTAATATTATCAACATTAATAAGCATTTTATTAAATTTGTAACGAAATTATTTTGCCTACCTCAGGGTAAGAATATGGGGTAGAAAATTGGGAACAGAAACTATGGGGGCGAAGATAAGGCAAGCAAAACAATCGTTACTTGTGCGAACGGCACTCAGGGGGTTGTTGGAGAGCTGGAGTCGTGGATAAGTGAATGGCAAGGGGGTTGAGATTGGGGTAACTACCAAAATATGAAAACAAAGGGTTACTTGCATAAATCTCCTGGACAAATGGGCAAAAAAAGACAAGAAGAAATACCTCTAGCTATTTAAAAGGGACGCCGCTTCGAGAAAACTTCCTGCTGGAGGAAAGAAAGTTTCTTCCTTCCTAAAAAGTAAACATACAAAAAAGTTAGGAGATTTTCTAAAATAAAAACAAAAATGGATCAGAGAAACAAATCAAAACGTTTATTTTTGTCTCATACAAACAGTTATCAACACATAAATGGCATAAAAAATATACTATATAAATAGTTGCCAAATACAGAATAAAAAAACTTACATGTGTCCGTTTACAAACTCTGTTTACAAAGGGGTTGGAGATACAAAAACTTATAAATATTACCGCACAGAGATTAACCTTTTTTTAAAACAAACAAAACAAATAAATATCGAAACAAATGAAGCTAGCTGTCATATGTTAGCATTAAATTAAAAAAAAAACAATTAAAATGACAACTTAGTTAAACCATAAAATTTACAATTTATTAATTATTACAAAATCCTTTTAAATTTTAACGGAAGCAATTATTAATAATTATCAAAAATAATGTCTGTCTTTACTTTAAAATTAATATGTTAAATGTTACCTTGATTTCACTGTTTAGCACTTAACTTTCAAAAAAACTTGTTTACATTTATGGGACTCTATTTGGATATATTCTCCAACAGGGACAAAGCAAACGATTTCCATCCTCAGGGACGAACAATCAAGAGATGTAGAATTATTTTCTGTGGAGGAAGTAAGCTGACAACGGGGACATCCTATATAATAATTTTCCAAATTTCTTCAGTGCCGGTTCACAAATCTTATGGTGATTACTATGTTCTAAACTGCCATATTGCAGAGAGTATTATCACCTTAACCGGTCTTAAGACATAACACAAAAAAAATCTTTCTACTTTGGCATCTCTTGCTTCACTCCATTGTAGCACGTCTGCTCTGCTTGGGGCTTAAATGTCGACTCCTCAATGCCTTACATTTTACAAATTTCAACGCAAAATAAATTTCCCTTTACGTCTCACAGCTAGTTTTTGCCTACAAACTTAAAACAAACAATCTACCCTTTTTTGACCTCGTTCTTAGCAACGAACCAACAAAAAAACTTCTTGATTATTTACTTTTAAATTGGTTAACTGGAAATTTTTTACCTCACAATACATACAGAGAATAGGGGAATATTAATGTAAACAAAGACAAAAAAAATATTCTCAGTTAATACGTCTTAGAAAAACCATATTTGCAATATTATATTAGGGGACTCGAAACAACTTTTAAATATTCCAGTTTATTGCGTTTTAACGACGAAAGACAAAAACAGCTGAATACCAAAACTTGATATTTAGAATCTCAACTTAAAATGCCATAATATATTGATCGTTTTAAAATTCATTTGCAAACAGAAAAACCAAAATATTCCACCAAATTTAAAACGCTACAAATTAATAAGCAATTTAGTAAATTATTGATTAAATTTGTTAAGTAACAAACTAGCCTCAGCCTGCTATGCAATAAGATCTCCTTTTTTTGGGTTTCAGTATAGCTGCCCAATCTGATGTTATTTTTAAATTACAAAAAAGAGCAACAGGGTATCTTTTGGGCCTCAGTAGAATACCGCATTGCAGAAGCTGCTTTAAAAATCACAAAATTTTAACTTTTCCCTCTTTATATATATTTTAGAAACAATTTGCTTAATTCGTAAACACCTACATATTCTTCCAGCATGACCTAATCATGACTACTGTTCAATTTTTCACATGCGAAGAATTATGTCTTTTTTTTGCTGTATTTATCACTATCATTTCACCATAATTGACAATCATTGCCCTACTCCAACCCTTTCTACTCCAACTTTAATCCCACCCCATTAAAAATACAGACAGTTGTAAGATAGCAAACAAAAAAGACTCGCTGTCGCCTGCTGAGTTTCGCTAGCAGCAGACGTACCGTCTCTTCCCTGTTGACTATCGTTACCAACAGACATACGCTCTCTTCCCTGTTGGCTATCGTTAGTAACAGACGTATTCTCTCTACTGTTGACTGCCGCCAACAACAGATATACTCTCTCTCTCTCTCTCTCTCTCTCCCGCTTATAGTTACGCGAAAATACCGCGAATACTCTTTTAAATCGTATACAGACGCGAATGTGCTCTATCTCATTATCTCAGTGTTAGTACCGCGAGACACGTGTTCAGAAACTGGTAAAGACAGCTTCCCCGTACGAAGAACAACCGCCAGTGAAAGCCTGTAAATACCGCGAGAGTGTGTGCAGCAGAAGTATTGGTAAGACTTTTTATAAACTTAATTTGGTATAATCTGTATAACCCTTTACTACTTATCCTAATTTATTTGAACCAGCCCTATATAATACAGTCCTCATACACTAAAATTATATTCATAATTTTACATATGTACACCCCTTCTTATACAACTACTCCGCCAGAAATTCAACCTTTGATGTGTATTTTACCGATCACGTCCACTGAGTTGTAAAGAAATCTATATTATATTCAGCAAAAACATTATACAACCATCTCCTTTTGCAACTTAAATCTGCAAATTTTATCCTTAAGTTCCGTAAATTATCAAAAACCTATCTATCTAAAAGATCATATTATTCAGTGAAAGAGTTTCTTAACGATTAACTAAGAAATTACAGTACGTTTAGGCACGAGCAACTAAAGTATTTTTATATATATTTGGGTATCTCATGCAGCAACTTAAACTTATTAGTAGAATTCGGCAAATATGCAAATAAAAATGTAAAAAATATGCGCATAAATATGCACGTGTTTACCCGAAAATATGCAAATATTTTACAAAATATGCATACAAATAAATAAAAAAATCGTAAAATAGTAACAATTTTATTTAAAAAAAAAGTGTACATAACTAAATATTTCCTACTATTTATTAAGATTTACATTTATTTTAAGTAACTACATCATTTTTAAGTATGAATAAACTTATTTAGAATTATGGTAACAATAAATGACCAAGTGGTGTTCAAAATTTTCTAACAAAAACTTGTGGCTTCTGTCTGAGTACATATATTTATATATGGAAAAACTTCGTTCAACATCAACTGATGTAACGGGAGCATTTTTCAAACTAACCAAAACATTTGGTTCTAAATTAATTGTTTCCGAAATATTTCCAGCTAGAACACTGACTACTTCAGAAAGAATATGGTAACCTTAATTTTTTTCCATAGTAGCTTCAAATTTTTTTAAAATATCTTTTCCAATATTACCTCTAACGTTCCGACAACATGACGCAAATTTTTTTATTAATGCTGTACTTTCGAACAATGACAGTTTTGGTGATTCTGAGTAATTGTTTTTTGAACAAAACTAAAATTTGATTTTATAAATGAAAGTTCTTGTTGAAGCAAGTTACTCTGAAAAGTTTGTTTAGAATCCAAAAGAGATTAGGAACTTTCATCTGTTAACGTATCAATTATGTTCTTTATTTTAACAAAATGATCTGCATAAAAATTAGCTGCTTCTAACCATGTTCTCCATCGCGTTAAAATAGGTTGTGGTGGAAGAGGAATGTTAGGTAGCATTTCTTTATAAAGTTGAATTCTTATAGGAGATTTAAGAAATACTTTTTTGACACTGGATATCATGGTATTTACAAGAGGAAACTTTTTTCGTATTTCCTCTGCAACTCTGTTTAATCCATGCGCTACACAAGTAACATGTATTAAATCTGGGAAAAATATTTTTAAATTTTGTCCTGCTTTCACCATATAAGGAGCAGCATCCGATAAAATAAGCAGTAATTTATTAAAAAGAATAGTTGTCGGAAGAAAAAAAGTTGCTAATGTTTCTTGTATAAAACGCGAAATTGTTAAAGCATTTGTTTTCTCAAGTTGCTGGCATGAAATAAGATGAGATTTTGGTAAGGTATCTTCTTTAAGAACACCAATCAATAAATGAGCAATATACTTTCCTGAGGAATCAGTGGTTTCGTCTACAGATATGTAAAAATAATTATCTGCAATTTCTTCCTTAATATTAATTAACACCGACGAGTATAGCCCGTTCACATTATTTCTTCTTAGAGACCGATCACTTGGAACATTAAGTTTGCAATATTTTTTTAGAAACGAACTAAAATTTACATTTGCTAATTTTGAAAGCGGTATGGTTGCAGACACTAATGCGCGACACAAGTCTTCATTAAAAGTTTCTTGCTCATCTAATTTTTTTGAAGTAGATTGGAAACATTTAGCCATTGAAGTTTGATGTTTTCCTCCTATTTTTCCTTTTTTTGCAATGTGTGAAGCAGTTCTCACATGTTGGTCTATCTGAAATTTCTTCTCACATGCTATCTATAAATAAAAATAAAAACCTTTATTTTAACCCAACCTTTAAAATATAAAAATACACAAGGTGTTTTTGGTTAATCAAATAACTGGTTTGGAAAAAAAAACACTCGCTAAGTGTTTTAAATGCAGTATTAATCCACAAATTAGTTTTTGTTACTAACCATTAGTACATCATATAACTTATTTTAAAATTCAACAAAAGTTTTTTTTTTGTTAATTCAATTACAATAAAAATAATTGTGTTTTAGAATGGCCGACTTCATAAAAAAAAGTAAAGGTGAAAAATTTTTCTAAATACACACCATTGTATTGTACCATGGACAATTTTTTCTCACTAAAGGAAGCTATTTTTCATTTAAAAACAACCTACGAGTACTAAATTTCAAGTAAATACGTTTATTGGTTTTAAAGTTATTGTTGTTATTAACTAAAAGAATTTAATTTTTTTTAATTTTAACACCCTGTATCTCGAAAAGTAAATAAGTTTGACCCCTCATTAACTATATCGTTTTGTTCAATTTTTCGAGAAGTATCTACAGTCAAACGTTGTAAGTGTCATTTGGAAACACCCTGTATATATGAAATATTAGATATTTAATAGAAAATATTAGATACTTACAATTTTGCCACAGACTAAATAGTAGATTTTTCCCATATCCATAGACAGCTCTTTATAAGATGTAATCCAAGTTGAAGCACTGGTTGTTTTAGGCATTATAAAATCACAATCTTCCTTTTTGTTACGCACAACGAGTGTTTACGTTTTGAATATCAAAACAAAAATGATTTACAAATCTGAGCATCAAATTAGAAATGTTTAGGTACCTAATTCAATAAACTGGGAGATTTTGTAAAATCCCTAAATTAGGAACAAAACTATTAGCCGTTTACCTGCTGTTAAGATACAATAAATTGTAGATAGATTTGGGGATTAGATCATAAAATGCAAATGAGCGAACCCTTAGCGATTATCCAATAACTGAATGCCTCAGTGACCGAGACTTTCTAAGAATGTTGAGGTCTACTTAAATTGATCTTCTTTGAAATTGTAAATGTTTTGTACCTGTAGAGATTACGTACTTAGATCGTTTCTTGATTAAAATGACTACAAAATTTTATACAAGAATTGAAATAAATTGGTATGTTTAAAAATTTTCAAATACAGTATAAAAATCTGAACTTTTATGCACTTTATGCTAACTTTTATACAAATATGCCAAAATTTGAAATATTTGCATAAAATATGCACAATATGCAAAATATGCAATACGCATATTTGCCGAAGTCTACTTATTAGTTAGTAAGGTTATTATACAATTTGCAATTTAGTTAAATTTTGCAATGAATTGTATATTTCATTACCTTTTATTTTGTGATATTGACGATTTATGAATTATTAGAACATTTTAATTGTTATTGCTATTTTTTTGACCTTTTGTAAGCTGTGTTCATAAAATTGTACAATTTTTAATGACAATAAAGCATATTTCTATTCTATATAAAATGATGTGTATACCACGACCGTAACTTAAACTTATTTTATTTGGTATGTTTAGGATGTCTATAAATAACTAATTTTAGGTCATGAAGCTTGGCTTTCATCGTTTATAATAGAGCATATTTAGAAATAAAATAAGTCAACTTTATATATGGACGAACTTTTCCTGCGACATTTATTAGCAAATTCCGTTTAATCGGCTTCATATATTACCATGCTCTTTCTCTAGTGAGCATAGTTTTTTGGTCATTAATCAGTCTTTTCACTAAATTGGAGCTTGTTTCTATATAAACACACACAACAGCTTAGTATTGAAGTAAATGAGGAACAGCTAGAAGCAAGAGTTTTCGAGGCAGACGCAGTAAATACTACTACCGGAATATAAATATTTTGATACTGTCACCATGGGTGTGCTTATAGGATTTCTTACACAACAGTTTTTCCTCACTTTTTAAGTGTTGTGTAAGTGCTTCCTTTATAAAGTTTAATTCCTCATTTATTGTAGAACTACTATTTTGTTCCAATATATCCAGTATTTTAGTGTGTTGTTTTGAAAAATTTTCTGTCAATATTCGTTGTTTTTAATTTATCTGACTCTTGATCAATACTTTTTCGATGGAAAACAGGTGATCACACAATTATAGACTTTTAATAGTGCATAAAAACTTAACAAAAAGATAGATTGTGTTTGTCAATCTTTACTATTAGTACTTTTAGGGTATGTAAATGGTCATGCATGATTTAGCCAACAAAAGATTATTCAACCAAAATGTAGTATTACTCCACACTTGCTTATATTTGTCTGTATAGGCCAGGATCTTTACTGTAAAATTTGACCTATCAGCCAATATATTGGATATAGGCAACAATACATCTGGTTCCTAAAAAAACTGATACGATTCTTAGTACAATTTGATCATTTTGAGCAGTGTATTTGATTGGTCTGACATTATATTATATTTATTATAACAGACAAATAATAAAATAAAGAAACAAACAACAAATTTTTTTTTTATTTCAACTTTAACGTGCTTGGCTACTATGGCCACTTACACAGGTACTATAACATGAATTTTCATTACACAAACATTAAGTGTTACATTAGGAGTATGTTACAATAATACGGAATGATAATAATATGTTATACAATGTCTAAATTAAAATCTATAATTATATTTTATATAATTATATTTTTTGATATACGTGTTCATCTCTAAGGAATTGTAGCACAGCTTTTAGTTGGTCAGGGTTGTTTAGGATATCTCGTACTTCACTTTTGAGTTTGTATTGTAATCTTCTGGTCGAATGTTGATGGCATTCAGTGAGAATATGTTTAATTGTCAAATATGATTGGTAGATTTGACAGGAGGGACGGATGCTAGAGGACATTAGGTAGCCGTGTGTGAGTTTTGAATGTCCTATCCGAAGTCGTCTTATCACAATGAGATCTCGTCTTGAGAGGGCTGAATAGTCAAATGTAGGCTGACTGGTTATTCACGGTTGTATTTCATGTAAGATCGAACGGTTAGAGTTCCAATGCTGCTGCCAAAGGAGTCTGGTTCTTCTTTTAATATATGATTTTAGGTCCTTACAAATTTGAATTTTATCGGCGATTTCAGGTGATGCTGTAGCAAGTTTAGCATAGTGATCTGCAATTTCATTGCCTTTTATACCAATATGAGATGGCAGCCAGATTATGGTAACTGTTATGTTTTGGGACAAGATAATTTGGTAAGAGTCTAGGATCTTTTGGACGATTGGATGATCAGTAAATATATTTTTGATAGAATGGATTGATGCTAAAGAGTCTGTGCATATGGCAACCTGCTTATTAGGTGGAGATATATGGTTAAAAGCTTGCAATATACTAAATAATTCGCCAGTATGAACGCTGCTGACGGCTGGTATAAGTGATGACTTAATTAGTGAATAAGAGGTTGTAACAGAGCAGCCTACTCCTGTGTCATTTTTTGAGGCATCCGAGTATAATATTAGGTCGTATTTATTTGTATCTATAATGTCTTTAAATGCATTTATAATGATCTCTTTCGGATGTTTATTTTTATCGAAGTTTGTGAGCGAGGTGTTAAATTTGGGCGTGGACATGATCCAAGGAGGAGATGAAGGGAGATAAAGAAGAAGGATATGTGTAAGAGAGATATCATTAAGTGTCTGTGCTAAATTTAGTGGAATAGGTTTTATTGGTGGTAAGGAATTGGTATTGTGTAAATTATACGTGGACATTACAAATAAGGGATGCACTGGATTAGAGGGGTTAGCTGATACCGATGCTGCATAAGAGAGTAGCAGTAAACAACAAAAAATTGATTACATATGTTAATTCATAAATTGTAATAATTATTAAGGTCTAAATTTTGATATTATTTTGAATTCCTTGAAAGTACCTACAGCAATTTCTTTCAAAATATTGTCTTATACCTCCTGAGAAGCCAACCACATTATACGAGCAACATCTTAAAATTCTTTCAAATTCTTACTTGCTCTTAAATTTTACTTCTTATTTGTGCTTTGTAGACTTGTTGTAGATGTACATTTCCATAGTGACTTTAGAGTCAAGTGAATAATATCTGGTAAAATTATTCTTGACCCTTAGAAATCGATTTTAGGATATCTGCAGCATTACTTTATAAAGCAGCAGTCAAATTCGATCAAATTCGATCAAATATTGGCATAAATCTCATATATTGTGTCGTTTCATCTCTCAGTGATTCTTCTTTTACCACAAGATCTAAAATTACTGCATTAATTTGTGATAGCGGTTTCATATTGGTTACCATGCTCGCTAATTGTTTGGTTTTCTCATTTTCTGTATCTTATTGAATGTTCTAGAAACTTCTTTAAATTTCTTATTGTTATCTCATTTTTCTTTAATTATTTGAGAAGTTTTGTCCAATCTTCTAGAAATATTTTCGAATTTTTCTTCTGCTTTTTCTGCTGACTAAAAATCGAATGTCTCTAGGTGATCTTCATTCTTGTTGAGAACATTCCTTAGTCGTTCTTAAAGCGTCTTCTTGGGTATGCTGCTGAAAAGTTTTTTTGCTGGAATCGGTCTAGAAATTGCAATTTCTAAATTTTCCAATTTAATAATTGCAAAATCTGTAGCCAGAAAAAATTATTTGACAAATTAACACCAATTACGCTTTATTCAACAAAAGAGATTATTTATAAATACAATAATAAAAAAGACATTTTTGTCATTATGCCGCAAACCGTATTATATTTTTCGGATAATAAAATCATTATCTCATTATCATTCAGACAACATACAACGTCTGATAATGTATTTGCCGCCGCTAATACTCATTAGTCTGTGGAACACTTACTAATGACTAACCGGATTACTCTAATAGCTATTGAGTATGATTAAAACCACCAAACGCTCTCCTCACAAGTTAATTTTCTATGCAAGCCAATGCGGTGTAAATGAATCGACCTAATGTAAGGCAATTTTATTCTATTACAAACATTATTCTAATATTTAATTTAAGTATTCGTCTAATTTCGATGATGCATTATAACAACGCAACGATATGAATTCATGCAAACTGATTGACATAAACGATGAAAATTAATAAGTAATAATCTTACCAAATTTTCAGAAAATGTGATGACTTACCTGAAAAAGAAAATCTTGTATGAGACCACTCAACTTTTTTATACATTTATACAATTAGAAGATATTAGATAAAAAATAAGCAATTTGCTGTTTTTTTTTTCGGAACTAGCAACAATTTTACTTTAAAATAAGTTCTCAAATTACAAAATATCATTAAATTATAGACAAAGTTTGGTTTTTTTCATTTGTAAAAGTTCTTCTAATAATATTATTTTCTGAGTCCTTTAAATTGACAATTTAGACATATTATTATGTATTATATATTATAAATCAACTTTAACAGAAGAATACCCTTTAACAAAATCATAGTATATGACTTGTCTTTAAAAAAAACCACATGCCAGAATGACAGTAAAATTCTCCTGTTAGTGATCCCATGGTCAATCATGATTAAAAAACCAAGAAACACTTTATGATACTATCCCGACATGGTGAGTATCATGTCCTAAGTTTAGTTGACTCTCAATGTTAACACCAATGTCTTATTTTATAAGTATGTTTATAATTTAAAACAAAAATGATCCTCGATATATTATTGACTTTTTGTTTTATTTACGGTTACTTCGAGTCTCCAATTACCGTATTCTTCTACGAGATTGCTTGTCAGAAAATTATAAAACAAGGGCATACATATTTAGGTGATAAAAGCTACATAACGTTTTACCCTAAAATACTACTTATGGTAATTTTTACGACGCCAATATCATTGTTGTAGAATATTGTGGAAGAGGTACACCAGTTTCTTTTGACCAACTTATTTATTCTTAAATTAGTGTATATTGAACGTCACAAGTACAGTTATGCCTATATGTTACGTGAAGTGCCTGCAAGTGAGCACAGCTTCCTAAATATTAAGAAGATAAGTAATAACGTTATAATGGCTGAAAGAACGATATTATCAGTTTTTTTATTTTTTTATAGTGTAAAATATGAATACGAAAAATAGAGACACGACTAGATTTGCAATTGTGCTTGAAAATTTGTGGCCAAATGAATCGGATACAAATTCTGATAAATTACACAACTAATCAGCCAGGGAAAGATTGAAGGCAAGAGAGGAGTAGGTCGCAAGCAAATGTCGTGGCTACGGAACATAAAGAACTGGACAGGCATAAATAACACTGGCGATCTTTTGCATGCCGCAAAAGACAGACGTCTGGCCTTAAGATAATTTGCCAACGCACTATACGTGCACGGCACTATAAGAAGAAGAAGAAAGTAGTTTTGAAACTGAAGGTGTTAGTTTAGAAGCATTTAGTTATTTTGAATCAGAGTTTCAACAATCAAACGAAAATGACTAAGATTCCAACTTATGACCATTTAGTAGTAATAAAAGAAAAATAATTTTAAAAAGAGTAATGAGTTCGTTTACTTCAGCGGTTTCAAGAAAAGAAAGTAATAGCGCGACAATCGACTGGGAAAAGAAATGTTCTGCTTAGCAAATTTCACAAAACTGAAGAAAAATCTCCAAAAAATTGCAGCTAAAGAGGAGCAAACAGAAAAAAATTATGGCCATTTTATCTTAACAACTGACCAAACCTTAACTAAAACATCATGTAAATTGGCCAATTTTGAACCGCTCGGTAAAATTGTCTATTGAAAATATTTTTAGTTGTAGTCTCAGCAAGAACGAATATGCCGTACTGGGTCAAAACGTGCTATATGTCAATTTTGTCTGTCGAAAAAACGTCGACTGGCATCCTATCATTGCGAGCACTGACAACGTTATAAAATTAAGTTATATAAAATACTTTTTTAGCGACCACACTTTTTTTTTTTCAGCGTAGTAAAGTTTGCGATGGTTAATGTAAATGAAGGTAAAAATAATGTTATTCTAGGTATTCTAGGGTTAAATATGATTGATTTTCCCATAAATATTAGCATTACCATGTTGTTTACAAAATAGTAGGTCAAATATCCCTTATAGATTTTACAATATCCAACAGGAAACTTGAAACGTTATATTTTAGATGTTAAAGTTTTGATTTCCGGTTCGATTTGAAAACAATTCACAATTTCGAACAGATATGTTTGAATAAAGCAAGTTGGGAAAACAACAACCCGCAGTTTCTCTCAGGAAATATAACATACAGTTATTAATAAGCCAGCAAACAAACTGCAAACAAATAGAAGTTAAAGGGTATTTAATCTCTTAGAATTTAATTTTTCAGCGTACAAATAAAGAAGATTAAATTGCGCAGCGAAAGCACTGGAATAATGTGACGCCATAATAAGACAAAAAACGTTCTAAAACTTAAATTAAAATAGACTCAAAATTAGTTTTTTATGAACCAGATAAAGGAGAACTGTAGGTATGAAATAAAATAACAGGTCTTAGAACAAAATATGCTTAACCCTTACGTTCCAGGAAGTCATAATCGTATGGATCTTATTATAACGTAAAAGATGAATCAAATCTATTACCGGTTTGCAAGATTATTTTATCTTTATTAATAAAAAAGATATAACAATTAAAACATTAAATATTTCACTAACAAGTTGCGAATTAATTTGTTTGTAACATATTTAAAACTAAGCTATAAACTTGAAAGTCTGACCAGAAAAAGTTATAAAATAATTCAAATCGAACATTTTAAGCTTTGGTAAATGTTTCTATGTTCATTTTTGATCAAGATGTGAAACTTTTAATAATGCGCTCTGTGAGGCACAGTCACCTAGCAACCAATGAAAACCAATACATAATATGTAAAATCCATGTACATTCAGAGATGAATATTAAGAAAAGACAGTTAAGATTTGATTTCACGTATAGTGCATCTGTGTATCCGCTTATACGTATTTCACCCTAAAGGCGGGGTCCCACCAGTCGCGCTGCGCTGCGCCGCGCTGTTTGTTTTGGTTCATTTGTGCGCGGAGCGAGCTTAAGCGACTAGTGGGAACGACAAGTAGCGCTGCGCCGTGCAAGTTCAAACAAGAACGAACATTATCCGTTGGTTGTCGGTAAAGTAGTGTAGATCAAAGAAAAGTGCGCGTTTAGTTGGAACGGTGTTTGTGATTGAAGACCATTTTTACAGATTATTGTGTTTCTTTACTATCTTCGCGATGAGTTTTGAGTGGAATCATGAAGAAGTTAAAAAACTTATTTAGGCATACAGATACAAATCGGAATTGTGGAATCCGAAAAGCAATAATTATCATATAAAAAGTAAGAAATATGATGCATAGGTAATTATTGCAGACAATATCGGTTGTTCCGTCGCTGAAGCTAAAACAAAGATGACGTCTTTGTTGTCTTCATATAGAAGAGAAAAGGTGAAAATGAAAAAGTCAATGGGCACAGGCAAAGCTAATTTTACATTTTAATTTCAATAGACATTGATAAATGCTTTGTTTCATCTCTTTCTTATTACTGGTTCAATCATTGTTAACAGGTACTCGAAATCGTGTAACGACATACGACAAAAATTTTGAAACTGTCCTGCAACTAAATCACTTAAAAGATTATTTCCATTATAAACTTGTCTACTTTTAAATACTGGTGTAACCCAATAACGACGTTTCCTCCGGGTCTTTCGTTTTTCTTGTAAAAAATGGTTAATTACTATAACAGCAGCACTTGCTATTGCTAATTTTGTTTTCATCGTGCGCGCGTAAATAAAAACTGGAACTTATTTGCTCCTCTAGAATCACATGCGCAAAGTTGCGCCGCTCTGTGTAGTTCTGCTCCGCGCTGCTTGAAGCAGAGCGACGCAGCGCAGAATAGCGCGACTGGTGGGACCCCGCCTTAAAAGGGATCTTCGGAGCGGCTACTCACAAACGCTTCGAACGTGAAAATAATCTTTCCTGTTATATTAGAAGCAACTATAAAATGGCTTCGATTTGGATGAAATAGCGACATCTGATAAATAAATCCGTAAACCAATTTTCGATACCAATTCAGATTTCTGCTTTAATCTGTGCCTTCTAAGAATTGTAAGGCAAAACAGACGTTGATAAAGATATTATTAGAGACATGGGGAATCTAAAATTCCATTCCACAACATATCTCCTCAACTAAGCAAAAATCCTTAGCGAATTGGTTTCTCGTACTCATAAAGAGTAAACTGGAATAAAAAGAGAAGACAGTTAAGATTTGATTTCACGTATAGTGCGTCTGTGTATCCGTTTATACGTATTTCACTCTAAAAGGGATCTTCGGAGCGGGTATTCACAAACGCTTTGAACGTGAAATTCTTCATGTCTCTAATAATATCTCTATTAATGTCTGTTTTGCCTTGCAATTTTTAGAAGGCACAGATTAAAGCAGAATTGGGTTCAAAAATTAGATGCATATTACTTTATTATTATAAATAAAAATGTTATAACAGTTTATAGATAAAATTTTCATTAAAAGTAGTAAATTAATTTGTTTAAAAGCGTTTTAAACCCTCAAATGGCGTTGTGGGGTCAGGCGGCCCCCAGTACTTTTAAAATCCATGTAAAAATTGCCAGGCAACAAACTTTCATACCAGTCAAAAATATTGCCTGCAAAATTTTCTCTCTTATGATATTATATACGAAAAAAAAATAAATTTGGTCTATGTCAAGTTCTGTTTCTATTTTTACTACACTTTAGGACCTCTTATATATGCCAATAAATGCAACGACGCCCTTGGTTAACATTTTACGGTTTTTCTCGACCACGCGAACCGGAACCGGGAGAGGGAATTGAAATAAATTGCGGAACATATACCATGCTGATTAAGAGCTAAAGAAAGTGAAACACAGATTGTTTTGCTGTGTTTTCGGATGTACCGCGTACGATGTACGTTTATATTCGTCGTCTATTTTGTAACATACGAGTCCTAAAAAATTAGTGTCGAGCTTTTGTATTTAGTTAATTAAATACAAACAAATGTAATACATTTGTATATTAAAATTAGATTTGCTGAAATGTTAATACTAATCAGAATCCTAACGTTTCTAATAGCCATTTTCTGCCTATATATTTGTCTTTTGAAGTAGTTTACAGTTTATATCTATTTTATTTTCATCAGTTTGAAGTAAGTACTGCTGGCATCTTCCTTCTGATTTTCACATACGTAGTACGATAACATGCATTATTTGTCTCCTTGAATATCTTCTTCTTCTAAAGGTGCGTATTTTCTAGTGATGTTGTCAACCAAATTAACCCAACTTAGTCCATTCACATGAGCTCGAAACAGTTATTCTTAATACTGCAGCCGAGATAGCATAATTTCTGCACTCTTTCTAACGATGTATCGTTTATCGTAATTTTGGCATTTATGTTTTTGTTCTTACTAATGACCATTATTTTTTGATTTCTTACAATCTACTTATAGGTTTGTCATTTGTTATGTTTCTACAACATTATCCATTTTTAGAGACCCTACGCACTAACTGCCAACAATACGGCATATTTAATATTGTTTATAAATTGACCAGATAAGTTTTACTGTAAGATTCGTCCAAGTCTTCTCTCGCAACCCTGTCAAACTCGTTTTCCGACTGTAAAGATCTCGGCAGTTCATTTTCAAATCGCATTATTGCTTTTTGTTGGAAATATAAGATTGATATTATTCTTAAATCCTTACTATCGAGTCCTGATGTTTTTAGGATATTAATTAGTTGTCCATGTAATAATTTGTCAAAGAACTTCTCGAAATCAATAAAACATTCAGACACATTGCAGTTGACAACTCTGGTTGTCTGTATTAGAACTTGCAAACTGAAAAGGGCTTCCCTTGTTCCGACTCATGCACTGAATCAAAATTGAACTTCACTTCGTTGTTTCTCTAATTTGGTGTACTTGTGTGAGTGAATGATAATAAAGAGTACTTTAAGTACATGGCTCATCAAACTAATTAATTTATGTTCTTCACATTTTATAGCGTTGGCTTTTTTAGGAAGTAAAATGAATATTGATAGCAGTCAATCTTTTGGTAAGTAACCAGTCTCATTTGTTGTTGAATAGCTTCGTAAGAGCTATGGTTTGATATGCCTTTAATAGCTTGAAAATTTCACCATGTACTTTATTAGGTCATAGTTATTCTTCGTTTGTTATTTTTGGGCCGTATAGTAATTGTCGTTGTCAGTCCATCTTCTAGCTATATCTTTAAATAATTCTTGCATGTGTTCTTTCTATTTTCTTAATTTATCTTCAATTGTAGACAAAATATATGTCCTTCAATGTCGATAGTATTTCAATTTTTGTATCAGCCATGCTTCTTTTGCTCTTTTTATTTTCCGTATTATATTCTTATGCAGCTTTTTTTATTCATTGACATTTCTGCTATTTAATTTAATTTGCTTTTCCATCATATGCAATATTTTATCTGACATCCATTCTTGCTTATTTTCTTGTTTTGATCTAAGATTTTCAGAAGAAAGTATAATAATATATGTTCTCATTTCGATCCACTGTTCATCTATGTAGCCAGTAGTGTTTTCAATTATTTAGTTCATGTTTTTTGACAGTTTTAGAGAGTATTCTAGAGTCTGATAGAAATTTTCTATTTTTACTTCACTAGACTGGGATCTCGGTGGGTAGCCTTGAATAATGTTTGTATTAGAGGGACCTGAGTTAATCTTCATTAGCACAACTATAAATGGCATTTAAATATCACAAATTAAAAACAATTTTGTTTTCATTATTCAGATTTTAGAAAAACACATCAATAGGAATTACTTGGAGAAAATATATATTTTGGGGTGAAAATACCGGTAAAAGACCCCAAAATAGATGAAACATTGAAAGCTATCCATAATCTCTTCATAGATTTCCGGCAAGCGTACTACAGCATTCAAAGGGATCAGATGTGGAATGCAATGGCAAAACTTTCAGTTCCAAAAAAACTTATCCAGCTTGTTAAGTTGATGTGTGAATAGCTGTAGATCCAGAGCACATACAGGTAACAAACTCTAAGAATCTTTCAAAATAAGCAGTGGCCTGAAACAAGATGATGAGCTGTCACCTCTGGTCTTTAATATCATCCTGGAGAAAGAAGTAAGAGCAGCACAACTTAAAACAGAATTACTGACAGTAAATGGACCAAAATTACTACTAGCATACGCAGATGACATTAACATTGTGGAAAACATAGTCAGCAATGTGAAGGAGACTTTTAATAAATTGGAGGTAGAGGCAAAGAATACTGGTTTAACGGTAAACGAAGAGAAAACCAAATACATGTGCATTAACAGACAAAAGGGACGAGATAGAATAGGGCAAAATGTTACAATAGACCCCATATTTGAAAGAGTGGAGAGTTTTAAATATTTCGGAGCAATAATCACTGCAGATAACGATATCGCGGAAGAGATTAAAGGAAGAATTCAGGCAGTAAACAGATGTATGTACAGCCTCCACAATACTATTAAATCTAAAAGCCAAACACGAACATCAAAGATTAGAATATAAAAAACGGTGATTGGACTGGTGCTCATGTATGGGTGTGAGACGTGGACCCTGACCAAATAAACTCAAAGAAAACTTGAATGTTTTGAGAGGAAAATCTTTAGAAGAATCTTTGGGCCTTATCATGACATTAATAGCAACCAATACCGAATGGGAACAAATTCTGAGGTCAAGCAGATGTATGGAGCGAGCGATATAGTCCAAGAGGTTAAATCCCATTGCTAAGATGGGCTGGTTATGTCTATAGACTCCCTAATAACCGCCTTGCCAAGTTGATATGGAAGGAAGCCCCCACAGGAAGAAAGCCCTTAGGACGTCCACGAATACGATGGAGAGACAATATATGGTCAGATCTAAGAACAATGGGGCTACCCACTGACCCGACTATTATGGACGACCGGTTAAGATGGAAGTAAGTTGTGCAGTCAGCTAAAACCCACCCCAGCTTGTAGTGCTACGAGAAGAAGAAGAAGAAGATTTTAAAGGTTCGTAGTCATTTAACATCAATAAAAAAAAACAGAAATATGTACTTACAAAATTTGCTAATGTTAAAGTTTCCAAAGGCAATTGATAATTACATCTGTAAGAGATGAAGTATAAACAACTTCAGACTGCTTACTTTTATGTCTAAAAATTTCCTTTCAATAATTTCTATTTGTTAGTACTTTTTTATTTATCCTTTTTTGTGTTGCAAATTTCGTTTTTTTTATATCTCAATTTGGAATATGATTATTGTGTTTCTTTTGAATATCGTAACATTATAAACGTCACATGGTCAATTTCTTTTGATTTGATTCATCTATTAACTTGTCTCTTTTATTTTACTTTTTTAATTCTAAAAATAGTAGGCGCTCAACCCTTTTATTAACTTTCTATTTACTGAATATTCAGTAGTCTAAATTGCAATTTTCATTTTCACTAAATATTATTATTCCTTTATTCAGACCCTATTATGTTCTGAGATGATAGAACATATATAAATTTCTATGCCACACTTCAGTCAAAAAAGTGTATCTGTCATTTGGCTACCCTTTGACTTCTGTCATGTTAGCTGTACTTCAAAATAGAAAGGGGCATTTTTTTGGAAATCTCCTTTAGCTATAAAAAGACTATAAAGCTATAAACATTCACATTGTTAAAACTTCTCTAGGGTAAGTTATATTTGTTATTAAACCAATATCCAGAGTTTTTTTAGTTTCTCCTTTTATACATAGCTAATCTCCAACACATGTGCTTCTTTTCAAATCATGTGCAGTTAGTACTTATCTTAAATGTAATTTAAATAATTTGTTTAATAATAATTATATTTATTTTATTCTTGCCAATTTATTTAATATTGTAATTATTTTTAATCTTCCTATAACAAAGAAATATTTTAAAACATATTCAGTTGCTATCACAAAGTTCAATGTTCTGTTATTTTTTGCCCACCTTTTTGGTGAAGACTTCCCGAACCACTAGGTCGACCATTGGGAATAATATACTGCAGTAGGTGGCCGCTGCTATCGGAACTCAATATATCCCTGGAGTTTAATACCATTATCAACAACTGGAACTAACAACCAACAACTATATTTTGCAATCCTGTCTAACTGTTTAAAGACAACATCAGAAGCTATCATTTAAAACTCTTTTATGTAAAGCTGTAGGCAAGATTTGGTCTTTTGATTTTAATTTAATATTAAAATTTTTATATTTTTTTATATAAAATAAATATGATTATTGACTTGGTTTATTGACTTGGAATGTCTTGGTTTATTTGCTCTAGCCAAACTCATTTTTCAGATTTACTTTTAAGATAAGACCCTCATTTCTGAGACTGAGCTAGACAAGGCCTAACAATTGGCTTTCAAAGAAAGTTGTAAGTTTTATTTTTCTACATTGGCTGCCAACTTTCAGAGGTAGGTATATTGTTACCCATTGGCATCCACTTTTTCTTATGGGTCTTTCGAAGGTTGCAGTATGTTTTTGAGAAAAAATAGTATATCATATATTACTTAAACTATAGAAAATTATTATTGTATAAACATATAAAAATAATATCTACATAAGAGAGATACTATGAGAAAATCCCAAAATGGTTACCACTAGATAATATACAATGGGGTATATCTACACTAAAGTGAAAAACAAATGAATCGCTTTTTTAAAAAGTCCAACGGTCCATTAAAGTACTTTTATATTTTAGCCTAAATATCACATTCATCAAAAACAACCGCGTTTTGAAACAAAATCCTGCATAAAAGAGTTTTTATGCAGGCTTTGCTAAGGGTAAATATAAAAATAACTTGTATTTATTCGTGTTTTGTACGTCCGGTCAATGCGTCAAAAGTTTCCTCCTTTCATTTTGGAAAGGTTTTAGACTTTTTGCTCTATAATACATGCTTTAACACTCTCGAAACTTACAAGTAAATGTTTTGTAGACAAAGTTTTTGCCGCGTTGTTCGCCAAGCTTGCTCTAGTTAGTAATACAGGATCTTACATGACGAAGGCCTGACATATTGCTTAGAGGTTGTGTAAAATTAGAACCCCCGTTGCCACAAAACGAGACAGCAAGAAAGTTAAAAGTTTAAAATTATTTATACTCCAAAATAAATTTTGAAATATTCTGATCAAGAAATGTAGTTAAAAAAAATATTGTTAGGTAAATATAGGTTTGTAAATTTCAAATCAAATTTAAATTATTGCATTAGATAAGTACATTACCAAAAATATATATTTTTAATATGTTTATACTACTGACCACTGAAAGAAGCTGAATTTTGCTGAAAATGTCAATTTAAGGATCCCAAAAAGGTTGAAAAAAAGTTTGGCAATCCTATACCCGGGCTTCTTCCTCAAATCCCCTTCTAACGGGGGAAAACGGAAAAAATCGATTTACCAAGAATCTGTATGCTGTAGAAAAAATGTTTCAAACAAGAAATATAGCTGAGATCATTTTAAACAAAAATGTTTATTAGCACTTTTTGTGTAGACATTTACACCAGATAGATTACATACACACCAGATAGATTACATTTTAATAAAATCTAGATATAAAAACGCTATAAAGTCTCTGAGAACATACCCCGGAGCTGACATAAATTCAGACCATAATCCATTAGTAGGCGTAATGCAGATAAAATTGAAGAAGATCCAAAAACAAACAAATATACCACGGTTTGATGTCTAAAAGATAAAAGAAGAACCTATACGTCAGAGCTTAAAACAAGAAATAAATGATAACTCAAAGAAAATCAAACAAGACGTGATAAAAACAACAGATGTTAATGACAAAAGGAACATGGTACAGGAAACTTTAATAAAGGCAGGAGAAAAGCTACTGCAGACAAAAATAAGAAAAAAACAGAGATGGATGACTTCAGAAATCTTAGATCTAATGGAGGAAAGAAGGAAACATAAAGGCAGGAGTAAAGCAAAATACAAGGAACTACAGAGATTGATAGGAAAGAAAATAAAAGAGGCCAAATCCACCTGGCTTGCTAAACAATGCAGTGAAATAAAGGCATATGCTAAACAGTATGATAGCTTTAACATGCATAAGAAAATAAAGAAAATGACAAATACACTGAGAAAAAAGAAAGATGCCCTTCTGAAAGACGCAAATGAAAAAATCATTATAGAAATTAAAGAGAAATTAAAAAAATGGAAGACATACATAACAGATCTGTTTGAGGATAATCGGCAAGAACCGGAAGAAATCGACAGCGAAACGGGGCCAGAGATCATAATAGAGGAAATCGAACAAGCAATACGAAACGCAAAAAACGGAAAAACTGTAGGTCCAGACGAAATACCTGCGGAACTACTGAAATGTCTAGACGATGAAACTCTACCTGTACTTCTGGACCTATTTAATGAAGTATATAAAACTGGAAAAATCCCACAGGAATGGTTGGTGTCCACCTTTGTAGCAATACCAAAAACAGTATATGCCAAAGATTGTTCAGACTATAGGACAATATCACTAATAAGCCATACCCTCAAAATATTTCTAAAGGTGATTCATGGAAGATTATATAGAAAACTAGAAGATGATATGGATGATACTCAGTTTGGGTTCCGCAAGGGACTGGGAACGAGAGAGGCATTGTTTGCTTTTAATGTCCTCTCTCAAAGATGCTTAGATATGAACCTAGATATTTATTCCTGTTTCATCGACTTCGAGAAGGCATTCGACAGGGTCCGACATGAAAAACTAATAGAAATACTGAGAAACGAAGATATAGACAGACGAGACTTACGAATCATTATCAATCTGTATTGGAATCAAAAGGCCAATATAAAGATAGAAGAACAAAAGTCCGAAAATATAGATATAAAGAGAGGAGTAAGACAGGGCTGTGTTCTGTCACCATTACTGTTTAACGTGTACAGTGAAGCCATATTCCAGGAAGCGATAGCGGATCTGGGTGATGGAATCTCTGTAAACGGAAGAATAGTAAATAACATAAGATTCGCTGATGACACCGTTATAATGGCAGACACCCTGGAATCGCTACAAGAATTGGTAAATAGAATTAACGACTATTGCATTAGATACGGACTAAAAATAAATAAGAGAAAAACTAAATTTATGATTGTCTCAAAAACGCAACATGGAAATGAAAGATTAATAATAGAGCAAACCCAAATAGAAAAAGTAGAGACATATAAATATCTGGGAACCTGGGTTGATGACAAAAATGACCAAAGCAGAGAAATCAAAGTCCGAATTTTAAACTGCAAGGCAAGCATTTGTGAAAATGAAGACAATGCTTACCAACAGAGACCTTCAGTTGCATCTCAGATTGAGGGCTCTAAGATGTTACATATTTTCTATCTTACTATACGGAATGGAAGCTTGGACATTGAAGAAACAACACATAAGGAAAATAGAAGCGTTTGAAATGTGGTGTTACAGAAGAATATTAAAAATTCAGTGGGTTCAAAGGATTACCAATGCTGAGGTACTACGACGTCTAAATAAGGAGTTAGAAATTATGAACAGCATAAAAAGAAGAAAACTAAAATATTTGGGTGACATAACCACAGGAGAAAAATATGAGCTGCTGAGAATTATTATGCAAGGAAGGATCAAAGGAAGAAGAAGCATAGGAAGAAGACGCATCTCCTGGCTGAAGAACCTTAGAGAATGGTTTAACTGTAGTTCACTACAACTTTTCAGAGCAGCAGCCAACAAAGTGACCATAGCCGTTATGATATCCAACCTCCGATGGGAGATGGAACTTTAAGAAGAAGAAGTGTAGAATGAACCGTTCTCTCAGAAACAACGGTTAAAGCGACCGGCGATTTTGAATGTCAGTTACGAGAGCGAAATCAATTTTTTCGCGTTGAAACTATATTCAATGTTTGGTAGTACGTATATATGTGAAAGTACATTTTCTGCTATAAAGCATATAAAGTCTAAAACACGCAATCGCATGGAAAACGATTCTCTAGAAGCGTGTATTCGACTCACTACGACTAGCATAGATATAGATGTGCAAAAGTTAGTACAGGATAAACCCTTGCCTCAAATATCACATTTTTTATTTTATGTTAAATTTTAAACATAACATGTAAATTGTAAACCATAATAAAATACTTGTAAATAATATTTTGTTTGTATATTATTTTTTAAAATAAACTTTTTTTAAACGAGTCGAGTTTTCTGGCCCTTCATAATAATTTCAAATTAGGAGTGCAAAACTTTTTTGCTCTTATTTGGAGTCCCAAAATGGACATTCTCGGCAAAATTCAGCTTATTTGTCTCGTTATTAGAGATTAAATCTCTGACGACTCAAATATTTTATAAAAGTTATAATTATGACATCGTGCTAATAGTCTGCACATTAACCAATCTCCTCGAAGGACCATGTTGTGATCTTGTAATCAGACTTCACGTGTGTGAAATTATTAAATAAGTTCTATAGGTTACTGGTTCACTAATATAAAAGGTACATAAGTTAATATAATTGCTTCTTAAAATACATCTAGAACAATAAATATAAGTGACAGAAGTAATTTTAACACATCTATTCTGAAAACTTAACAAAAAAAGGATATGTCAATATGAAATGTATAATAATATTAAGAAATACTGATAATAATAAAACTAATGTAACTCTCCGTAAACTAAAACGACGAAATTGCACCTTTGATGATGTTCCGAGCACTAAGAAAGTTTTGTCTATTCTTTCTTCAGGTATTTGAACCCACGGTATTTCAGGAACCCATTTCAGGTACCATGAATCATGGTATACAATTTTATTAATAAAAATCTGCTGGGTCCAGAGTATCACTTGACTAGGTCTACGCCTTGACCCTTAGGCATCGTGTGGGGGTCACAAGCAACCTCTAGTGGGAGTCTGACGTTGCCATGTAGGTTATCTGAGAAATACTCAAACATCACAACATAATTTTAAATAAAATGTAAGACATATTAAATTTAGTACCATCTAAAGGGTTTTTACTCACTTATTTAGTGGCTTAACTCATGTGCACCGAGTAACAAAACCCTGATGATGGGCTTTTTAGTCCAAAACGTTCTGTGATGTCACCCGAAAGTGATTTTAAATTATATACCTTTTATAAAGGATTTTAAATAAACATTTATTATTATCTAGATTAATTGTTTATGTATTTTAATTTAGAAGCTCACTATCCCCCTTATATGTTTTGCAACCTTCATAAACTTGTATAAGATTTTTACATGAAATCGATGATTTTTTTACATATAGACTGGCATAATTCATCGAGTCTGGCACTCTCTGTTTATTTTCTGAGAGGTTTATTCAAAATATTTGGTAGACATTTCACCTCAGTTTACATATTAACGCCACTTACTTGAAGCTACACTTAACCCTAACACGCCCTATCATCATACGAACGAAATAAGATTGTGACTGTTGCTCAAAATACGGAATTGAAAATTAACGTCAGTGATAATGCGACGTTTGAGTTACCCTCTTTAACATGTCAGCGTTGTATATCTCCGGGACAAACTGATTACCCTTGATAAATAACTCGTAAACGGTACTTTAAGGTAATAGGATATTCTCACGACAGAGAATACTAACTACAACGAAAGGTAGAATAGCAATGATAATACAAACGACGGGACAATTTACATGATGGAACTTAAGATTTGATTGAATGACTCCTAAATAAAAGGCTTTTATCTTAAACTAAGAGATCACTTAACGTAGTATAAGTTTCGAGAGAAAATGTACAGTATATGCGAAAAAGAACAAAATAAAATTCTAACAAGAACTAAAAAGAAATTCACACATGCTAACAAGAAATGACCATAAAACCTCCATTAAAAAACATATTACCAACTTATGACAGAGTAACTGAAATTCCACATCCAACAAATTAAAAGATGTTATAGAAACTGTCGGTACCACATTTTCGCTCTCAGTCAAGCGTTGTGAACAAGTGATAATAACTCGACTACGATTAGGACATACTACAACCCATATTCACTTAATAAATAAAGAAGCCATCCCTTTCTGCCACAACTGCAAGATCCAAATCACTGTGAAACATATTCTGTTAGAATGCAAAAGATACACCCAAGTGCTGAAATATTTTAAAGACATTAATTTTTACAATATTTAATAGAATATATTTAAGTTATATATACATTGTAAGAAATTGAATACTTGTAATTTGTGTTTGTACCCCCTGCTAATAACTCTTAGTAGTTGATACAGGGTCATTTTTGTTTAAATAAAAAAAAATTCTAATATTAGTGGTAAATTTGTAGAACATTGTCTTTTGTAAAATAGTTCGTTCAGTAAATCAATAATAAATCAAATATTTCAAATTCTCATCTAACTAAATTAAAGACCTATGCGATCAGCATGCTTCCTGCTGTATCGTATCTCCTGCTCCTATCAGTTTTTTACATTCGAACTATTCAAACCTAACTACCCTAAAATATTTAAATAAAAGACCACTAGTCAAACTTCCTCTCTGCCTTCTCAACTAGAAGCCAGTAAAAACATCGTGTCTCACTTCCTAACTCAAAGCTCCTAAGTTATATTTCATCTCACGCTTCTTAGACCAGGGAGGATCTGTGAAAAAACGACTAAATTTGGATGTGACAGGTGGCATTCGGATTTTTGCAGAAATAGTTAGGTGATACCTTCAGTAATACTAATTGACCGCTGAATATTGTGCTCCAGTCTGGCTACACAGTCCACACATAAAAAAGGTCGACAATTAGCTGCACAGCACTATGAGGATGATAGCTGGTACAATTAAATCAACTCCCACCCAATGGCTTCCAGTATTAAGTCACATCCCACCTCCACATTTACGACGAGTCGACGCACTTACACGTGAATACAAAAAGATCATGAACAATATAAACCTGCCGATCCACCAAGATACCGAGGATGCACGAAATACCCGTCTCCGTTCTAGAAAACCATCAATGAAAACGGCAAGAATGATACATGAGGAGTTCAACATCACGAATGCATGGTCCCAAGAATGGAACGAATGGCAAAATAACATGCCCTGCGTTACCCACAAGCCACCTGGTTTTGATCTTCCACGCAAAACATGGTCCACTCTAAATAAGATCCGAACCAGACACGGCAGATGTGTATACATGCTACATAAATGGGGAAAGAACCCGTCTCCTTAATGTGACTGTGGGGAGAACCAAACTATCGACCACATTATTCAAGAGTGTCCCTCAAGATCCTAGAATGGTAGCCCTGAAGACTTCCTGTTTGCAACTTCAGAGTCAATTGATTATATAAATACACTTGATGTTTGTTTGTAACTATTTAAAGTTTGTCAAATACCTATATTACTAGTGTTTGTGTATTTGTTCTAAATGTGTTGTAATTGCCATACGATAAATAAATAACTAATTGACAAATACTTTTTCTCTTTACGGATGAAAAAATAATAAAAGTAACAACTAAAAAAGGATTCCAAATGGGAGAAATACAACTTAAAATATTCTACTATGCAGACGACGCAATACTACTCTCTCAAAGTAAAGATGATTTACAACGTATGCCAACCAATTTAATATAACCGGCAGAAAATTTAACATGTTAATTTCCATAAAGAAGATAAAATGCGTGGTTACAAGAGCAAATTTACTAAGATGTAAATTGGAGCTGAAAGGTCAGATAATAGAACAAGTGAAAGAGTTTAAATATCTAGGCATAACATTATCTAGCTACAGAAAGCTCTAAACTAAAGTGAAAGATCAATTGAATAAAGCAAATAGAGCTGCAGGCTGCCTGAATGAAACAATATGCAGAAATAAAAATATCGGGGAAGAGATGATAGGTAAAATTGGCCATCAGGCAAATACGCGGCGGAAACAAGACCTGACACAGAGAGGACAAAAAAATGTTAGAAATAGCAGAGATGAAAACACTTAGAAACATTGATGGTAAGACACTATGGGACAGAGAAAGAAGTACAGATATACGACGTAGATGCAAGGTGGAGAACATCAAGAACTGTGTAAAAAATAGAAGAGTAAAATGGAACGATCATATAAGCCGAATGACAAAAAAAGCGAAGTAAAGACAAGAGATGGTTCCGCAATAGAAAGACGATCAGTAGGAAGACCACGAAAACGATGGAACGACAATTTACTGGAGGCACATTGAAAAACAGACAGAGTCATGTCTATATAAAAAGAAGAAGAAGAAGAAGAAGAAATCCTCTCTCTCAAATAGGTCGGAAACATTGTTAATAAAAAAATTGTTATTTATATAATTAAAAAAAAAAAGAAAGTTGTTCAAGGGAATGATATTAGAGGATTTAAAGGAAGGACAAGATCAACAAGCAAAAGGAACAGATATATACGTTAAACCTGAAGATGACAGGGACTCTAGCGAGTCCTTAAAACTACCTAAACATGAACTGTTTCCACTGAGTGATGATAACTCGGTATAAATAACTATGATTCTAGTCTGAGACTGAGACTAGTCTGTTGGTGCTGAAATGAAGAATTTGGGAGAAACCTGTTATATAAATTCTATTTACCAGCTCACTTCCATGCACCTGCTTTTATTAATTGGTTAATGTCAGGCAACCACCATATCAGTCAAGATTCTGAAGTTCTTTGTATAATCAGTACGATGCGCAAAACTCTTAAGACTCACAGCAACGTAGCATTGCTGTGATGAAACCATTGTTGATCTACAATTTAGAATAAGTGTCTTTAAACCTCATACCTGATTGACAGGAAGCCGCCCCGATTTCTTGAAATATCTAGTTGAACCAATAAAGAAATATAAAGTAGTATATCACTCTTGTGTAAAAGTGATGCAGATGCAGAAGAACAATGGCGTATAATTTAATCAGACATTCTAGATAAATATTTGTTTAATATTAACATTGTTTACGTCTGTAAATAGTGTATACTTTAAAAATCTGCCAAAATTACTATATTAATTAAATAAGAAATTAGTGGACCTGCTTATTTAATATTTTATCACATTGTAATATTAAGTCCTCGCTGCGATAACCCAACTGGTTTTCCATATTGCACTTCCAAAGCTACAGATGAAAACTTTTGTATTTTGTTAAACAAACTTAACAATTACAGAGTTAACCAAATCGGGTTGAAAGAATGTTGCGTTATTTAGGCAGGAATTTTTTCTTAAATACATATACTTTGTTTGAAAGACAGTATGCCTTTTTCTATGATCCAACAAGGTCAGTTTACACAACATTATAACGCGTGAACATAAATTGTATAAAAACTATTACAAATGTAGACAGAAAGACGGTATTAGACTTAATTTCGATGCAAGGCATCCGCCAGCCACTTATACGTATTTTAACCTCATTAGGTATTATCAGAGCGACACATGTAGTTATTCTGAGAAAAAATTGAACCTAGTTTCGCCAAGTAGGAAATTTTATGATTTCTATTGTTAATAAAAATGTATTACAGTGTAAGTTATACTTTCAATTACAACGAAAATAACATTAATTTAAAGGTTTTGTTTCCTAATGCTACAAAGTTTGATTTCATTATTTCGTTTAAATTATGACAAATTTGTATTTTTAATTAAAAATTTACAATAAGTGATAATAAGTAATAAATATTTGTATCGATTTTATTGAAATCATGTTAACGTCGTAATTAACTGAGTAATAAGAATTTTCTTTTATACTTTTTACTTAATCTCGACGTTGAATCAACGTTTTGTGAAATTTTTAATTCTAGTAGTAATAAGATCGTGAAGTTTTTACTCAATTTAACTTCATTAGAGATGCGTCGTTGGACGCAAATTTTAAAAATTAACCCAAATCCCTGAATCTTAGGGAAATTCGGTCTGAGACGGATTATCAGGAATTTTTTCAGATGTTTATACACTCATGGACAAAATATGGAATATTTTGAAATTATCATAAATGTGTTTAATATGATGGGTACATTTTACCTAAATACTTGTTTTTGAAAATAAAAGACAACTTTATTTAACGATAAAATTTAAATCCGGACTATATGGTGGTCAATACTATATTTCAAATTGAATCTTCTTAAGCAAATTAAAAGAGAAGTGCCACAGGGATGTGTATTTTCATCACTACTATTCAATGCACACTCTAAAGAAATTATGAAAAGAGCTCTTAAGGGAGAAACAGCAGAAATAAAGGTCAATGGAACACCCATTAACAACATCAGATATGCAGACGATACTCTCATAATAGCAGACAATCTCCAAGACCTCCAGAAGCTAATGAACAAGATAGTTGAGTATGGAAAAGAATATGGATTATCAATAAACATCAAGAAAACTAAATTTATAAGGATATCAAAAACTCAAAATATTGATTAAAGCCTGAAAATGAAAGGTAGAACTTTAGAACAAGTTAAAAACTATAATTTTCTTGGCACAATAATTAATCATACAAACGATTACTCCAAAGAAATCAAAGTTCGAATGGAGAAAGCTCAAACAAACTTCAATAAAATGAGACAGATACTTTGTGAAAGGGAACTGAAATTAGATTTGAGAGTTAGACCGGCAAGGTGTTATATTTTCTCGACTGTGCCTCACGGGATAGAAGCATGGACACTTAACGCATCGACTACTAAAAAGTTGGAAGCATTTGAAATGTGGGTGTATAGAAGAATCCTGAAGATATCATGGACCGAGCATGTAACAAAAAACAAAGTCATGAGAAGAGTCAACAAAAGAATGGAAATATTGGAAACCATCAAGACACGAAAGCTGGAATACTTGGGGCATGTTATGCGTAATTAAAGATAAAATATACTTCAGTTCATTATACAAACTAAGATCATTAACGACATCTAAGATCAGAATAGCCATGATGATTGCCAACCTCCGTCCCAGAGATGGCACGTAAAGAAGAAGATCATTCACTATTCTAGTGACATGAGGACGTGCATTATCGTGCAATTAGCAGTTAAATTGGAATAAATTACTCGATATATGACGTGTGTCTAATTTGAGTAAGAGTAAAAATGTAAAACATTTCAATGAATTCCCTTTTTTTTTTTTTTTTTTTTTTTATTGAAATTAACGTGTCTCGACATCTATGGCCATTGACACGGGTACAAGAATATCTGGAGATATTACATTATTCATATAAGAATATTACATTATAAGATAAATACAGTAAGTTATAGATAGTTAACATAGTTACACATAGTGTTACAAACATTTTTTTTTTTTAACAAACAATGTTGCAATATTTGTTATATCCGATAATACAATCTGCAATCTTTTAAAAAGTCAATTAGAGCACTGTACACATTAGGCGAACTAAGTATCTGTTTCAGGCTACCAGTTATATTATGCGCTAGTCTATACATTCTATAATAACTGCATTCAACGAGTAAGTGTTCTACTGTAACGCGGTGAGAATCACAATGTTCACAAACAGGTGGGTTTTCGGAAGTCATCAGGTATCCGTGAGTGAAGCGAGTGTGTCCTATTCGAAGTCTTCGAATGATGAGTTTGTCCCTCCTAGTCATTGTAGGTATCTTAAATGAGTATACAGTGGGATTGATTATGTACAGTTTTGTGTTTTGTCCATTCCAATGATTTTGCCATATTTTACGAGTGTTTTGTTTTATGGTTGCTGCTAGATCTTGATGAAGTTGAATTTTTTCTTGGCTTAGGTCAGAACAACTTGCTTTTCTTGCTGAGATGTCTGCAGACTCATTTCCAGTGATCCCTACATGAGATGGGGTCCAAAGAATGGTTATTGATGTTCCTCTGCTGTGGTTTTGATGACAGATGTGTTGGATTTTTTGGACTATCGGATTTAACGAGTATATATTGGCAATGGACTGAATTGAAGAAAGAGAATCAGTGCATATAGCTAGAGATTTGGTATTGGGAGAAGTCATTTCAAGAGCTTTAAGGATACCATATAATTCTGCAGTGTGAATACTACAAGTAGTTGGTAGTCGATATAAAGCTAAAGTTATGTTTTCGGTACATACAGCACAGCCAGTATTCTTTTCATCTTTAGATGCGTCGGTATAAAGAACTTGGTTGTACTGTTTTGCATTTATTGTTTCTTGAAATAATTGTCTAAGGAGCTGTTTAGGAGTGTCTTCTTTTTTATGTCGAGTTAGACTGGTATTGAAAGCAGGTAGCTTATTGGTCCATGGAGGATTATTGGAAGTACTGATGGGGGTAGTTATATTCAGGTCTATGGCTGCTAGCATAGGATTTACTAATTGTGGTAGGGGGTAAACAGATCTGTCTCTATTTTCAGGAGCGTGGGGGATGTTAATGAGCTTAAGTACTGGGTTTTTTGGGTTGGCTGAAACTCTAGTGAAATAGGAAGAGAGTAAAAGCTGACGTCGTATGAAAAGAGGAGGTTCCAAAGCTTCAACGCACAAGCTTTCGGCGGGGCTAGATCGAAATGCACCTAGACATATACGTAAGGAGGTCGTTTGTATTGAGTTTAGGGATTTAAGATAAGTATTACAGGCGGTCATGTAGAGTATACATCCATAATCTAACCTAGAGCGAATAAGAGCTGTATAGATTCTCAATAACATATTTTCTTCAGCTCCCCATTGATGATGTGCAAGTGTTTTCAATATATTTAGTTTACCAGCACAGTTGTCCTTTAGTTTTTTTAAGTGTATTTTCCAGTTTAACTTCTGATCGAATATTAGACCCAAGATTTTATGATTATTTACTGTAGTTAAAGGAACATCGTTTAGATATATTTCCGGGTTTTGAACGCTTTGCTTTTTGGTAAATCTTAGTATCCTAGATTTTGAGCTGGAAAGTTTGATGCCGTGTTGTGTGGACCAAGAATATACGTTGTTTACAGCATTTTGAATAAGATTTGATGTACTGGATATGCTTGCTCCACTACAGTAAATAAGTAGATCATCAGCGTACAGCAGAGCTTTTATCGGTTGGCGAACTTCTTTTGAGATATCATTAATTGCTAAGTTGAACAGAATTGGACTTAAAACAGAGCCTTGAGGTACACCATTGAGCTGTTCAAAAACATTTGACTCATTACCGTTTATTGCAACTTTAAATTTACGGTGATTTAAAAAGTTATTTATGAACGTGTAAATATTGCCTGTAATATTATTATCGATAAGTTTCTGTAATATTACATTCTTTGGAATAGTATCGAAGGCGTTTTCAATATCGAAGGCAGCTACAACTGTATCATGTTGCTTATTGAAATTCTCGGTTATATGGTTTTGTAGCAATACTAAATTGTCCATAGCGCTTCGATGTGGTCTGAATCCCGATTGAACGGAGCTAATTATATTGTGCTTTTCAGAAAACCAGTTAAGTCTATTATTGATTAGTTTTTCCATTAATTTGCACATGCAACATGTTAATGAAATCGGTCTATAAGAGGATGGCTCTATTGAAGGTTTGTCGGGTTTTTTAATTGGAAGAATGATGGATTGTCTCCACAGGTTGGGAAACTTTCCGTTGATCCAAAGAAAATTATAAAATGAAAGTAATTTTGTAAGTCCATTGAGGGCTAAATTTTTGAGGAATATGGAGGGTATATTGTCAATTCCTGCTGCAGAATTTTTTAAGGTAGATATAGCAAAGGAAAGCTCTTGAAAAGTAAAAGGTGCGTTTAAAGCGAGAAGGTCATCTGAGAGATCTGTAGTAGAAGGAAGATCTTTATGTTGAGTCAGAGTAATTGTGTAGTTGTCGTTTTTGCTTTTATTATGAAAATGAGTTGCCATAATTTTAGCGATTTGATCATCTTCAGTTACTATTGAATTATGATAACTGAGTGCTGAAATTGACAAGTGTGTTGTTTTTCCGTGCATTTGTTTAATTTTCTTCCAAACTTGACTGGAAGGGGCGTCAATAGATATGGAAGATATGTATTTATTCCAACAGTCTTTTTTGCTTTGTTTGATCACTCTTCGCGCTATAGCTTTTAGTTGTTTAAATTTAATCAGGTTTGACTCAGTTCTGATTCTACGATATTTATTTAATGCTGTTTTGCTTTCTCGGATAGCTTTCTTACATTCAGTGTTCCACCAGGGTACAGTTTTACGAGAAGACGATATTGTGCATGTTCCAATGTGCGTTTGAGCAGCCAGGGTGATTAAACTCACTAGGGAGTCTAGTGCTATATCAGGATCTTCTGCTAGTTGTAGCTGGTTGATCTTGTTTTCAATGAAGTCTGAAAAGTTCTTCCAGTTAGCGTGAGATAATTTCCATTTTGAAATTTTTGCTCTGGGTTTGGTGATAGAATTAGAAATCAAGATAGGAAAGTGATTACTGTCATAAAGGCAATCCATTGTAGTCCAGGTAAGAAGTGGTGTTAACCTTGGGTCACATAAGCTAAGATCAATTGAGGAGAAAGTGCCACTAGAAATGTTGAAGTATGTTTTGGATCCGGTATTCAATATACAGATGTTAGAGGAGTTTAAAACATTTTCAACGACCTTTCCTCTACCAAATGTTTTTTCCGATCCCCAAAGTGAATTATGGGCATTAAAATCGCCTGCTAAAATAAAGGGAGCTGGAAGTTGATTAATTAAGTTTATTAGCTCAAATTCAGTAAGGCTGTGGGAAGGTGGTATGTAAATGCTACAGATAGTAATTTTATTTGGACACCAAATAGTAACAGCAATAGCTTCTAGTGTGGTAGTTAAGTGTACTTCTTTACAATAGTAGTCTTTAGAAATATATATAGATGTGCCTCCACTAGCTCTGATATAATTTGTTCTTAAAAAGTGATGTGCTTGAAAACCATTGAGGTATTTCTTGTCCGTTTGCTTGAAGTTTGTTTCTTGTAGGCAAATAATGTCAGCATTCGTGTCCATGATTAGTTGTTGAATACGTTCTAGACGGGGGTAAAACCCGTCGCAGTTCCACTGGATTAAATTAAAAATAAGTATGTTATGTTTCTGAAGTGGTTGCCCCTTCAGAGAGATGGTCTTCTTCGAAATTGTCTTGTGAGGATACCGAGATTATGCTTTCTGCGTCAGAATTATTAGAGCCTAGTTCCGTTTTAATTTTCTTACTAATTCTAGTTAGTCGATTTTTGAGAGATCTCTCAGTTATTGATTTGTAAATCTTGGAAATGTCGGAGAGAAGATCTTCTATATTTTTTGTGAACAGGAGTGCTTCGCTCAGTGGGCTGGTTTTACCGTAGCAATTCTCTAAGAAAGCTATAAAGTTATCGACCGGTAACGTAAAGGAGTCTTTTTGATAGTGTTCTATGATTGTATTCTTAGATTCAAGCGATATTCTGCTGTCATCTTGAATAGAAGAGTCCCTTTTGAGTTTCTTTTTGGCTTGATTTACTTTTTTTGTGGCTTGCTCTGGTACGATAAACTCTGAATCAGTTGGGTGTTCTATTTCTGACGAGTCAGTTGACTTTGGTCTCTTTTCACCTTTTGAAGTTATATTAATTTTGCGCGTGTCATTAGGTGTTTCCGAATTGTCGTCTTGTGGAACTACCGGTAGTGTATTTCGACTTGCAGCTTGGGAAATATCAGAGGGAAGTGGAGATGTTTTGTTCGAATTTTGTGATTGATTGGATTCAGGGGAGATGCAATTTGATGCTACGTGACCGGGTTTTTTACAGTAGAAACAAGTCATTTTATCTGTGGATAAAAATATTCTATGATCATTATTGTCAAATGGAATAATTAGGGATGTTTGAATCTCAGAATTATCATGGGATGGCATAAAATATACTTGCCTGCGGAAGGACAAAATATGGTTGTATTCATCTCCTGGGATGCCAGCTCGTAGGAATGATATTGGAGAGACTAGCTGAAGTCCTATGTTTTTCAGGGAGGCCTCTATTATTTCATTGGGTATTGAAGGACATATATTAGACATGATCAATCGTTTTGCTGGAGTGATTAATCTTCTGACTGAAAGGATATGGTTTCCGATGGTAATAGTAGGATTTGTGGAAATGAGCTGCTCAACTAGATCTGTTTTGGTTAAATAAATACATATTCTGCTGTTTGAGATCCTTGAGGCGAAGCATATATTCCTTGGTCCGATAATATCTCCTATGGATTTAACGTAGTCATATAACTTTAAGCCTTCTTCTGAATGGATCACTATGGCTTGCTCCTTCTTTGGAAAGGAGCATTTCGGCGCTGATTTAACTGCAGCTGTGTAAGAGATGGAAGGATGTGAGATGTTTGTTGAAGTAGATTGCTGTGACATGTTTGACGTTGTGGGATTATTTTCAGTCGGTGAAATCATATTATTATTTGGGATGCCCTCGTAGTCAAAAGCAACCCTGGAAATCTTTTTAGTTTTGTCTTCCATTGGTGAATATTACGTTTAGCAACCAGTAATTACTCATCGTAATTCTGGCTGCCTATTCGACAGGTAGTTGTTCCAATAATAGGTTTATGTTTATTGTACCGTACTAATTATTGATAACAGGAGCAAAAAGTGGTTTACTAAATAAAGTGTTGTGAATGGTTTTATGCCAGTAAATGCAAGTAAAATTAAATTTTACTCACCAAAATATTACTGGCAGGTGCACAACACAATAACTTTACTCCACTGTGATTCTTATCAATTAATATCAACTATTTCGCTATTTAAACAACAAAATATTTAAGAGGTTGTACGATTCGAACATACACGTTCTAGCTCGATTAGGCCAGTCCGAATTCCCTTTTGAATTTGGTATTTTTACGATAAAGAATAGTTAGTTGTAGGCCGTGAAATGGACGTGTTTAGCTAATGCACAACGGTCTGGATGAAGACATCAATCACTTTATTGGAGAGTAATCCTAGACTTTGAGTATTTGAGATGTTTGACCAATGTACGACCAATGTACGGCAATGTTACTAAGCTTATCTTTTTGTTTTTGACCTCAATTTATTAAAAAAATGTTGTTATTTGTTAAAGCTGACCTGTGAGCCACATTTATTTTAAAATATTTATAATTGATAATGTTATTATTTTCTAAATTTTTAAATATCTTTTTGAAACTATTTTCTTGTGGGATTTTAATACAATTACTATTTTTAATGGGAATAAGCCACAATATAAGTTTAAAATAAGTTTATTTTTGACGTTGCAATTTCCACTTTGGAAATCGTTCTTATAAATAATAAGAAGTGGAAATCGAAACTTAAAAAATAAATTTATTTTAACCTTAAATTGTGGCTCATTCCTAACAAAAATGGTAACTAGCGTTTTCATTATCATAGTCAACCAATCCTAGGATCCTACAAGTAGGACAAGAACAGGCCAGCAATAAACAAATAAAGCAGAGAAGTAAGAGGAACAATATTACCTTAAACTATGGAAATGATGCCAGTTACAGTTCATACTTTTGAATATAAAGAGGAACTACGACAAAGTTAAATTGCGATGAAGCTTAACAGGCATCAAAAAGATTCAGCAAGCAAATATGAGAGGTAAGGCCTTGGAAAAGTTTGTCTAGATATTCTAACCCAGATATGGGCAAACCATTTAAGTGGAGGGCCACATAAATTAAAATGTTCTTGATGCGGATCAAAAAAAATAATAAATTAAGTTTTTATTAGTAATAAACTTAATATTTTAATTTTACATCACTCGTATTTTATGTGCATAAATGGTAAAAGCCTTATCAGTCATGCAGTAAAAGTCCTACTAAAAATCGTACATAATCGTATCTATAGAAAGTGCGACACAATCATCGGAGACGATCAGTTTGGATTCAGAGCCGGCATGGGAACGAGAGAAGCCCTGTTCAGTTTACTAGTTCTCACCCAAAAATGCTATGACCAACAGAAAGATATATTTATATGCTTTATAGACTTCGAAAAAGCCTTTGATAGAGTAAGACACGACCTACTATTAGAACGTTTGCAAGAAGTCGGTTTAGATGGAAAAGACATCAAATTCTTAAAAAACTTGTACTGGAACCAAAACGCCAGAGTTAGGATCGAAAGTTCCACATCCGCAGAAGTAGAAATTAGGAGGGGAGTTAGACAAGGATGTGTTCTGTCGCCTCTGCTGTTTAATCTTTACTCCGAGTTTCTATTTAAAGAAGGAGGATTCCAAGGATGGAGTCAATGTGAATGGCGTAAATATCAACAGTATCAGATACGCCGATGATACAGTGTTAATTGCGGATTCCGACTTAGGTCTACAACGACTCATCGACAAGACCAACTCGACCTGTGAGCAATTTGGTATGAAAATAAACATTAAAAAAACCAAACTGATGTCAATCCGAAAAAACCAAAACACCACCTCAACCTTGCACAATAAATGGGCACATTTTAGAACAGGTCAATAGATTTAAGTACCTGGGATGTTGGATCGATAGCAGCCTAAATCCTGATCTAGAAATAAGATCGAGAATAGAACAGGCCAAAAAATCTTTCGAAAAAATAAAAAAACTGCTTTGTGATTCTCGAATAAAACTCGAAATTCGACTACGTTTATCAAAAAAGGTTCCTTTGGGCGACTCTTCTATATGCAGTTAAAACGTGGACCCTTAAAACATCAACTGTAAATAAATTGGAGGCCTTTGAAATGTGGATCTACCGGAGAATACTCAAAATTTCATGGACATCGCATACCTCAAACGAAGAAGTGCTGCATAGAATAGGCAAGGAAAGAGAACTTTTTAACACAGTAAAAGTTAGAAAATCATCATAACTAGGCCACATACTGAGAAATAATAAGTACCAATATGCCCAACTTATAGTGAAAGGAAAAATCGAGGGAAAGAGAGACCTAGGAAGGAAAAGACTATTGTGGCTAAGAAACATCCGACAATGGACAGGGCTAAATTTTGAACAGCTAATAAGAACAGTTGAAGATAGAGAAGAGTTTAAAATTGTAGTAGCCAACCTCCATTGAGGAGAGGGCACTTTATGAAGAAGAAGAAGAAAATGGTAAAAAACATTGAAAAAGTTACATAAATAGATTATTCTTTAGCAGATTCTGAAGGTGTATGTGACATACGAAACTGAGACTGAGCTTCTAAAAGTTGTTCATAATCTTTCAAAAACTAGGATGAGCTGATTCGCAGAAGTAAAGCTAGTGCTGGTGAGTCAATTGGTTTCTAATGCTGTCTTTGCAAAGCTTTATACTAGAAAACACCTGTTCACAGATGTAGCAAAATTCAAACATCGCAGTTATCTTCTGAGCATGAGATTTTAGGTTTGAGAAACTCAATTTTGACAGGGATTTGTAGAACTCAGTCTTGGAAACATTGAGAAATAATTGCTTTAATTCAGTGTTGTAATGCAGCTCAATAAAGTCAAGATGCAATTCTGGTTTTACTGATTAACAGTCCACATTAAACGGCATGCTAAACACGTCCAGGTACTGTTCGATAACCTTGAATTCTTGGAATCTTCGGTCAAACTCACCATGAAGACATTCTACCCTTTTCACATATCTCTTAAGAATATCTTCCCTAACTGTAACAGTTTTAACAAGTTGGTTAGAAAAAAGATTTAATTACATATTAAATGTCCCGATATGACTTTAAATATTATGGATTAATTAAATTTTTTCCTAGGTTTTAAGCTTCAATTTATTGACGTGGCTATTTTGGGATTACTTTTTTTGGGAATTAAAAACAATTAATAGAGTTTACAAAATTAATTATAATTTTTCCTGCATTTTTACTTGCTTTAATAATTTATTTATATAATACTATTCGATCTTTTACGTGAAGTAAGGAGATCTGCATTTTTACGTTAACAGAAAAACTCTCAGGTAAATTTCATTCGCCATATACTTTATCCATTTCCCCTTGAACCTTTCAGCTTCTTTCATAAACATCTCCAAGCCCTAATTCCGCTGCTGACTTATCCGAAGAGGGAGGTAATAAACGAATAAGGGAGAAATACCTTACGGGAGTACGCGCTCCTTTCGGGGACTAAATGAATTGAACTTTGGAATGCTGGCCTCGCACCTAATAGAACCATTATTGTATTATCCTGGAAATATGGCCTATTAAATATTGTGAAAATTTGCATACTTTTTAGCGGAAGTAAAACAGATAATGAAGTTTAAGAGGCGTATCTGACCTTTTTATATAAAAGATTTGCGGTCTTAATTTGGTTATGCTTTATCTAGTTAGTTTTACTTCATGTAATAAAGCGGAGATTGAGTTGAAAGAAAATGCTTTAAAAAACTCTAAATGGGCGTACAATAGTCTAGAAAAAATAAATAGAAACAATACTGAAAAAGTTTGTACTATGTATAAATGAAAAAAAAAAAAACAAAATACTCCAAAGATAATCTCAGAATAAGTAGCGAAGGAAAAAATATTGTTTTAAAAAACTTGATCAATTTAAATGTCTTGGAGGGAAGATTACAAATAGAGTTGAAGAAGATGCTAAAATAGAAAAAGAATTACTGAAAAATTTAAAAAATATCATTTAAATTTTAAAAAGAAAAAAAACGTAGTAAAAACTTCGCACTAGGCTACTGTGCCGCCTACTTTACAACCTTTTTTCTAATAAGCAGTTGTAGTAAAGATTTGGATCGTGCATAAATTTTGCCTGTGTGTCATAACGAATATATGCATATATTTATTTTATATTTTATTATTATATGCATATATTTTGCATTTGTGTTTATATGTGCAATATATTTAGAATTAACAGACAACAAATGAAGGAAAATCCTAAAAATAGAACCCTGGAAAGAAATCAAATTGTTTGAGTAGGATAGAACTCTATAATACATTTCTTAGGGCGGCCACAGGCGTACATACATGCATGATATACATGCATGAACAGGCCTGCCTGTCACGCATGCATGTACGTCTGTGGTGAAAAAAGACCATAAGCTCTTTCATGCTGCCTGTTGCCTCATGAAAATCAAGCTCCGCCACTCACACCGACGACCAGGAATTAACGACCTGGACCAAATAAAAAGAGAAAAGAAAATGATGATTTATCAACAGAAATATTGACCTCTGTACGTGATCACTTTAAAAACCCTAAAGCATAGCTGCGAGCTGTTAGGTAAAACAGTCACTGTAAAAATGAGGGAAATCAAAGATAAGCGTCTGTATCTCATATATGAAAAGAAAATAATGACATTTTATTTGAGATGAAAATGCTTTTAACACGCCAAACTCAACTTTGAATTATTTACAATAGAGCAACTTATGTCCCACTTCAAGTCCACAGCACTACACCACATATCTCGCTCCAAGTCCACACAGTTACTCTTCTGAAGACAGTACAGGTGCATCACGCTCAACAGTAAATTATTTGTCAAATTTTGCACTTGGCAATTTATAATTCTATATATATTTAGGGATTCTACAGTATTCACTGCCTTCCCTCGCTCAACCGTTTCCATCTCTCTCTGTTGTTCCATTCTCCATCGTTTAGTCCTCTCTTACTCATGGCGTCGTCTACTTCGTTCCTCCAGGATTTTCGGGGTCGTCCTCTTTTCCTCCTTCCTATGGGGCTCCATTCGGTTATTCTCTTTATCCATCTGCTGTCGCTAGTTCTTCTTACATGTCCATACCACTTTAGTCTTTTTTGTTCTATATATGTTAGTATGTCTGTTTCTATTGATGTTCTTTGCTTTATTTCGTCATTACTTCTCCTATCCATTCTTGTTACTCTGCAGCATCTTCGCAGGTATTCCATCTCTGTTGCTACTATCTTACTGCTGTTTTTCTTGTTTATGATCCAATTTTCAGCCCCATATGTCATAATACTTCGCACTAATGTTTTATAAATCTGCGTTTTTGTCTTCATATTTAGGTGTCTATCCCACCATACTGAGTTAAGTTGTCGGATTGCTGTTCTTGTTTGTCCTAATCTTTGTGTAATTTCTTCCTCTGTTGTTGCCTTTTTCGTGATTATAAACCCCAGGTATTTGAATTTATCCTTTCCTTTGATTGTTACGTTGTCATCAATCTGTAGATCTTCTATGTCTTCTTCACTTGTAGATAGGTACTCTGTTTTCGCGAGGTTAATATATAGGCCAGCCTTGGTATATTCTTCTTGTAGTTTCTTCATCATGTAGCTGAGGTCGTCTTGGTCTTGTGCAATCACTACTTGATCGTCTGCGAAACTTAATGTATATAGGTATTCGTTCCGTACCGGTACTCCCATGCCTTCGCATTTTCTTTTCCATGTAGTCAAGGCTTTCTCTAAGTATATTTTGAATAGGGTTGGAGATGTGGAACAACCCTGCAGGAGTTCTTTTGTTGTGGTGAAGTCTCCTATGATTCTTGTTCCCATTTTAATGGACACTTTATTTTCTTTATACAGAGCTTTTGTAGCTTCTATGAGTTCCGTCTGGATTTCTAATTTGTACATTGCCTCCCATAGTTCTGACCTTGGTACAGAGTCATACGCCTTTCTCAGGTCCACAAATGCCAAGTGTATATCTCTATTTTTTGCTTTTTTCTTTTCCAACAGTTGTTCTAGTGTGTATATGTGGTCTATGCATGATCTTCCTGCCGTGAAGCCTGCCTGATCCTCTCCGATTTTGCCTTTTATCGCTTGCTCTATCTTTTCTCGCAGTATCTTCCCATATAATCTTCCTATTGATGATATTACGCTTATTCCTCTGTAGTTTTCGCATCGTTTTCTATCTCCTTTCTTAAATATAGATGTCATATATGCCGCCGTCCATTCCTTTGGGAGCTGTTCTCCATTTATGGCTTTCTGAAATATCCATTGTATCATCCGGTGTAATTTTTTTGATCCGTATTTTATAAGCTCAGGTGAGATGCCTCCAGGTCCCGGTGCTTTCTTATTTTTGATTGCTTTTATGGCCGTTCTCATTTCCCTATCTGTTATTTCTATTTCTTGTTGTGGGAATCTGCTTCGTCTTCGCCTGTTTTCTTTTTTAATGAATTGTGGTCTTTGTTCTGTTAATAGTTCCTTGTAGTAGTCCTTCCATTCTTTGTCCTGTATATTTCCCAATTTAATTTTTTCTTTTGAGTTTTGTTTCAATCCTTTCAGTACTTTCCATGACTCCGAAGTTCTTGTACCTCCTATATATGTTTCAATATTTAAGCAGATTCTTTCCCATTCTTCATTCTTTTCTGTGTTATTTGTTTTTTCACTTCTCTATCTTTTTCTCTATATTCTTTATAAACTTCATCGTTGTTTGTAGTCAGCCATTTTCTGTATAGTTGCTTTTTTTCTTGAATTATTCCTTTTGTTGGTTCATTTATTTCATAATAGTGCTATTTATTTGTTATATGTTCTTTTTCCCCAAGGGCTTCGAATGCTGCTTGCTTTATACTCGCCTTTATATGCTCGTATATTTCTTCGATGTTGCCGTATCTGAATTCTATTAATTTTTGGTCTAGACGTTGTTGGTATAGTTCTCTTATTGATTGTTCTTGGAGTAGTTCTATATTGTATTGTTTTTCTCTTATAGTGTTCAACGGTTCTTCTGTGGAGGGGGTCTTGTTATGTTTCCAATTAATGCTCATTTTTGCTGTCAGTAGTCTATGGTCCGTTCCACATTCTGCTCCTCTTTTGACTCGCACATCTTTGATCTTTATTGTGGTATCTTGTTTGATTATTATGTAGTCTATTATCGATTTCAGCTTTCGTGTTTCTTGCGTCCATGTATATTTATGAATATTTTTATGTCTGAAAAATCCGTTGGTGATTTTTAGGTTGTTTAGTTCGCATAATTCAATCAGACGTTCTCCGTTATCGTTTTTTTCATCCTCTCCAAATCTCCCCACTACTTTATCGTTTTCTTTTCTTCCAGTTCTGCCGTTAAGGTCTCCTGTTTATTTATAATTCTCTAGGAAAAAAAATTTCACCTACCAAGTCGTTTTTTCCATTCCTTAATTAGACCCAACGGTCCTTTTTTGAAGGTTAAAAAAATAAAAATAAAATAAATTCTGACTTTTTATTTAACACTACAATTTACATACCTTTATATGTTTCTGTAGAACTTTTTAGAGAGCCACACATGTCTCGGGAATAATTTGGCCAAGAGCTTGTGGTTAAACTCTTGTAGAAAATTTAAGACATTCGTATGATTGTCCGGTTGCTAAATATCTTAAAGTGGCTGTCAACCTTTCGTGTGTGAATATGGCTGTTCTCACAACTGTGTCTTTTTTCTGAATCAAGGGAGATACTAGTTCAAGTAACTCATTGTACACAGATTCGTTCATGCAAAAAAAAAAACTGATAATCAGCCGGTTCATCTGTTAATTCTTTAAGGAGAGAAATGTGTGTAAATTTATTTCTTTTCTATAGCCACTCTCTACACCATTGTGATTTTGTTGCCTTCTTCTCTGTTTTTTGAAAAACACAAAAAATAACGCGGGAGATAACAAATCTTTTCCTGCAGGATCCATGGTGAACTGAGAAGAAAAGATGAGCATATGTAAGAACGTGTGTGTGCTCTGCTCTCTGCATACATGCATGACAGGCAGGCCTGTTAATGCATGCATGTCATGTGTTATGTCTGTGGCCCGCCTTGTTTTTTATTGTACTCCGCTTTTTAATTTTATTTCTTCATAAATTAGTTCATTTCAAATTGCCTTTTTTTAAATAAAAATTGAGTCTATTGACGAAAGGCATTTCATAAACAAATCAGCTATTCCCTATTCACAACGCTCCTGGCCCAAATGCATCACGTAAAGCAAACATCTTGATAAAGAACTTGTTGCAAAATCAATAGAAGCGGTTTGGGAACTAGCGACATTTCCCGATAATTTCCCAATATGTAACTTAATTCCGGAAGAGAAATGTTAAGTTTCACCTAAAATTGGAATAATATTGGAATAGAGCGCTAAATACTATAGCTGAAAGCCACAAAACTAGAATAATGAATATGCATAAGAAGTTATTTCTCACTTGTGGACTAATAGAAGTTATTCAAACTTTTAGAGCCGTTCAAAGTTTTGTCAAAGTTAAGTGGTTTGTATGGTGGTGAAACATGAATTTGCCATTAGCGGTAAATACGTTTTGGATCTTTTAATAATGTAGTATTTACCCGCAGGTAATTACCTTGTCGATGTGGTTTCTTACTAAATATACACTGAATAAAAATGAGTAATTAATTACCTTTAGAGACTTTCAAAGGCCAAAATAACCACAGTAGACGAGTAAGATTAATATGGTTTTTTATTTTTTTAAAAACAAACTGTCTTTATCTTTTTACTAAATTAATTTATCATGATATTCTTCTTCGGCCAAGAATTTTCATTTAACTTGTCTTTGTATCATACGCTGATTGACACGTGATACATAGTGTAAGGAAATCGACAATTGCGCAACATAACAATAAATATAAAAGCACATATTTCTATTTTATCAGTGAGATTAGCATTTCACTGTCGCAAATAGTTTTTTTGAATGGAGCCTATGTATTTTTTTGTATTTTTCGCAATGATACCAAGCATAGTATCATCAAAGAATAATTGCAAATCTCAATGGCGTCCTTTAAATTTTTAGTAATTTTTATAGTCCCTGGTAAGCGAATTATTATGTTATCCTGTCTTTTTTTAGTGGTTCTTGGCTTTGAAGCATGCTGATTTCACTAAGGTGTGCAGTTCTTGCCTAAAACAATAAGAATTTTAGCATGACTTGCTAATGCATATTCTAGTTTTTTAACATACCTAATAAAAAACTGGCAGACTGAAGAAGCGCAACTATATTTTATCTTCATCTGATATCTCCTGTTCTGATTAACTGTCGTGATTAATGACCTCCTCGATGTCCTGTTCCTCTTCCTTTCACCAAGGATTCATTATTTAGTTCCTGTTATTTAGTTCTACTTCTAAAAGTTTCTGCAAGTAAGCTTGCCCGTGCTCGTAATCCACCGTCGCTTAAATCTAACAATCTTTTAATTAGAATGAGTATAGAAAAACGTACAAATATCTAAGAGCTTACTTCATAATATTTTTGTGTCGATATTAGTGGTCCCGGTTTGAGATACCCGAAAGTTCATTCACCATAATATACTATTCCACTGTAATAGTCACACGACGACTATCCGTCAGTCACAACGATACATAAAGGTACTGAAACGTTCGACTTCTTACAATAACCTGTTTAATATCAAAATAATAAAAACAGTGCATCTGATCTGTCACACAGTGACGTCACTACCCAATTATTGATTGTAATGAAAATAGCATTTCGATATAACTAACTGATGTATGACGTTTCCATATCCACTCCAGAAATCCTTTTTAAAAAAGATTGACATGCTTAGCCTCGATCATGCAGGCAGCAGCATACTTATGGTTAAAAAAAAATCCACAATAAATTGTGGAGGTAACTGTATCGTTTTATGATACCAGAGTTGTGGATTGGCGACTTAAAAGCAGACTACTCGTATAAATTACTGAAATATCTCATTTATGTGTAAAATGTGTAAAATTTAGATTTTTTTATTGATTGGAATACAACTATGTATTTTCCTCACAGTCTTATTATTAAAGTTTTAGTTAATGGATATTTTTATTAATATTTTACACACCAACAAACTTAACTACATAAGTATTTTGATATCTGCTACTGTGATAGAAGTTCACTTTCGTATGTCATTGTTGGTGCTGCCGTCACTTTATAGGATTTCATTTGTTCCTTCACTTGTCTTGTTGCGTGGTGTTCTTTGTAGAGTGCCACACATCATTTCATATTATCTACCTAGATATGTATCATTAAATCTAAAACGTGACTACTATGGACACCTCGTTTATTCTTATTTTGGAACACACAGGTTCTTTTTAAAATTTTTAATAGTACATATATAATTGTAACATATTTGTAAATTTATAACATTTAAAGTGTTTTCACAGTATCTGTTCATCAGTAAAACAGTGAAACAGATGAAAACAGATGGTTCAAAAACTGTTAAAAGTACTGGTTTCGCTTTTTTTGTTTCAAACAGCAATTATGTTGAGAAATATCGAATTCCTGAATGTTGTTCTATTTTTACAGCCGAGGCTGCTGCTATACAGAAAGCACTAACTTGGTGTGTCACTAATTGTTGTGAGAAAATCGTAATAGTATCAGATTCTCAGGCAGTATTACAAGCTATTCGTAGCCATCCATTGGATAGTTTTCAAAACTCCATTATACTTGATGTCAAAAAATTATTACATGATCTAAAATTCACAAAAAAAAAACAGTTACTTTACTCTGGGTTAAAGGACACAACGGGGTAATTGGAAACGAATTAGTGGATGGTATGGCAAAAAATATATCTGAGATATCCGAAATTACAAATTTTTACTACTTTAAAGATCTTTTTTCTATTATCAGGAGTAGTGGCAGGGAAAGATGGATGTCAAAATATAAAAAGGTTCAGAAGACTTCAAGAAACCATTACTTTTCTATTCATCCATGCTTACCAAAAAATATTCCCCATTTTAATTTTAACTATAATAAACTACCTTCTTCGTTATTAACCCGGCTAAAACTTAACCATGGCCTCTTTCCAGAGCATCTGCATAGGATTGGAATCTATGAAACTCCTTTCTATCCTTGTGATGGTAAATCTGTCGGAGATTTGAACCACTTATTTTTTGATTGTCCTAATCATAGGGAACAGACTCGAAGAGGTTTAATTGATCTCAATATTAGCCTACCAGTTAACATCAGCAGTATGTTATTTTATTCTGACATATATAATATTCTAATCAAGTTAATAAACGATTCTAAAATAAAAATCTAAACATCCTTATAACAATTTTCTGTGGCAAAAAGATTTTTTGTCTAATGCCATCTCTCTTTCTCACACATACACACACAAGGGTTTTCACCCATATATTTTAGTGGCTCTAGGCTTTATTGTTACACTGATGATGGAATTTACATTCCGAAAACGTTCTGTATTTGTAATATAGCCCGTTTGGGTATTTTATTTATACATTTTACTAAAAATTTTAAAATAAAATTTTTTTTGTGATACATGGTATCCAGCCAGCTACAGGAACTTAGTTTCCTAGTGGATCTTTTAAAAAGGTTGTTTAAAAACCATAATTTTCGTCTTATTTTCAGATATTTTTAGGTTACAATTTTTAATTATCCGATTTACGCGTTAAATTGCGAGTTGTATAGTCATTATTGCGGCATAGAATTCTTTTTATCAAACCGCTAAATAATAAAAAAAAATAGCAACATAGGAAAATATGTGTTATCACAAAAATGTGACTTTCGGATATTCTCTGCTGATTATGGTGGTATTTATTGTAATGTTATCTTTAATACTACTATTACAAGGATAATATTGAAAATTCGATAATGCTTATAATCCGTTTTTTTAGTTGATTATTATATATCTTAATATAGTTTAATAATTACGTGCTTATTAAACTTAACTGGAACTGAGAATTAGAATCAACGCAAACAACAGTCAATAGATAATACGATAAACTAAACCTCCCTATCACTGCTCTGAATTGATACTTAGTAACCTAAATTATTTAATCAATTTGAGATTTATTCATTGTCGGCCTTTAAGCCTTAGAAGTTTCAATAGATACGGCTGGGTGAAACTCCGCATTAATGATCATATCAAATGTTAATCAATTACAATCAATTTCAATTAGAAAATTAGGTCGGTTTCAAATGTGTTAACCTTTATCTACAAGCACTGGTGTATTTTGTTTACCAATCGTAAATGAAACATTGCAAAATCTGTTGAGTTGACAAGAGCGAAATCTGATTGCTATCTAACCTTTAATTGAAGTTTCAAAAATAATCCGTACCAGCTGTATTCGCTCCGTGCGTGACCATGATAGGGGTACTTTGAAACGATGCCAGCGTGCGTAGCGGCGAAATATAACACAATTGGACCTACCTTTTTACGCATAAATTTTATCAAAAATGTGTGCAAATACATATTGCGTATTTAATTGTGCTAATAATAGCAAAAATAGTAAGTGTAGTTTTAATAGGTTCCTAAAGATTACATATAAATTAGAGAAAAGAAAAAGATGGATCCGTGCTATTAATATGAAAAAGTAAATATCACATAAATTCATTTTTATGCAATTGAAATAGGAAAAATTTAAATAATTTACCTTAAATGATATTTTATAAGGCTTCAAGGTTGCAAAGTGCCTGATGACTTTAGCTTTTATATCGTAACTTTTACTATAACTGTTTTTAAATATATGCTCTTTCACGTGAAAAACTTGATTTGCCAGTACTAGATTTTTCCCTTTCTTTTCCGTTTGTGGTTGAAAAGATATATTATGATGAATTTTGAGAAACCCAGTTTTTAATACTACAATTATTTTGTACATAAAGTGAAAAAATATAATTAAAAAGTTAATTATTAATAATTGTCAATTTCGCATAAATTTAATAATGTCAAACATATGTCATATGTTTAACCTGAAAATTGGTAGGTCCAAAACTGTCAGATGGAGGCGGTAGATTTCGCGTCAGTCACGCACGGAGCGAATAGTGTGAATTAATTTTCAAATGATATTTTAATGTCAAATTTAAATTTGATGTTGCCACAAATTTAATTTTGTTTAATTATTTTTTTTGCAGCCGTCCCAAAAATAAAACTTTCGAAAGTAGCTACTTTCGGGACTAATTTTTTCACTTTCAGGACGATTTTGGGTAGCTAGGTAACGGCTTTGACAATAACATCAAGTTTTGTATTTTATTATGGCAACGCTTGTCCCTTAAGAATCCTGTGTTTTTGCTCAGTTTTTCATTTTTCAATTCCAAGAAAAGGAAATCAGCAGTGAGAGTGAAGCCGAAATGATTCCAGATGAGATTAGGGAAACTTCTAAAGCCGCTATTTATGAATTATTGCCGGTGAAGTCAAGAAAGAGGTATGAATTGGTCTACGATTTATTTCAAAAGTGGAGCAATGATAAAAATGTACATACTATAAATGAAGAAGTTATTATTGCATATCTAAAATTAAAATTTTTATTAATATAATTATAGTAAATAGTAAGTAAATATATACTCCATATAATTGGTTCCTTAGCATTCCTCTGGTTGTTGATTTAAAAAAAGAATTTGGATTGACTGTTGTGGGGACCATTAGAAATAACAAAAGGAAACCTGAGTTGCTTTACTCCTGAGCTATTTCAAGGATCTCGTCCCCTAAAATAAGTAGATTCGCCTTTAGCGATACTTAACTTATTGTCGGAAATCTCCAAAAAGAAAAAAGTTATATTGCTTGTTTTAAGTCGGCATAATGGGAATGCAGTGTAACATTTTACAATATGTAGAGATGTATGTTTTATGTTGAGAACAAAACTTTTCAACACTGTATTAATACCCTTAAAGTAAATATGTCTTATTGTAAAAAGTATTTTGATAGTCATGGGCTTGACATCTCCCTAGGAAGTCAGGTGTAGTATTTTTTTCGAGACACAGGCTACCAAAAGTTAGTACGTTAAAATTCTTCCAGCTAAAAATAATTTTACATACCTACGTGTAACCTTGGATTCGAAATTAACCTGGAACGAGCATATTAATAATTGCATTACCAAATGTGAAAAAAGCCTTAATATCCTTAAGGCCGTTAATCGATACGATTGGGGAGCAGGCCCGAAAATAAACTTATTATTTTACAGAGCATATACCAGATTAATTTTGAACTTTGGAAGCTTTTTCTATCGATCAGCGACAAAATCTCGTTTGATTAAATTGGATCCAATACAATACAAAGCTTTAAGGTTAGTACTAGGAGCTCTCAAATCTACTCCTACACCAGCCCTTTTTGTCAGAATGTAACGAGCCACCTTTATATTTAAGACGTCTATTTTTAGCAAGAATTTATTCTTAATAGTCAGTTTAATAATCAAAACAGCTTATTACAAAAAATATCTTATTTCTCTTTAGATAATCTAACAAACAAATGGTGGGCAAATAAAAACTCTCCAATTCTAGCTATTACTTCTCCCAATTTATCACAATATTCATTCAATGGAGAAAGGATTCTATTCTTTGGCTCCAATTGTGACAAACTATATGAATATAGACCTGCTGTAGTAATTCCTTCATCTACTTCAATTGTTCGCGAAGATTTAGTAGTACAATACAAGCTGGAAGACTGTAACCATTCTTGTAAAATTTATATCGATGGCTCAAAATTGCCTGCTGGTGTTGGCTGTACCATTTACATAGACAATATTGAAGATTATTTTCAGTACAAATTAAAATCAGATTGCTCAATATTCACAGCTGAATTGGTAGCCATTGTCAAGGCGTTGTATTTAATAATAAATGGCACATTGTTTTTCGATCGATATATAATTTTATCTGACTCACAGTCTATCCTCCTCGCATTAAGATACTTCTCTATACACATATATACCAACACACTAATTGTAGATGCGCTTGAAAACTTAAGGATCCTAACTTCTCTAAAAAGAATTGTTAACTTTGTATGGGTTAAAGGTCACTCTAATATTCCAGGCAATAAAAAAGTAGACCATTTGGCCAAAGACGCTACTTACGTATAGAGAACAACGAGTTGCCGAAATGGAATTTACTTTCAGCTAGAAAGAAACATATTAGACTTAATTGAGAAATTGAGTGGCAATCCTTTACTAACAGTAGCAAAAATACATACTGCAGTATACATCCAACTCTTCCATCTACTCCCCCAAATTACAGAAACTCCATCTCTCGGAAAATTCATACGATGTACGTTAGATGCCTTTTTAGACATGCTACAGTAAACGCTTACCTATATAAAATAACACTTTCGAAAACTGATATATGTGAATGTAATGGTAGTTATGGCGACCTTAACCACTGGATTTTTCAATGTCGATATAATCGAGAAGCCATAAAAATTTTATTTCAAGCCATCTTCCTACAAAAATCATACTGCCGTAGAACGTCGAAATCCAACTATTAGATCCATTTTATGGGAATTTTTTAAATGTACCAAACGGAAAATCTAAACTGCATTTTTTAGTGTTGTGTGAATCCAAAAAGATAAAACGTTAGTTGTGGCATTTTCCATTGTCTTTTATGTCATTTACCTTTAACCGTTGCTGTATTGTTTGTCTAAAAAAAGTCGCTATGAAGGGCACCTTAGCGTGAATGTGTCCCTGTTCAATCGTTTTTGTATAGTCACCCAATAGTGTTTTCAATGGGAAGGTTAGGAAATTGAGTGAATGAACAAGCAGTTAGGAAATTGTCATGAATTTAAAGGAAGTGTAGGAGTTAATTGTTTTTAGGTATTCAACCAATAATGGCTAAATAGGTCTGGAACCTAATGCCCAAAAAAAGGCTGCATAATGACGCTATAGATAAAGAAACAGTTGAATTAATTACTATTTAACTGGGAATAAGCCACAATTAAAGGTTAAAATACGTTTATTGACGTTTCAATTTCCACTTCGGAAATCGTTCTCAAAATACAAACATTAGTAAATTAAACAAATTTTGTTTTTTTGTTACTTAGTGAAAAATTCTTCTAATAATTTAGTTTTATCTGACTCATCTATATTGACAATTCGGACATACCTTATACATTTTAAAGTAGACGACTTTAAAATGATATTGCCAATATTGTTGAGTTGCGTTCCTGGGACGACTTTATTTATAAGATAGTTCATTCGATTACATGAAATCAACTTTAACTTGAGAATATCCGTCAGAAAAGATCATAACATGTAATTCGTCTTTAAAAAGACAAATACATGCCATGATGACAGTAAAATTCTCCTGTTAGTGATTCCATAGTAAATTATGAGGGAAAAACTAGGAAAAACTAGGAAAAAAAAAAAAAAAAAAAAAAAACCTCATAATACTATCCCGACATGGTAAGTATTTGATCTTGCATTTAGTTTACCTTCAAAAAATACCAAATTCCGATTTTATATGTTTGTTATTTAAAAAATATAAATGATGTATTCTCTATATGTTACTGACTTACCAATACTGGTATTTTCTTTTTAATAACTTCCTCTTTCAAATTCTCTTCCTCATTGCTAAATGAGACCAATTGTGTCGCGAATTCCTCGGCAGAATGTAGTAGGATCTGGTTACCCATATTGAAAGAGGAAGTTATTAAAAAGAAAATACCAGTATTGGTAAGTCAGTAACATATAGAGAATACATCATTTATATTTTTTAAATAACAAACATATAAAATCGGAATTTGGTATTTATTGAAGGTAAACTAAATGCAAGATCAAATACTTACCATGTCGGGATAGTATTATGAGGTTTTTTTTTCCTGGTTTTTCCCTCATAATTTACTATGGAATCACTAACAGGAGAATTTTACTGTCATCATGGCATGTATTTGTCTTTTTAAAGACGAATTACATGTTATGATCTTTTCTGACGGATATTCTCAAGTTAAAGTTGATTTCATGTAATCGAATGAACTATCTTATAAGTAAAGTCGTCCCAGGAACGCAACTCAACAATATTGGCAATATCATTTTAAAGTCGTCTACTTTAAAATGTATAATGTATGTCTGAATTATTGTCAATATAGATGAGTCAGATAAAATTAAATTATTAGAAGAATTTTTCACTAAGTAACAAAAACAAAATTTGTTTAATTTACTAATGTTTGTATTTTGAGAACGATTTCCGAAGTGGAAATTGAAACGTCAATAAACGTATTTTAACCTTTAATTGTGGCTTATTCCCAGTTAAATAGTAATTAATTTAAAATGCCACAAGAAAATAGCTTCAGAACAATATTAAGAAACAGTTGAATATTATAAACTAGAAATTTTGACGTTTTATGACAATACAAAAGGCAAGGTTTACGTCATTGATCAGCTGTGCTCCTGCTATGATGTTTCGCTAATAAGAAGACGTTGGCCTACGGTAATTCTTAACACCATGCTACTATGACTAACAAGATAGGATCTTCCCGTAGCACAAAATCGGTCGTGTTCCCGCATGCCGTCATTGGAGAGTAGAATTTGAATTATTGTTAAAGTTACAATAAATAAATGGGATTTTTATGCAATATGCGATAAAATTATTCAATTAGCAAAATAATATTATTAAATAAAGGTTTAATAATTTTAATAATCGTACACAAAACGATATCTCCAAACTATTTATTAAAGATTATTTACTGACACATACAAAAAACTGACATTACGAACGTGTAACTCTTCAATTACGTCACGATTTATGCGCAATATCTTATCTTCTTAATCATAGTATCATGCTTAGCACGATACTAAATATTCCACGTATAAATTCTCTAGGGATTCATACAAAATGCTTAGAAAAAAATGTTTGCGAGTCCGAGCGACAGTAGAAAATTTGTAGAAATACTCGTAGAAAATATTAAAGCTATATGTAGTATTTCTAACATAGACAACTATCTAACGAATCGAAGAGTACATGGTAGATGTTACTTTTAAGACCATAAAAAGAACCGGAAAACGACTGTTTCCTGCTGTAAATGTAAAAAGTTTTCGTACAGAAAGCATACATGTGAAAGCATACAAAGAGTGCCAAACTGAACCTATATCGGATTAACTAAAAGTTTCCTTTTTTTATTCATTTTATTCATTCATGTTATTCATAACATTAGTTTACTTTTTATAATATTTTGTAACATGTTACTTCACTTATTTAATCTTAATAAAATAGTGTTTACTTAAACTGTTTTCAAATACTTTAATTATCAAAAGCTTAGAAGTAAAAAACAAAGCAGCCGTTTTGACCGCGCACGACTACCAATTTTTAAAAATTCCTAGCAACTACTAAATGACTAATAAAAAAATGTGTAGCAAACCCATCAGCACAATGTAGTAGTCTTTGGTTGCCAATACTAAAAGAAGAAGTCATTCAATAAGAATATACCACCACTAGCAGCTTAATATAAAGTTGCGGACGTATCATCCACAACTATACACAATACATATGCCACACACAATACACAAACATATAACTACATAAACAAAAGCATAATATACAAACGGTTATGTATTATAAATAGACTTCGGCAAATATGCAAATAAAAATGTAGAAAATATGCGCATAAATATGCACGTGTTTACCCGAAAATATGCAAATATTTTACAAAATATGCATACAAATAAATAAAAAAATCGTAAAATAGTAACAATTTTATTTAAAAAAAAAGTGTACATAACTAAATATTTCCTACTATTCATTAAGATTTACATTTATTTTAAGTAACTACATCATTTTTAAGTATGAATAAACTTATTTAGAATTATGGTAACAATAAATGACCAAGTGGTGTTCAAAATTTTCTAACAAAAACTTGTGGCTTCTGTCTGAGTACATATATTTATATATGGAAAAACTTCGTTCAACATCAACTGATGTAACGGGAGCATTTTTCAAACTAACCAAAACATTTGGTTCTAAATTAATTGTTTCCGAAATATTTCCAGCTAGAACACTGACTACTTCAGAAAGAATATGGTAACCTTTATTTTTTTCCATAGTAGCTTTAAATTTTTTTAAAATATCTTTTCCAATATTACCTCTAACGTTCCGACAACATGACGCAAATTCGTTTATTAATGCTGTACTTTCGAACAATGACAGTTTTGGTGATTATAACTGAGTAATTGTTTTTTGAACAAAACTAAAATTTGATTTTATAAATGAAAGTTCTTGTTAAAGCAAGTTACTTTGAAAAGTTTGTTTAGAATCCAAAAGAGATTGGGAACTTTCATCTGTTAACGTATCAATTATGTTCTTTATTTTAACAAAATGATCTGCATAAAAATTAGCTGCTTATAATCATGTTCCCCATCGCGTTAAAATAGGTTGTGGTGGAAGAGGAATGTTAGGTAGCATTTCTTTATAAAGTTGAATTCTTATAGGAGATTTAAGAAATACTTTTTTGACACTGGATATCATGGTATTTACAAGAGGAAACTTTTTTCGTATTTCCTCTGCAACTCTGTTTAATCCATGCGCTACACAAGTATACTTTTTCCATTGTCAATTTGCCAAGCGTCGGCTTTTGAGGTTCTTTGATGTCGATGCCGACCATTGGCGTGGAAATTAAGAAAAGGGATCAGTTATCAAACGCATATTTCAAGAAAAATCATATAATTTTTATTAATTTTTACATAATTATATTCAGGAAAATTTCTCAATTTTTGGGCAGAAATTGTTTAAACAATTTTTTAAACAAATTCAAAATATCACCTTTTGTGCTCCAAAAAATATTTTTTAGGTTTTTGGGTGACTCTAAATAAGATCTATGTCATTTTTCTCAAAAGTTAATAGTTTTGGAGATATAAGCGATTTAAAATCCGAAAAATGCGATACCTAATATGCATTTTCGAGGCTTGAAAAATATGTAAATGAGTATTTTTGAGATTCAAGAGTATCTAAACTAAAGTATCAACATTGATTTTGGTGAGAAATCGGAGCAATATTTTCCGTAGCAGAAAAAGGTGATCTTTTGAATTTGAATTGTTTCCGGCAAAAATGTCCGGCACCCTTCAACCTTCGATTTGTTTAAACGGGGCATTTTTGAATAGGACTCTTCAAAGGACAGAATCAGTTTTTTTTTCAAATGGGAGCGGGCTCACAACACCGAATAAATAACAAATTAATTCTTTCAAATTAAAGCTTGTTAATTTTAGTGATTTATAAGAATATTGGACTTATTATTTAGTTTTTACATAAACCATAATATTTTTTTACAATTATCTGTAAATAATGGCTCATTCTGTCAGAAAATTTTAAAACATTGTCTATCCAGCAATTAAGATAGTCAACTGAAATTTAATTTTTAAACACGGCCTACTGTTAATGCACAAACAGGGTGAATCTTCAATATTTTGCTTCGAGTTAGAGATATCTGAAAAAGTTATTTGGAAAAGATGTTCCAAATATTATTTTAACCCCACATAACAAAGTTTTATGTCAAAATTCGCACTTTTACTTTTTTCATTAATTGAAGAGCTTATTTCCAGTGTCTTAAATCCAAAATTTCGATTTTTTAAATTTTCTTTTTTTAAACTTTATAGATTTCTTCAAGTCTAGAATAAAGTTATATGTACCAAAACAACTTCTTATTTACCATTTAAAAGTGCATATGAAAATTGTAAAATTGTATAATTTGTATGTTAAATTTGTATGAAAATCTGTAATTTCATGGATTTCATTATATGGATGTAAGACACTTTGGAAATAAGCTCTTCAATTGTAGTCAGGATTCTAAAACGGACAGTTGGCTGTCCCGAGATGCATCTTTAGACAGCCAATTGTAGATTTAGGATCGAGATTACAAATAATACTGAAAAACTAAAATTGCGAATTTTGTCATGAAATTTGGTATGTGCGTTTACAATAAGTGGAACAACTTTTCCAAATAAGTTTTTCCGATTTCTCTAACGCGAAGCAAAATATCGAAAATTTACCCTGTTTGTGGATTCGCAGTAAGCCGCGTTTAAAATTTAAATTTCAGATGACTATCTTAAAAAAATGTGCACTAACAACATGTATGACTGTGCAAAATGTCAAATCTGTATGTATTTTAGTAGCTGATATATAGAGTTGTCTTCATCTTAAATGCGACACACTGTATAATAATGAATACTAGTGTTCAAGATGCATCGCGATAGCTGTAAAGAAATTAATTAGAAGGACTGAAAAGAATCGTCAGTGTGCCTGTAAAATTGTAAACTGTTCGCTGAATAACGTCTTTTGCAGCAGTGTCAATCCTACCCAATTTTTTATTTGGTCGCTTTCGTTTTAAGGAATGATCTGTAACTGTGCCTAATTTAATAATTGTATATATCGTCTTATACCCGATTTTTTTAATACATGAATTCTCGAAACAATTGCATTATCAGCCATCCCAATATTTTCTTTTTTCAAACACTCATACATATTTAAAACTATTCTTTGGGATTGTACGTGCAAATCTTTATTTTTTAATTCAGAGCTGTCATTAACATAATTGTCATTATTTATTGATAACACAGAAGTTGATGCATCTTAAAAAATGCCATCCTAGAAAAATATAATATTACTTATAACTTATATTACCTATACCTTATAATAAGCCTCCGCCTCTGCAATAGGAAATATTTTAGGGTATCGCATAGCAGACAACAGGTGTTCATTAGAATTTATTGGTTTGCGCTTCGCGCTGTTGCCATAATGCATGAGTTTAAAATTAGTGAATATAACCTTAATACCATTATTAATATATCTGCAATTTTTCATGTTTCCAGGTAAGGTATAAAATCAATGAAATTTGGAAAAAAATAATACAATTCTTGAAACCGTTTTTGAGAACTTGGATTCTTAAAAGTTGTCTGATTTCTTAAAAGTCGATGATTATATCTATAAAAGTATTACCGCTAAATTCACCAACAGGGCAACGTCGAACGTTCAAATTCTCTCCAGACTACAATGTTGCCAATATTCGAAAATTACTTAGAATATAAGTAATATATACAAAGTTCACGGTTGCTTTAATTCATTAGTGAAGAGTCCATGGAAATATTAGTACCTAGTTAATTAATTTATATATATATATTTTTGAGAATAAGTTCATATTATTTTTTAAGAGTGTCGTTCGTTGACTAGCAATTGAATAATAACGAATAGAAAATAGAGAATATTTTTTAAATATAACCTTAGGAATTTTAGGAAATATGTCTGACAACCTTGATTTGAAAGGCGGTATCTTTGATACCAGAATAAGACATGTTTATGTTGGAAAATTATTAGTGGATGTACTATAACATGTATTAAATCTGGGAAAAATATTTTTAAATTTTGTCCTGCTTTCACCATATAAGAAGCAGCATCCGATAAAATAAGCAGTAATTTATTAGAAGGAATAGTTGTCGGAAGAAAAAAAGTTGCTAATGTTTCTTGTATAAAACGCGAAATTGTTAAAGCATTTGTTTTCTCAAGTTGCTGGCATGAAATAAGATGAGATTTTGGTAAGGTATCTTCTTTAAGAACACCAATCAATAAATGAGCAATATACTTTCCTGAGGAATCAGTGGTTTCGTCTACAGATATGTAAAAATAATTATCTGCAATTTCTTCCTTAATATTAATTAACACCGACGAGTATAGCCCGTTCACATTATTTCTTCTTAGAGACCGATCACTTGGAACATTAAGTTTGCAATATTTTTTTAGAAACGAACTAAAATTTACATTTGCTAATTTTGAAAGCGGTATGTTTGCAAACACTAATGCGCGGCACAAGTCTTCATTAAAAGTTTCTTGCTCATTTAATTTTTTTGAAGTAGATTGGAAACATTTAGCCATTGAAGTTTGATGTTTTCCTCCTATTTTTCCTTTTTTTGCAATGTGTGAAGCAGTTCTCACATGTTGGTCTATCTGAAATTTCTTCTCACATGCTATCTATAAATAAAAATAAAAACCTTTATTTTAACCCAACCTTTAAAATATAAAAATATACAAGGTGTTTTTGGTTAATCAAATAACTGGTTTGGAAAAAAAACACTCGCTAAGTGTTTTAAATGCAGTATTAATCCACAAATTAGTTTTTGTTACTAACCATTAGTACATCATATAACTTATTTTAAAATTCAACAAAAGTTTTTTTTTGTTAATTCAATTACAATAAAAATAATTGTGTTTTAGAATAGCTGACTTCATAAAAAATAGTAAAGGTGAAAAATTTTTCTAAATACACACCATTGTACCATGGACAATTTTTTCTCACTAAAGGAAGCTATTTTTCATTTAAAAACAACCTACGAGTACTAAATTTCAAGTAAATACGTTTATTGGTTTTAAAGTTATTGTTGTTATTAACTAAAAGAATTTAATTTTTTTTAATTTTAACACCCTGTATCTCGAAAAGTAAATAAGTTTGACCCCTCATTAACTATATCGTTTTGTTCAATTTTTCGAGAAGTATCTACAGTCAAACGTTGTAAGTGTCATTTGGAAACACCCTGTATGTATGAAATATTAGATATTTAATAGAAAATATTAGATACTTACAATTTTGCCACAGACTGAACAGTAGATTTTTCCCATATCCATAGACAGCTCTTTATAAGGTTTAATCCAAGTTGAAGCACTGGTTGTTTTAGGCATTATAAAATCACAATCTTCCTTTTTGTTACACACAACGAGTGTTTACGCTTTGAATATCAAAACAAAAATGATTTACAAATCTGAGCATCAAATTAGAAATGTTTAGGTACCTAATTCAATAAACTGGGAGATTTTGGAAAATCCCTAAATTAGGAACAAAACTATTAGCCGTTTACCTGCTGTTAAGATACAATAAATTGTAGATAGATTTGGGGATTAGATCATAAAATGCAAATGAGCGAACCCTTAGCGATTATCCAATAAATGAATGCCTCAGTGACCGAGACTTTCTAAGAATGTTGAGGGCTACTTAAATTGATCTTCTTTAAAATTGTAAATGTTTTGTACCTGTAGAGATTACGTACTTAGATCATTTCTTGATTAAAATGACTACAAAATTTTATACAAGAATTGAAATAAATTGGTATGTTTAAAAATTTTCAAATACAGTATAAAAATCTGAACTTTTATGCACTTTATGCAAACTTTTATACAAATATGCCAAAATATGAAATATTTGCATAAAATATGCACAATATGCAAAATATGCAATATGCATATTTGCCGAAGTCTAAATAAAATATACAAATCAGTCAGACTTTATTATTCCGAACGTAAACCACCATAAAATTTTGCAAATAAAAGCCACAAAACCGACGTCATGTAAGTCAACCGTTAATTACAAAAAAAACTTTACCCAGTATCTACTTTGTTGGTTATACACTTTTTCGCAGCATTTTTATAAAGTTTTTAATCACGGGATTATGGAGTTAAAAAGAATCCAAATATAATAATATTATTTGGCCTTGGCATACCAATATAATTTCTGAATATGTTGCAAATAGGTTAGAGGTGGTATTAAATAAGCATTGTAGTAAAACGGTCACGTCCGCGACATATTGTCGGAATTTGTTATTCCCCCGTTAAGGCAAAGTTTGATTAAAAAGCGTACAGCTTCCGGTAAGGTAAATCCAAGCCGAATACATTTTTGCAAATTCGGTTTTAAACCTGGCAAACTTTATACCGTCACAACGCTAAGGCCGCCACATTGCATCGTCTAAACTTTTCCTGTTATTAGAAAATTTTAAATTCGACCTACACTTTACCCGCCATTATACGAAATTTGTAGGGTTTTAGAATACAAAAACTTGGTATTCCATAAAACATTAGGTTTACGAGAAATAACTTTTAACTGTTTAGTAAACCAAGCAGAGGGAAATGACTGATCAATGGATTTATACTGTATTTTAAAACAGACTGTTTGTCACATTTTAGTCCGGGATGTGAAGGTTTTCTGCTGAGAATTCTTTTTATATTCATCAATTTGCGTGAAATTTTGATTGCAGTTAGAAAATAGTTTAAAGATAAAAATCTACCCTATTCCAATATGTGCTTTTCCTCTGGGGGTGGTTAATACCCCAACTCGCGGTTTGAAAAAGTTTAAAAAAAAAAAACACGGTATACTATAGAATAGCAAATTGTAAGACAAAAATGTTGTTTAGAGTCATTTCAAAAAGTCAATATTCTTAGAGTTATTATGAAAGTTCCCAAATAACACGTTAAAAAAGATATGTCATACGGTTTTTTGCGAATAACTACAAAAATTTAGATTTTATCGGGCAAACTGTTTGGATATAATGTAAAGCTTATAAAACAAAAAGTCGTTTTTTAATATTACCGTAAATTAATAATAACAAAGCTATGGTTAGTTGGCAAAGTTATGAAATTCCTTGTGCAGACTGCCCCTATCTTATGTAGGTCAAAAATTGTTGAATCCAAAATAGGATTTATGAACATTTCATTTATGTATTCAATTCCAATTCAATTTTTGCTCTAGGCCATTTTCATACAGGTCACAAAATAAATTTGAAAAACTCCAGAACCATAGCCCCCATCCGCTTCTATAAACCACGAATTATCCGAGAAACCATAGAGATCTTCGCCGTTATCCGCCGTCAGAAATCTTCACGCCAACCCTTACCCAAATCACGTTATTATCGATGGTATAAATGGTCTGTCCTCTGTTCTCAGTAGCAGTAATTCAGTAACTAGTGAGCAGTGTACAGTTGGGCCGCCGAACAGATAAAATTATCACGTGAATACCATACGCTGGTTACGAGTTGCAGTTCCCGACTTCACAAGTTCGATTTACACTAGGTCAAGAAGAGAGATTCAATTATCGGAGTGAATGCGGTAAAACTCATAATATACACATTGAAAACTTAATTCTATTTGTCACTGTAATAATGGAGTTATGATATTAACAATTTATTATTATGTATGAGACCTAAAGAGGTCGAAATACGTATAAGCGGTTGTCGCTGCCCTGTATCAAAACAAAAATTTAATACCGTCATTATGTTTTGTTACTTACTTCGTTTGGAGTACCAGAAACTGAATTCACTACGAATTTTGACCAGGATGAACGGCATGTGAAATGCAATTTTAGATTCCCTTGCCGAGTAATTTATCCAGCTGTTTGTTTCGCAAGTTTTAGGAAACACAGTGGTAAAAATTTTAATTCGGTTTTCGCTAGGTAGAAATCGTTTGATTTCTCTTTTTGTTTTTAGATGGCGTATTTACGTCCGTATACAGTTATTTTGATAACTATTGTCTAGGACGGGAGAGATTTTTGTTTTGGTTCAGAGCAGTGGCTATACCGTTCTGACGAGACCTAAAGAGGTCGAAATACGTATAAGCGGTTGTCGATGCCCTGTATCAAAACAAAAATCTAATACCGTCATTATGTTTTGTTACTTACTTCGTTTGGAGTACCAGAAACTGAATTCACTACGAATTTTGACCAGGATGAACGGCATGTGAAATGCAATTTTAGATTCCCTTACCGAGTAATTTATCCAGCTGTTTGTTTCGCAAGTTTTAGGAAACACAGTGGTAAAAATTTGAATTCGGTTTTCGCTAGGTAGAAATCGTTTGATTTCTCTTTTTGTTTTTAGATGGCGTATTTACGTCCGTATACAGTTATTTTGATAACTATTGTCTAGGACGGGAGAGATTTTTGTTTTGGTTCAGAGCAGTGGCTATACCGTTCTGACGAGACCTAAAGAGGTCGAAATACGTATAAGCGGTTGTCGATGCCCTGTATCAAAACAAAAATCTAATACCGTCATTATGTTTTGTTACTTACTTCGTTTGGAGTACCAGAAACTGAATTCACTACGAATTTTGACCAGGATGAACGGCATGTGGAATACAATTTTAGATTCCTTTCCCGAGTAATTTATCCAGCTGTTTGTTTCGCAAGGTTTAGGAAACACAGTGGTAAAAATTTGAATTCGGTTTTCGCTAGGTAGAAATCATTTGATTTCTCTTTTTGTTTTTAGATGGCGTAGTTACGTCCGTATATAGTTATTTTGATAACTATTGTCTAGGACGGGAGAGATTTTTGTTTTGATTTAGAGCAGTGGCTATACCGTTCTGACGAGACCTAAAGAGGTCGAAATACGTATAAGCGGTTGTCGCTGCCCTGTATCAAAACAAAAATCTAATATCGTCATTATGTTTTGTTACTTACTTCGTTTGGAGTACCAGAAACTGAATTCACTACGAATTTTGACCAGGATGAACGACTTGTGGAATGCAATTTTAGATTCCCTTGCCGAGTAATTTATCCAGCTGTTTGTTTCGCAAGTTTTAGGAAACATAGTCGTAAAAATTTGAATTCGGTTTTCGCTAGGTAGAAATCGTTTGATTTCTCTTTTTATTATTATGTAGTTTAAATAGTGTGACCAACTAGCCCAAAAAATCATAACAAATTAAAATTTCTGTAATTTAATTATCGTCTTCAGATCGTCTTCAAGACGATTCAAAAACAGTGCTTCGCTGAAAAGTACTTACACGTCATTTAATTTATATGTGGTATTTTTTCTTGCAACTTCACCCTTTAATTTTGCCTATATTAGCACATGCTTTTGTTCTATGGGATGACTTTTTACTAGCGTTAGTAACTCAGCTTTGACCAGGTCGTCAGTAAATATAATATTTTTTTGTCGCAATCATTCTTGAATATTAATTTTTGCATAGCACTAGTTGGTATCTTTTCAGATTTTCTGCTATGATAGGACGCATTATTTAGGACAATAACTGCCGTTTTAGCTAGAGTTAGCAAAACCCTTTGCAGCCACTCTTCAAAAAGGTTGAAATTCATGTCTTCATGGCAGTCGCCATTTTTTTAGGATTCAAACAAAGCAGTCCGTTTTTCACACATCCATTTCTAGATCCGGTATGTAAAACTATCAGTCGTTTGCCTTTCCCAGAAGGATGATTCAGTTCTGTAGAAAGGCATTCAACATATGCTTGTCGAGCACTGGTGATTGACATGTCAGTCTAGACTCTGTCAACAGTATGTCCAGCGTTCACTCAACTTTCATCCAAATAATAAATAATACGGTCTTCCTGCATATTGTCTTGCAAGTATCGTCGCATCCATGATATAATTTAAATTTTTTCCTTAAAAACACTATTTCGACATCTTTTCTTAAACTCAAAACAAGAATAAATCAGTCCAGATAAAAGGTATATTATAAGAGAGAGAATTATACTTTATTAATACTATGTACCAGAAGGCCATCGACCGCAGTCTTTCAGCCAGTTTAATATTATTTATATGAGATTTAATATTAGTTAGTTGGTATTAAAATTGTACCAATTGTTTTCAATTATCTTCTTCTTCTTAGCCTTCTGTCGTCCATGTTTGGACATAGGCCTCTCCCAACTCCTTCCATCGCTCCCTATCCTGAGCAACATATTTCCAATTTGTTCCGGCTATTCTTTTAATATCATCAACCTATCTCATCTGTGGTCTTCCTCTTGGTCGTCTAACATTGCTCTTTCCATTGTTCTTTTTGTTGTGGCTAGTTTATTCATGTTTGCCTTGGTTAGAGTCCAGGTTTGACATCCTTATGTCATGATAGGAAGGATGCATTGGTTGAACACTTTGCTCCTCAAGTATTGGGGTATTTTGCGGTTCTTAAGTATTCAACTAAGTTTTCCAAATCCTGCTCATGCTAGTCTTGCTCTTCTAGTAATTTCCGCACTTTCATTCTCTTTGTCAAGTCTCAGGATTTGGCCTAGGTAGATATATTCCTGGATTTGTTCTATCTCTAGTTATACGTCTGGGGTCATCTGTGTTTGTCATTATTTTTGTTTTTTTTTTTCATATTCACTTTTAGACCGACGTATTGGGAGCTGGCTGCTAGTTCCCCCATCATAATTTGCAGTTACTCGAATGTGGTCGCTATAATCACTACGTCGTTAGCAAATCTGAGGTGGTTTAACTTGTTGCCATTAACATTAATGCCATAGGTTGACCAATTTGTAGTTTTAAAGACGTCTGCTAGGGCTAGGTTGAAAAGCTTTGGCGATATTACGTCTCCTTGTCTCACTCCTCTCTTAATGGGAATGAAATTTGTATTTTCGTCTAGTTGTACGATCATAGTTGCATTTTCATACATATTATGTATTAGTTTCATATATAGTATGTACTATATCCTTTGCGGAAGCCAGCCTGTTCAACCAATTGGTAATTGTCCATTTTGTAGGTTAACCGATTGTTAATAATTCTCATAAATAGTTTGTATACTTGACTGAGCAACGATATAGGTCTATAATTCTGTAGATCACATTTGTCCCCTTTTTTGTGTAAGAGTATTACTAGACTCTCGTTCCAGTCTTTAGGGATCTTGCTATTATGGAGACATCTATTAAATAGCTCTGTTTTTAATTGTAATTGGTATTATATTTGAAAATTAATTAATTTCAAAACTTTTTTCAAAGTAGTTTTCTTTAAATTTGGAATGTTGGGGTTTTTTGAAATTTTTTGCATAATTTTCTGAACCGTTGGAAGCTTATTTAGTATAAAGAAACTGTGAACAATTCGTCGAATCATGCTCTTATGTAATTTCATCAAGCACTTTTCTAGATCTTTGGTAAAGTTTTGGAGGTTTAAATTCACCATTTACTTAAAACATTTCTAAAGGTCATTCACAAAAGAATATATACAAAATGTGAGGAACAACTAACAAGAACACAACTCGGATTTCGTGATGCTCTGGGAACACAGGAGGCCCTTTTTGCTGTACAGGTGCTATTTCAGAGATGCAGGGATGTGAATTGTGACATATACGTATGCTTTATAGATTACCAGAAGGCATTTGACTGAGTAAAACATGACAAATTAATGACTCTAATGCAAGAAATTGGAATTGACAACAAAGATCTTAGAATTATCAGAAACATTTACTACAATCAAACGGCCAAAATCAAAATAGAAGACCAGTTAACTGATAAAATTGCAATAGAACGTGGAGTACGACAGGGCTGTATTTTGTCTCCATTGTTGTTCAACATTTATTCTGAATGGGTATTTAAGGAAGCTTTAGACGGTTGTGCGAAAGGAATACTAATAAACGGTGAATGGTTGAATAACATTAGATATGCAGATGACACTATAGTTTTTGCCGATAATCTGAATGACTTACAGATATTAACAAATCGCATAACAGAAGTCAGCAACAGATACGGACTAGCTCTTAACATAAAGAAAACCAAATTTATGACAATTAGTAAAAAACCAATACTAAACGCTCAACTTACAATCAACCAACAGAATATCGAAAGAGTCGAGCAATATACATATCTAGGCACCAATTTAAATAGCAAATGGGACCACTCAACAGAAATTAAACAGCGAATAATAAAAGCAAAAGCAGCATTCGTTAGAATGAGAACCATTTTCAACAGTCGAGACATATCATTAAAAACAAAATGCCGTCTATTAAACTGCTACATATTCACAGTTCTGCTCTACGGAATGGAAGCATGGACACTGACTGTTGCATCTATGAATCGGCTCGAAGCTTTCGAAATGTGGTGTTATAGGCGCATCTTACGTATATCCTGGGTTGACAGACTTACTAATGTGGAGGTCCTGCGTAGAATGGGGAAAGAATATGAAATTCTCATGACCGTCAAAACTAAAAAGTTGGAATATCTAGGACATGTAATGAGAAATCAAGAACGTTACGGCCTTCTCCAGCTGATTCTCCAAGGGAAAGTAAATGGTAAGAGAGGACCGGGAAGAAGACGCATTTCCTGGCTTCAAAATTTACGAAAGTGGTATAACACGACTACCACTGAACTGTTCCGCGCTGCAATAAATAAAGTAAAGATAGCCGTGATGATCGCCAACATCCGGAACGGATAGGCACTTTATGAAGAAGAAGAAGAAGAAGAAGAAATTCACCATTATTTTGGCGATGTTCTTTTAAATAATTATCAACAGATGATTTGTTAATACCTAAACTTATTTTAATTATTATTATTATTAACATAACAATATTAACAATTTACCTGTAGCTTCAGCAGTGAATCTAATAATACCTTCGCAGCCCTTCTTTCTCTGCGTTTAACTACTCAGATGCTTTTTTATATGTATTTAAAATGACACATTTTCTTCAACAATAAATTGTTTTTTTTTGCCCTTTTTCTTGCAGGTGAAAGAGCATTTCCATTCAGATTTAAAACAAACGATAATCTAACACAAACTGATATGATTTTATTTAATACGGTGCGTTGTGTACACGGCTTCTCTTGTTCGGTTTTAAACGCATGTAATCAGTTGTGACAGCCTAGTCCTCTAGCCAGTTGTGAAGTCCTAAATAAGACATTAGAGAGGATGTCGAAAGCTCGGCGCAGTAATTATCGAGGCGGTTCGTACCCAGAAGTCTGTTGAGTTTAATTTCAATTTTTATACTAATATTGATCTTAGTTTAATGTATATAATCTAATTCATTAATAACGATGTATTCATTGATAGTAGTAATTTGTCGAAACGTTTGAATAACAATAAAATGTTTTATTAACTAATAATAGAAAAAAATGCAATTATATAAAATATATATAAATATAAATATATATAAATAATTATGTGTAAGATGCAGAGTTTTTACAAATGTTTATTTATTTTTCCTTATAATGTAAACATATAAAAGCTTACACCATTTTATTCGAAATCGGATGTAGTTTTTATAAAATTTTACTAAAACCTCGCTACCATTATTTTAACATTCGTTTGATGTGGCGTATTAATCGCAAAGATTTCAGTTGAGCGACATTTTGAAACTTCCACCGCTGCGATTTAATACAAAGGGCGGAATCATAAAGAGTTCTTCTAATGTAAACTCGAGTAGGGGACTTGGAAATGTCAAAAATGTTAAAATTTGGACTGTTGTGGAAATTTGTTAAGATCCCTTAATATTTCTTTTGTCGTAGGTAGATTTGTCTGAGTATAAAAGTGAAACCGAAGTCACTACACTGAAACTATTCCATACAATTAAAAGAGAAGATTAAACTTGATAAGTGAAAAGATATTGTTATATTAGAAAATCTTTATTATATAAGCAGCTTATATATATATATATATATATATATATATATATATATATAATATATATATATATATATATATACATATATATATATATATATATATATATATATATATATATATATATATATATATATATATATATATATATATATATATATATATATATATAGTCTTAGTTTTTAAACACAGTGCTTTATAACAGTTTTTAAACACAGTGCCAATTTCTGAGTGGGGCAGTTGTATGCACTGACGGTGGGTCTTAGGGGAACATTGGGCTTATGGATTTTTGGAAGGCCGTATATCTTTGGAATTCGGGATGATTTTTCTCTGGGTATAAGATATTTTTTTTATGTCTGGAGGTAGAGTAGATTATTTATAATGGATCTGGTCGTTTTTTCTAGATATGTGATGGGATCGTTTGGGACGCGTTTGTATTCTGTGAAATTGAGAAGTTCGAACATTTTGTCGAAATAATTAAAAGAGTTGAGAATGACGGTGGCATTACCTTTGTCGGCCGGAAGGATGATAATGTCAGGGTTGTTATAAAGTTCTTTTAAAACACGTCTTTCTGAAAGACTGATATTTGACGGTGGGGGTTTAGAAGTACGAATAAATACTGGCGACATCTTTTCTGGCAACTTTGGCTTGGTCCGAATGAAAAATAGCTTTTCTTATTTGGGATGGAAAGTGGACTGACAGAAAAATTGAAGTCTTTTGACAGAGCTTTGGTAGCTGAATCGGATATGTAAATACTCGTATCTAAGAAATTGCAAACAACAGTATAGGGCTGTTTATTCGAAATGGGCTGTGGATTTTGCTGAGAGATAAGTTGGTCCAGTTTTTGTTTCTGGGTTTGGATTTTGTTGTCAGAAATATGTTGGGCTTTTTGGTGAGAAAGACGATCGAAAGTGTCCCATAATAATGGATGAATATTGAAAAAGTGGATGTTATTGTAGGTTTTGAAAGGTCGGGAATTTGTTGTATTTAAGTTGCGTCGGGTGGAATGATTTGAATTTCTAAGAAGCGAAAAACCAGTTGCTCTAAGAATATTGGAAATTGGTGAAGATTTCTTGTGATGTTTAATTTGAAGAGATTTTGGAAATGACTTAATGGTCATAACATGATTTAAGAAAAGCAAGATTACAGAGAAGATAGTACTTGCGTGTTAGAAGATTAGAAAAAGATTTAGTAAAAATGAAAAATTCCTCCCCGTAGAGGCGAATAAAATGTTCGGATAAATTTCCGCGGACAGATGAATGAAAATTACTGAGTTCTCGGGAAGAACCGCGTTGAGAATTTAATGCTCGACGTTTCGGTACCCACTTTGGAGCCATTTTCAAGAGAGATACGGTTCTGTTCGAGTTCGGGGTCTCAATCTGCCTACTCCCCTCACTCGTGACGTACCAGTGTCGTGTTCTGTATAAATACAAGAACCGTCAAACGGCACTGAGGTCTCAATCTGCCTACTCCTCAGTGTCGAGTGACGACTGGTCTTACTCTGTGTGGCTGATTTTATAATTAATTACAAATTAAAACGCAATAGAGATGACACGAATAAATGGTTATTATAAAATTAAAATAATAATATTGCCTCTTCTTTATAATTTTTAAATAGGGCAAACATAATTAAATTAAAAAAGGGATAAGAGTTATAATGAACCTTGTACCACGGTTTCAATTTCTGTCAATACCTTTAATATAATTACTGTTTTATTGAACGTTTCAGTCATTATTTTTTAATCAACGTTCTATCGAGAGATATTTTCTTTGCAAGAGAAAATAATTAAAACGCAATCCAATGTTTAACTAATTATAAAATTTTAATTAAAAATTTAAATTATTGTTTTCATCAAGTCACTTCTTAAAACAAAATTCTCACAAACTAAAATGGAATTATTTGATGAATATTTCAGGCAGTGCATCGGCTCTCTTGATTGGATTGAATAGAAATTGCAATTTGCATAATGCCCTATATCTCTCTATTAGAATAGAAAGGGGAATATTCTAAACATGTGCTAGAACTCAAATAAGCAAGTATCAGTAATGAATAATGGAAATGGGAAAATGACTGGACCGTCGCTTAGTTTATTTGAAGCAAGCTGACCATGAACACATTGAATTATGGGTAGTATAATATTGTGAATTACAAAAAACTTAATCTATAAATATAGATCCATTCGTAAATGAAAGTATTTCGTTTAATTTACTTTATTTGTAGTACTATATCTAAAACCGGAAATACGCGAAGAAATAATATTAAATATTACTAATAATACTAATAGTAATTAAATGAAAATTTTGATTGGACCATGCAGAAAGGTGTACTACTTTCGACCACAGAACAGAAATTTTTGGAGTCAAGACATAGCCATAAAGAGTGCGATTCTATGCATTTGGCGATAGAGCATTCTAAAAAAAAACGAACAGCTTTTATCATGAGCGATTGGCTAAAAATGTTTAAGTCATCACGGCAGAAAAGATTACAGAAGGAGCCGTATGCAGTACGACAACTTAAATATGCAGATTTCTATGATCTAAATAATTTGTCACAAACAATAATAAAAAATAGAAAGAAAGATGACGACGGCTGCACAGTATCCTGGCTAAAAATTAAATGCTTCAAATTAGTAAAAGAACATATTGATGTGATTTTTTTAAATATGACCATTCATCGCAGTATAAAAAATTAATTATTTCTTTTGGTCCAAGAAGGAGTATTCGGGATATTTCAGATATAAAGTTATCACTATAAATATCTCTCTATAACGATTTACACCCAATTTCAATCTTGAAGAAACAAGATCTAGTCAATAGTGTTCTGAAACTATTTTCTTGTGGCATTTAAATGTAATTACTATTTTAATGGGAATAAGGCACAATTGAAGGTTAAAGTAAGTTTATTGACGTCTATATTTTGAGAACGATTTCCGAAGTGGAAAATGAAACGTCAATAAACTTACTTTAAACTTCAATTGTGGCTAGTTCCCATTAAAAGATCTAGTTAAACTTTACAACGAAAATCTCATACCAGACGAAGTTCATCATTACTATAAAAATCTTACAAGTACCTCTACAAATGACAACCTGCCAGAACCCAATTTTGATGAGTAATTAGAAGAGCCAACATCAGACATTTATACATTTATTCTTAAAATAAGTTTTTTTTGTTATTATGTGTTATTCAAATTTTATTAAAATATATATTTATTAAAATTTATAATATATAAAGCACGCCTGCGTTTTGTACAGGATAATCTGAACTGGACGTTGAAACAATGGGGATCGGTACTGTTCTCAAATAAAACCAGAACATGCCTCTACGTTAGCAAGAGAAGAAGAAAAGTGTACCGAAGACGAGGTAAATGATTTGCAAAATGCTGCATTGAAGCGCGTAGTCCTTATGGAGGTGATTGCTGCATGATCTGGGGTGCAATTTCTATGGGGACACGAACCGACCTTGTTTTCATTCCTAGAGGTAAACATCTTCACGAGTGAAGAGGTTTAACAGGTGCTAGATACATCGAGAGATGTGAGAAATGCATGTGGTAACTTACGTTGACTACATTGGAGACGAATTTCTAATTCAGCGAACTCAGCGAACATCTAAATATAAAAGAAATTGTAGGAGGTCACAACATAGAAAATCAACAAAATCTACAATGTCAACTACAACAAGAGAAGAAGCAACAAGAGAAAAAGTATCAAAGGTATAAAAATGTGGTGATCAACTTTTTGCAGTAATTCATAAAATATTAGTACTTATATATCAGAATGAATTGGCTCAAGAAGAGTGGCTAAAGGAAATAATATGTCCGTTGCATGAAAAGCGTGATCAACTGAAGTGTAATAACTATAGAAGCACTACTCTGTTAGCATCTGTTGGTCAATATCAATACGGATTTACTGTTGGAAAGTCAACTACACATCAAATTCAAGCACATAGGCAGGTTCTAGATAAGTCACTAGAATATAACATAGATACACACCATCTCTTCGTCGACTTCAAAGTAGCCTATGACAGTGTAAAAAGAACTGTATTATATATTGCAATGATAGACTTTGGGATCCCACCTAGGTTAGCCCAACTAACAATACAAAACGTAAGCTCATGCGTTAGAATTGAAGGAGGAAACTCTACGTTCTTTGACATTAATAATGGTCTAAAACAGGGGGACGCGCTGGCGTGTCTCCTCTTTAATCTTCTTCTTCGCGTGCCATATCAGAATTATCCGACGTTGGCGATCACCATTGCGAAGGCTTCTCGATCTTCTGCAATATGGAATAATTGTCCTGCATTTGTTATCTGTGTCCATTCACGAATATTTTTTAACCAAGGAAATTGTTTTCTTCCTACACCTCTACGGCCTTCTATTTTACCTTTAAGGATCAGTTGTAATATTTTATATCGACTTCCCCTTACTACATGCCCCAGATAAGACATTTTTTCGATGTTTAACGGTCTTAAGCAGTTCTCTATCTTTGTTGACGCTCCTTAGTACTTCTTCATTAGTTTTCCTTCCTGTCCAAGGTATCTTCAGCATTCGTCTATGAACCCACATTTCCAATGCTTCATTTTTGTTTATGATCGATACTTTTAGCGTCCACACTTCTGCACTATACAAAAGTACGGACCAAACACAACACTTAACCATTCATTTGAAATGTGGATGTACCGCCGAATGCTGAGAATAAGCTGGACCAGCAGAACTACGAATAAAGAAGTACTGAGAGCAATAAACGCAGGCCGTCATCTGGTCAATACTATCAAAATTAGAAAGACATCATATCTAGGACACATAATGCGCCATAGGGAATTTGAGCAGCTCCAAGTAATATTAGAAGGCAAGATTAAAAGTAAAAGGGACATAGGACGAAAGAAAAATTCTTGGCTACGAAACATCAGAGATTGGACCCACACAAAAGGAAATGAATTAATTCATCAAGACCAGTATAGAGAGAAATTTGCCATATTGATCGCCAACCTCAACAGAGAAGGCACTTAGGAGGAGGAGGATCGATAGTAAATGCAACAAACACGACAAGCGACAAAATAAAAAGACGCAGAGCAATAGCAAATATAAATGTCCACATTCTCTAGAAACATTTAAAAAATATAAATTAAAAACGGGCAGTAAAGCTCAATATATACAAGTCTTTAGTAAGACCGGTTTTGATATATGGGAGATATGTGGAAGAGAAAATTTCTTAAAAAGATTTTTGGGGCCGTAAATAAAAATGGGTTATGACGTCGAAGACATAAGTTTGAACTATATCAGTTATACACCGATCCAGAAATTGTGAAATTTGTTAAAGTGCAAAGACTCAGATGGGCTGGACACATTGCTAGGATGTTAGACCACGAATACACGAAGAGATTAATATTTTTAAAATTAGAGGACACAAGAAACAGAGGACGACCACGAAGGAGATGGATTGATGATGTGAAAAAAGACCTACAGATTCTAAGGGTCAGAAAATGGAGGGAAATTTGCCAGGAAACGACAGGAGTGGCGACTTTTTTGTGAGCAGGCCAAGATCCACAACAGATTGTCAAACCACTTATAATGATGATGATGAAGAAGAGTGGCTTAACATCGGAGGTAGTACTCATTATTAAAATATTAATTGGTAAATGTTTAATTGTTAAATACCCTTTTAGTGTTAGTAGTAAAAAAAGTAATAGTTTTTGATAAAAATATAGTTTAAATCCAGAGCTCAAAGTGGGTCAATTTCTATGGACGCAAGTTTACGGTAATAATCGAACAATTAGTCTCTTTGTTTTATAAGCTTTATTTTATATCACTAACAGTTTTGCAGATAAAATGTAATATTTTGTAGTTCGCCGAAAACTGTTTAAAGATATGCTTTTTTGCCGTGTAATTTGTGAACTTTCACTCACAAATAATTCCAACTATTTTGTAAACTACTTTTTAAGAACACTCAAAGTTGATTTTTGTCTTAAACTTCACTATTCTAGCGATTACTATATTTTTATAAATATTTTCCACCTACTAACTGATGTGGTAAAGACCACAGAGTATAAGCACCTATGGGTACAGGGTACATTTTAATCTTTGAGCTATTTTCTACATACTGTCGAAATTTTTAGCAAATTTATGAATATACTTAATAAGAATTCTAAGCAGAAAGCCGTTATAAATTCGACTATAACACATGTTCTACAATTAGTAAACCATGGTTTATTTAGAAATAAAATAAAGGAAAAGTTTAAAAAGCACATATTATAGACATATTATACAGGGTGAGTCATAACTATTGGGACATAGACTAAGGACAGGTTATTTGGACCAAAATATGGCTATTTGGCCAAATATGCCTTAATAAAATGTTGCTGAGAAAAAAGATACAGGGTGTTAAAGTTAATTTTTGTTTTTCGTTTTTTGCTAATAGTTTCTCTGTATATTTATAAATTGCTATCAAAATTTGCACAGAGGCATAATCTTAGACAAGAAATAGTATTTTATTTACAATTTTACGTTTTGTTATAGAGGGCGCCAAGTGGATCATTCCTAATGATCAAATTGAGTCTAAACGTTTTCTGATGAAACTTTTTAGTAATTTTTATTAGAAAATACGACGTAAACATCATTTTTACGTAAAATTGGTACTCTTGTTTAAACATGATAACTTTAACCGTTTTCGATAAAGACGCAGTCGAACTGCTTAGAGTCTTAAAAAAGGATTTCAAATATTATTTCATTTATGAAAAGTATGCTTTGGACTGTCAGATAATTGTTGTTGGTAAATGTCATTTGTTCAGAGTAAATTATTTTTGATGTGACAGTGTAGTGTAATGTTGCATGTTTTAAAAGTAATCATTGCGGTCGCTCGGCAGCCAGAAGGTATGGAATGTTATACGCAAACAGAAGGCAGCCAAATCACAAAACTTTTGCAAGATTATATCGTAGTTTAGGTGAAACTGGGTCATTTCACACTAAAAATCGGGGTGGTCGACCGAAACAAATCACATCTAATCAAGAAGATGAACTTTTGGTTTGAGTAGATGAAAATCCTGAAATAAGTTCACGACATCTATCAGCAGCAACAGGAGTAAGTCAGTCGCCTATTGTTAGAATTCTAAAAAAAAGACAACCTCCATCCTTATCACTTCACTCCTGTTCAAAATTTACTTCAAACAGATCTTCCACGACGGTTACAGTTTTGCCAACGTATTCTGAATAAACATCGCAATGACAGACACTTTATTAAGAATATTATGTTCACCGACGAAGCAACTTTTTCCAGACGAGGGGTTTTATATTGGCGAAATAGCCATTATTGGAAAGAAGAAAACCCGCATGCTATTAAAGCTAGACATTTTCAGCATGAGTTTAAATTGAATATTTGGTGTGGCATTATAGGCGACCAACTACTAGGGCCTTATGTTCTTTCTCCGAATTTAAATGGAGATTCTTATTTATTCTTTTTGGAAAATACTCTTAGTGATATTTTAGATGATCTGTCACTGGATGTAAGAAGAAAAATGTGGTTTATGCAGGATGGAGCGCCACCTCATTTTTCATTAGCTGTTAGAAATCATCTTAATGACGTATTTCCTCAACGATGGATTGGCAGAGGCAGTGATTTTCAATGGCCACCAAGAAGTCCTGAGTACAACCTGCTAGATTTTTATTTTTGGGGACATGAAGTCCTTAGTTTATGCCAATGAAATTATTACACGAGACGAACTTTGGAGATACATTCAAAATGCAGCTAATCTTATAAGGGAACAGAATAATATTTTTTTGACGTCCGAAAATCCTTTATAAAAAGAATTAGAAATGGCATAGAAATCGGAAAAGACCTTGTAGAACATTTAGTTTGAGTTTTTGTGAGCTCTTTCAAGTTAAAGTGTGTTTAGTTTTGATTTATCGTTAAAACGGAAACCTTACGTTAGTTGCAGCTTTATTTATTAGTTTGGTATTTGATAGTGGAATTGTAAATAAAATACTATTTCTTGTCTAAGATTATGCCTCTGTGCCAATTTTGATAGCAATTTATAAATATACAGGGAAACTGTTAGCAAAAAAACGAAGAACAAAAATTAACTTTAACACCCTGTATCTTTTTTTTCAGCAACATTTTATTAATGCATATTTGGCCCAATAGCCACATTTTGGTCCAAATAACCTGTCCTTAGTCTATGTCCCAATAGTTATGACTCACCCTGTATATTATGTATACGTATTCTACATAATATACAATTACATCTATATTCTATCTGATCTGCTTCTTGATTTATCCATTATTTAGTTAATAATACAATCAAAACTTAAAATATTGACAGAAAGTAACAAACAATATCGTGGTAATACGAGCAATCTAGAATATACGCTTTATCTCGGGGCAGCATGGCGGCTGCTTATGTTTATGCAAGTTCATATAAGCAAACTCAAAGACTTCTTGATCTGCTTCGAATATATGTACTTCAGCCCTATATTGTAGTCCAATCACGTATCAACAATGGATTTGACAGACTGTTCATAATCTGCATATACCATGTTGGTTCGTACGTACATCATCGATGATGCTTTCCGTTGCTTAATCATTCGCCTGTTACTGTCTAGCACGAGGTGACATTTATCAAGGCGACAAGGATTAATAATATATTTATCCTTATAATAAACTCGCACAATATATTATGTTTAGATACAACGACAACAAGAGCAAAATATTATAGCTCAAATAATTTAAACTTTATTAATATTCTAAAGGACATTAAAGTTTTTTTTTTATTTAAATTAATGTGTCTCGGCTGCAAAGACCATTGACACAAACAATATTAAATGACTAAATAATACAACAGTTTTATCACGAAGTTATAAGTTAAAGGTAAAGTAAAGTAAAGTTTCCTTAAGATTGGTTTCTTAACTTTTGTATTATTGATTAATTGTTGTAAGCGTTCTAAGCGAGGGAAGAACCCACCGCAGTTCCACTGCAGTAACGTGAAAATAAAATACATATAGGGTGAGAGCACCAGTTATTGGCCTCTTAAGGAGAGCACGTCGATATATCTATGAAATGTTTTGTCACTGTGGCCTATTGTAACTATTTTTAACACCATGGAATTTTAATATTATTTCTACATATTGCAAAATTTTATTACGTTAATATTTCATGTGTGAAAATATTTTATATGAGTTCTTTTGTTAACGTGCAAATGAACCAGTTATTGGCCACCCTGTTCCAGTTATTGACACCATATGTGTTAGTGATTGGCCATCATTTTTTAAAGAGATATTTTACCAAATAATTCGTAAGTTAAAATAGATAGATAGGTAGGTGTTTGGGTAAGCAAGGATTTTGTGATGAGTGTGGACACAAAAAAAAACATATGTCAAAGTAAACTTTTATTTTTTATTTTGGCAAGATTCCCAAACATATACTTGATCTGTGTCGCCATAAAATCTTGTTATGCAAGTTACATGATATGTTCTAAGACACATTTGGCATCTAATGCCTTCTTTACACTCTGTAATATTTAGTACACATAGATAACACGCACCTTTAGTAACTTTTTGGTTTTTAAAATGTGATTTTTAAAACGCGGAAGAACGTTTGATACCAAGTTTCGATTTTCAAAGTGTGAAGGAATATTTGATAATAAATTATCAGATAGAATTGTAATTTTCGTTGAGGACTGATCTGTATTATCATTAAATAATTTCCGTTTGGGTACAATTTTTTTCTCAGGGCTTAGAGATTTAGTGTGGGCGAGAAATATTTGCGGAGATAATCTCAAATTCACTTCTGGTGTAGGTAAATGCTTGAAAATGTCAATATTATCTTGGTTATTTACAGAGCTTGATAATTTTGTGTGTGAATGAGATTCTGGTACAGGAACTTTGACAAATTCAGGTAGTGGTGGCTCAAAAACCTCAATATTGTTACTTCTACTTTCCTGGTTTAGAGGAGAAAACACTTTCAATGCATTTTTTATCTTTTTTTGATATTTTTCAATAGGAATGTGAACTTTTACACCTTTTTTTAATTTTGTTGAGGTAATTTCTATGGGTTGTCTACTTTTCTCTTCAGACTTAAAAGTTTTAGCTAATTTTTTGGGATTTTTATTATTCGAGCTTTTTATTTTCTTTTGATTTTCCTTAATACTCTTTCTTTTTTTTCAAGTTTCCTCCTTTTCTTTTTACGCTCCTCTTTTAATTTTTTCCATTTTTTCTTTTTTTATTTTTCTTCTATTTGATGAAGTTAGAACAAATGGAAGCTTTTGAGTTTCCTTCTTTCCTTTTCGTGCTGGAGTATCTGGCCATATTAAGGGTTAAATATATTTTCAATATATTTATAAAAGTTTTTGTTGTCCATCCAACCATTTTCAGTTAAACCAATACCCCACGAATTCGGCACAGCACTTAGTATATCATTTGGCAATCTTGTATGGGGATAAATTATCATAGGAGGTAAAATATTGCCTATTGCAGAAAATGTGAACATAACTGTTAAGTTAACCTTTGGGTTATGTTCAATTTCATAGACATTTCTGGAACCCTTCATAGCCAAAACCTTTTTATTTTTGGGACATAGATAAAAACATGTCTCGTCACCATTGAAGATTCTTGTTGGATCTTGAAGAACGTCTGAAAGTCCTTTTTTATTTAGATACGATTTTATGTTGTCAAACCATTTGGTAATATCCCTTTGGTTAATGTTTGAACTTGCTGATGTCACTCCCTCTGAAGTCCTTAGCGAAATGTTGGGATTGCGCTTTAGAAATGCTGATAGCCATGTTCTACCTGGTCTATTTTCAACAAATGGATTAACTCTAGGGTTACTCTCTAAAAATGATTTAACGGAGTCCTTAATGTCGTCAACACGAACAGAAAATCCTCTATTTTGACAATGAAAAATCCAGAGTTTCAGTTGTTCCTCTTCATCCTTCGAAAGAAATGGATCTGGTCCATGGGTTATCTTGTAATGAAATTTTTCACTTTTCCGGTAACTTATAGTGGCCCTGGGAATATTAAAAATTCTTGAGGCTTCTCGCTCACTCATACCATTTTTAATTAACTCTAACGCTTTTTTAACATCGTCTTCGGAATACTTTTTTTTATAATTGTTTTTAGTTTTAGATCGTTTTGGCATATTTTCTAAAACAATTTATAATAATTAGTTATTGGCCACATATAAAACACTAGTTATTAACATATGTCAATCACTAGATTCTTATAAAATCTAATGTTTCAGTTATTGGCCATCTAGGCCAATAACTGATACATTGATAATTTCATGCATTATTAGTTGGCCACCTTAAAATTTACGTTATTTGTATAAATAACGGTATATTCGTTATGCAGTTTGGAACAGGACATACACTATATTCTCACAAAAACATAAAATATAAAGTAGAAAGTAAATTGCAATATATAGTACTTACCGACCAACACAAGTTTCTATAGGTAAATAACAAAATTTCGGTTGCAAACTAGCGGCACACAACAGTGTCTCATTCAACATCGAATACTGAGTAAAACTTAATGGTTACCTTGAAACTAGATGTGTCATACTCTAGGAGACATGTTGCCAAACTTAAAAAAAGTAGTTAGAATTAACAAAATACCAACATTTTCCTAATTCTAATCAAAACATATTAGTAGGCCAATAACTAGCACATGGCCAACAATTGGTAAATTTACCCTATTTAACATTGAGAACGTTGAGAGGTTAGAGAAGAGTCGGTTAGATAATCTTTATCATTATTTGTAGATTGCGATGTTGTGCTTCCAATTTCTGAATTGTCTATATTAAGTTGCTGTTTAATTTTCTTAGAAACTCTTGTAAATCTATTCTTGATTTTTCTATATTCCAGTGAAGGGTATATTCTAAACATGTCGTCGAGTAGTGATCGAACATTTTGAGTGAACTGCTGTGCTTCTTGAAGAGGGTTATTACTGTCGAATGAGTTTTCCAGAAAGGCAAGATAATTTTCAACCGGTAAAGAGAACAAGTTTCGATTTTCTTGATAAAGATTATTGATTGTGAGAACAGAGGAGGCGGTTAATTTAGATTGATCGGGTGCGACTTTCTTGGATTTTTTAGTTTTATGCTTTTTATGTACGTTTGCATCGGGCGAAGGCATTTTTATGTCTTTGATGGGTAAGTTAGTAGATGTGTTTATTTCTTGGGAGGTAGCATCGCTGAAGTCACAACGAGTTCGTTTCTGACCAGTGGTAGGAGAAATAAATTCATTGTTTGCGACAATAGAAGTGGTGGATATATCGACAGTTTTTATCTGTTGACTGGGAACCGTATTTTGGGTTGTGTTTGGTGGTGCCATATTGTTTGATATTGGGGTAGTAGGAATGGGTTCAGCTGGGGACGTTTGTTTATTTGGAAGAGGATTGCTAGGGGGATTTTGACATATATTTGCTATATGTCCATGTTTTTTGTACAGAAAAACAATTTTTGTATTTTGCCGCAAACTAACTCAGATTTTATAAAGGTGCTAAATAAATAAACATGGCGCGATTTTTGCTTTTTTTATGATTCTCATGAGATCAACACAATCTATTCCTTGTGTCCAAAATGTGAAGCATTTGAAATATGCTTAAAAACGCTAAAATAATTTTTTTGAAGGTATACTTCTATACGCGCGCTCCACGTTGGAAATTTGTATGGGAGTGAATCTGTGACATCATTACATATGTAAGATAATGAGTAAGAGAGAGACAGAAGATATATTCTCTCTCTCTTCCTCTCTCGAATATAAAAATGTTCCTTTTGTATATATAATCTAATATTATATATATATATATATATATATATATATATATATATATATATATATATATATATATATTGTATAAAGATATATATATATATATATATATATATACATATAATATTATATTTATTAATATTATTATTTATGGGATATGTTTTGTATTATTTATTAAATGTTCATAATTATATTAGTCCTTTGTATTTCAAAATAATAATCTCAATAAATCACTGTATGATTCAGAACTGTCAATTTTGAAATACGTTGTCATGTCATGTCCTCGGTAGTATAGTAGTCAGTATCCCCGCCTCTCACGCGGGAGACCGGGGTTCGATTCCCAGTCGGGGAGGGCTTTTTTATTAATATTATTACATGGTAAATGGTAAAACATATATGCGTCAGTAGAAAAGTTATGTATATTATTGTCATTTTTAAATACTTATGAATATTGAATTTTAAATTGTATTGTATTATTATATTAATAACAAAATAAACAATGAATTTTACTGCAGAGTATGTGTAAAAAAATTTTTGCATTCAACTCCTTTCATACATATATGAAAATAAAAATATACATTTTCATCAAAATATTGATTCAATCCTTCATTTACTTATTACAGGTCAAAAGTCGTTTATTAATTGTTAGTAAGTTGTTATTAATTCTGTTTCTCTTTCTGCTATGTCTTACCTATAGCATTACATATGTAATGATTGTGCAGATCGACTCCCAAATAAATTTGTAACGGCGAATGCGTGTATAGAAGTGTAACTTTCACCGGCAGTCCCACTGTACTGCCACACCCGTTTTTTTATTGTTCTGAAGCAAACATTAGTAAATTAAACAAATTTTGTTTTTTTGTTACGTGGTGAAAAATTCTTCTATTAATTTAATTTTATCTGACTCATTTATATTGAAAATTTAGACATACATTATACATTTTAAAGTAGACGACTTTAAAATGATATTGCCAATATTGTTGAGTTGCGTTCTTGGGACGACTTTACTTGTAAGAAATTTTATTCAATTACATGAAATCAATTTTAACTTGAGAATATCCGTCAGAAAAAACCATTGCATGTAATTCGTCTTTAAAAAGATGACAGTTGCCACGATGACAGTAAAAATCTTCTGTTAGTGATTCCATAGTAAATTATGAGGAAAAAAACCTCATTATACTATCCCGACATGGGAAGTATTTAGTCGTGCATTTAGTTTACTTTCAATAAACACCAAATTCTGATTTTATATGTTTGTTATTTAAAAAACATAAATAAATTTTTTTTTTCAAATATACAAGTACATTTTTTAAAAAAGCATAACTTTTGCTATAAACTACAACCAGAACTGTTTTCTTGGATGAATTTTCCGTGACGTACGATTGTTTGTAATGTTAAACATTAAATTCTGCATTTTTTATTCATATTTCGAATGCTTCATATTTGCTGCCACCACTCAAAATTGAAATTTCATGTCATAAGTTTTAAAGATTAATCTCTAAAAATGAAAATTTTACTACGGCTGGTCAATAAAAGTGATCAATTTTATTAACCTCACGAGAATCGTAAAAAATGGAAAAATCGCGCCAGGTTTATTTATTTAACACTTTTATAAAAACTAAGTTCATTCTCGGCAAAATACAAAACTGCATACAAAACCTTAACCGACTTTACCGACACGTCGGTGTCCACCGACTTTTGTCGATGGGACACTTAAATCAAAAGATATCAAATTTTTACCGTCGAGCTGATACAAGTTTCGTCAAACATTGATTTCGAGCGCGTAACTGACATTTCAAATTGACGGTCACTTCAAGCGTTGTTTCTAGGAGAACGGTTCATTCTACATAAAAATTGCTTATAAACATTTTTGTTTACAATTATCTCAGCTATATTTTTCATTTAAAACATTTTCTCTACAGTGTACAGATTCTTGGTAAATCGATTTTTTTGCGTTTTTACCACCTTATGAGATGTAGTTTTAGAAAGAAGCCCGGGGGTAAAAGTAGTAAACTTTTTGCAACTTTTTTGGGGTTTCAATATTAATATTCGCAAAATTCAGCGTGTTTGTATAATTTTTCGGGGTATAGTGTCTGACGACTGGACTATAAGATCATAATCGTTTAAAAACGTTAAATTATGAAATTAACGGAAAATCCACATTTTAGTCCGAAATAGACTCTTTTCGAGTTTGTAATCTAAACGCCCACACCGTATTGCAGTTATGGAAATCCATAGTCATGGATCAGTTGAAAGCAAAATTGCAAACACGTTCATTTATCTCTCGGGTACATCTAAATATCTTTGTTTCTGACTGATCTGATTTCGAAACTACGAGAAGCAATGTTAACAGAGAGTGAACAAGAGTTATCTATGTGGAGATGCAAATTGAACTCATTTCTTTTCAACTTTTTTCTAAAGTCAGCTGCATTTCAGTTGTTTTGATTAATTAGTTTGTAAAGAAAACGTTTAAAAAAAACTTACAATGAAGGAAAAGCTTCTTTTTGTACAATAGTATAAAATTTTAGTATTAAAATTCATTAAGAATTGTCCAAAAGGGATTTATAAATTTTTCAGACCGTTTTCGATCCTATTAGATCATCCTCAGTGAAAAATGTCTATATAGTATTTGGAACTAGCCACATGATAAGGTTAAATGGTCCTTAAATTACATAATTTTAGTATTTAACATTGTAATTAATAAGACACTAGGTCGAGGATACAGGTTTAAATTTTTTAAGGGAACGTACAATTTGCTTGAAAAAGGGAACCTTAGGCACTGAGAGGTAATAACCGACTTCTTCTTCTTCTTCTTTAGGTGCCGTGTCCGTATTCAGACGTTGGCCGTCATCATGTTTACAATTTCCTGAAACCTTTCTCTGTCGGCTGCTGCGCGAAATAATTCTTCTACTGTGTAACCACACCATTGTCTAATATTACGCAGCCATGAAAGTTTCTTTCGACCAATCCATCTCTTTCCTTCCACTTTTCCTTGTATAATAAGGCGAAGTAGATGGTATTTAGGTCCTCTAATTATATGGCCGAAGTATTCTGTTTTTCTCCTCTTTATGGTGTTTATGAGCAGAAGTTCTGAATTGATCATTTGAAGAACATCTTCACTGGAAGTCTGCGAAACCCACGATATCTTTAGGATTCGTCTATAGCACCACAATTCGAATGCTTCTAACTTGTTTAGCATTGTGGTTTTTAACGTCCATGTCTCACAACCATACAATAGGATGGACCACACATAACATTTCAGGACCTTCTTACGAATATTCATCGACAGGTTTCTGTTGCTTGAAACTGGTTTCCAGGTCATAAAAGCCTTACGTGATATTTCGATCCTGGTTATTATCTCTTCATCAGAGTCACAATTTACATTTAACCAGTTGTCAAGGTATTTGAAATGATTTACCCTTTCGATCTCCTCTCCATTAAGAGAAATCAGACCTTGATCTATATTGATCTTTCCAACTGCCATCCACTTTGTCTTTGAACTGTTGATTTTTTAGGCCTCTCCGATAACTTTCTTCACTGACTAGATTTAGTAATGTTTGGAGATCTTGTAAATTTTCTGCAAGAATGGATGTATCGTCAGCGTATCTAATATTGTTGATTACTTCTCCACCTAGTCTTACTCCCTCTTGTCTGTCATCCAAAGCCTCCCCAAAGATTTCTTTAGAGTACAGATTAAAAAGAGTTGGTAACAAAACACAACCCTGCCGTACTCCACGTTTAATGGATACTTTTCAGTCGGACTGTCTTCAATTTGGATAGAGGCTACTTGATTGTAATATAAGTATTTCAGCAGTCTTATATCATAGTGGTCAAGTCCTGCTGCCCGTAGGCAATCGAAAAGTGTATCGTGTTGTACTCTGTCGAACGCCTTCTCGAAGTCGATGAAACAAACATAAACATTCTTTCGGAATTCACAACTTTTTATTGTAATAGAACGCGCATACAGAATAGTCGACTCCTCTTAGAAAATTCCCTTATCGGTTTTAACCTCTTCTAACCACTTTTTTTTTTGTTTTCCTCGTCTGTGCTTTTGACTCGCTTCTCCTGTTAATACTTTTTTGCATATCTGTTTGCATATCCTGTAAACATGTCCCATCCAACGTGCTCTTTGAGCTTTTATTTTTTGTATGACGCTTGGTTGGTTGTAGAGCTCTATTACTTCATTATTTGTCCTTCCTTTCTATACGCCATCATTTTCCTTTGTCCCTATATATCTGTGTAATATTTTTCTGTCCCATCGTTCCAGTTTCTGTGTATTTTCCTGACTTAACAACCAAGTTTCGCTGCCATACATCACCGAAGGTTGCCTAATCGTTTTGCAAATCCTGATTTTCGTTTTCCTGGATATTAACTTAGATTTGATTATTCTGCTTAGTGCTCCTACAGCTTTGCTTCCTTTAGTAATTCTTTTTTCTATTTCAGTATCTTCTTCGGCTCCTATTGTAATTGGCACTCCAAGGTAGTCTAATTGATCCAGTTTTTTAAAACAATATTCTTTACTTCCACTATTTTATTTTTGGGCTCCATTTTCTTGGCTCTCATTTTAAAGTATTTTGTTTTATTTTCGTTTATACACAGTCCGATCTTTTTCAATATTGTTACCATTTTTTTGAATATTCTTGAGTTCTAATTTTTATCTCGTAATCAATGCAATATTGCCTGTAAAAGCGATAACTTCTTGTCTCTTTAGTAGGGATGGCGGTTTTTGACAAAACACCGGTTTTCGGTTATACCGGTTTTTTTTTGCTTACGGTTTAACCTGGCGGTTATAACCTGCCAAAAAAACCGGTTGTTCCAAAAACCGGTTTTCGGTTTTTTTAATCCAATAGGTTACAAGTTTGCACTGTCAGTTTGCTTCTGTATTTATAAATTAAAATAAAATTTGAATTATGGTTTTGTTTGGAATAATTACTTGAGAATAATAATTATGATTGGGATCCAAAAAAATACCTAACCTAATCCTAATTACCGTAAAAACCTAATAACCGGTTTTTACTTTAAAAATCAAAAACCGGTTATAACCGGGACAAAAAAACAACCGATAAAACCCGTTATTTCGAAGTAAAAAAACCGGTTTTCGGTTAAAACCGGTAGGTTTTTCCCATCCCTACTCTTTAGTAGTATATTTTACATCTCTCTCTACACCACTTTGTCGTAGGATAAGGTTACATAAAGTTATGAACAGTGGATCTTCTTGTCTTAATCTCTTTCTTACCGTGAAAGTTTCCAATAACCTTCCTTCCAGGATCACTTTATTTAATGTTTCTTTTAAGGTAATTTCCACTAACTTGATAAGTTTGGTATACAATCTTCCTTGTTTTAAGCTAACAAGTTGTAAATTAACTAAATTTTGTAGCATGCTTTACACCTCGTCGGCGTCGTCGAAAAAATCAAAAGAAACGCTGACAGTTAAAGTATATGTGTTGCGTCCACGACTATTGCCAACAAATTGGAGTGGAGTGAAATGATCGCGTGTGAGCTTTGACTACCTCGAGCTCGCAACGCACATTCTCAAACGTGACAGCGACAATATCGCGTCACGATTTAACAGTTCTGTTGAGACTGTGATTGCTTGAACTGAATCTCCGGCTTCCGTTGACATAAAACAATGAAATAAAAACTTATTTATATAAAAATTTATATAGGTACTGCATTGTGATCCGCGGGTCGCTGGTTATTTAATAAATTGTCAACCTAAAGATGTGATATATATAGTAGACCACGAAACCGATACTCGCATTATCTTTAATAAACAAATTTTAAGTGCGGAATTTTTAATAGCTTTCAAGTTAGAATTTTTTATATGGTGCTATAGGTATCTAAAAAAATTATACAACAGCTTTGTATACTAATAAAAAAACAAAAACTACATATTGAATTTTACTTAAATTTATTTTCTTATAAAGACCATAAATTCGTATAAAGACCATTTTATTCTTGTGTATGTATTGTGTTGACGTGTGTTATTTCAAAATCACACAAGACTGATCTATATGTCAGGAATGAGTAAGTGGCATATGCAGTAAAATCCATAAATCTTGTTGCACCCATTCAAGAATATATATAGGAGCGCAACCTTTATTGTTTTACATAGAGACCGAATAATTGTTTTAAGCTAAGAACTTAGCAGCAAAGATGTATATAAAATTTCAAAAAGTATTTAAAGATTTTACCTCCTTACTAGAATTATTTTGTGGGAATAAAACACAATTATTATATCTATCAAATATTGTAGTAGATAATATAGAAAATTCTACGTAAAAAAAATTTCCTTGCCCCATTTTAACTGGTTTTTTATGATTGATACGTTTTATATGAGTACAGCTAGCTGAGTTATTAATAATTTTTGTTTTAACCCAGATATTACTGAAACTTTTATTGTTAACATTTTGAATTAATTTCGAATTTTCATGGAAATTATAGCATATGGAACCAAAAAACACAATCATATATTTTTTTATGACGATACCTGTCAAGTTTTGACATGTTCTTTTAAAAGGACGGTAGTAATATACGGTACCAGATATCATATATATTTTATTAGTATCAATTTACAAAGAATGAAAGGATTTAAAACAAAATTTTGGATGTAAAGGTATTTTGCACTTTTAACACAAAAACTGGACTTTTTTGTGACAATATCCACATCGCGATTGCTTTTCTTGATAAAGAACCAAGTCGTTAATACCGTCATATCTTGAATTGGCTACCGAATTCGAATTCCGCTTAGAAGGTCCGCGTTTTGTTTCTTTTTTAAAAGTTTCCAAAATATTAGTTGCAATAGATCTTCTAAATTCAAGTTGATCCAGTGAACCGTCTTGAGTTTTGTGAATCTGCCACGCATTTTGAATAGCCATATCAACGCAATGAGCAAAAAGGGGAAAATACGATTGCTTTCCTCTTATGGACACTCGATATAAACTGATGTTCTGGTCACTGCGATCAACACCACCCATGAAGTTATTGTATATTCTAACAGTATTTGGTTGAGAAACTTGAATATGTTTTTTCTCTGCTTGTGAAAATCTCTTTACAGAGAAGCAAGGCATTACTGGTACAAAATTGGAAGCAATAGAAACGATATTATTATCATGTCAGCGGCAAACCACTATTCCTGTATTTTTATCAAGACGATACTCGTATTTACCACGTTCAGTTTTTTTCATAATAGATGAATAGGGTAAAGGGCATTTCATGGTGCGATTTTCCCTTACAGTGCCTGTACCAAATATGCCTCTTTGTTTTAGCTCATGCAGTAATTGAATAGAAGTAAAATAATTATCAAAAATAAGATAGAATGGCCTTTGAGGCCATACTTCATTCAATCTGTCTGCATAGGATAGAACTACTGATGCACCCAATCCAAGGACTTTATATTGTTTAGGTATTGTAGTGGAATTACCTTGGTAAGGAGAAAACCAAACTATGTATCCCAGACGAAGGGCTCCTACCCACATTTTGTACCCCCAACGGATTGGTTTTCCCCTGATGAATTGTTTTGTGGGATGGCGACCAAAATACGGAACCATTGCCTCATCTATGCTGTGATGTTGTTCTAAAGGGGAAAATTGTATAAATTTTTTGTTTATTACGTCGAACAGGGGTCGCATCTTCGCAAATCTATCAAATTTATCTAATGACAAGTTATTGCAAACATGCAAAACTTTCATTATGTGGGAAAATCTATCCCTAGATATAGCAGCTACCACCATTGCGTTGTGCGAATCGTCACGATTTTCCCAGTACATGTACCTTTTCGGCACAACCACATAACCACTCAATACAAGAACGCCTATAAAACATCGAATCTCATTTTGAGTAATGTCGTTCAAAAGATTTCTTTGTCCTGCGTAGATGTTAGTGTATTCGGTAACCAAATTGATGACTTCATCATCAAAAAACAAATTGAAAATTTCCATCGGCGACTGAGTCATTTTCGGTCCAAATTGAGTTTTCCAGTAAGTACAATCAGGGTGTTGATACAAGTCTCCTTGAATCCAGTGTGCAGATATTCTCTTCTCTAATTGATGGGGCAGCTTTTCCTTGGAAAGAAACAAAGCCAATGGTATATTGTCATCATCCGAATCTTCTTCTGGTAGGCTGGAATTCACAGAATCTTGTGGTAATTCAGTCGCGTTGTCAAAAACAAGTTCTACATCGTTTCTTAACTGACTACCCGGTAAATTATTTATTGTAGTTAGTTCTTCATGGCCGGAGTCACAATCGGTGACATCATCATTGGCATTTTCTGGGGAAATATGATCAAACCATCTGGAGGGACTGGGATTTCATCAGAATCAAGCTCTTCTAATAGCTTATGCAATTTGAGAGGCTTCTTGAAACAATACGCACGTTGGTAGTACTAATTACTACCGTCCTTTTAAAAGAACAAAATGAAATCCCAAGCGGCGAGCCTTTGAAACAACGTGACAACTATTCGAGCCAAGAATATACGTACATAAGTCCCTATTATACAATAATCCACATGCCAATGCCGTGAAATAACAGTTTTTTAATTCTAGACTTACCTCCAATTATAAGCATCCATTTTATAGTCCAAAACCTGGCAATTTACACAGATAACCTTACAATTACAGCATGTGCGCGCACTAAAATCGTTAAAACTTGTCGAATGCTGGCTCTTGAAAACACTCCATCTAGAGCCATCTATCAGTTGGTAGCTGTACTAACCTAAATTACGCATAATTTACAGTGCCTTTTAAAAGGACGGTAGTAATATCTGGGTTAAATTTTTTTTTAACGATTTCCGGATTGTAAATTCAGACATAAAACCAAATGTAAAATGTAATTATAATTAGAATTAATTATGGTTTAATACCATATACTTAAACATGCCACAAGAAAAAGTTTTAGGACATCCCATAGACAACCTGTAATAATTTTAATAATTGTAAACATTTATTTAATTTATTAACGTGTTCCTTTAATATAAAGAACAACATTTTCTGCATCCGTCCTGGATCTAATCTTCTATTCTCTTTATCTCGTGTGAGACACTACGCATCAAGACTAGTGATATCCTCTTTAACGAATACCATCTGTGTTGTAATAAGATGTGCTACTAAAACTAGGGTATCACGGCTCGCACTCCATTACTACTAACATTTCAAAGAAAACGAACTTCCTGAACTTTTTGCGCTTTCGGTAATTTAATTTTGCAGCTCTAGCAAGCACGAAACACACTGAGCGGAATAAACTTGCCTATTTATTAGTATAATGTAGAAGAACGTTAAATGAGTTTCCAAAAATAATTAGTTTGTTTCCACATGAAAGACGCGCAATATATTTTGTTTTAAAATTTTCGTTGTACTTCATCCATGGCCAAACTTTATCGTCGTAGCATTACACAAATCGGTATAACTTCTTAACAGTTAGTCGAAAATCCAAAATCTTCACGTCGACATCAGAGATTGCCTAATCGATAGAACAAAGAATATAATACATATTTATACCGAATATAGTTTGTTGAAATAGCGGAGAAAATACTGTAACCAAGCAATTCAGTTCATAATCATTAATTATGTGATTTCATTTCTTGTAATTTGTTACAGTATTTGAAAAATATACCCACATAAAAAATAAATAAAACAAAAATAAAAAAAAAGAGGCAACTTGGACAGTCCATAGCAAAGTAGCTACCGAATTTGGCAACACGTTTTCTTTTTGTTGATGACTGATGACTTACTTGTCACTTGTCACTGGTCTCTGTAGTCTGTGCACTAGTCTGTACTTGTAAAATAATAAAACTTATTTCTTTTCTTATTAAATACATATAATAATAGTGTTATTGTTATTAACCTGCGTAAACAGGTTATAGGCCCAGCTGCAGAAATTTAGAAAAGTGTTTTTAAGTTTGTGTTTCATACAAAGTAAAATTTGTGCTGCTAAAAGTGTAGTTTGCAGGAAAAATTGTGATTTCCAGACAATTTTGGGTTCATCCAGCAATCAATTTTTTATGGCTAATGCAAAACAATATAACGGAGCCGGTTTTAATTCGTGGAAATTTCGATTGGAAAGAACATTGGAACGAGATGTTGTTCTTGATGTCATTTCTCATCTGCTGTTTTGCTAGCAATGACGATAAATACAAAGACTTTGCTAAAAATGATTCGGCTGCAAAGGATATTTTTGTTTAGTTAGTTGGGGATACTGTTTTAAAATCAATAAAATCCAAGAAACTTCAATGAGAATGATGGAAGCTCTTAAAGCTGTTTACGAAAAAACAGGATATCAGTCTCTAGTACTAATCCATAAAAAGTTGCGCAACTTAGTACTTAAAGAAGACGGCAACTTGAGTGAATTTTTAGTGTATTTTGATAAAACCTTAAGATAATAATTAAATGATGCAGGAGATAAAATGGATGATAGTAAAAAGATCACCACACTTTTATCCGCAATGTTTGATAAATTAGTTCAGCTGTAACATCCCTTGATATTTTATTTCGTTCTAATGCATCAAAGTAACTGTAGATTTTGTGAAAATAGTTTAATGGCAGAAGATGATCGTTTAAAAACAAAGGAAGTTACTACTGCACCTTTTCTTCGCATTTGCCTTTGTTGGTCAAGATAAATATGAAGGTAAGGGAAAACATACTTTTACAGTTCGTTGTTATCACTATCATGAAATGGGGCATATTTGCATCACCTGTTTGTATCAAAATGCATTCAAGTTTTAACTTATTCCAAAGCAGTGAGCTTTGTAATATCCAAAGTTGTTGAAACCGTAGTAGCAAAATTTTAAAGTAGTTTCTCAGCTATATCTAAAGAACGTTCAATTACTTTGAATGATGTTTTTGTTTGTGACACTTTTTCTTACAACTTATTATGGGTAAAACAAATTAAAGAAAAACAGGTTTTCGTGTAATTTTTGAAAAAGAGGAAGTACACATCATGAAAGATAATACTGCAGTTGTTACCGGAAAATTGATTGGTAATTTGTATTTTACAGAAATTGCAGCTGTATTTAGATGTGATTTACATTGTTCGTGATACACCTGAGTTATGGCATAAGCGGATGGGACACTTTTGTAGATTTACTGTGAGTTCAGTATGTGAGATATGCTTGAAAGGTAAGTAAACACGTTCTTGATTTTTAAAGAGCATCCCAAGTGATAGGAAAGCTCGACGCTTACTTCAATATGTGTCCACAGATGTGTGTGGAAAAATTAGCCCTCCTACTCATGATGGCAAAATTATTAAGTTTTATTAATTGATCAATACGGTAATTTTTGAGTGTTATAACTTATTAAACAAAAAGAAAATCATGCTTTAAAGAAAAGGAATAACTATTCAATATTCTATCCCCAGGAATCCAGAGCAAAACGGATTAGCGGAAAAATACAATCATTACTATTTTAAATAAATCTAGATGTTTAATTTTAAACAGAGGTCTTGACAAGTCATTTTAGGAAAAAGCTTTATTGGTTGCTGTGTACTTAACAAATCGAACCCCTTCAAGTACATTGCCTAATGACTGTACACTAGCTGAAGTTTGGTATGGTTACAAACCTGATGAGCAAAATTAAATTATTTGGATGTAGTGCTTATGCACATATTCCTGAAGAAGATCGATCACGGAAGTTTGCTCTGAGATCAAGATAATGTATTTTTATTGGCTTTTGTGACAATGGATACCACCTCTGGGACACTCGAAAACGAGCAGTGTTTACATACTTGGGGAAAGTGAATCTCTAGTTCCTGTAATGAGATATAGAGGTGTGGTTGAACAAAGTATTACTGAACCTGTTACAATTGAACCTAAAGAAATACAACCTGATAGTAATCAAAAGAACGAGATATGCAGAAGTTCAAGAGATAGACGAATGCCTTCTTACATTGATGACTATGAAGTAAATTTGATGATGGCTTAATCTGCTAAAAGTCTACATTCTAAATTACCTAAAAACTATTATAGAGCTGTTTTAATGGGGAATAGATGGAACGAGGCCATAGATAAATAACTTTTGGCGTTAGAAGCAACAGTACCTGGACTTTAATAAAACCTAAGACTGATGACGTAATCATTGATTCACAATGAGTTTTTGTTGAGGAAAATCTTGATAGTCACTTAGTGAAAAGAGCTCGATTCGTGGTCAAAGGCTCTCAGCAACCAGCATTAGACAACCAAATAATAAATGTGCACCAGTAGCTAAATTAACCACCGTATATATGATATGGACATTAATCAACTTGATATAAAAAGTGCTTTTTGAAAAGTTCAGTGTCTAGTAATATGTTTTTAAATCCATCGCCACCGGATGGCCTAAATGTTAAACCTGGTGTAGTATGTATGTTATTAAAACCTTTTTATAGTTTACGAAAAAACCCTTAATGTTGTAATACAAGTATTAATACCAGTTTTAAAATAATTTTAATGGTAATCATCAGAAGCATCTTGAAAATGTTATTCGTTATTTGAACTATACTAACGAATTAGGCTTAATATAAACAAAATTTACTAAATATATTCAAGTTTCTATTTATGTATATGCTATGAGACTCAAGTTTTGCGAGGGACGTTAATGACAAAACAAGTGTTTTTAAAAATGTTTTTCTTTGTAATAATAAAGTTGTTAATTGGTGTTCTAAAAAGCAATCGGTAGTTACTCTGAGTAGTAGTGAAGACGAATATTTGGTTCTGTTTGCGTGTACGACTGTTTATTTTTAGGTCAATTTTTAAAAGAAATGTTTGGTGTTCAATATCCTATTAAAATTTTTGAGCATAACCAAGGTTGCATAAAAATGGCTCATACTTATGAGACCAAACGCTTAAAACATATTGATGTAAAATATCGTTTTAAAAAATATGGTAAATAAAGAAAATGTTGTTATTGAGTATGTTCCTACATACAAACAGTTAAATGATGAACTGGATGATAAGACCGAACACATTTTAAAATTTTAATCCGTTTGAGTAATTTTAATTTTTTATAAAAATTATTTTAAATATATACTATTTTACACTAGAACGTTTTTAATTCACAATAGTTAACAATTGTTTTAACATAAAAGACTACCATGGAGTTAAAAGACATCCAAAATTCCAATATAACCTAAAACCGTTTACATAACTCAAAATTTAATCAAAAGTTTACGACCAATTAATTATTTTTGCTTTTCGAAATATATCAAATACCGTTCTTTGAATTTATATAAAATTACCTTAATACTGTTGATTAAAGCAAATTCACAGATTGTTTAACTTTACTATAATTCATGTATATCTCAACTCCATACAACCGTCTTACTCTTAACACCAGATCAAAGGAAAATAATTAAATTACTCATAAAATATTAGAAATCAAATTGTGTAGAACGGTAGGGATTAAAATCATATTAATGTACAAAGTAGATAAAATTGGGGATATTATGTTCCAAAATTTCTAACCCAAATCAATTTCATAATAATAATCCGCTTAAAACCAAAATCTAATATAAGGAGCTATAAAATGTTATGTAGTATTAATATTAATAAATTCATAATATTAAGTGTACAGTGATTATGAGAACATGGTATATAGGGTGTGGCAGATAAACGGCCAATTAGAAATATCTCGAGAACTAAAGGTAACTGAATTATGAAAATTTGAATTGAGAGTAAACTGTTTAATAAAAATATTTTCGTCTATTTGCTACTTCCGGTTATCGTGTCAACCAAACTAATATCCAACGTTTTTAAAATGTCTTTTGACACAGAAAAATTATTATTTCGGGAAGTTAAAAGCCGTACGGCGATTTGGGATATATCTTCTGAAGAATACAGTGATTGACAAGTGAAAAAACAAGGATGGGCAGAAATTACCAATATAATGTTCTCATGCAATTTACCAGCCTTTTGTTTATTTTGCGTTTTTTACGAGACAAACGGTAAATAATTATAACCTCGTTGGACCAAACTGGCTGTCAATTGACTGCTATAAGCGACTGCTCATATATGTGGGCTACCGCAGCCAGGCTGCATAGTGCTAGGCGCCCTTAGAGACCACGTCCATTATTTATTTTATCCTCCTGACACGTGATGTCCAATTAAATGGACATTTATGTATTATATATTTATTTGGCAAGAACTAAATTTACAGCGCCTAATACCACGGTCATATATTTTCGGCAAGAACTAAATTTACAGCGCCTAATACCACGGTCCATCGTAGTGTATATACTAGTAAATCTGACAAGTTTCAGTGTTTTTTTTTTATTTAAAACAGGATTGTCCATTTTTATGGACGTCACGTCCTTAAGCATACATATTGTAGCTTTAGTTTCCAAATGAAACAGTTAATTATATAAAATATTATATAAGACTTTTTTGTTTCAGCTGTCTTTGGTAATAAAAAATATTTAAGACTTCTTAAATGTCTGAAAAATTCGAATATAGACGTTTTAGACTTTGAAAACTTGGATGACGGCTTTAATTTAAATGAAGAATTGTATCAGCCTGAGCAATCAGATTTGGCTCAATATACAGATGATGAACAAGACAAAATGAACAAAAAAAAGGCTTGAAAACCGAAATACATGTAACAAAATGGGTGTTTTTGTCCCTTTACATGTAGAATTTACTGGAATTTCTGATTCGGTCCACGAGAGGCAAAATTGGAAAGTTGAAAACTATGTAGGTATGTATTTTGAGGATTAAGATTTTGAGAATATATGTAATTGTACAAATGATAATTTTTTGCAGGAAAAGGGAAACACTTTGAAAGTTACTCTAACTGAGGTGAAAATATTTTTTGAAATGTCTATTCTAATGTTCTGTCTACAGTATCCACAAATTATAATGCTTTGGGCTAAGACAATAAAAGTCAACAGTATTGTACAAGCCATAAAAAGTGATAGATATATTTAAATCAGAAGCAATTTAAAAGTAGTTATTAACGCTGATGTGCTTTAAGGTCAAAGAAACGCTGACAAATTATTTAAGATCCGGCCTTTAGTTAAAAGAATACGAAGAGGAACACTTTCCAAGAGGTTGCTGTGGATAAATAAATGATACCTTTTACGTGTGTGTAACATAAAACAATTGGTTTGAGGTAAACCTAATATAAAAGAATTAAAAAATTTTGTCTGGGCCACTCCCAAAGGAATAATATTATACATCAAGGAAAAATACATTTCTGCAGAAGGATTATGATGTTTGGTGTTGGTCAATCCGCAGTTATTAAGTTATCTACAACATTATTAGAAGGAACACATGTATTCATTGATAGATATTTCCCCACCTTACCTTTACTTGAGTACATATTAAACAAAAATATTGTTTTAACTAGTACGAGATTTAGAATACTCAAAGCAGTTAATGTAACATCGGATAAGGTGATGAGTCGATTAGTTCGTAATTCTTCTAGACAGGATGTAAGATCTGATGGAAAAATTAACATAGTCCAATGGTATGATATGAAAAATCAGTTATGTTAGCGTCAACTGCGTTACAAATAGAATCTTCAGATGAATGTAAGCGATGTCTTTTTGTCTTAACATATTCGTTATCACCTCCCCCTTTAGACATTACAAACGTAGTGTCCTTTTGCCAATACGCTACCATGTTTTTTTTATGTTAACGTATTCGTTGCCTTTTTGACCGGTCGCCATGTTTGATTTTTGTCATTGTATTCTTTACGTTATATCCTTTCCAGCAATACATGAATTGCTTTAACTTTCTAACTATACCCTGTATATTACAAGAACTGATAGACGGAAAGAAAAAGAATTGACGCCATCTTCACGTTTGAGAGATGACAGAAGAAAAGAAAAATTGACGCAATCTTCACGTTTGAGAGATGACAGACGAAAAACTAGAAGAATTGACGCCATCTTCACGTTTGAGGGATGACAGACGAAAAACTAGAAGAATTTACGCCATCTTCACGTTTAATCATCGAGTTAGAATCTATGGAAAGGGCATCACGTGACTAAAAACGACCTCACTTCGGCCATATTGGTAAGATTGTTTTGACACTTTTGAGAGATCGTATATATTTGTTTACGTTTGTTGTTTTTCGAATATTTTTAGTTTTATAATACTTTTATAGAAACTGTATTAATATATTGTGATAGTGCATAATAATGGTTTCTTGTTCTTAACGTAGTTGCAGTAGCAGAAACAATGTTAATAAAAAATCTTCAGGAATAACGTTCTACAGGTTAGTATACAAATATGTAACGGTCCTGATGTCCTTTTGAATGGATTTTTTTTTTATGGATGGATGATGCATGGAATGTTTTTTTTTCACATTTAGCAAAAAATAAAAATTTAGAAAAATTTACATGTATTTTTATACTAAAAATCATACGAATTCTATAATTTAATCAACAAACAAAAAACAAAAAGATCACGTCAGGTCTCAGGATATACGGCGTTCATTGGAGATCGCCGTGCTGCCTTAACAAGTTTAGATCATCTCCTTTTGAATTTAAAACAATACATAAACAATTAAAAACATAAATATCTATCCTTGTATAGTTGAAACGAATAATTGAAAATAATACAAAAGCTTATTGAGTTAAGTACTAATCTTAGTTAAGCCCAGTAGTACTCGTATATTAAAAGTATAAATAAAACTAAAACGTTAATTTTACTTTGCTTTTTTTTTATTTAAGCTTTACTATTTTTTGTTATTGCATTCTTTCCGTTAAATAAAAATATAAAAAACAGAATAGTCCAAGACACTTTCTTGATTACAAGAAAGGAATAAAGCTCGCGAATAAATTGAAATTTCGTTAGGTTCCTTTCAAAATCGGGACTAAACTGATTGCATTCTTCTTTTAAGTTCTCTGGGGAAAAACCTCTATAAAAAATCACTGAATCGGAATATATCTCGTCAATAAAAATATGATTCGGCAAAGACAAAAGGTTGTGTGCAACAGATAGATCTAAGGACCTATCTGTAAATGGACCATTCGATTTTTATAGAGGTTCAAGTGTTTGACGAACGGCTTTGTTTTTAAAAGTTTCAGCAATATCCGTAAATCGCTAGGAATAAAAACAAGATTCAAGACTTTCGAGTAATATTGCAGCGTTTTATCGGGCAAAGAAAGCTAAATATCGGAAAGTATATTCTTTGGTAAGAAATATATCTTAGTTTAATGCAATCTTTATTATGTTAATATATTTTTCGTATTTTAATATAAACTTTACATTGATGAATAAGTTTTTTAATAATATATTTTTTTATTATTTAGTATATTGCTTCTCTACTACGAGCACCAATATTGACACTAAGTCAATTTTGTTACTCTAAGAGCCGATTGTTCGAACACTAATCAAAACTTGATTGTAATCAAATATTTAATTACAATCAAATACGTCAGAGCAGCTATCAAAATTATTAAAAATTGCTGATTATTGATTTGTTAATAAAAACATGAAATTAACATCAAAAAGAGTTTAATTATGGTTTTTTTTTTAATTAAAATGCAAAATAATAAAATAATTTATTCAACATAATCTTAAAATGTGACGTATTTGATTTTAATTAAATATTTGATTATAACCAAGTTTTGATTAGCGTTCGAACAATTATCTCTAAATTTTACATTTAATTATAATTTACAATAAAGAGAAATAAAGAGAAAATAAAAAAACTATTTTTTTTTATTTGGTTCGTATCCAATACACTGTGTAAGAATATGTTAATCAATTAATAATCCACTACGATTTTCACAGAGAGGAGATTACTTCCAAGCCATGAGGTGTCCATGTGTCTGTCTGCCGTGTGTTGTAGCACATTAAATGATCGAGAGTGTTTGAGGCACACAAAATGCAAAACGCGTTGCTCAGAATCAGAGAAAATGTGGGCGTGGTCCTTTGAATAATTCTAACTAACAGATAAACAAAAGAAAAACGGAAAAGAAAAAAATTAAGAAGATGAAGAAAATGGTAGATCTTTAAAATTTTCTTATAAAAAATTTGCAAATGTCAGTACAATAGAATTTCCTACGTCTTATTTGTTATTGTCTTCAGTTTCTTTTTTCCTTGATAAATATCCAAATTTACGCAATATTTGCTAGTTGTAACTAACACCCAGGTTTTGTAACTAAAGCGAATTGACTTTCCCTTTATATATTGCTTAGAACCATGCCTGCCAAAGTAGGGAATCATAGATTCATCAATGGAGAAATTGGGTGGTATAGGAACATGTCTAACAAAATTGTCATTAACTATATTTATCAAAGGTCTTAGTTTCCCCATTTTGTCGGTTTTAGGTAGACTGTTATTGTTCCCTAATTTCGTTGCATATAGTTTGCAACTAAATTATTATGCGTATCTTATATCGTTCGACAATGGATGGTCATTAAAAGAGAATAATAAAATTAACTGTACTGATATGGGTTAGGAAATAGAACAATTGCAGGAAAAAGGAGATAGTTTTGGACTACATAAGAAGATCAAAGAAATATTGAATATACACAAAAGCCACCACAGAACAAGAATACGCAACGACAGAAACGAATACATAGAGTCGGACGAGGAGGTAGTAATGGCGTGGAAAGAATACGCAGAAAGACTTTTTAATGACGAAAGACCAACACAACCAACGCGCAAACTTCCTTCCGAAAACTTATCAGGGCCATCAATAATGCGAAGTGAAATAGAATATGCAGTTAGAACCACAAAGATGCATAAAGCAACAGGTCCAGATAAAATTAATATAGAAGCAATAAAACTACTAGACGAGAAGAATATCGAAATCTTGGTAAAGCTGTTCAATAGAATTTATGATACTGGTTACATTCCGCGAGAATGGCTGCAGTCATCCTTTGTGATAATCCCAAAAACAGCTAGTGCCACAAAATGCAATGAACACCGCTTAATCAGTTTAATGAGTCACTTGCTGAAACTCTTCCTTAGGATATTACATTCAAGAATGTACAAGATACTAGAAGAACTTAGCGGGTCAACACAATTCGGTTTTAAGGGAGGACTAGGAACAAGAGAGGCAATTTTATGTTTGAACACTTTAATACAAAACTGTTTAGATCAACGAAAAGATGTCTACCTCACCTTCATCGAATACGAGAAGGCATTTGACAATGTTAAACATGATATCATGATGGAACTACTACATAGGGCCAACATTGACCAGAAGGAGATCAGAATTACTCAGAATCTATACTGGAACCAAATGGCAAAGGTGAGGATTGATCAAGACCAATATACGGATGAATTTGAAATCCGGAAAGGTGTCCGCCAAGGCTGCATACTCTCTCCGATGCTTTTTAATTTATATGTTGAAAATATATTTGCGGAAGCATGAGAAGACACGGAATTAGGCATTAAGGTGAACGGCATACCAATTAGCAACCTACGCTATGCGGACGACACAGTGATTATATCTGATAATTTGGAAGATCAGCAGTTATTACTTGATAGGGTGAATAGCATAGGTAAAAAATATGGCCTTAAAATCAACATTTTGAAAACGAAATATATGGTCATTAGCAGAAACCCTCCAGAAAACCCGATAATATGCATAGGTGACGATCGCATAAAACGCGTGAAAACTTTTAAATACCTTGGCACCACAATCAATGACCAATCGGATCCACAAGAGATAAAGACCCGAATACAATTGGCAAGACAAGCTTTTGTGAAATTTAGACCGCTCCTATGTAATCAAAACCTAAATTTCGAAATACGCTTCAGAATGGTCAAGTGCTACATATGGTCCATCTTGCTTTATGGCATGGAAATGTGGACTTTGAAAAAAACATCTATCAACAAACTTGAAGCATTTGAAATGTGGTCATTAAGAAGAATGATGCGCATACCTTGGGTGGATAGAGTTCGAAACGATGACGTCCTTAAGAGAGCCGGCGTGGAAAGAGAACTCTTTGAATTAATTAAAAAACGCAAGATTGGTTACCTTGGGCACATATTGAGAGGAGCAAAATATGAAATACCACAGTTAATCCTACAAGGGAAGATCGAAGGTAGGAGAGGAGCCGGCCGCACACTATTATCCTGGTTAAGGAATATTAAAGAATGGACAGGAATACACAATACAGGCGAGCTGTGTCACGCCGCCAAGAACAGAATTCTAGTAATGAGATAGTCGCCTACGCACTTTGGTGTATGGCATGTTAAGAAGAAGAAGAATGATATGGGAGGTAAATAAGTTGTAGCAAACTCTGATTTTTAAGTTTTACCTTTTACTTCAAAGTCGTTGATGATTTTGCTCCATCTAGAGAAGTTCTCTTTATTTTCTTTACTTTCTTGAACCCCTTTTTCTTTTTTTTTCTTGTATCATCAGCTTTCGCTTCTTATATATTATCTTCTTCTTTAGATTCACTTTGAATAGGCTCTGCAATATCTACTTCGACTGCAGCCTGCAACTAAAGTCAACTTAGCCGATCTGGATCATTATAATCTTCATCTTTAGAATCTTCTTCAATATTAACACTATCATTATCGGATGCCGAGATGTATGTACTGTAAAAATATCATAATTATCCAATCGGTCAATTTCATCCTAGAGGTTTGTTCGTAAAACATAATTTTCGTAAATAGTGTGGTATGTGCCCAATGAGTCGTTAGCGACCCAAACAGTTTTAATTCCATTTTTTATATTAAAGATATCAACATTTATAATATACCTAATGAATAGTATAATCCGTATTGATACTTGTATTGAAAAAATATATTGAAAATAATCTATAAATAAAAACTTACCAATAATGTTTTGTGTCCATGTTCAGCTTTCAAAAATTAACGAAAGTTAAATTTGCTTATCGGTTCACAAATTACTCTAAAAAATATTTAGTATATACTAGTGGATAAAGACACAAATTATAAAAAGTAAAACAAACAAATATTTCCCGTTACACACTTCAACTCATCGTAAAGTATCTTCAAGTGCCATGGGTCGTTATTGACCCTCTGGGCATAAATGGGTTAAGTTAGGTGGTAGCTGAAAGGTTTCAGTGGAAGGTTGTATTTTGTGCAGTCACCTTTTTCATTAGTTTTGACAGGACTTTATGATTTGGGACCTGAAACGTGGTTTTAAATATGATGCTTGTTAAAGGATTAAATGTGTGATTTGGTAGACAATAAAAGAAGAATATACAACACCATAACAAAAAGTATCACAACATATGGATGCGAAGTGTGGCCCCTAAAAGACAGATCAGAGAAAATGCTTAGAGCAACAGAAATGGACTTCTGGCGCCGCTCGGCGGGAATCTCCAGACGCGACAGAATAACAAACGAGAGAGTCCGAGAAATCGTAGGGGTTACACATAATATTGTTGATGACATCAAAACGACACAACTCAGATGGTACGGACACGTAAGGAGAATGCCGGAGAATAGAATACCAAGACAAATTCTTGAATGGCAACCAAGAGGTAGGCGAAGACCAGGAAGGCCTAGAAGAAGTTGATAAAGAAATCAGAGAAAGAGAACTGGAGGACGATCTATGGAACGATAGAATGAGATGAAGATTGGAAATCGGAAGACGTCGAAGAACGTTGTAAACCGAAATTATATATATGTGTGTGATTTGGTTGTAATTGCTTTCGTTGCAGCAGTATAATTACATAAAATCCCAACATTTGAAGGCAATATATAGTTTTAATCCAGTCGATGGAGGACATCAAACATGTACATAATAAAATATCTACAGTAAATATTTTGACTGCATTTGGAAATATTTTGCTGCATTTGGAAAGATGAAGGATATTTTTAGGTCTAAGATTCCAATGTGTCTGAAAAGAAAAGTATTTAAAAGGGTTTAAGAAACCCTAACACTCACAAGAACAACAGTGAGTAAACTACAGGTTGCGGAAAGGGCAATGGAGAGAATAATGTTAGGGATTTCTCTACGTGATAGAATACCCAATGCTACTATACGCAAAAGATTAGGAGTAGCAGACGTTATTGAAAGGATAACAACACTAAAGTGGAACTGGGCAGGTCATGTAGCAAGATCAGTTGATGACCGGTGGACAAAAAGAATTTTGGAATGGAGACCCCGAATACAAGCTAACATAAATAGAGGTCGACCCCCAACGAGATGGACAGATGACATAAAAAGAGTGACTACAAATTGGATTCAGATGGCGCAAAATCGCATTAAGTGGAAAAGCAAGCGAGAGGCCTATGTTCAGCAGAGGACGTTGATGATGATGATGAAATATTTTGACACGTGTCGTATAATTTTTATGAAACAATATTGTATTATTTTTTAGATTTTACGATTTTAATCAACCCATTTATAATCCTCGGCTTTAGTTCTACCTAATATTTTGGTCATGAATCCAAACACTTTTATTCTGTGCTGTAGAAACATAAACTCGCTTTATTTATTTTTACAACGTTCCAGTACTAAACTTTAACTCGGAAATATATTGCATTGAAGTAATCTCGTTAGGACGTTTCCTTGACATCCTGAGGTGTTTGCTTGTTTGCAGTCACACGTTAGCTTTCCTCTTCACTCTTATTCAATTTATTACTTCTTTATCTCCCAACAGAAATGCCCTTAAGAGAATAAACTATATTTCCGAGAAATAAGTGCACGAGTTTTATTTTTCTTTGATGGTATTTTGCATGCATCTGGTATGTTCGAAATTCTTACTTGTGTGGCTCAAAACGCAATTTTTAAAATATAAATTTTATGGTATGACAGTTGTTAGAATTAAGCTTAGTATATGTAATTTCAACTTATAGAAAATATTTACAAGTGTCAAGAAACAACCCAAAATAAATACCGATAAAAAATTAAATGTTTGTATAAACTAAATAGAGCAGGGCGGAGCTGTGAAAAAAAAACGTCTAAATTTGGATGTGAGAATTAGCATTCCGATTTTTGCAGAAAAAGTAGTGATACTTTCATTAATAGTAATTAATTTAAAGTCTCTCTCAAATAGGTCGGGAACATTATTAGAAAAATTAAAATATTTAAAAATTATTAAAAACATCGATTTTTTTTATTTTACCTGTTTATAACATTAAAACTATTCATTTTGGAGTAAAATCGTAAAAAAGTAAAATAGAGACAATTATATGTTCTGTAAGATACGGCTTGTTTTAGTGTATTACCCTTGCTGCAAAATACCAATAAATACAAAAAAAGAGGAGGAAACAACCCTTTTATTATTCAACGTTTTTCAACCATATAAATTAAATTTAAGACCTTCATAATTTGTCTGGAAAATCATTAAAAAATAATAAAATCGCCCACCACATTTCATTACAGTAGATTAATAGATTTCGCATACTAATTTTGAGAAAGAAATCGTTTAGGTAAATATTATATACCATTTTTCAAAGTAAAACACTTGCACGTCACGATTTATAAAAAGTAACGTCACTTGTATTTAAAATTTCCAGAACGTCAACCTTAGAGTTCAAATGTTTCTAACACAGCTAATAATACGAAACCCATACGGAACTGCTCGATCTTTCATAGGCGTCAACATGGTGTAATAATCAGAAAAATGTAATCATCATTATATTGAAAATTTTAGAATTATATTGATTAAATAACCAAAAATATTTGTTATTATTAATAATATAAATTTTATGAAATAACTCTAATATTGCACAAAATAATAATTTTAATTAAATAGATTAGATAATTGTACGCAACTGATACCGGAATACTTCAAATTTTATTGACAGTTCAGCGTGTGGCAAAAGTGTATAAAGTGTTGCCGCTTTTTTAGAGTAAGAATTTTGTTTATGTTTTGATTTCTTACTCAATTTGGTCATAATATAATATATATTAATAATTTGTATTTATAAATACATATTAAATTTAGACTAATAGCTTTAAAAACTAATTATTGTTGTGTATTGTGATTGTGCTATGTCAAAACAAATAAATAGTCTGTAGAAAGCTGATAAGCTTTCGCATAAGATTATTTTTAACATAAAATAATGGCGGGACGTCTTTACTATTACAGCCCTAAAAAAGGTAAGTTTAAAATTTAGAATATATAATTTTGTATTAAAATGTGTTTTTTTTGTATTTTAGTGTGTTGTAGTAGTCTTAAAACTAAGTGAATTTACTGTTAATATAATCGTTTAACAAATAGTTGACATTTTAAAAATTCCTCACTTACTAACTATTCTGATATTTTGGCAACGCTGTGGGGTTCTGACGTCGTATATCTTGAATGACGTGCAAGCATTTTTATGTGAAAAATGCTATATTGTAATCAATGAGTTATTAAATATTATTACTATTTTAATAGGAACAAGCCACAATTAAAGTTTATAATAGTTCTCAAAATAGAAACATTAATAAATTAAACTAATTTTGTTTTTTGTTACTTGATGAAAAATTCTTCTAGTAATTTAATTTTATCTGACGCATTTATATTGACAATTTAGACATACATTATACATTTTAACGTAGAAGACTTTAAAATGATATTGCCAATATTGCTAAGTTGCATTCCTGGGACGACTTTATTGTAAGATAGTTCATTCGATTATATTAAATCAACTTTAACTCGAGAATATAATCGAAAATCGGAAAAATCAGTAGAATATCCCATATTAAAAGGAAAACTAAAAATAAACTTTTAAAAAAACGTTGCTTATTGTCAATAAAATTAAGCTAATATCTCTAACAGAAAAAAAAAACATTATCATTATAACATATTACACTCACATAATAGTTTGTTGACCTTTGAAGACAGGTCCATGGGCTTGGAGAAAAACAGATGTTGGAATCCAAAGGAACATGTAGTGAATTACATCATACTTCAAGGGTGGTTAAGCCAGTCGGCAGAAATCAGATGTTATAAAATAATTGTGTGAATGGAAGCGGCAAAAAAATTGAATTTCCAGTCGGCCTCATAAATTTGTGAGTTTCTCGAACGTAAATAAACAACAAATAATCACGTCTGAATGCATATTGATACAAATAATAACTGGCCACTAAAATCGAATAGTGGCTTTTTACAAATTAGGTCTAAGCTAATTAATTTTTGGGAAGGGGGGTAGTTTGGTTCCAAATATTTGTTTCCGTTGGAATAATTACGCTTTATTTAAAAACCAATAAAATTTTAAGAGGGATTGTGCGTAAATGATATTTGAATGAAATGGTTTAAAATTTAAAAGAAAACGTATTCGTTTATGGAATACCATAGCCCCAAATATAATTTATTACGAAAAAGATCTTTTAAGGACAAGGATCTTTTAAACACTTATACGTATTCGAAGCGGTAGAATATTTCGGTAACTATTAGCTCATATTAAATTTAAAAAAAAATGCAATAAAAGAGACTCATCAACAAGTTTCTTATAAAAGGAAGAACGTTTAATTGCGAGCAGTGGTTCCCGAGATACAACCGGTCAAAGTTGACCGGCATTTGCGACGAAGTTATAAACAGAAGATAACCTTTAAACCATTATCTTTTTAATTCGGAGCTCTTTCTCAATAAAAATTTTCATATCAAGATATTTATAACCATATTTATATTATAATAATAAAAACAATCGGTATTGCGCGTGAAAAATTAAAAAAAAAATTAATTTGAAGTAGATTTAATATCAAATGTCAAAATCGGTATACGTAAAAAAATGTATTTTCTCGGCTTCCAATAAGGCAATTTTTTTTATTGTTATTTAACCGGACGTAAATCAATTATCGGAGCCATCTAAAAAACGCATTACTAAATGTCAGAGATGCTTTAGTTTTGTTATAAATAAATAAATTTATTTATACTCAAGTCGTTACAGACGGAAATGCCACTGAACCTGTAAAAAAAAGTTTCTTATTCCTAACCCCCGGCTTCACCCTAAAACCACCCCTCTTCATAGAGAAAAAGCGCAAAAATCGATTTACCAATAATTTTTGGGTGGTAAAAAAAATAATTTAAATAAAAACTGTAGCTGAGACAATTTAGAACAAAAATGTTTATTATACATTATATCATATACAGTGGAGCCTCGATTATCCTTCAGGGCACCGGACCCATGATATGAGGGATAATCGAAAAGACGGATAAAATAACATTAAAAAAAATTCATAGTATAACTCCCAAATTTTATTTGTATGTTTTATTTGTCAATATAAGAGGGATTTATGTTAGTACAGTCGAATCAAATTGATTTAAAATATTCCGAAATCTTTGTTTGTTTTATTGTTACTTCACATTTTGCAACGGCTGAATTTCTTAATCGACGTAAAATCATCAAATCTACCTTATTTGTTTCTTCTTGCCGAGAATTCCACTCGCTGAGTTGTTGTATGTGCGATGCAGGTTCTCTAGCTTCTTTACGCAAATCTTTGTGAGTTGCAATCATCAACATCGCCACCCCAGCCATACTTTTCAATTCCTTCAGCATTTTTCTTTAAGATTGTTGTTCTCGGAACATTATACTTTTGGCTCAATACGATAGCAGAAACACCTTTCTTTCGTTATGCAATAATTTCTATTTTTTTTTCAATTGACAAAACAACACGTTTTCTTTTTGATGCTCCAGATATGGAAGGCTCCATGTTTCAAAACTGAATGAATCAAAGGACTAAGTGACACAATCAATACTCGAATTTGAATCAAACTGAATTATGGTGACACACAGATATTGACTGTAATAAATATTGTGCTGTGGGTCTTTAATTTCGGTTTGCGATTCTAAAAATAGAACTCTAAAAGCACGGTATCATTTATTACTACCTATTTCGGTATCTTTTGATCAGAGTATTTTATCGACAAAAATCAAAAAGCGTTTTAAATGTAAAGTGTGCAGCTTTTTTATGCAATATATATTTATATGCAATTAATCAAAGCTAGTTTCTATAAAAATGTTAAATAAACAAACGTTGCGCGATTTTTGCCATTTTTGCAAGATCAATAAAATGTATCACTTTTCCATTAACTGAGCACTATGGAATTTTCATTTTTAAAGTTCAGTCTTCAAAACCTATTGCGTAAATTTCCCTTTTGGTTTTTGGCGACAAATGAGGAATAGTGTGATAAATTTTTTTATTGTTATAAGGATTTTTTTTCATTTTTCTTCTTTACGTGCCATATCAAATTTACTCGACATTGGCGATCAAAACTGCTAAGACTTCTCGATCTTCTTCCACACAAAATAATTGTCCTGTATTTGATATCTCAGCATTCACGAATGTTTTTATGCACCTCTACGGCCTTCTATTTTGCATTTAACGATCAGTTGTAATATTTGTTATCGATTTTCCCTCACTATATGTCCAAGATCTCAGAAAAGAATCGGAAGACTCAGAACAAGGTTTCTTGATAGCATCGATGAAGACATGAGAAATATGGGAATACGTGCTTGGCGGAGGAAACCGATGGATAGGGACGACTAGAGAGAAATTCTTGAGGAAGCTAGAACCCATGCAGGGTTGTAAAGCCAGAATAATGATGATAATGATATGTCCCATTTTCCGGTTTTTAACAGTCTACGCAATTCTCTATCTTTGTTGACCCTACTTAGTATTTACTCATTAGTTTTTCTTGCTGTTCAAGGTATCTTTAGCATCCTTCTATAAATCCACATTTTTAATACCTCAATTCTGTTCTTACTTGATACTTTTAGTGTCCACACTTCTACTCCATACAAAAGTACAGACCAAATATAGCACTCAACCATTCTTTATCTTAGTTATAAACTGAGATGATAATTGCGAAAAAATGTCTTCGTTTTTACAAAAGTAATTGCTATTCTTCATTTTATTTCTATATCTGGATCTAGTTGGTCTATTATGATAGTTTTCAAATATGTAACTTTGTGAAATTTTTCAACTTAGACTCCCTTTATTTGAAGTTCTGCATCATTTTTTTATTACAATACCCAAATATGCCAGTTTTCTGAAGGGTAACTCTGGAGATTAGTATTTAGTGTTTGCAAAAACTGTCGTACTGCAATATTACATTTTGTATGCTGCTATTTTCCTACTATTTAAATTTATATTAAGGCGCATATTATAAACAACAGCTAACATATATATATATATATATATATATATATATATATATATATACATATATAAGCTCTAAAAATAGTTATATTAGAGTAATCCTAATGTTCATTTACGTGATCAATAATTATCCCAAATTCAATAAAAGATATATTTCTGGTCAAGTTAAGAATTTTTTACAAGAACAAAAACTATAAAATATTTATTTTGCCCTAACTTGATATTGCTTTTATAGAGAAATATCCCTTTGTTAATGGTGTTTTAATATTTAAACGAAAAAATAGACAAAGTTTTATCTTTATTTGATACTTTTTCAACTTGTATTCTCCGGGCTCTTTTATAGCCTCCCGTCAGGTTTCATCCAACTTAAATTGCTTACAGAAAATATCTCAACATCAATTAAAGCTGAATCTTTTAAGATTTGTAAGATATTTCTCCCTTAAATTATTCACTTTAATTTCATTTTCTCATTAAAAGTTTTGGAAATTAATTTACCATTACTTTCCAAGTTCTTAGACTGGAAACAATATAAACCGAGTTTATTTCATTTGAAAATATTTATGTAATAAATGTCACAGCTTTTAAACTTTTTATTGTAATCAATTTACGATAGATCATTTGTATAATTTCGTTTAGAATAAGAATCTGAATTAAATCTCCTGGAAACTTACTCCCACTGGACTTCACTAGAGGAATAACTTAGTGCTAAATAGTGCTAACACCTAACGCTAGTTTACCTTTTACTTAAACAAAAAGTGAACTAAACAGCACAAACGATAAAGAGATAGCTTAAAGTAGATGAATTCTCTCAGTAAGGGGTTGTTTAAAAAATAAATAAAACAAATAAAAAAATATTTATTATACCCACAGAAACAAAACAAATTGTCACGGGATTTCAGGAAAGGGAGATTCATTCTTTAATATTTAACAGTGGAGATTACGGTATTCTAGAAGTGGGCTTTTTAATTAACAAAAATTTTTAAAAATATGTTATTAAATTTATTGTAGGTGGCTACAATGGGAAATAGTCCAAGCAAAGAATACAAAAACCAAATCGACTACTAGTATGGTATAATTACACCCAAGCTCTGACATCCAAAGTTGAAGTTAATTTCCAACACCAAATTGTTCTACGTGGTCCAGATATAGTTCAGTAAAAAGTTACACTCTGGGGTTTGGAGCAAGTGGGGGGAGAAATCGGTAAATTAGTAATTTTTTACGTTTTTCGTAAATATTTCGAAAAACTATGCTGTTAAGCGTGAAGAACGATACAAAAATGTTGTATGTCAAATTTAAAAGAAGAAAGGTTGTATGCATAATTCTTTTAAAATCAACTGTTCCGGAGTTACCGAATGAGTAAAAGTGGAGATTTTATATTTTTTATATTTTTTTGGGCAACATATAATATTATTACTAAGGAAACTAATTTTTTTAACAGAAATGTGTTGTTTTTATAAATGTAATTTGCTATTTCAGTGGTCTGTATGTTGTGGTGGTATGTTAGCGATGAGATCTCGAAGGAACGTCAACCTCATCACCTTCTCTCTTCTACTTTTAAGGAAAATAAAAGCTTCCACAGGGCTAGGAAATATAAAACTGTGGTAAGGAGAAACCTACTCTGAACTTTCTATAAACAATGTCGTATGAATATCTTTCCAAAAGTAAATTCCAACAAAATAATTTTAAATACTCAAAATATTTCTTGCATAATATTGATGATTATAATGCAATGAGTTTCAAGTAAACTTATTTATCAGTTCAAGTATATTTATTCATCAGTTTCAGTCCTCTTTAAATACAACATCCTCCTCTTTGTTTGTTCCCTATTATCACATCCTAGTCCTGAGCAATTGCTGCATATGCTTAAGCATTTTAGACCACTCTTTCTATACCCACAGCTACGGATGCATTCGTCTTTGCAAGTACACATTATAAGGGAGTAATTCCTAGGTTCTGTTGTAATTGATGTCAGGTGTTCGTTAATCTTGTTTTAACCCAACTTGAGCTGATTCTTTCTCTCATTCAACCACTGCTGACCTAGTGGCAGGTTCTAAACAAAATCTAGCTGGAAGCTTATCAAGGTGGGGGGTTGTGCAGCTAACTTAAACAAAGAATGCATAGGCTGCTTTGCACTAACCTTTAAGTAAGACTCACAGCGAAAACAATCTCGATCTTCCATGTTCCAGGCACCATACTTCGCAAGGAGGAAATGCTTTCCGACGTCAGCTACTGCACCGAGGTCAGCTTTGAAGAAGTTGAAGACTAGAAATTTTCTACGAAGAGCGTCGTTGGCTTGCACTTTCCTATACGGTGTAATTTTTCCCTTCTTGTAGATATCTGAGACTGTGTCACATCCTGTGGAGGTGTATATTGCAATGACAACATCCTTTATATTTTCATTGCCTCGCTGACAGTCAGCAATAGTGTAGGTTTTTTCCTGCTGATTGCCTTTCTTTGGTACCACCATTTTTAATTTCTTCTCTGATCGTGCGTCAATAGTCAACAAAACTGGTAGGTCCTTGTCATCACCAATAACACAAGATTCAACGTCTTCCTTAGCTTCATCAATAGCTGTTGAAACTTTTAGCTAAAAATTTACTTTGGTTTATATTTACATAGATTGAGTCTTCAACATTTACTTCAATGCAAGAACGTGCTCTGCATAGGTGTTCTTCATCTTTTGTATTTCCTTGCTGGTATCCATCAATTACAGTTTCTGTTCCGTAATGAGTAATAACGTAGTCTCTGTATTGCTCGTAAATCTCTTTGAAGGTAGCTGGGCGTCGTCATTCAACACAATGAAGGAGGTGACCTCATTACGACATTCATACACAAAGTTTCGGATGAGAAAGAAAAAATTTAAGATTAATTTTTTTGCCACGCCGTATATTTCAGCATTGCATTTTCTTTTTCCCACCCCTGTTTCGGGCTCTGCCCGGGAAATCTAATGCGCAACCCTTCATGTGACCCCCATACTTTGAGAACCAATAAGAATGGACGGCATAGTTTCTAAAGTCGTTATTACATATTGTAGTATTGATTTACATGTAATTTATGATGGCTCAAATAACCCTCTTACTCTAACCTAACCTCTAATAGTTTATCTTAAATTTTAATATATTTATAATTTGTACTTTTGTAATTTCACGATAACTAGACATAATAAAATTGACGAATGAAAGCAAAATTCATTTTGTGTTATTCGTTTAGATCGATTCGAGTATATTATTAAATATGAATATTAGTTGATTTGAAAATTCAATTTTCGATAATATTATTTTGTATCCTCTATTAATGAACATGTAGAACAGATCGTTGTCACTCATACATTTAAACTTAATTATTTAAATTATTGTATGGATGTCATTCCTATGTGTGATAGAATTGATATTTAAATAAATCAATAACTCGGTCTCACTTTAACACGTTTATAGCTAGTTTCAGAATAATTATACTTAAATTATAAATTTGCATTAATAAATGCAAAATTTTGCACATGGCATATCTTTTTCTTTTTATTATGAGAATTGTCGGACGTTGAATACCACTATTCTTCTCTCGTGGTACCTATTTATTATGCAATCAGCAACTAATAATGGAAAGAAATACAGTTGGAAAAGGAAAGATTTTTTTATTAAAAACAGTTGTTATGTTATTTGCACCACAACTAATCATATAAAAGTCTACGGAAACTTTAACAAATTACACGCAAACTTTATTTGTCCGATACGATAAGTCCTACAATAATACTACTAATAATAATCCTTCTTAATAATACTACTAACTGGAAACTGAAAATCTCCTGGACTAGACGGCATTCAGAATTTCTGGTTTAAAAAGTTCTGAAGTATTCATGAGTGCTTATCAGCATTAATTAATCACAGTATTTCTAATCCGCAGGAAATACCATCTTTCCTAACCCAAGGAACAACTTATTTAATACCAAAAGATCAAAATAACACCCAAGATCCAACCAAGTATCGCCCAATTACTTGTCTTCCAACTCTGTACAAATTGGTCACATCCTGTGTAGTCCGACGTATCTACCAACACTGTGATTTAAACAATATCATAGACCCTTAACAGAAAGGGTGCGCTAAGTGTTCCATGGGCTGCAAAGAACAAATTATCATTTACTCTGTCATTTCCAACCAAGCATATAGCAAAAAAAGAATCTCTTTACTGCTTTCATCGACTACAAGAAAGCGTTTGATTTAGTGCCGCTTGAATGGCTTATAGATACATTAAAATTATATAAAGTCGATGATAACATAGTGACCTTTTTAAAACATATAATGTCAGATTGAAAGACAAATATTCACCTCCAAATACCTCGTGAAACTGGTGAAAATAATATCGAAACTGAAAACAATAAAATCAACCGGGCCTATTTCAAGGAGACTCGTTGAGCCCACTGTGGGTTTGTCTAGCGATGAACCCCCTATCCCAGCTACTGAACTCAACTGACACAGATTTAAGCATGAAAAAAACACTTCTGTTGTGGCAAAGCTTAATCGTCTATTGTATATGGGTAATTTAATTGGCTAACTATTGGCTTCCACTCGAAACCACCTGGATCAGATGCTGAAAACAGTCAAAAATTTCTCTAATGATATTAGTATGCACTTCGGCCTTGACAAGTGCCGTGTCTTAAATATTATCAAAGGAAAGGTTCAGCCCGGTGGATTCAATGTGCAAAACGGCGAGAATATCGAAGCCCTGGGTGAAATTGACATGTATAAATACCTCGGAATAAAGCAAACGCGAAAGATTGACCACAAGCAAATGAAAACTGAGATATCTACGGAGTTTATACGAAGGATAAAACATCTGCTTCGTTCACACCTTAATAGTAAAAATTTGTTTAAGGCACTGAACATATATCCATGTTCCGCGCTTAGCTACTCATTTGGTGTTGTTAAGTGGACAAAAACGGATATAGAAAATCTTCAGCGAACACACCTCACAAAGGCACAAAAACACCGTCCTCGAAGTGCAGTAAAAAGAACGAGATTACCGCAGTATTTAGGAGGACGAGGACTTATGGATATAAGTGAAAAACCAGAACCAGATTTAAGAACTTATTTTCAGGTGCAGGCTGAGATATCTACTCTACATCGCGCGATTTATGCAGTAGATGATACAACACCGATCAAACTGAGGAAACCAAAAATGCGCATAAACCATTTTAGTAAGAGCGAAAAAATGCGCACCTATATGGATAAACTTCTGCACGGGCAACATCCCAATGAGGTCAGTCAAGACCATGTAGACAATAAAGCGTCGAACTATTGGCTGACATCAGGAAATTTGTTCCCTGAAACAGAAGGTTTACTACTCGCCATTCAGAACCAGCTTATACCAATCAAAAATTACCTGAAATATATCGTCAAAGACCCTCAGGTCCAAAATGACAAATGCCGATATGGATGTCAAGCTCAAGAAACCATCCAACTCCATACCAGAGGCTGCCAGGCATTTGCTAAAACTTAATATAAGGAAGGGCACGACTCAGTAGGAAAGATCCTTCATCAAGAGATAGCCATCAAACTGGGACTTCTCCAAACAAACCATCTTCCATATTATCAATACGTTCCTGAAACTATACTTGAGAAGAATAACTACAAGCTATACTGGGACCACACTGTGCTCACAGACCAAACACTGGCACATAATATACCAGATCTCATACTAGTTAATAAACAAAAAAAAAACAACACTAATTGATGTGGCGATACCCAACAACAATAATCTTCGTGTTAAACAGAACGAAAAAAATCGCCAAATGCAGGGATCTGGAAATTCAAATACGAAGACAGTGGAGAATGGAAAGTACCCAGAAAATACCTATTATTCTCTCTACTACTGGAGTTATTCCGAAGAACCTCCTAGAAAACATAAAAAAAACTAGGCCTGAATGAACATCTCTACAAGACCATGCAGAAAGCTGTACTGCTCTCAACGTCCAAATGTGTACGAAAATTTTTGGGAGTCTAGCATACCAAGTCACCTAGGGCTCGATAACACGGAAAGAGTCCTACCAGAGCTCAATCCTTTTGATACCGTAGGTATCTGGGATAAGTGAATTTTCCCCCTAGAGTGAGTGTGAGCCGTATTGCTAAATCTGAATACTACTAGTATTAATTAGGTACCTATTAATATAATTATTAATATAATTAATTTTTTCGCAAAATTGACAAAAATATTGGTTGCTGTAATTTTAAGGTAAGATTTATTAACCAAAATATTTAATGCTTTATATTAGTATACAGTGTAGGTAAAAGTTTATGGTCGGTATGGACCTTATGTGAGATGGAGTGAGAAACACCTGTTTAAAAAGAGAGAGGTATATTAGGTCCGCCCTTTAAATATCGCCGAAAATACATGAGTGACCATTGACCGTGATTCATTATTTGACCTGTTGTCTTTTTAGCATTTGAACAATGTTCTAAGATAATAAAATTTGGGCGAAATGGATTTAAATAGCAGCTTACTGTTTTTTATTGGAAATATGCCACAATTTTACTTTATAATAAGTGTTATTTTACATTTTGATTTCCACTTCGGAAATCGTTTTATATAAATAAAATTTATTAATGTTTGGTATTTTAAGTACGATTTCCGAATTAAAAATCTAAACATCAAAATAAGCTTATTTTAAAGTCACATTGTGCCTTATTTCCAATAAAATAATAAACTTTATTATAACGCCAACAATAAACAAGCTTCATACAAAATTATTTGGCAACGTCGCATTGCAACAGCAATACCATTAATTTCAGCAACTTCAGAACCGGTATTCCACATGCTATAAATAAGAGGTGGGACGTTGACATTTTTATCGTTAACGAAACTGAATCGTTTTTCGTAAACAAGTAACTAGTTGATTGTTACCAGTAGTTTCAAATAAACAAACATAATGGATATTATCGTTTATGTGTATATTTACTGAAGTGAAAGAAACTAATGAAGGATATATTTATTATAACTTGAAAAATAAACTAAACAATACAAATAGTAAATCGTACATTTACATTACACGTTATTACTGTCCACTGTCCCGAAAGAGTTATTTTTAGTTTTGTAGTAGTCTCTCAGATCAACTAATCGTCCTCGTCGACGTAAAGTGTTCGATGCTACTCTCTTTACGTCTACACAAAACGTAGTTTTTTTAAATCAACCATCAACTAGTTGGCTTACCAGTGAGAAACCGTAGATTCAAAAATGACAAATAATGATATAAAATGCAGGGATTTTCTAATAAAAATAAAGGTAAAAAAACAAAAGAAAGAGTTAAGAAGCTGGTTACTTCTATAAAAAAAAAAGAAAAAGAAGATTGTACTATTGAAAACCAACCAGTACAAGAAAAAGAAACTGATAAAGATGACTTAAACCTATGATGTATTTTTAATGAATTGGACATGACTCATCTAAACATACACCTGTATCGAGAGATGTAAAAGAAGTCGACATGTATTTGTCTGATGATATCTACCCACAAAAAAATTCGAACGGAGATTGGAACTGTCCATTACAGTGGTGGAAAAACCATCGCCATGTGTATCCTAACTTAACAACCACTATATTCATAAAATATTGTAGTATTGTAACAAAATCTGTTCCTTGTGAACACATGTTCAAAATCTGGTTTAATTTTAAATAAAAGAAGAACACGGCTAACAAGAAAAGTGGAAAAACTTTTTAAATGACATTTAAAGTTTTTAAATGTCAATTTAGACGATTCGCGATTTAATAATGTGTAATGTAAATGTAAGTACTATTTGTATATTTAAAATGTCAACGACCCACCTCTAGTTTCTTATATTAGGATCGGAACCAGAGATATGTAAAATATCTCTGATCGGAACTAATCGTCTCACCAATGGGCAATGGGCGTCAAGTATGGAGGGGAGACTAAGGGGAAATATGATTGTTATCTTTGTCGTATTCGCTGAAAATATGATTTTATATTTGCGTTAGATATCCTGTTAAATTTTACCATACCGACCATGGCTGGTTTTTGTACGTAGATCGATTTTATAAGTTAAGCGATTCTCCGAAAGTAACTTATTTGTTATAAAAGCGCAATTTTATTTTTTTTTTAACTTTTGTATAATAACTCGAGAACTAGTGGATCGATTTGGCTAATTTTGATTTTAAAATATTTGTATACAATAAAGTATACTAAATAAATAAAATTAAATTTAAATCATTACGAGGAAGTCCGATAAAATTGAGTGGAGTGACCATAGATGACAGTTGATTGGATCCCCCGTAATATGGCGACAGGCAAAATCATTAGTTCGTAAATTAATAAGCGAGAATGAAAAATTGTTGTATTGAGTAAAATAACTGTAGAAGAAACTACCAACAGATGAGATAATGGTGAGAGAAATGTAGTAATTTTAAAAATATCACTTGCTGTTTCAATTATAGAGAATCGGAACATAAATTGTAGGTATTTAGCTATAAATTTCACCGTAAAAAGCCTAGTACGTAAATCAATATCTCCAAAGTCATAAAAAAGTACTTAAATCTTAACTGACGAAAAAACTGTCTAAATATTTTATGAATATTCCTTATGATCCTTAAATAAACTTTTTATTTAATTTTGTATCAATTTTATGATAGTTTTTATTTCATACTTAAGCATTCAACATAAGGCCCCTTTGTAAAAGTATATCTTTGTCCTTTGTCGAAAAATTCACGGTATAGTGGAAAGTTTAACGTGGGATTCCCAAGCGGCTGGCACTTCAACATTTGTTGGGGTTTATTTATGATGTAAAGTTAGGAGGGCACTTTATTTTTTCTCTTTTGTTTTCTGGGGAATTTTGTTGCAATTTTAAATAGTGATGGCGTTTTAACGGCCTCGTTTTGTCATATGTGAACCCCAGAATTTTTTTATAATTTGCTTTGTGTTCTAAAAAATATTTAAGTGTAATAGATAAATATATGCTCATGTACATATAATAAAAACAAATAAGATGAGAAATTAAAAATAAAATACATGGAATTAGAACAACGGGAATTTGGACAAGAATTAAATAAATTCGAGAAGAAAAAACAAGTAAGACACACTTACTAACAACTTATAAATGAAAAAAAAAGAAATAAGAAGGAACTGTAATATACAAAAAAAAAGATAAAGCTAGAGCTGTTTGTAAATGGTTTTTAGAGTTGTGAAATAAATCATATTTGTTTGGAAATATTTTTATTGTGTTGCGCTTTCAGTCAATTAAAATCGTGCTTTTGCTTTTAATCCATACTTCCAATCTTCTTTTTCTTTTAGCTCTGGTTTTCTGTATTTTTTTGTTATTATTTATTTTGTCTCTCTAGCCTGTTTATTCGTAAGTGTGTATCAAATGATCAGTCTATAACTAACGATAAGATAAGCAAGAGATTTAATGTCATCAAATAAATTTGGTTTTTGAAAGAGATATTCTACTGTAAGCTCCGTTTCATCTCTCATCCATCTCTGTTCTATATCTCATCTGTTCGATCATGTTTATCTTCTCTTATCTTCTGTTTTACTCTTCTTTGTAATTCTTTATATTCAGTTCATGTTGCTTCTGCTTCTAGATTTAAGCATATTTTGTATTTTTCCTTGTTTGCTGTAATAATTTGTTCTGTTTAGTCGCTTATCCATAATGGATTGCTTTTTTTACCATTTTCTTCCATATAAATTAATTCCTTGGCAAATTAATGCATAGCTTCTGTTACTATTTTATACTCTTCTTCGATATCTACTTGGATCTTTAAGTTGCTGGTTTAATCAATTATCATAAAAAACTCGTAAACTCAGTTTTTTTGTTTAGCAAGTATAATTTATAACGAAGACTTCTCCATTTCGTGACTATCATTTTGTAAAATATTTTTATCTCTTTTGGATATATTTGGTTTTGGCTAGTTTTTATTGTAGAATTAAATGATCTGGGCCTGATTCTATTTCATTTTGATGTCAAAATTTAAAAGAGACTACGCCATGACAGTCGCAATCGCTAGCGATACTCATTCATTTCGATTGTAGTTATAACTGGGGATATTTACGTTTATCATTTTGACACTGCTGAAAATTTGGGTTGGCGCTCTTGTTTATTGGCTGCACGCTGCACAACGCTTGTCGAATGTTTGTTTTATTTACGTTACGTGGACGTCTTTTTTTTTTCTTGTTTGAGTTGTTAAATCATATAGTGGTATTCTCAATTATATTTTGAATTGAAAGAAAATGGATGGAGAAGCTGTCGGTGATTGTGGCACTAAATTGTGTGTGGAGCAAAAGGAAATCATGGTGGCTTTTTTGGAGGACCATGCTGATTTTGCTAAGGGAAAACTCCTTGGCCATGATGACAAGGAAAGAAAAAAGGCGATGTGGGAGATCCTTAAGTGATAACCCCTAAGGTTAATATAACCACTAAGATTTGACTTAGTGGTTATATTCTAATATATTTTTAAATTTACTGCAGCTTAGTAATACTCACCCTAAACATTTTGGGTATCCTAGAGGCATAAACAACCTCCTCCAAATATGGTTCTAGTACCCTTATTAAATAATTTGCAGCTTGTTTATTAAGCCGGAATTGCTGCCTAAATTGAGCATCACTTAGTAAAAAAGGATTTTGAGTATCCCGTAACATTCTTCTTATCCTCCGTTGTGAACATCGGATATCTATCCTCTCTAATTCCTCCAAAATCAGCAAATGTCCGTAAAACGCAGCCATATTAATACTTTTTGCCTCAGTTTTCCTTGCAAGAATCAAAACACAACTCCGCCTAAACTGAACCTAAGTTCATTTCTCCCAGTCCAGCCAGTCATGTCAGATTAATTTCGCCTCGAAATGAAATTTTAACCACTTTCTTGAAGTCGAAATTAATTTCGATAAATCGAAACTTAGTGACTTCGTTTGGTTAGTTCAGCTGAAATCCACAAGGCTCGCAAAGTCGCATTTCGACGTCGCCATATGTTTCGACATGTTTTGAGTCAAAATCTCAATTAGAATCAGGGCCCTGAATCATGTATTTTTAATTATTACTCTCCCTTATATACTACAAAGCATCTTATCTTTATTGAAAAAAAGTATCAAAGCTCTAACCTTATAGTATCATGGTAGCAGTTGTCATGCCTTTTTACTTTGTAGATCTAAATACGTATAATCAATTTGAGGAAGTCACAAATTACAGGAAAACGTTTTTCTGGCTGGCCAATTATCTGGAAACTTCTTTAAGGTAAAAGAGTGCAGTTTCTTTTTAGTTTTAACCCAAGTTTCCAACATGAAAGGCTGCTAGCTTCCGGTGAAGCTTTATATATTTTGTCTTTGATGTTCTAGGAAATGCATAATAAGTCTTACATTCATCACAATTGGGTATAAGGAGAGTTTAAAAAGACAAAAGCCAAAGGACAATTTTGATTGCGAGTTGAACTTTTACAAAACCTGTAAATATTCCCTATTTGGTACAATTTAAATGGATCTTTAGTCCTAACTGGTAATAAATATTTTATTAATTTAGACCAGACAACAAAATTTAGAGTTTTTATTGCGGTTACTATTACACTGTTTTTCTATGAACGGAAAAACATTGCGTTTCTCTGATTTGAATTTCAGAGATTTATTTTCGGAAAAGTCATAGCTGGCCAAATGTGTATATACTAAAATGAGTTACCAAAATTTTTATTTATTTCTTGCCGCATTAGATTTGATAACATCTGAACAATTCGTCAAAAACGTCTTGCAACTGCTAATCTCAGTATTTTGTAGAATTTGTTCTTTAACATTCATTAATCCGTTGTTGATTTCATCTGCCAGGCGTTGCCTTATGTGTGGGTTTTTTAATTGACTTGTATCGATTTTTGCATTTTTTGTTCTTCGTTTTATTATATTCATTTTGAGCCTAATTTTGGTGACTACTTGGTTGTGATCTGATCCTAAATCGGCACTTGGATAGGTTTTTGAGGATATAATTGCGTCCTGTATCTTTGTCTAACTAATAGATAGTCTATTTGGTTTCTTACAATTCTCTCTTCTTGATCTGCTGGTGACTTTCAGGTATATAGATAGTCTTCTCGTCGGCATTTTGAATAATGTATTAGCTATAACAAAATTATTGTTTTGGCAAAATTCGATAAGCCTGTCACCCCTTTCGTTTCTGTTGCTCAGACCATATCCTTCTGTACATTCTTCTCCTTTTTCTTCCCCAACCTTTCCGTTAAAGTCTCCCATTATAATTGTTGCATCTTGCGTTTTAATGGATTTTAAAATGTTGTTTAGGTCTTCGTAGAAAGTTTCAATATCGCTCTCTGGTTTGTCCGCATTATGTTCCTAAGAGATCTAAAAGTGTTTTTCTACTATCAACAATGCACCACGATTTTGTAATTTATAATACAGTTGGCGAGGAATAAAACCTGAAATACATTTTACTCATATAATATGTCTTATGGAGGAGTGGATACAACGGACAAGTTGTGTGCTATATAATGTGGATAGAAAAAGAAGAAGGTGGCCGTTGGTTATATTTTTCAATTCGATCATTATTTGCACTTATGGGTTCATCATTCATAGTCATAATAATAAAAGTCTCTGGATGTTTCAACAGAGTTTTTCCAGAGAAAATATTTTTTAAAACAGCTAAGAAAAGAACTAGTAAAAGTGCATCAAAAAAATTGTTTGGAAAGTGCGCAACTTCTGAACGATTAGAGATAAAGCTAAAAGTACATGAACTGCCAACTACAGGGCAAAGAAAAAGATGCTACATATATCCGAGATCAAGAAATCAGCATTTCAAACAAATTTTTTCAAACTGCAGCAAAGACGTCTGACCTGAAGCTGCAAAAAAATCTGTCCTAAATGTTACAATCATTAGGTATTAGTTTTTTTTCTTACATAAATTTTGGTTTGTTATTTAACGTTTTTTGAAAAATAAAATATTTTATTTTGTACAAAGAAAACACTTTTTACTGTATTAACAAAACAACACAATAAATGTCATAATAGTAAACCTTGGTGCCTATAAGGCGCTATACGAGAACTTATGTATGTAAAATCCATTCGAGTACTTAAAGTCTTCATATCCCGTTAATTTTTGCATTTTAGTTACTACAATAATATTATAATAAACATAATATTTAACCTTTTCCTTATGTCTTATGTATATGAGTCCCAATCATTCTCTGACGTTTCGTTTGCAACACTTACAATTGCGCCACTGATCTGCCAAATCTACAGAAGAAACATCAGGAAAATAATTAAGACTACGGCCTATAAGCTACGAAATAATACTGTTTATTATCTTTTTATAACTTTATCTTATTACCTGTAACGGTGACCATATTTCTTAATACAATTCGCAAATACTGCTAGCGAGAATATAAAATAAGGCTTTATTTGCCGACTTTAACGATGATGAAATCTTTTTGAATAAGTTTTGCCATCGTCTTTTAAAAACCCGAACAACATTGTTTTACCTTCGTCACCGTACCAAGGAGTCCGTTTATACAGAGGGCGGTAATCCTATTGAGTTATAAATTTCTTGTCGCGTACAAAAAGAAAATTTTTCTCGTCGGCAAGAGTATTTTATTGAAATTAAGAAGTTTTTTGCATTAGAGAAGATTCAGCATTCAAATCCTTTAATTTTCTTTTCCTGCATATTTAATTAATTATTTTTGGGGAGAAGAAACTCTTCGCCGTTATCGCAGCGACGAGATTTTCGGTAATTAGGGATTACAGACTTGTGTTTTCCATTGTAAATATATAAGAGATGTAATAAATTGAACGTTTATTTTTGAACCGTGAAATTCTTTTCGTATATAACTGTGACTAAATTGGTGTAATGTGGTTTTGGATAAACTACAATAACCGACAAACTAAAGTATATTAAAATTTTTAGTGAGTAATGAAAAATATCAATAATAATATATAATCGTTTTTGCTTCTTTTATACTCCCGCCCATTGGTTTTTCGAGGTGCTTTGATCACATTTCTGTATAAAAGATATTTTTATTTTATTGTTTCGTTTCGAAATTTTACGAGTGTGTAATATTAAACTCTTTTTCGCCTTTAAAACGTCCTTGTTTTCTTTACATTTAAATTTAAATATATAGAAATGTTAGCTAAAACTCCTTACTTTGTTCTCCTTACATGAATCTAGGTCAAACGTCCTACAATCCTTTCCATTTCTTTTGGCTGCCAAAATATCCTTGTTTATGGTTCTCCCGATGAACAATAAACTTATTTGTACTTACAAATACTGCAAACTCAAATACTACAATCTTTTTCAATGAGCATTCCTAGGCCAGATAGAACTGCTACCACTTTTAGTACTCTTACTTAGAAAACTACCTTTACACCGTTCAAAACTGCAGGCTCTATCTCCAGCACAGTAATTACTTTCCCGTTCCCCACTTTCAACCATCTATAAGTGATATCCAATGTAGTTAGCAACTTATATCGCTACACTTTCAAAGGTTAGCAATAGAGAAGTAAATTCGTCTTTTCCAAGTCAAAGTCAAATCAAAAATTTTCTTTCACTAGTCTTCTTTCAACCAATGATTTTCCAGTTTTTCAAAATAACACAAAATACACAGTTCTCAACAAGTAACTTTCAAATTTTTCATTATTGTTCTCTTTAAACAAATTTAATCTGCCTAATTGGACCCTGCCTTATTTACTTTCTAAAATTCCTCAAAATTTTAAAACTTTATTTTATTTAGATAAATAAAATAAAGTATTAAACCGAATTTAAAAATTTAAAGACTAATGTATAGGAAATTTTAAGGGCCTTAAAACCATATTTTATTTGATCTCAATTGTTAATAAAACATGTTGGGATGATTCTGAGCGTAGGCGCAAAATTTCGGGCCAATGCTTTTTAAATGCATTCATTTTTTTCGAATCCTGAGAAAACTAGTAAATATTTTTGAAAATTTTAAACGCAGAATGAAAGATTACATTATTACTGAGGGCTAAAAGTCCCTGAAAACTTTTATAATAATTATTTTAATAAGTTACATTGGTGAAAAATAAGAGAAAATTTAATTTTTAATTTCAAATATCTTATTAAAAAAAAACTTTTTGTTAATTCTCAGGGACTTTTGGCCCTCTGTAATAATATAATCTTTCATTCTGCGTTTAAATTTTTCAAAAATATTTATTATTTTTCTTAGGATTCGAAAAAAAAATGAATGCATTCAAAAAGCATTGGCCCCAAATTTTGCGTCTACGCTCTTAAGGATCAAAGTAAAATAATCGAAAATGCCGGAAAAACATGTCTTCTTTCGATCAATAATCGACATATTGCTGGGTTTTTCAAAAATATTGTCGCCGTTCCTGATAATTCAGTTTTCTTTCAGCCACCCTGTATAATCTGATCCCAATAAATTAAGCAAATAATAAGTCATCGATTGTTACTCTCATTACTAGTTTTGCAATTGTTTACATAGGTACCACCCACACCCACGTTAACATTATTGTAACATTTCGTGGAAATGACCATTGTTTTACTTTTCAAACAACTGTTCCTATTTTAAACATTAATTCATACCTATTTGGTCAATAAATTGTAATTGTTTATTTAAACTTTAATTATGTTATGCAAAAATATCTAGCTACGCAGACGTAAATATGTTATTAATTTAACTAACGCATATAATAGAGCCAATTTTATAAATTATTTTTAACATAAAGTTATTTACATTAAATTAATAACAAACACAGGACAGTTAATTAAGTAATATTTTATATAACGGAAACGAATAATTTAATTAAATTTAAATTAGTTAAATACTTCGATGCTTACTAAAAGGCTTTTTTATATGTAACAAAATTATGTTTAATTTACTACACTTTTTTTTTATTTTTATTTATCCGCATCAACCGATAGGGTTATTATACATGTATGTAAATGCAACAAAAATTAAATCACAATTTATTATAGAGTTTACAGTAATTTAAAAAAGACAGAACTTCATTGAATTTTGTAACCAGTGCTTCTTTCAGGCTGTTGGGTGTCTTGAATATCGCCTTGGCTGAGGTGTACTCTGGACATTCTATTATTATATGGTTGACCCCACAATTTCCCACCCGCAACTCCAAAAGCAGCTTTTGGAAGGTGCAAGTGTAAGTGTTTCAGTTTAAACGATAAGAAGAAGACTTAGTGCTTAAGGACTATACAGCAATAGACAGTTACGGCTTCCCGAGTTAACAAGGCATCACAAGATTGATCGCCTAAATCGGTGTCTTGAATACCAAAACTGGAACATTGGAAATTGGCAAAATGTACTATTTTCAGAAGAAACCAGGATTTATGTAAAATCATATGACCGATGAATCCGTGTACTTAGAGGACAAAAAACACAAGGAAGAACGGAAATAGCCAGATTTGTTCACAGACATAAAGGATCGAGTGTTATGTTCAGGGGAGTAATATGGCCATTAAAAACTCCTTTAACTTTCTTTCAACTAACTTTAATAGTTCGCATGTATGTTGATTTGGTTTTGGAACCTGTAATTAATCTCTTAAAAAGTGCAGTGGGAAAAAAATTAATTTTCATGCATGATAATACACCTCCACAAACCAGCAGAGTCACTACAGACTTCCTTGAAGCAGAAGATATCACTATTCTGTAGTGGCCTGCTTGTTCAACCGACCTTAACCCTATAGAGCATTTGTGAGTTATGCTTAAAAAAAAGACCTCGCCAGTATAATCTACAAAACACCGTACAGCTAGTACAAGCAGCTCTTAAAAAAAGAAAACAAGCTACCACAAAATGTTGACAATTTGTTTAGAAGCATGCCCACGCGAATTGGAGCTTGCCTAAGGTCTTGGGCTAATAATACTGACTACTAAATAAATAAAAACAATTTAAACATCGTTTCTTGTACATTGAAATTTTGTATGCTATTGTTTTTAATTCCAATTTTATTATTTAAGAATTGATGGGTTTCTTTAATTTGTATGTATTGGTGATTAAATTACTTTAGAATAAATATTCTTTGTCTTCGTAGGTTGTTTTTTTTAATTCGCTTAAAATAATAAGAAATATTAGATGATTCCATATAAGTTTGGTTGTGTGTATTGCTTTATCCATTCACGTGTATATGAAAAGCAACCATAAACGATCAAACAATCTAGACGTATATAGTCTCAACGGGATTTTACCAACAGACGAAACGACGCAGACGGGGAAGTCCCGGAAGTATCTAAATATTGGTGCATAGATACGAGAAAAATTATTGACATGTCATGTCAAATATTTTTTGACATTCTTTAATAGACTATATTTTGAAGAATAGAATCATGTAAAAATTATGTCATATAAAAAAGCATATAAATTTAAAAAAAACTGTGTCAAATAACTTATTTTTGCATATTTAAACAAACTTTTAAATAAGATTAATGACTACCTATTTAGAGCCAAAAAGAATTGCTCAATAATAAATATTTAAAGAGCCCTATTACAGTTTTTTGCCGTTATACATCTCAGTCACCCTTATGTCACTATAATCAAGTAAGAACATTAATATCATTTTCTGCCTTTAATTAAAACATGTAGATATAATAAATTTGGGGTTCGCTACTCATTTATTTGTAGCTACCTCAGAATTTTACCCAACTTTAAAAAACTCACACCTAATCCAGATTTATGCACGGCTATTAATTTTATAAATGGTTTAGTTTGTGTCCAACTAACCGACGTCGAGGCCATCGAGGCCCTATATTTCCAAGAAATAACAGATTGTCGGTAAGTAGGACGATATTGTCTACGTACCGCATTTTGTTTATTATCTTCGCATTTATGGTTATACCCTCTTCACTTTCTGAAAGAATTTCGTGATATACTGTCTGGATGTAAGACGTTGGGTAAAATTGGGTAAAATGAGGAGCAGTTTACCCTTGGAGTGGTTTCTCGTCTCGGCAATATTGCTAAAGTGAGTTCATATGTTATTGGACATGTTATGATAGTTGATCCCTATTATGGAGGTATATATTTACTCTAAAATGTATTCTATTACATGATCTTCTAAAGATATTAGTTTATTAATAGTTTCATAGATTTTTAATGATGTCAATTCTTGATATAAGTATTTATTATATAAGTAGTTAACACATATTTTATATTTATACTTATTCAAGCCAGTTTTAATGTGAAATATCGTATTAATTTAATAGATAATTCCGACTCATCTACCTGCTGGTAAAAATGTATTTCATCTAATTCCTTAAGGCTTCATTTTTCAATACCTTCTTCTTTAAGTTTTATGGACTACAATTACAACAATTATTTAAGTCTTCACCATTTTGTCAAAAAGTTTAAAATAGCCGAGATATTACAAAACTAATTCGTATATCACCAATCTCTACAAGGCCTTATGCTCGTGCTTTAACCGCATAGGTACGACCTCAAATAATAATATTACAAAAAAGCTAAAGAGTCCAAAATGTATAAAACATAAATCTATTTATTTTTGTTTATGTACATTCATGTCGTGAAGTTAATAATAAACGAGATAATTCGACAATTATGTTTCCCCCCCCCCTTCCATCATGTCGACCACACGAAAAAAAAAATTGTTTTGAAAATAAATTTTCTTACCCTTTTTGTCGAAAAGTTGAAAATGGCGGAGATGTTAAGCAAAAATGGTTTTCCTTTTTTATTTTAAAATTGAGCATGGCGGCTAATGCAATGGTTAAATTCAGTTGCGATTGTAAATTTACACTACTATTGACCCCCTAAAGATTAGAATAATAAAATTTGGGGCAGCTGGCCATGCAAGGTTGAGCCTTTTTTTTCGTCTTACCCGACTACACTTAAAGCTATTTAAAGTTACTATATATCCACTGATTTAATATGTTTTAATATTTATTTAAGTGAAAAAAGTACCAAATTAGACCCACTAAAACTTATTTTTTTTTTACCCTTTAAGCGGCACTGGTAGGATATCCTACCAACATTTATTAAGGTCTATATCTCATAAGTATAGCATTAAATTACGTCCGTATTACGTCTGGCTAAAGTTTGTTTAGCAGTAAATGGTTGACTTCAATTAGTATCGATTATAAACATCCTGGGTTAACCGATCATAGTACAAAAGGCCCGGTTTTAGGTAACAATGGTTTACCTGCGGTACAAGGTCTTAACAATGGGCCAAGTCAGATAAATTTAATAATATTTACGACCGCCCTAATTAAAGCCAATTATTTTCTGTTAAACAAACTTTATATAAGAACATTACTCGTAATAGCAATCGCTAACAGACGCCGAATGTTTCCGAAGTGATTTGCACTGAATTGATTCTTTTGTATTTGGGGGTATAGTAGTGTTACCAGTGGTATCGCAGATAAGCAGTTTTTGTGCGTACCTTAAAAATTCAATGTTTTTGTGTGAATATGGAATCCTTAATTAAATTTATAAAAGGTCAAAATTATAATACAATATTATTACCGCGATATCTTACTGAACTAATTTTATTTTCGTTAATCTTTTCCTAACAATTACTTATTTTTTCAGTGGCGGCACAAGCTTGAATACGTTATGCAAAATTTTAATGGATAAATTATAACAAGTTTTTGCTACATTATATGCCAATAATAATTATATACAAAAATTAATTTATAGATGAACTAGCAAGAATATTGCTACAGAGAAAAGCCTCTCTCAGAAGAACAACTATTACGCGAGTTATTAAAGGTAACAGAAGAGCAGGCGGAAAACTCCGATGTTGGTGGAGACTCTCATGCAAATGATTTTGAGCGAGTTGACTCTTCATCAACCGGAACCCCGAAAACGCGCTCTTCTATTTCGTCACCAGCTGTAAGTGTCTATTCTTCTTTCCATACGCCAACAGCTCAATTGTTTCTTCCAAAACGTCTAAGAATAGTATCACAGATCAATCAAACTTAGCCAACGACATCCCAGGAATTTTCCGAGCCGTCAGTGTCGGAAGAGGAATCGGCAGATGATTCTTATGACTTTAATGACTCTGTGACTGATATTACTTATAAGCCAGAAACAACTAGACCACTAGAACGTTTTTAAAATCAGACAGTGCTGAGAGCGCTGACCAGCCACAGGAAGATCAAAAAGACTTTGTAAATTAGTCAAAAGTACCTTAATTCCCCCAAGCGTATACATACTTCCAGTATGTAGATGGTATGGGTCCAACCGTGCAGGTAAAAACTTATTTTACTCGGTTTATTTTCAAATATTTGTTGTATTACTGGTTGGTTCGGAATAGCCAATGGACTTTTTGAATTCACTGTTGTCTACAGAAACATTGCAGTAGATTGTAGATCAAACTAATTTGTATGCCAGTCAGAGAAGAGTACTTCTGAGAGTATCCTATATTTCTAGGCTATCCCTAAATGTTGGTCAAAAGTCCCAAATTTCAACAACCCTCGTATTTGCAATATTTTCCCTATAAAAAGATTTTTGCGAATTTTAAGGTTCATTCATTTGAACGACAATGAGGGAATGCTGCCACGTGATGATCCAGGTTATGGTGGGCTATACAAAATCCGCCCATTAATTACACGGCTCAATGAAATCTACAGCAAAAGCTTCATACCAAGCAAAAATATCGCGATCGATGAAAGTATAGTAGCATTCAAGGATCGAACAACACTAGAGCAGTACATGCCAATGAAACCCGTCAAAAGGGAATTTAAAGTTTGGGCAATGGCATCTGCTGAAACAGGATATTTGTTGAAGATTAACGTTTACCAAGGTAAAACAGCGATAAACTTGAAGCATACATTAGAAGAATGAGTTGTAATTGAATTATTAGATGCACTACAAAATAACGGCTTCTGTTTATACTTTGGTAATTTTTTTTCGACAATTCCTCTAATGAAAAAACTCCTAGACATAGGTTTGTTTGGATGCGGGACAATAAGATAGAACAGAAAGCACTTCCAGAAGGGCGAACTTCTTGAAGACAAACAATTAGCGATAAGTGAGTCTGATTTCGCAATATTTGGAGACGTATTTACTATTTAAAGTTACTATATATCCACTGATTTAATATGATTTAATATTTATTTTAGTAAAAAAGTACCAAATTAGGTCCACTAAAACTTATTAACATTTTTAACCCTTTAAGCGGCACTGGTCGGATATCCTACCAACATTTATTAAGGTCTATATCTCATAAGTATAGCATTAAATTACGTCCGTATTATGTCTGGCTAAAGTTTGTTTGGCAGTAAATGGTTGACTTCAATTAGTATCGATTATAAACATCCTGGGTTAACCGATCATAGTACAAAAGGCCCGGTTTTAGGTAACAATGGTTTACCTGAGGTACAAGGTTTTAACAATGGGCCAAGTCAGATAAATTTAATAATATTTACGACCGCACTAATTAAAGCCAATTATTTTCTGCTAAACAAACTTTACATAAGAACATTACCCGTTACAGCAATCGCCAATAGACACCGAATGTTTCCGAAGTGATTTGCACTGAATTGCTTCTTTTGTATTTGGGGGTATAGTAGTGTTACCAGTGGTATCGACGATAAGCAGTTTTTGTGCGAATGTGGAATCCATAATTAAATTTATAAAAGGTAAACATCATAATACAATATTATTACCGCGATATCTTACTGAACTAATTTTATTTTCATTGATCTTTTCCTAACAATTATTTATTTTTTCAGTGGCGGCACATGCTTAAATACTTTATGCAAAATTTTAATAAATAAATTATAACAGGTTTTTGCTACATTATATGCCAATAATAATTATATACAAAAGTTTATTTATAGATGAACTACCAAGAATATTGCTACAGAAAAAAGCCTTTCTCAGAAGAAGAACTATTACGCAAGTTATTGGAGGTAACAGAAGAGCAGGCAGAAAACTTCGATGTTGGTGGAGACTCTGATGCAGATGATTTTGATCGAGTTGACTCTTCATCAACCGAAACCCTGAAAACGCGCTCTTCTATTTCGTCACCAGCTGTAAGTGTCGATTCTTCTTTCCATACGCCAACGGCTCAATTGTTTCTTCCAAAACGTCTAAGAATAGTATCACAGATCAACCAACCTCAGCCATCGACATTCCAGGAATCTGCCAGGCCGTCAGTGTCGGAAGAGGAATTGGCAGATGATCCTTATGACTTCAATGACTCTGTGACTGATATTACTTATAAGCCAGAAACACCTAGACCACTAGAACGTTTTTTTTAGAATCAGACAGTGATGAGAGCGCTGACCAGCCACAGGAAGATCAAAAAGACTTTGTAAATTGGTCAAAAGTACCTTAATTCCCCCAAGCGTATACATACTTCCAGTATGTAGATGGTATGGGTCCAACCGTGCAGGTAAAAACTTATTTTACTCGCTTTATTTTCAAATATTTGTTGTATTACTGCAGGTTGGTTCGGAATAGCCAATGGACTTTTTGAATTTACTGTTGTCTACAGAAAAATTGCAGTAGATTGTAGATCAAACTAATTTGTATGCCAGTCAGAGAAGAGTACTTCTGAGGGTATCCTATATTTCTAGGCTATCCCTAAATGTTGGTCAAAAGTCCCAAATTTCAACAACCCTCGTATTTGCAATATTTTCCCTATAAAAAGATTTTTGCGAATTTTAAGGTTCATTCATTTGAACGACAATGAGGGAATGCTGCCACGTGGTGATCCAGGTTATGGTGGGCTATACAAAATCCGCCCATTAATCACACGGCTCAATGAAATATACAGCAAAAGCTTGATACCAAGCAAAAATATCGCTATCGATGAAAGTATCGTATCGAAGGATAGAACAACACTAGAGCAGTACATGCCAATGAAACCCGTCAAAAGGGAATTTAAAGTTTGGGCAATGGCATCTGCTGAAACAGGATATTTGTTGAAGTTACCAAGGTAAAACAGCGATAAACTTGGAGCATACATTAGAAGAATGAGTTGTAATTGAATTATCAGATGCACTACAAAATAACGGCTTTTGTTTATACTTTGGTAATTTTTTTTCGACAATTCCTCTAAGGAAGGTTTGTTTGGATGCGGGACAATAAGACAGAACAGAAAGCACTTCCAGAAGGGCGAACTTCTTGAAGACAAACAATTAGCGATAAGTGAGTCTGATTTCGCAATATTTGGAGACGTATCTGTCGTGAAATGGAAAGACAGAAGTAGTAAACCTGTTACAGTATGTAGCAAGTTTCACAATGGTGGCGATAAAGGACACGTTCTTTAAGTTACTGATCGAGTTAATGATTCGAGTTACTGATCAAAGGATGGCGATCTACAGCATAGGTTGGAAGAGCTGTAGATGGTGGATGAAGTTCTTTTATTATATGATTGAGACGTGTGGTTAATTCATACATCCTTTATGCATTAGGAATAAAGAAAGAGAGAAAAAAGCCCCCCAGCCACATTTAATTTTAAAGAAAGTTGGCCGACGAATTGATAAGACAGTTTTCTGCCAGAAAAAAATGGGACATCCACTGTTAGTAGCAGCAACGGACAACGTACGACATTTGGCGACGAAAACTACTTTACGGAGTTGTGCTCAGTATAGCAAAATGAGACTGCAGAAAAGAATATCAGCCAAATGTTCAAAATGTTAAGTGGCATTTTGTATTAAATACTTTATACCATATCATCAGTAACTGTAAATTTCTAAAAATAAATAATTTCTTTCGCATATATATTATTTTATTTGTTGTGGTACATCTGTAATACCAGTAAATTTTAAGAAATTTTTGTTGCAAACATTGATAATACAATTTACCTTTTTTTTACAGATTGACAAATAAAAGTAATTCAAAATGAACTTCAGTACATCTACTTTCCTACTACATTGTAACTACAATACCATATTTATCGATCATTTTGTTTCTCCAAATATATAAACCAGATACATAAACTCACTACAAACAAATAGTTCCAAAACAGTAGTAATTTGCGAATTGTTTTGAATTGTTATCATTTTTAATACCTTTCGGTATACATAAACACTAAATCCCTTTTGCGTAGGTGTTTGTTAAAACAAATTTTCCACATCTTGGTTACGTGAATGTATACCATTTCTAAACTTTTCGACACACATCCATCGCCTGCCATATTAAAAACTTCTACTGACATGCAAAACAATACCCTCGTTTTTTCTTGAATTATATTTAAATAACATTTTCGACAGGGTTAATTAAATATTGTTCGGAATATAATATTTTTTTTGACAAGTATAAAGCAAAGAATAAAAGATTCTTACCGGATTAGGCTTATACGAGAGGAAAATATTAACCTACTGATACACAAAAAAATTTAAATATGCTACGTATGATAGATTACGTTATTTATTTTTAAGGGGATAATCTATTAAAATATTGTGAAGTTTTCTTAAGAACTATATTTTGAGATCGTTTTTATTTTAAACGAATAATGGTAGAAGACAACAGGCCAAGAAAAAATGGTCACAAAAAGGTTGATAAAAAAATAGAAATGCATTACATACTTTACAGTCCTATTTATCTATAGGATGTTCTCTGATAAAAGATCTTGGGAGCGGGACAGCTAAAAAAAAGACAAATGAAGTTCCCATTAAGATGACACTGTGAGAAAATCATGGGTATACAATTCGAGAAATTGGTACGAATGTACATCAAATCTTTTAGGGCAGCCTTCTCCAAAGTTCAAATAGCTATGATGATTGCCGACCTCCATCTCAATGATGGTACTAAGTTGGCAATGAAAACTTATAGTGACACTCCTACACTGAACATAATTCGGAAGGATACCGATGATGAATTAGAATAAAATTCTGAAGGACCTAGAAAAAGGAATTGATAAAGGAAAACATAAAATATATCTGTAAAGAAAGAGTGTAGAAGTATAGGTATATCCCGAAAATAAAGACGATAATGACAGTTATTAGGAGTATTTATACTTATATGTTGCTCTATATTTAAGTGAAAATTAGCTTTTAAAGATAGTTAGCTTGACAACATAATCATATGCGTATAAAGGAATCGTTTATATTATTAATACAAATCAATAATTTATTAGAAATGCACTAAAAGACTGATTAACTATAGTTTTTCAATATTCTAAAGGTCATAAATAACATCTAAGAAGTAGGGGTATAAAAAACATTAAAACGTTATGTGCATCCAAATTTTTCTCAAAAATGAAAGGACCAATAATTTTATGCCAGACTAGGCGTTCATATTTTAGAGATACCTAATTGGTTTACGAGTTTATTACACAATGGGGATTATGCGCTGCAAAGTAACGACAGTTTAAAAAAAAAATTTTTGTTAATGTTCCCTTTGGACTTATAAAAAATATTCTGAACGGTTTCCTTCATCGCTTTTTTTTCAATGTAAGTATTTTGGCCTCAAATGTTTCTTTTTGTATGCGTTATTCGCGAGACCTATTCAAATCCTAACTGGTATTAGTATTATTTTGAACACAATAAAAAATTATTATGGTTGTTTCTATTCTTCACTAAATTCAATACAATATGGAATTTATTCCTATTTAATATCATAAGAGAGAAAATTTTGCCGGCAATATTTTCGACTGCTATGAAAGTTTGTTGCCTGGTAATTTTCGTGAATTAAATTTTGACAGTTAAATCACGAGACGTCAGTCGAGTGATTTTGTTAAAATTTTATAAACGAAAATTACCAAATGCAACAAACTTGAATAAAATCAGAAGAAAATTTTGACGTTAAATAATTTTGTCTCGAATAATATTCGACAAGACTATTTCACGATACAATTAATGCACCATATCAACGAAACATAATCTTTATTTATTTGTTAACAATATTAAGTGTACAATTATTATAAGCTATAGTAGTTTGCCCATTCTTTTCTACCAAAGCATGATTTTGTGTATTATTGACCTGTAGCATTTGGGAACTCCAAGGTCCAGCTTCATTTGTTGTTATTGTTAAGAAGCTATTTGCTTGTGGCATCTTGAAGTAATTACTATTTAAATGGGAATAAGCCACAATTAAAGGTTAAAGTACGTTTATTGACGTTTCAATTACGTACGAAGTGGAAATTGAAACGTCAATAAACGTACTTTAACCTTTAATTGTGGCTTATTACCATTTAAAAAGTAATTACTTCATTTGTTGTTCTGGGATTTTAAGCAACTTCTAGTGGTGACTGGAATCCAGCTGCAGATATGGTTTTAGAGAGCTTGCATTTAAGTGACCAGTTAATTTAATTAACTCCTGTTAAGAAACACCTTGCTTGAAAAAGGCTGACACAGCTGAAGATAGATGAAAATGGTTTGTTATTTTATGTTTTTTTGTGTCTATTCCAATTTTTTCAGCTGACATTTTTGTCCACTTAGATACGGTGTTGATTCCAAGTGGACAGTTTTTGAACCAAGATCCATCTTTCTAGTTGGGGAAAACGGTAAGAAAGAGTCTGTCTGATAAAATCTTTGGTCCCCTTTTTTTCATTAATTTCAAAAAAAAAATTTAACTGTGCATAAATGTTCGTTTTATTGATGAATTTCTTACCATCCATTTCCTGCTTGCCAAACTTTTTGAACCGGGCGTGATTTGTTTTGGAAAAAAATGCTGTTGAACTGAGTTTTCTTTTTTCTTGAACACTTTGAAGCTGCCTCCGCTTGGTATCTCTGGCCAACATTGCACATTTGAAAGGTATATCTGTGAAAGGGTCGATTTATATGCCGTACTCCATAAAATATTTTTCTTGTACCATTTTTGCTGTAATATTCTACATTGACTCTACAGACGAGTCTTTATAGACTTCGCCATTGCCTTTTTTCATGTTAAAGGCATCCTCCTTTGTGGTGGATTTCTCTGTTAAGGTTGGTGATCAATATGGAAAATTTATCTCTGTTCTGGGCTTGATGAATTAATTCATTTCCTTTTGTGTGGGTCCAATCTCTGATGTTTCTTAGCCAAGATTTTTTCTTTCGTCCTATACCCCTTTTACCTTCAATCTTATATATATATATATATATATATATATATATATATATATATAATGGCTATACACCCCAGTGTGGGGTTAAACCGCAAATGCTTTCTAGATCCGATTTCTTAAGTGGATCAGTCTTTTTGTTTATCTTATCTTCTTGACAATATCTCTCCATTTTTTCCTGTCTCTAGTTCTTCCTCTCCATTCTCTGACTCCTGCCCTTTGGAGGTCTTCTTCAACTTCTTGCAGCCACTTTGATCTCGGTCTTCCCCTTCTCTTTTTTCCTCCTGGATTCCATTCTATCATTGCGTATGTCACTGCCTCATCGCCTGCTCGCCAAATGTGACCTAACCATCTAACTCTGCATTGCTTTATTTTAGTTACGATGTCTTCCTTAAGTTCTTCCTTAATTTCTGCATTTGTTCTGCTTCTATATTCATTTTGCTCTGTTCTGATTGGTCCTAGTATGGTTCTCATAATCTTTCTCTCTGCTATTCTTAAGTCTTCTTCATCTTTTTTAACCATCGTCATTGTTTCTCCTGCATATAATAATATTGGCCTAATTATGGTGTTATAAATGCTCATCTTACTTTTTTTAGTCAGTGTTTTGCTTTTAAGTAATGTTTTGTTTGCAAAATAAGCTTTATTCGCTGCTAATATTTTTTCTTTTATTTCGGATTTCCTTTCTCCGGATTTACTTATTGTAACTCCTAGGTATTTGAAGTATTCTACTTCTTCAAACTCAGAACTTCCTATTTTGATTTTTTCTTTCATTACCTCCCCTTCCTCTCTTATTTCTTCTAGCATTTCTGTCATTATTTTTCTGTTCTTTGCAATAATAGCAATATCGTCTGCATATGCAATTATTTGACCACCTCTTGTTCTGAGATTTCCTTTATTTATATTTCGTAGTACATATTCTAATGCTAGATTAAATAGCGTTGTTGATAATGCATCTCCTTGTTTCATCCCTTTATTTATAATGAATTCCTCTGTCTCTCCTCTTTGTGTCTTTATGCTTATTTTTGTAGTTCTCATTGTCATTTCTATTAATTTTCTGAGTTTATGTGGAATTTTTAATTTTTTAAGTGCTATCATTAACCCGTTCCTTTTAATTGAATCAAATGCCTGTTTGAAGTCTATGAATAACATTTCCAATTCTAATTTATACTCGTTTGCTTTTTCCATTATTTGTTTTATTGTGTGTATTGCATCTATTGTAGATCTTCCTTCTGTGAATCCACATTGGTACTGTCCTACTGTCTTCTTTGTGATCTTTGATAACCTCTTTTTTATTATTGATGTCAATATTTTATATGTTGTATTTAGTAACGTTATTCCTCTATAATTTTCACAGATTTGTTGGTCTCCCTTTTTATGTACTGTTATGATCTGCCCTACCTCCCAGTCCCCTGGCATTTTCTCTTCTTTCCATATATTTTTCAATAGTGCCAGTATTTTTCCTCTTAGTTCCCTTCCCCCTGTATTTTATTAGTTCCATATTAATGCCATCTTTACCAGGGGCTTTTCCATTTTTGCTTCTCTGTATTACTTCATCCAATTCCTGTAATGTTGGTTCTTTTGAAATTTCGATATCTACTTCATCTGCTTCTTCTTCGTGCACCGTTTCCTCCTCGTTATGCATTTCTTCTTCTGTTGTTTCCTCCGTCAAGAGCTCTCTGTAGTAATCTCTCCATACTTGTTTGTATTCTTGGTCCTCTATTATCACTATTCCCTCTCTATTTTTTATTCCGTTTGTTTTGCCTTTGTATTTTTTGTTTTGTTCTTTAATTTTTTTGTAAAAACTTTTCGTATTTCTGTTTGTTCTTTCCTGCTCTATTTCCTGCATTTTTTTGTCTACCCATCTTCTTTTATTTTGCCTTATCACTTTCTTAGCATTCCTTCTTAATTTTTCATATTCTTCTCTGTCTTCCTCTTTATCTGTTCTTAGCCATTTATTTCTGGCTTGCACTTTTTTTCCTGTTATTTCTCTACATTCTTGGTTATACCATTCGTTTTTTGTTTTAGCCTGACTTTTACCTATCTGCATATTTGCACCTTCTTCTATTGATTTTTTGATCGTCTCCCATTCTGTGTTTATATCTTCTGCTTTATATTTCTCTTTTATTTGAACTGTTACTGCCTCTTCATATTTTTTTCTTACTTCTTCATTACTCATTTTATTGACATTCCACTTTTTATGTTGGTTTTTTTGTTTTGTTTCAATTTTAACTTTTTGTCTTATAGTGGCTGTGACCATGTAGTGGTCTGAATCTGCACACGCACCTCTGAACGTTCTTACATCTTTTATTGACGATTGCTTTCGTTTATTAATCATTATGTGATCAATTTGACTATATGTTTTCTGATCTGGTGACCTCCATGTTACCTTATGTATTTTAGGGTGTTCAAATTTTGTTGAGCTTATTAACAAATTTGTTCTTGTTGCTAGGTTACATAGTCTTTGCCCATTGTCATTCGTGTTTTCGTGTATTGTATGCTTTCCTGCAATTTGTTGTAAAAAGTCCTATTTTCCAATCTGGGCGTTGAGGTCTCCTAGTACAAATATGACATCTTCTTTGGGTATTTTTTCTATCTCCTCTTCGACCCTATCATAAAAGATTTCTTTTTCGTCTGCATTGCTTGTTTCTGTGGGGGCGTATAAATTCAAGACTGATATATTAAATGGTTTGCTGTTGACTCTAACATAGGCCATCCTTTCGCATATTGGCTTGAAATTTATAATTTTCTCTCTTAGGTGCCTTAGTATCATGAATCCCACGCCTTTTTGCCCTTGTTTCTTTCCTCCTGAATATAACATTGTAAAGTCTTGTTTGTCAATCTGTCCCTGTCCCTCCCAGCGTAATTCTTGCAGTGCTGCAATATCTATTTTATACTTTTTGAGTTCTTTTTCTATTTCTAGCATTTTTCCTGGAGTTAGCATGGTTCTTATGTTCCATGTGCTTATTTTCAACTCTTTATTTTTTTTGTTCTGTTGTCTTCGTTTTTTATTTTTGTTTTCTTGTCTATCTTTCTTTATTGCACTTTTGTTGTACCCGGGTTTATCTGCAGTCATTTCCTGTTTCTTTGCCTCGTCCGTCAACGAATAATGCATCGTCTCATCCCTTGCTAGTTTTTTGAACCACCTCCATGATGGTCCTCCAGCTGGTTGGTGTTTCTATTCCATCTCCTTTCTAGACCATCTATTATAAGTTTGTTGGCTTTAATTTGGACACGTTTACCTTTCTTTATTTCATCTTTTGCTATTCTTCGTATTTCCTTCTGTATTTGTAATTCCTCTGTCGTTAGATCATTGTTTATATATATCTTTTCTTTTTTCACTTCTTTAAGTTTACTTTTGTTTTCCATAATTTTTGTTTTTTCTTCTTTGTTTGGCAGTCTGACTAAACATGTTTTATCTCCTAGTTTCACTACTTCTTCTATATTTACGGTAATATTTAGCTCTTTTGTCATAAAATTTCCTATTACTTCTTTTAGTATTCTTCTATCTCCAGTTTCTATTGTCATTCCCTGTATTATCACATTATTTTCTTTTCTTATTCTATCCAGCCTTTCAAGGCGTCCTTTTGTCTCATTCAGATCCTTTTTGATTTGTTCATTTTCTTTCCAGATTTCACTATTCTCTTGTTTTAGTTCTGCTAGTTTAGTTTTGAGGTGCCTCATTTCTTCTCTGTATTGTTTTTGTTCCGTTTTTACTTCTTTTATATCAGTTTTTAATTCTTGTAACTCTATTGTTAAATTTTCTATCATATTTAGTATTTGATCTATTTTGCTATCATCTTTGTGACTTTTAACTGGACTTCTTTGTACTTTTTTACTAGGTCCAAATAACAGTCCCTCTTCTTCTCTATTTCTTTTCCGATTGTTCAATTCCATTGACCTTCAATCTTGCCTTCTAATATTACCTGAAGCTGCTCAAATTCCCTATAGCGCATTATTTGTCCTAGATATGACGTCTTTCTAATTTTGATAGTATTGACCAGATGAGGGCGTGTGTTCATAGCTCTCAGTACTTCTTTATTCGTAGTTCTGCTGGTCCAGCTTATTCTTAGCATTCGGCGGTACATCCACATTTCAAATAAATTTAATTTGTTGACGTTGGCCTTAAAACCAGAACGATGAGGTTGGCCAAGGAATTATAATTGGAAAGGAATTTATTACTTCTGCTAAAGAAATTCCTGTAAGACTCATTAATGTCAATAATTACCCATGACCATCAAAAAAGATACAAAATTATTAACCTGTCTACCAGTGACGTCCATAATTATCCAAGCGACAAATTCGATAATTTCAACGACAAATTAAATAGAGAAAAGGAAATTAAGGGAATTTCTTCGGTGATACCGTGACATCTTCGTACCGAAAAGAGAAAAACAGGTAGAACAACTACCATTGGTAATTCTATTCTCAATACTGATGACTAGCTGGACAATTACTACAGGTAAAAAGAGGAAGCTGAGCGAATTCGGGGTTCGGAAAAAAGTGTAAAAATCTGATAAATCCTACAACTTTACGTTTTCTCTTTCTACGGTTCCGTAGGTTTTTAGAAAGATTATACATACATATTATTATTTATGGATCCTATAGAAGCTGGCATTAGGATAAGATAGGGAGATTCCCTGAGTCCTCTATTGTTTAACCTGTTTATGGATGAGATAATAAAAAAAGTAAGAACTAATAAAGGATACCAAATAGGAGAAAAACAACTTAAAATAATCTTATATGCAAACGATGCAATATTACTCTCTCAAAGTAAAGGTGATTTACAACGTATGCTGCAAAAATTTAATATAACCGCCAAAAAATTTAACATGTTAATTTCACAAAAAAAAAACAAAATGCATGGTTACAACAGCAAATTTACAATTTACAATTTACAATAAGATGTAAATTGGAACTTGAAGGTAAAATAATAGAACAAAGTGAAGTTTACACATTGTCTAGCTGCGGAAAGCTCGAAACTGAAGTGAAAGATCAAGTAAATAGAGCAAACAGAGCCGCAGGCTGCCTGAATGAAACAATATGAAGAAATAAAAAATTGATGGTAAGGTAACTGGGTAAGAAATAGAAGAGGAAAATGGAACGATCATCTAAGCCGAATGATAACAAATAGAGTAGTAAAGACGGCAAGAGACGGTTCCCCACTAGGAAGAAGATCAGTAGGAAGACCACGAAAATGATGGAACGACAACTTACTGGATACACATTGAAAAACAGATAGAGTCATGTCTATATAAAAAGAAGAAGAAGATCTATAGATCCATACATATGAGAAATAATAGGTGAGAGGTAGTTTTCTCTTCTTCTTTTAATTGACCTTCTATCCGACGGTCGCAAAGATTATTTATCTATATTGCTATTTGTTATATAAAATATAATATAGATCAATAGTAAGCGTATTTAATGGATAATGGGATATTGGCGTTGCTTGAAAGATTTCAATATTGCAGATTTAAAAATGGAAAGTTATAAATGCCAGAACACAAAAGATGTTCTCCCAAATAAGAAACGAAATGATTCGTTAAAAATTAAAAGTGAGATTATTGAAAAAGTGGATTTCAGTACCTTAGGAGAGTGTTTACAAAGAAGGAAAGTGCTTAAAATGCCCAAAGTTATTTAAAGAGAGACACATGGCTTTTTAAAAAAAAAGTAGACATATGATCAAAAAAAGTAGGATTCCATTTTTCAAAGCAAATGAAAACTGTGCTCCTTTATAGTTTTTGGCCGTAAAAAGTTGCAAATACAATATTAAAAATAGTTGCGCTAGAATTTTCAAAAATAAACGCTCTTTTTTATATTCTTAATTACTTAATTGTACCTAAATATACCTATTACACTGGCCAGTAAACAATCTGCAGTGAAATTAGTAATTTAGGACTAATCTCAATAGTATTAGTAATAACTGTACTTTTTTGGAAAAAATCCAACTGCAAACTAATACATAAATAAGCCAACTAGTGCATCGAAAAACAAACGTTTTCATCTGTTCAACTTCCAATTAAAAACTTTTCCAATTGCATTTATTTTAATTTTTAGTAAACTCACCCATATTTTTCCTGGAGGTCGAAACTGATCCCGGATCTAGTGAATTATTGAAATTATGGCGGAGTTTCTATCGAACGTTTTCAGCGATTCGGCTTTTTCTGGTGCTCCTGCATAATTTACAAATTCGGTAGAAAGTCGTAGAATCGGGCATTGCTGCAGGAGCAGACTCATCTGATTAGACTTAGCCATAAAATGCTTCATGTCAATTTGTCTACGAAGGAATATAAAAGATGCATTTACGTTCCCAGTGGCGGGAAATATATTTTTTGGTGTATATTTATTATATACAAATATACATGGACTGATAATAATTATTAAATGAATGAATGGAAATAATTATTATTATTTATTTATTTTTTTTTATACCAATTTATCTTAAAACTCTAATGTCCGATAAACAATTTTTTATTTTTTTGTTTTTCTATTTCTTTACAATTTCTTTCACTAATCTCTATCATAAGTGAGTTGAAATTGGATAAGTGTGATATATATGTAATATTTTTTAAGTTTAGTTAGCAATATTTTACATGAAACAGTGGCAAATGCCTTTGATAAATCTAAAAATATACAAAGAGATCTTGCATTATTAAAAGCATTGTAGATATTGCTGTTAGAGCGCAGATTGCATCTTTAGTGGATTTTCTTTCTTAAAACCCATACTAACATTTAGACGGTATATTACAAATTTGTATGTCTTATCTTAATTATTTGTTCTAATATTTTGCGTATGTTTGAGATTAGGGTGATAATTTTCTAGTGATAAAGGCCTATAATTTTGACAATATATTTCATCGCCAGATTTGAATAACGGTTTAGTAGTTCCAGTTTTTAATATATCTGGAAAAACTTCAACATTAACAGGTATTTATTATGTATGTTAAGGGTTTTGAAATATATTTCGTAATTTCTTTTAAAGTTTCAGCTCTAATAGGAGAGCGGTTTACCCGTATAAGCAGAGCATCAACCGACTAAAATTCTTTTTGCATTTCTAATGCACCAAACCTTTTTTATTCGATTCTTTATATTTTTCCAAGATGAAATGTATTTTTTTTTAATTTTTACAAGTGGGCCGGCAATTGTTATTAACAAATAACTTATACAAAAAAGAAATTTCACCGAATTGTTTCAGAATTATTTTTTTTAGGTGTATCTCATTAAAATAAACACTTTTTCTTTCTTGATAATTTTTCCAAAAATGCTTCTTTTTCGAGTTATTTGCATTTTTTTGTTGAAAAAATGCCTTAATTAGTGATTTTTGGGATTTTTTTTTCTAAGAAACTACTAAATGAATTGCAATTTTACAAATAGCTTTATAATCTTTAAAACGTCGAGTACAAGTTAGAATATTTTGACAAGGATAAATGGTTTCTATCTCGCTAAAAACGTGGACCCAAATATTTCGAATATGCCTAAAAAAATTACATTATTATAGCATTGTAAAAAATTAATTTTAATTGTTTTAATTATAATATGTCTATATAAAAATAATTAGAAATATCTTTTTTTTTTTAATAAATTGTACGCAATATTTGTATTGAATTAATTTTTTAAATGTAAACAAATATTTCTACGCGCCGCAAGTCTGTATCGCCGCAACCGCTGTACACACTTAGCGGTAGACTGCTCGAAAGGCATATTCGAAATATTTGGGTCCACGTTTTTAGCAAGATAGAAAAAAATTATCCTTGTCAAAATATTCTAACTTGTACTCGACAGTTTAAAGATTATAAAGCTATTTGTAGAATTGCAATTCATTTAGTAGTTTTTTAGAAAAAAAATCCCAAAAATCACTAATTAAGGCATTTTTTCAACAAAAAAATGCAAATAACTCGAAAAGGAAGCATTTTTTGAAAAATTATCAAGAGATAAAAAGTGTTTATTTTGATGAGATACACCTAAAAAAATTGAATCCGAAGCAATTCGGTGAAATTGCTTTTTTGTATAAGTTATTTGTTAATAACAATTGCCGGCCCACTTGTAAAAATTAAATAAAAATACATTTCATCTTGGAAAAATATCTAGAATCGAATAAAAAAGGTTTGGTGCATTAGAAATGCAAAAAGAATTTTAGTCGGTATATTCTGTTTCTAAGCGTCTTTTGAGGGGTAAACCGCTCGCCTATAATATTATCATATTCTGGAGACTTTTTATTTTTTTAAAATTTGATTTTTTCTTCAACCCTATTTTTCTCAAAATTCAGTGGGTTCAGAAATCATTTCTTCATGCCATTTTTCCAAATCGATATAGTAGTCTACAAATTCATTTAATATGTCTGTTTTATTAGTATGTATTTCATCATTTTATGTTTTTATCAGTTTTGTTTTTTTTTAAGCTGTTTTTTTTACGGAGCTTATTTACACATACCATAAATTTTTTTGACATATTATTGTTAACATTAATTAGCCCTTCTGCATAAACACTTCAGCTTGTTGAATCCATTTTGTTCCATTTGTACGTACATACATAGGACAGACCAACCGACGAATCCATAACCGTATTTACGAATATTTTCTATTAGTCAAACATTCCGATGCTACTTCAGACCTAGCCCAACATCATATTCAAACAGGCCACAAAATAAGGCAAAACCGGTCGTCAGTCCACACTAAGGAGTAGGCAGATTGAGACCCCAGTGCCGATTGACGATTCTTCTATTTATACAGAGCACGATACTGGTACGTCACGATATATATATATATATATATATATATATATATATATATATATATATATATATATATATATATATATATATATGTTAATGTGATATTAAAAGTCAGAGGTGCGCCAAGCAATTAATTAGCTAATTAATTAATTAATTAAACTTATTTAAATGATGCAATTATGATTTTATCACACTATTTAATTCTCTTATCTCTCAGGGTTATATTTGTGCTTCAATATCTATATTGGAGAATAGTATATATATATATATAATATATATATATATATATATATATATATATATATATATATATATATATATATATATATATATATATTTGTGGTTTGAATTGGTCTAAAATAATAAAAAAAATTTCTAGATATAAATTAAATTTCATCGACCACTAAACTCGATTTAATAAATAAATAGAAAAATTATTTCTATAAAAAGCAAATAAATAAGAATGAGTAATGGTTTTTCTAAACTATGATAACGCAGGTAACACAGTAAAAGATAACGGTAGATAATTATCGTGATGTTTAGTTATATTGTTATATGGAGACTTGTAAACAAAAAGAAATGAATTATTTATGAAATTGGAAATACCAAATGATATAAGGTCATGACGACAGCGAGTTTGTTTACTGAGAAAATATGCAATGTGATTGGTTGGAATTTAAGGTGTGGAGTGTATGATTCTTGAATCTGATTGGTAGATTCGGAAGGTAGAGGAAAACGACACGTCGCCGATTTTGCGATAAAGGAGGAGATTTTACTGTATTCTGAAGTTCTGAAGAAGCTGGTTGTTTTGTTGCTCCATGGCCTGTAGTAAAAGTTAGCAGAGTTGCTTGTAAATAAAAATTATGTATAGTGTTTGATGTGTCTGTACACCAAGCCAAAGGAGTAGAAGCAGTTCAAAATGAAATTTACATCCTGTAGTAAGGAAAACAGGTGTAGCATATATGTAGTGCCAATCGGGGAAGTTAATCAAAATCCTTTTTATTAGTAAAAAAGTGTGTTCCTGTGGGGTAGATGTTTATTTAGGAGGTGTTTTGGAGAAACTGAAGCGGCGTTAGTGTGTGGGAGAGACTTTCACCATCTGAGGAGAACAGGGGTATGTGAAGCATCCAAGAATACGAGCAGTAGATGTTCAGAGCACAGTCGAAAGAGAAAAGGAGCCAATAGAAAAATTTAGTAAATAAAAGGTCAGTCTGATATACAATAAAAGCGACTTTCAACCACACTTGTAACGATATAATAACTAATTTGTTTTTTCAACATTTTGTTCAACTATTCGTTTTCATAATGAATATAAAATTTAAAAGAGATCTTCTTTTTGGGTACAAGTCATAATAGGTATTGATAATTTGTGAATAAACATTAGAGAATTTTTAAGTTTAATTATACGTATTAACGCATAGGTTATATGTTTGGTTTAATTATAAAGTTATTTGATTTAATAAATTGAAAGTAATTTTTTTAAATTGTTTAATAATTTATTATTACAAATTTCTTTATTTTCCCATTGGCCATTTCTCACTCAAATGCAATAGTATAAATATTACTTTGAAGCCACGTAAAAAAATTAACGACAAAAAATAGACCTAAGATTAAAAATTAGTCAAGAGACATTTATTTGTTTTTCAAAATTAAGCCTAAGACAAATTAAAGTTTACAAATCATCATAAAGGTCATAATTTGCAATTCATAATAATATATATAAAGGTAGGGTAGATTAAGAGCTCAAAAATATAATTTTGTTTATTCTGACATATACATTTGAAAAAATTATGACATTTTAAGAAACAACTTAAAAAATCAATTTAAGATTTAGAGTACTTTACAATATATTCTCCAAATTATATTCCCTCAAGAAATATCCCAACTTTAATTATACAACCTTTAGTTTTTCTAAAAACGTTCAACTTAATGAGAATTTAGATGAAATATTTTTCTTTCTGCTTAAAAGGGTCGGTTTAAAAAGAAGCAAAATAATATTGTTTTGCATATTTAAAAAGAAATATTCCACCATCAAGAATATTGCAGAAATTCTTAGAAAACAAACCTGCATAAATTTCTGTCAACTCGTAATCCCTCTTATTTTCATTATTACTAATGCACAGAATTCTCAGGACAGCTAAAACTAAAGCTTATATAGCTAAAGTTATGAAATTTTTAATTTTCTGAGAGGAATTTATATCAAACAATTTTTTGTGCTTTTTTAATATACAACACTTGTTATAAACAAAAACAAATAAAAGATTGGCAATAGTTTAATTTTAATTAAACTTTATTTAGCATAAAAGGGATTAATAAATCATTGTCAATTGGACCTTAGTCGTATCTGTTCAAATAATCAGAGTTTATTTTATTTACAATAATGACCTCATGATTTAAGTAAGAATATTGTACTTAAAAATTTCAAGAAAACGTTAACACGAGACTCTGGATATAAAAAAAACTTATTCATCTATCTATGTCCAATTTAACTGCTTTAATAGTGGAGAAAAAATTAGAACATTCGTCAAAAAATGTGAAGTTGTGACGTGTTACAATAATTACACAATTTTAAAGAATAAACAAAAAAAATTGGACAACCTGAAGACGATACAATTTGGACCATTTGTGTTTTTGTGTGTGTAGAGAGGTTAGAATTCGAACTAGGTTCATTAGCAACAGATCAGAATCTGGACTAGGAAAGGGAAAAATGTTAGGAGATCATGAATGTACAAAGATAAAAAACTTTTTATTTATGTGAATTATGTGGGGACGTTCCAAACACATTTTGGTATCTGCAGAAATTCTGAAAGTAAAAGCAATCGAATTTCATAAAAAAAAATATAAAAAAAGATCATTTTCGTGGCAGTGTTGGGTGGCTGCATAAATTTAAACAACGATTTGGTATTTGTCTATTAACTATATCGGATAAAAAATTGTCAAGCAAGGTATCTGCCATGCAACCATTTATCCAGAATTTTCAAGACAAAGTAGAAAAGTGCTTCTTCTTTCTGACCGAATCTGTAACTCAGTCGAGAATAGTCTACCTTGGAGACTGTTGTCCAACAAAACATTCGTGTCCTATATAATACATTATAATTAGATACACATCAATATAGATATATTCACATTTATGTCGTGTTCAAATGCTACTGAAATACAAAAATTGTATTTGTTAGTGATTTTGGATTTGGTAAAGTTTTCAAAAACATTGTTTGCCTTTTAGGCTACAAAAGTAGTGTCATAGGAGAGATATTTAGTAAACGGTTCCCTAAATACTGTGTCTCAGAATTAAAGAAGTTTACGAAAAGACCCAATTTGCCCTTAAAAGCTTTACTCATACTTGACAATGCTCAAAGCCATCTAAATAAACAAGAATTTACAAGTGATGGGAATATCCAAATCATCTTCAGCATCTTAATCATCACATGAAACAAAAAAATGCAGATGTCTGAAGATAAGCTTTTTATTGCCGATATCGTTCATTCACATCGATGCACCTTAGAAATGAGCATTTAAATGTTAGACAAGTTAATGTGAGGTCAGAAACAGTTAGACAAAGATTAAAAGAAGCAAACTTAAAGCTCAGACGCCCCGCCCAAGTTCTACGACTTCTCCACAATCATAAAGCTCGTCGTTTAGAATTTGCAAGACCACATATTCAGTAAAATATGGACAACTGAAAAATGTTCTTCTCATTGATGTGACCAGAATCCTATTATATAAACCAGATAGTCAAAATCACGTCTACAGAAGAGTGGGAGAACGATTTGCTAGCTGCAATCTCGCTTAGACCATTAGTTTTGGAGGTGATGGCATAATTCTTTGGGAAGATATTAGTTGGGAGTGACGCACCGCACTTGTAGAAGTGATTGGACGAATGATTGGTGACTCTTACGTTTAAAACATCCTGCAAGATCATGTTTTGCCATATGTTGGTTACATTGGATATGAAAGATTCATGTTAATGCACGATAATGCTCGATCACATGCCACTGCTGTAGTGCGTAATTATCTTAATGAGGTCCAAATTTGAAGATTGGAATGGCCACCATTTAGCCCCGATTTAAATCCAATAGAGTACATGTGGGATCACCTAAAACGCCGCATCCGACAAAGAAATCTCGTTCCGATTACGATAGAGTAGCTTCGGCTTGCTGCACAGGATGAATGGAATGCAATTTCCCAAGGATATGTCCAAAATTTACTAGCAAGCATGCCGAGAAGGATCCAAGCAGTAACAACAGCTAGAATACTCGTTACTGATCATGCAATTCTTTCAGTTAAAAAGACTTGTTTAGGCAGTTTTAAATATAATTTAAGTTTAGAGTAAAATAACCTTATTTACCTAATGTTAAGCATTTATTTTTTTGCAATTTTCTCCTCATAAAAACTTAAAATTGTTCATAAAACATTGTTAAAATAACCTCTATTTCACAATAAATGACTTGATTGAGCAGAATTTATTTTCAAAAAACAAAATAGAAAATTCTAAAATATTCGATATTTTTTTTGTTCATGAGTGTATAATGTCGGATTTTTACAATTATTGGTTCAAAAATTGTAATACAGTCCAAGAAAAAGAGTTATTAGTAAAACATTTTAAGTTAAACTTTCATATTCATACTTTGGAAAAGATTTCTAAATCAGTACAAAATAAATATGGCTTTTTACGAAATAGTAGTCACAGTAAACAGTTGAAAGAGCCCAATTGCTCAACAGGGAGTATCCGTTTTACAAAATTTTATTAAAATCTATAACAATAATAAATAAATATTAAAATTAGTTTATTCAATTTTAAATATATTAATTAAAATTTAAAAATAAGAAAACAACAGTACTACAGTCTACAGTACCGCCGACTATACCATTTTTTTTTAATTTAAGTAATATTTACAAATGGCTATGTATATAAAAATAATTTATTTGTGCATGTAAAATTGTTTCTCGAATTCTTATGTATAACCTTGATATTCATAACAATACTTGCAAAAATTGTTGTAGGCCTTAAACTATTATATAGCAGTTGTGTATATTCTATAGCTTCTAGCGCAATATAATTAGGAATTATATAAATAGTTCTAAAATCGAAAAGTAGGAAATAATCAAAAACTCTTCTAAACTTGACCGGCACAACATCACACCTATCAAAATAATCTTAATGAAAACTATCCTTTAGCAAAAATGCCAATTTTATGTTTGCGATAAAACAACAATAGACCAATTCCGCAATATTTATATCTCCATAGAGACACTTCTTCGTAACATATACGTCTCTACTACTGTCCCATTGGAAGAGCCCATCGATAACTGGTACAAAATCACTCCAACCCAACGTCATAAAATCGACAAATTTATCCCAAACGCACCAACTAACTTTCCTCAAACTGAGATTGTTAAATTGGAATTCTCCGAATAGGCCTGTTCTTGATAATTATATAGATAAGAGAAAATTTGTCATAATAAGGTTTTAGTATAAAAATAACTATTGATAAACCAAACGCTATCATAAATTGTATTTATGAATTTTATTGTCTTACATTTATAAAATAAATAATATAAAACAATCGAATAAGCCAATAAAAAACTTTAATAATTAACCAAATACGTCATTATACCGTATATCTAAATATTTACATTAACTCAATTTACATTTTTGCTTCATGAGTCTGCATTTTACAAATTATATCCATAATTTCAAACGAATCCATTAAATTTGTTTCGTTTGTTCCGCCATTTTTAATTTTGCATTTTTGACATCAAATTGGTGATCAAAAATCTCAAAAACCTATGTGCAAATAGTTTTGTGAGTTTTTGTACTCATTTAGGTATTTAAAACGAGTAAGTCCCCTGTGCGCCAATGAAAAATGGGATTCTCTGGGAGACAAGTTGCACTGGAAGCCCCATTAACAGTTCTATCTTAATAGTTTAATGCATTTGAATAAAAAATAATATATGCAGGCTTAGATTTGACCGAACTACAGTCTGTGACAATTACTTTAAGCAGAAGGATTAAAGGATGTTTTGAACATCCAACAATATTACGGTTTTGTCCTCCGCAACTGTCAGACCATAATATCAATTCATTTACTTGAGGTGTTTACCTGCAAATATTTTACTAAAACAGAACCTACCTCTTGTGCTCCTTTTCCTGCTGTGCCTTCAACCCAAACATAGCAATGGGCTCACCCAGTTTTTCCTGAATGTACACCCCAGTTATAAAGCCTTTTGTAAAATACAATGTTCGTTGGAATTCGTGGTAGAGGTAGGGTTTTTTTCCAAATCAAAAGTCAATACCTCCAGATTTTCTTCATTTTTAGCTTTTTGGAGATCTGAATTCATAAGATTTCTAGCTGCTTTTGCTTCATCTTGATGAGTATCTCTTAGTCTCTCAAATTCTTTTTTCTCTTGCTCAGATGTAGAGCTTTGGATTTTAACTGCAAAGTTATCGCATTTATTGCATGTGTCCTTTTTAAGTCGTTTCCTTTGCAAATTAAAACTGTCATAAAATATGCGTTTATAGGAAGAAAATGAAACACTATCCTGTTTTTCTTCTTTATACAAGTTAAACATTATGTCTAGGGTTACATCACTGTTTAAAAAAAGTCGTTCACTTTGGTTTCTAAAATAATGCGACCTATATTTTAGAAATTTACTGATGTGATCAATTTTTCTTTGTTTCTGATCTTCAGGCATTTTTCAATGGGTAGCTATCTTTTCTTCTCTATGATCTTTAATGACTTCTGTTCAACCAACTTTTTTTAAATATCGGTCAACTCTTGCCGAGGGTATTCTCAAAGTTTGAATAAACATTTTTAAACATACTACTTTACCAGCTAGGTGGTATATTCTTGTGTGGGATCGTTTAGTCGATAGCTTAAACCTTTTTCTTTTTGGTGGCACAACTATGACTGAAGATGATACATGGAGGCATTTAGCTTGATAGTTATTAAGTGCCCAAAATCTGTTAAATTCTTGTTGCCTTTCTTCTAAACTTATTTCATCGTAACATTTGTCTTTGCAGCGGTAATCTGTAAACTGTCTAGCTTCTACGGATTTGCCCTTTTGACTTACATACGGCATCTTGATTTCACATAAAAGTTTTCTAGATTGCCGGGATTGATTTTCAACTCGTCTCTTGCGACCCTTTCTTGGCCTTCCTTTTCTACATTCCTCCATGTTTTCTGTTTCTAATCTATTGGCATTTTCTTTATTTACATATTCCTTCAAATTTTCTTGCTCTCTAGCAGCTTCTGTATAACCTTCTCCATTAGATTCTTCTGAGGATTCTTCATTATTTTCGTGTGTTGTTAAATTTTCTATTTCTAACCGAAAGGCTGCCTCATTTGTTACGTCCATTATTTCTTGCATTTGTTGTGTACTACTTTTCATGTTTTGTTGTAAGTTGAAGTGGAAATTTTCGGCGGTAACTTGCTCGGATGTAGTAACGTTTTTGCTATTTTTCATATCAACACTCAAGCTTCTGTCAGTGCCATGCAACACATCAAAAGAATACGGACTCATTAAATGTTTTGAGATATACAGGCTAGAGGAGGGGATACTCACGTTAAAATAGGATATATCCAATAATACTGAGTCTTCAGGTAATTTCTCCTCTCGCATAGAACTGACTTCAATATGGCAGGTACTTTCATTTAGTGACGAGTTTATTGATGTGTTCATTAGAAGCTCACTTGCCCCGTATGCTTTTTAGACCTAGTTACTTAAAGTTACAGTTTAAGAAGGTAGTATGTATTAAATAATTATTAAAATTAACGGAAGATCTATTAACAACATAAGGTATGCAGATGACACCGTGATTATGGCAAAGTCTGTTGAACAACTCCAATTACTGCTAATCAAAACAAACAGTTTCTTTAAAAAATAGTGACTAAAAATTAATTAAAAAATGACCAAATACATGATAATAACAAAGAAAACAAATATACAAACAGAAAAACATTTGGAAAATGTACCGATGGAAAGGGTAGATAAATACAAATACCTAAGAACCTGGATTTCAGATAATAATGACCAAACATCAGAAATAAGGGCCAGGATAGAAATGGCAAGAAATGCGTTTGTAAAAATGAAAACAATTCTCTGCAACAAAGACCTTAGAAGCATAGGAAGAAGGAGAGTGTCCTTGTTGAAAAATTTAAGGGACTGGTTTAAATATACCGAGTTCTATAGAACTCTTCAGAGCAGCAATAGATAGAGTAAAGATAGTGATGATGATATTCAACCTCCGATTAGGAGACGGCACTTAAAGAAGAAGATGTATTAAATGGACTCACTGTATAAATGTTATATACTACGTACCTCCGGCTCTGGTAATAAATTTTCATTCTTTTCTAAGGAAAAAGACACTGCACTATTTTCTATAGCTGTAGACATCAGTTTGTAACTTCTAGAACTTTTATTCATTAGATTGTTCATTTTGATGGAATAATGAAATAAATCTAACTTAATTTTATTATGCACGTGTAACCTAGCAAAAAATGACAACACTATTATCGCTAGTTGGTTGACGACTGATGCACAATGCCCAATGATCCATTAAGTGCTTGAACTTTGTTTTAAAATAACGAATTATCCGACAAACGATGTCGCGTAATTCGATCTCTTGAAAGCTAGACAATAAATATGTTATGTTGTGCTAATATACTTAGAAGATAAGGATTTTTGTTTTTGACAATGGAATATGTACTAATATTGGCGCTTGATTTGATATTCCAATTTTTTTTGTAAGAGTTTTTAATTCTGTAAAATCAACGGCTTTTTTTTAGTTCAATATTACAAATCTTAATGTGAGATTTTTCTCACATTATACTGAATAAAATAACCAATGTCGCTTACTACAGGTTCTTAAAAACCGCTTTATTTTGTACTTTCTTACAAAAAACATATTTTTATACATAGATTTGCACCCTATCTGCTAGATGGCACTATTATCTCGATTTTGAATTTTTGGCGCTTAATCCGGTATTACATAACGCCGTCCAAATCAGTTAACAGCTGTCAAAATAGCCGACATATTTATATACAACAAAAATATCACTTTAAAAAAAACTTGAATATTGATGGAAAGTCATTTTGAATATATTTTTTAAAAAGATCCTGATAAAATTATAATCTGTTGATATCTGTCTGTGAAAAACCTAAAAATTATAAAAGATCTTTATTTGTTTTTCGTTTTAAATAAGAATCATAAATCTTCTGTTTGTAGCAGTGATCGGTCTATTTGTTGAAAATCCAAAACTTTGACCATTTTCCATATCTAATTTATCACATTTCGCGCCATTTCAATTATTACTGTAATTCGGTTAATTGAAGAACATACCCGACTAAGTTCGCCCACTGGGAGATACGAAACGCGGCAGCAGCTAATCCGACCTTCAACTCTAAGTGATTGATTCATCTCTGAACTCCAATAACTCTCCGGCATCGCATCGGCAGATCTATCTTGTTCTCGTCTTATGGCGGTTTTGGAAAGGACAAACCCGCCAAATGGAATGCGATGACTAGGTAACGAGATAATTTCGAAGCACTTATCGAAGATCTGCTTAATGTTTAATTGCATTACATTGCATAGAGACAGAATTGAGTGATTTTGAGAATTTACTTAAAGCAAAAGGAAAACATAGATAGTAAAGCTAGGTATGATTACTCCGACATATTTTTCAATAATTCCATTGTTTAAGACTATTATATATCTTTATTTTCAACATTTTATTTTGAGCAGATAACAACCAAGATTTATTTTGAACCTTGATACAGTAAGGACGTAAAGAATTGAATAAATTCAATATTTTTGTAACTAAAAATATTTTGACGAAATCCTCGGACAGTTCGACTATCTTTTCTATTTTGCATCGGCTTTTATACTTAGAAATACTGATGATGTCATTATTTTCATGTAAATGACGCCATAGATGTTTTTTCAAATGGAACGATATTCTTTTTTCGTTTTTGAATTTTACTTTAAAAACGATTTTAAAAATATGACACTTATCGTCTAAAATCATCAGTTTGTGAATTAGAGAGAAATGTTTATTACAATTTTATTACAGTTTATTACAATTTTATTACAATTTTATTACAATTTTATTACAATTTTTATACAATGTTTATTGCATTTTTTTTTTATTTTTAGTAAAATCTTACAATGAAATTAAATGTTAAAACTGCATGCCCTTTACTTTCTGACAATAACCAAGGAGGTATTGAAATTCTTTTAAAACTCTATTTAATATTTCTGGTAGAATGAGTCTTACCTCATTCCGAATTGAATCGATTATTGTGCATCATCAGCCTGTTTTAAAATGCACATTTCATGCATATGTTAGACATTTTTTATTGCATATTTTCCAGTCTCTAGCCATAACATTGCTGTTTGTTAGTTTGGCTAGAACTTGAGAACGACTTTAAAGATTTAGCTAATTTCAGTCTTGAAATATTTGTCAAAGTCCAGGGAAGGTTTATAATATTTGACATTGGACATTTGACAACTAACAAATCAACAAATTAAACATCGTTGTTAATTGTCTATCAGATTAATTTTTTGTAGCATGATAAATCTTAAGTTTTGTAACAAATTTGATTTCCTGATCTCAACCATAATATTTGACATTTGACTACCAACTAATCAAATATCGTTGTAATTTGTCCGTCAGATTATATTTGTGTAGCTTTTAACTTTTGTCACAAATTAAATTTCTGAACGAAACCATAATATTGAACATATGACATTTGACAACCAACAAACATGTTAATCGATTTCTCTTATGGCAAAGAGTGCATCCTTCTATCTATATAAGTGACGGTTACCGCTACGTACAAGGATCTTTACTTCGAGGATCCTTATATCGGTGGTATCGATCATATGGACGAAGCATTAAACCACGAGTTGTAAAGAGAACAACAGTACAACACTAAAGCATTGGCCGAAACAGTTCGTATAAACGTTCCACAATTAAATCAACAACAAAGAATTGGCTCTAGCTTCTTTCTTTATTTTTCGTGTCTGGATTCGACTACAGTTTTTCTGCCCAATATCGGGCTACGTCTACACTTTTTGTATTTGCGAGCCATAACACATCGATGGTGCACTGTGATGGGCAAAGTCTGCATACTCTCAGGTGCTCCACGTTCTGTATTTCCCCACATTCACAAAGTGCGTCGCTGTCTGTCTTGATGCCCCATTTAATGAGGTTCTGTTTTACAGGGGCAATACCTGTGCGTATGCAATTGAGTGTCCGCCAGGTTCTCCAGTCCAGGTTCATTCCGTTAGGTCGTTCTGGATATAGGGAGAACAGTTCGGGTGGTTCGACGCTGACATTTCTCATAAACCTTTTCCTTGATTTAAGTCGGCTGATTCCTGGCGGTTCGTCAAACCCGTATAATTGATGCCTTTCATCGAAAGTTTGCCTGAACTTCTCCACATATTGTGAGGCTTATCTACGGTCGTCTGGTGATGCGAATCCAGCTACCCGGTACAGTAGGGGTAAAGGGGTAGGCTTCATAAAACCGGTAATTATTCTACATGTTTTATTTAACGCCGTGGTGACTTGTTGGGCGTGTCTAGATCTACCCCAGATGGGACAAGCATATTCCCCTGTTGAGAATCGTAAGGCCTCATCTGTTGTCTTCAAGACCTGGACGTTTACACCCCACTTGCTCCCTACAAGTTTCCGGAGAAGGTTGTTTCTCGTAGAAACCTTTTGTCCTGTGCTCTGACAGTGGAATTTATACGTTAGTGACCGGTCTAGTATTACTCCAAAATATTTGGGCCCATCAGTATGTTTCAAGCGTTCTCCCTCCCAAGAAACATTCAGTTTTACATGCGCCAGTTGGTTGTTGAGATGGAATGCACATACTTGAGTTTTAGTAGGGTTTGGCTTTAATGAGTTTTGTTTGTAATAAGTTGACATCATGTTTAAAGCCTCTTCCATTGTCTACTCTACTTGTGTGAGTGTTTTCCTCTTTACGGCTATACCAAGGTCGTCAGCATAGACAAAACTGTCAGTCTAAGGGTGCATTGGTTGGTCGTTGGTGTAGATGTTAAATAAGGACAGCGCCAGAACGCTTCCTTGAGGTAGGCCATTTTTTTGGGTTCTCCATCTGCTCTTCTTTCCATTTAGCACAACGTAGAAACGTCTATTACACAACAGTGGTCTAATGAGATTTACCAGGTCATAGTCAAGCACAGTATTATAGATTTTAGTTAGCAAGGTTCTATGGTTTATCGTATCATAGGCCGCTGTGAGGTCTATCAAGGCTACTCCCACTATCTCTGTCTGCTCAAATTCCTCCTCTATGTATTCTGTTAGGTTCAGCACTAGGCCTGTGCATTATTTACCTGGTCTGAAGCCTGCTTGTTGTGGGATTAGTTTTGCATCTAATGTTTCCTGGATGCGGTTTAAAAGGATGCGTTCATACAATATATACAAATGGCATAGAAGAGATATTGGACGGTAGCTACTCGGTAGTTCAGGGTCTTTCCCAGGTTTCAGAACGGCTACTACTTTTGATTTACGCGACAGTTTTGGAATCTGGTAGGTAGAGCGACAGATATTAAATAGATCGAGTACCCATTGTCTCGCTTTTTGCCCGAGGTGTTTTATCTGCTATGTTAGGATTTCGTCCATCTTAGGCTCTAGCGTCGGCTTTATCTTAAATAGCTGGACACCAACGAAACACCAATTTGCAACATCGACAAAAATAGCGCAATGGCCAAGATCTTACAGGTATGCGAATTGATTGTTTGGGACGAATGCACAATGTATCATAAGAGGTCACTGGGGGCAATAGACAGAACGTTGAAAAATCTTTGTGACAACCAAAATATTTTTAATGAGGCCATGATTCTGTTGTCAGGTAATTTTTGTCACACTCTTTTAGTTATTCCCAATTAACTGTTTGCGAGTATTTTTGCAATAAGTAAAAACTGCAAATGTGTTTTCGAAGTAGTTGTTGGACACTGGAAATGGTAAAATCTCAGTGGACACCTCGACCGGATTCATCACATTACCCACTGAGTTCTGTCACATTACAGACCCAAAAGAGGAGCTCATTCGGCGTGTTTTTCAGATATAGCGCAACAGTTCAATAAGTATAATTGGCTGGGCAAACGAGAAATATTGGCGGCGAAAAATCAAGATATCGATGATTTCAATGCGACGGACGATTCAGAATTATCTTAAATACGGTTCAGTTCAGATTAGTTGACACAGCTATAAACCAGGATGACGTAGTCAACTATTCAACTTAGATTTTAAATTCACTGGAATTGCCTGGACTATCTATCTATCTACAGCCCAAAATCTATTCATGTGTTGAATATAGGCCTCTCCCATTTGTCTCTGTTTTCTGTTTGTCTTTTCCACATTGGACCTGCGCTTTGCTCAATGTCATCTTTTTATCTAATTTGCGATCGACCTCTTGACCTTTTTGCAGTATATGGTCCCCAGCAGCCAATTTCTTTATTTCATCTTTCATCCTGATATCTTTCATTATGCCCAGCCCATTTCCATTTTAATTTCAATGCATGTTCGATATCGTCTATTGTTTCGGTTTTACATCTTATCCACTCGTTCCTCTTTTTATCTCTCAACGGTATTCCCAAAATTTGCCTTTCCATAGCTCTTTGAGTTTTCTTTATTCTATCTAAGTTGCTCTTGGTTCACGTCCACGACTGGGCACCATATGTCAGAACAGGTAGGACGCATGCATTAAATACCTTCGTTCTTAATTTTAAAGGTATTTTTTGGTTTTTGATAGTATATGAGAGTTTTCCGAATGCAGAGCCCACCCCATTCTTATTCTTCTGGTTATTTCTTTAATCTGGTTACTTTTATCTGCTCTGATAGATTGTCCTAAGTAAATATATTCTTGGACGTGTTCTATGTTTGTTCCACCTATGGTAATTACTGATCTGTCTTCTGTATTAGTCATTATTTTAGTTTTCTTTAGATTCATTTTTAGTCCTTTCTCAAGAGATGTTTTTTCTAGGTCTGAAATCATTATTCGTAGTTGTTCCTTAGTTGTTGCTATCAGGAGTACATCATCGGCAAATCTTAGATGATTTAAATATTTTCCGTTTATACAAATCCCTTTATTTTCCCAGTCTATAGATTTAAAAATGTCTTCCAAAGCCAGAATAAATAATTTGGGTGAGATTGTACTTGTACTACCACCTTACAATTATTTACAGTTAAAAGTAGAATCAGTTCTCATCATCCTGCGTAACAGCGTAACATCAACCAACCCTGACTGTGTAATGTAACAAAACTGACTGTCAAAAAGTTAATAAATAACGTCATTGAGGCACACAATAATTACAATTACAAAGAAATATTTTATCAGAAATCTTTAAATTGATAAATTGACAGTATCTTAACTATGTGTGTCCGTCAATACCAAATTGAAGCCATATACATAACCTATTATTTTTGGTTTATTATATACATAAACTTTGTTTTGTAAGTATCTAATTGTTGTGACGTGACTATTTTTAAGCAACATCAAGTGTACACTGTTTTTAAACTATTTTGTAACTTTAAAATATATATAAACTAATATAAGAAACATAATATTAATAATACTTGACTACCTGTAATAATTTTTTTTATGTTGTGTTTAATTTAATGTAGATAAAGATATTAGATTAATTTGTATTGTAAACGACTTTTGTAAAATAAAACTTATAGTATAGCCAGTTTATAATAAATGGCTTTGCAAACTTTATTTTGTCCAGACGGCATCCAAGGCGTCGAAGAATATTTTTGGTACGGCGAAGATGGCGGAGTTGGCAAGCCCTGATTTTAGGAATAATATAAGATCACAAACCTAGAAGCGTCTGACCCGGAGCAGGCGGCTTCAAACAGCGTCGGTACGCACAATAAGCGGCTGAACTAAAAACTCACCAAACCGCCTTGCCAGCCTGGTGTTTTAAGGCAAATACCTCCCTACACGACCACCAACACGCTAGATGAACGACATTAAACGAATTTTCAAGAAATGGCAATGAGACGCACAGAACCCTGAAGAGTGGCGAAAAATGGGAGAGACCTATGTCCAGCAGTAAACAGAAGAGGTTGCATGATGATGATGATGAATTTTGTAAGGACTTAATCGTTGTGACATGACAATTGATCATGCAACTTTATGATTCCTTCCTCTTCTTGCAGTACCGTCTCCTATCGGAGGTTGGCTACCATCACAGCAATCTTTACTTTGTTAGCTGCAGCTCTGAACAACTGTATTGAACTGTACCCATACCACTCCCTTAAATTTCGCAACCAGGAAATCCTCCTACGTCCCACATTTCTCTTTCCCGAGATTTTTCCTTGGATTATGAGTCTATGAGTTATGATTCCTGTATAATTGGAAATATAATAAAACCAGTGTTGTTTTGAATGTAGGTATGTATATAAAGATGTTATATTCATTATAAGATAAGCAAGTTTCAGATTATAACTGTTACACTTCAAACTTTATTTTATCATTTCTAACTAAACTTTATTACTTCAAACATCATGTGTAATTATTTGAAAATAATATTAAAACCTCATTCAAATCGAGGATTTTTTGTTTAATAATTACGAATTCCTTTTGTTTGTTTTAAGTGTATTGTATAGAAAAATTTAACTTTTTTATTTATTGAGGCAGTACGAAGTCTGCCGGGCCATCTAGTAGTCATCTTTATAAAGAAAAATAGAATAAAGAAGAAGAAGCCTAGAGAAAAGACATTTAGGGCTAATTAGATGAACAAGTATTCAAATTTGGGTTTAAATTCAGCTTTGTAAATATAAAACGCACACAATATAAAATTATTTTCTCTTATTTTCACAAAAAGACCTCTTTCTCGTATTCGTGATACTTTCCATACGTTCGTATTTATAGAAATGGTTTAGCTATAAACACGTTAAATTCAAATAAAACCATATGAAAAAGTGACGAAAAGTATAAAGAGCCGAACACTTCCCCTTCACCAGTCTATTTAGAAGTGCTCAATAGCCATTACGCGTCGGAAACACGCTTGCTTGCTATAACATTACCGTCAACTCGCAGCCACAATTTATAAAAAAAATACTCACTTGAATGATGCGTATGGTTGCCTTGTGTAGCAGCAGATGGCTTGTCACGTCCCATTTCTTCGTCGGATTTCATGTGAAGGAACGAAAGTGTGGAATCACGAATCGCCTCTTCAAATTCTCGCCACTCCAGCGAGATGCGTGTTACCCTTTCGCGAAAACGAGGTTAGAGAGGAGCAAACGAAGCTTGCCCCAATCGATAGATGCACTCGGGAGTCCTTACAATCAATTAAAGGCTCACCAATCGTAAATCTGTAAAGAAATGTAAAGCGTTAGAAAGATAAAAGATATTGATTGCGTAAAGTAATAAAAGACAAAGGTTTTAATTCGCACAGGGGATAATAAGTTCTTTGTTCCGTGATTTCTCTTGTTTTTAGTTCTATAAAATATACCAGGTCATAGGAATCTCAATGAGAATTTTAAATTGTTAAATTCCTGCTTCCCTAATAATTATTTTTGATCAATAGTTAAAATTATTTTACGAATTGAAATTTAAAAATTTTGCAAAGATATTTGCCAGAGTTCTGTTGTAAAAGTTAGACCACGCGTAGGGCACAATGTCTTCAACGAGTTGATTGCGTTTGGTCACAATGAAGTTAGATATTAACAATATTTGAATTGTTAATATTTTTATTTTGTGACTTACTTATTGTTTAAAAAACAGTTGATAAAATGTACTTAATAGAGGAGCACGTAACAATAATAAAGATGTTTTATTCAGGCAATAGTGCACGTACTGTCAGTTTTTTGTTCAGCGTAGTGTCACGAATGAAGAAGTCTTGCGAAGACTTTAAAAAGAAAAAAAATTAATAAGGAAATAAAGATACGAAAACTACAATACATTGGCCACGTGATGAGAGGAACAAAATATCAACTTCTGCAGAATATCACGCAGAGAAAGATTTTAGAAAAAGCGTAGCGTTGGAGGGCCACGAATGTCATGGTTGCACAATCTCAAATAGTGGTTTAATTGCTCGTCTAACTAGCTTGTTAAAGCAAATGTATGAAAATACAAATAGCCATGATGATCGCCAACCTTCTCAAGAAGAAGGCATTTTAAAGAGTATAAGATCCTAATGGACCAATTCCAAGTTAGCTAACAACTCAAAGAATTTTTAAATGTACAAGCAATATTGCTGAAGTACGAAGGAATATAAAAAAATCAAAACGAGATCAATGTATTGAAGTAGTAGTTGAACATCCATGAGTTTTCAAAAGAAATAAGTACCATTGCAGATTCTACAGAGATTCTACACCGGTTTAACTAAGATTATATTACTATTCGCTCCGTGCTTGACTGACGCGACACTTACCGCCTTCATCTGACAGTTTTGGACCTACCAATTTTCAGGTTAAACATATGACATATGTTTGACATTGTTAAATACATGCGAAATTGACAATTATTAATAATTAACTTTGTAATTATATTTTTTCAGTTTATGTACCAAATAAATGTAGTATTAAAAACTGGGTTTCTTAAAATTCATCATAATAAATCTTTCTAACCATAAACGGAAAAGAAAGGGAAAAATCTATTACTGGCAAATCAAGTTTTTTAAGAGAAAGAGCATAGTATATTTAAAATAAGTAATAGTAAAAGTTATAATATAAAAGCTAAAGTCATCAGGCACTCTGCAGTTAGCTTGAAGCCTTATAAAATATCATTTAAGGTAAATTATTTAAATTTTTCCTATTTTAATTGTATAATAGGCAGGGTACCACGGATGCATCGGGTTCAAGACCCTCAAGAGGAGAAAATTTGTTCAAATGCACACTCTACTCTTAATTTAACTCATCCCAGATACGATTTATTTGGTACGGTTTCTGTTGGTACGGTCTTTAGAAGATCGTAATATCGGAAAATTACTTCAAATATTTTCTTTTTCATATTAATAGCACGGATCCATCTTTTTCTTTTCTCTAATTTATATGTAATCTTTGGGAATCTATACAAACTACACTTACTATTTTTGCTATTATTAGCACAATTAAATACGCAATATGTATTTGCACAGATTTCTGATAAAATTTATGCGTAAAAAGGTAGGTCCACTTTTGTCACATTTCGCCGCTACGCACGCTGGCATCGTTTCAAAGTACCCCTACCATGGTCACGCACGGAGCAAATAGTGTGGTAGATAGAGATAATATCTAAGTATTGCGGATCCGAATTACACAGAATATCTGTAATTCTCTGCGTTAAGTTTTCTAAAGCACGAAGTAGGCCAATAAAAAAACAGCTGAAAAAATACTCTAGATTTTTTTTAGATTCTATAAAAAATTCTAAAAGGTATATGAGGGACAGCTGATGACACATCCTTGAAGACGTATTTTTGCTTTGTTTAGATCTGTTAAAAATCCATTTTTTGCCAAAAAAACTTTTCTTCGGCATTTAAGGGAAAAAACGGTTCAAATAAAAGTTATAGTTCTTTAATATGCGAGTTTGTTAATTAAAATATATAAACATTTGACCAAGATAACTGCAAAAAGCCCTTATTTTTGCAGTAATTTATAAATGTTAATAACTTTGTTTTTTTGCGTAAAGAGATATAATATAACTATTCGAAATTATGGCAATTATGTGTGCTAAATCTCAGCAAGACTGACCAAATAGTTTGTAAGTTATTCAATTTGTTTATCCTGAAGAGCAATTATTTAAACAACTGTTCTTGCCCAAACTGTAACTCTAGAGGCATTTAGAAAATCGCAATTTATTATTTGAGACTTCAGTTTAAAGATATAATAAAAAAATTAAACATATCAAAAAATTAAAAAAAAAAAACATTTGGAAATGGGCTGACTTTTTAACTCATAAACATATATAATACCTTTAATATTTTTTATATCACGCGCTTGTAAGTAGGCTCACTGAAAATATAATGGAAAAACGCAACTTTTAAAAAAATAATGCTCTATGTTTTTAAAACAGGGATGGGAAACTACAGCCCGCGGGTCGTATACGGCCCAAGAAGCGTTAAAATTCGGCTGTAGTGTGTGGGTGTGTTTGAGTGACCGCGCGCTTCGGCTGGTGCGTGTCGTGTCGTCGCCACTGCCTCTGGCTGCCCACTCCCTGAGTTTTGTTTTACTTCAAATCGCATGTTTATATGCAGTATAATTTCTTTTTTACTTTCGAAACTACAACGTGTAACAACGGTCCGTTTAAAGACAGTGGTATTTCGGAATCCGCAGAGTAAGGTGTTCTTTTGTGCCTACTTATAAAATCTAAATACAGTTTGTTTATACGAATAATCTAAATTTCATTACTTACTTGTATTTTAAAAGTTTTTATTTAACTTGCAAAGTATGTAGGTATGTATCTTTTGTTGAGGTCAAATGTTGCAACCTAATTTTAAAACAGATATTTCCAACGGGCTAAAGTGAAACTTGGCATACTTAAGTAAATCGCATAACAATAAAATTAATATTCGCTTGTTTGAGCGATGTATTTATATTGTTGTTTTGTTACAGTAGCAAAATTAGGACGAAAAAACTCATAGTTATGAGTGTGTAGTTTTTTAGGTAGAGTTGTCGTGGAAATATTGTTTAAAAGTTTTAATCTGTCTCGACACTTCTCTAAAAACATGAATATACAAAATATAAGCATATGAGAGACTATTCTGCGAAAGTCTTTTCTTGAAAAGCAAAAAAAAAAGAAGTTATGTGGACAGCAAAATATGTTTACCAAGCAATCTAATACTCACAAGACTGCAACACTAGCAAGTTATATTGTAGCTTACAACATTATCGGATGGTGAATTAGCAATAGAATGATGGTAGTTATAAGCAACATTATTTGTGCAGAAAAAAGTAACGAGTTTCAGTTTTAAGCTTTATCACGAAAAACAATAACTGATCAAATTGAAGGTATTGCTGTCCAGTTATAGTTACCGGAAAAAAAAATGAAAAAGCTTTGAACAATTTTTATTAACCATGTACGAAAGCACATACGTGAGCGACATTGCGAGTTGCTGATTTTTATTAGATGAATTGATCAAGAGTATACTATTAATGAAGAATTAGCAAGCTTGCAATCACTGAAAGGAAATACTACAAGAAAAATATTTATGATTCTTGTTTTGAAGGTATTTCAAAGTTAAACTTACCTAAAGAAAAATTATATAATATAGCCATGGATGAAGCACTCCATATAATGAGTAGAAATGTGGAGTTTATGGGAATATTTTGTAAAGAAAATCCTAATAATAATGTATTATATTTGCATTAATACACTATGATGTATTGTGTAAAACACCTCTTAACATACAACCTATATTAAGCTTGGTTGTTAAACTTATAAACACAATAAGTTCACGAGGTTTGATGTATAGAAAATTCCAAGAGTTTTTAAAATCCACCAAAGCGAATTTTCTGATCTTCTCTACCATACTAAAGTGAGATGGCTAAGCTGCGGTAACGCATTTGAGAGAGTATGGAATTTAAAAATGAGACGTTTAACGGAGCAAGGAAATGAACGACTTTAAGATCATGTCTGACAAAAATTGGCTTCCTGAATTCGCATTTTTACAAATAGTTAAACAACTTGCGAGATTCGCATAGTTTTTTAATAGAAGCATGCTGATTCAGGTGGCAGTGAATTTAAGATAGCTATGATGGTAACCAACGTTCTGAAAGAACATAGTACATAATAAAGAAGAATCGATTCTTAGAGGTTTTATTTTTAAGATATATTAAAAAAATTTCACAAATTTATCAAAATTTTTATTAAAAAAACTCGTTTGAAAAATCACTAAATATACAGTGAAATTAATTAAATAAAGTCACATTTAACACACTATTATTTTTTTCAGCAACATTTTAATTATGTATATTTGATCAAATGGGCACATTTTAGAACAAATAACCTAACACTGGTCTTTGTCCGAATAGCTATTTCACCCTGTATAAAAACTAAAATTTTCCGTTACTAAAATAGAGATCATGTCTATTATGAAAGACGAATTAAAAAACACTGCAATACTGCTAAAATATGTCCCTAAATTAAAAAACTAGGATACCATCCAGCTCACAGACTGATTTAGTAAATCACATAGAATTAACTTTTAAACTCTTGAAATCCTAATATATCTACTGCATTTTTAAAACAAAATTATTCGGTTACAAACTGTCGGCCATTTAAATTTTATGCGTCGTTTTGAGCTTGCCGTATTTAAATTGTAAATAACTACAACTAAAGAATGCATTACATACGAGCAAACCTTTTATTCCGTTTATATTTTATTTTAACAAATGCACATTCTCGTTATAAATAAAGCTTGTCACGAGAGTATTTCATGTTGATTAAATCTATTGTGAGTTAAAAGCTATAAAACATTACGCATCGCTTAAAATGTACTATAGGTTTTATATAAAAAATGTATAAGTCATCTCATCTACATACTAGACTTTAACTTCGAAAAAATGAATAAAAACAGATTCATTTTGGTACGTTGCACACTTTAATTCCTCCCGCATATGTTTTGGTACTAAATATTGCTGTGATGCTATACCCAATGGATAAAAAAGTGTAATATTTATTCATTGATAGTAAGGAACAAAAATTCAATAAAAACAAAAAAATTGGAATATCTCGGACATATTACACGTGTAGAGAAATACACCTTGCTCCAACTGATCATGCAGGGAAAGATCCAAGGAAAGAGAAGCATAGGGAGGCGTAGAATGTCATGGCTGCGCAACCTGAGAGAGTGGTACGGATGTACATCAAATGAACTGTTCAGAGCAGCCGTCTCAAAAGTTCGAATAGCTATGATGATTGCCGACCTCCGCCGCGGAGATGGCACTGGAAGAAGAAGAAGTAAGGAACAAAAGAGAATTAAAAATTGTCATAATCATTTCACTTTATAAGCATGGAGATAAAGTACGTCCACTCTATCTTTTCCCTTGCCTCATGATTCATTTTCAAACAAGTTAAATCAAAATATTAAAGGAAACGTACGTCGATGTGTAGATAATTATCATTGATACCTACTACTGTCAATGTAATAATTACGAAATGTCTATTATCCTGGTGGATGTATTTTATAAAGTTAAATTTAGTAAATATATTATTTATTCTAATTTTTGTGTATTTGGATTGGTATTAGTCGAGAATAGGATTCATAAAAATATGATGAACAGAAGATTTAAAAGTAATCTTAATATTATTTGTACAATCTGACAAAATAATTAATTTTGTATCAATTTTATTCTATTGTCAGATAGCAGCAATGTCGAACGCGGTTACGATTTGGATGGGTGGCCGCTACGGTACCACGTAGCCGTGGAACACCTCGTGTTGTTTACTTACTTTTTTTAATTATTGGTATTATTTTAAGGCCTTTTTTTTGGAAAATAGTAACTATTAAAATTAGTTTAATTTAAAAAAAAATCGGTTGCCTGTAAAGTCGGTTTTACGGGCGAAGATTTTACGTGACAACGTCTTTTTCTCGGTAGAATATTTATTGATATGAATATTATTAGATTGCACAATAGGAACAAGGAATTGCCGCTGTAAACTCAGTTTCTCAACTTTTGTGTCAATCTAACAATTAATCAATCAATCATAGTTTACGATAATGAAATATTAGTGTACAATTATTTACATTTATTGTTGTAGTTGTTGTAAATGACGAATCTACTCACGAATTGAAGACAAATCTCACGATCTCACGATTAAGGTCTTACATCTTACGATTTTTAAATTTTTTTTAAATTTCAAGTGTTTCTAATAAAATGCATGGGAGGAAATCAGCTTTTTTTAGATTGTCACCTTGAAATATCCATAAATTGACTGTATTTTTGTATCAAAGTGGGCTACTCCAATTAACTCAATTAATATACACAAAATAATATAAACAAAGCTTAAAAGGTTCTTTATGCTTTGAAAGTGGTTTATAAACAACTGAATTGTAATGTATATTTTACCGCCTTTAATAAATATGAAGTATAGACTAAATTTTGTGTAAAGAACAAACATTCAACAGACCTAATAGTAAAAACATATTGATTTAAGTGTGAATTTGAGATAATGTGCTGACAAAATGTTAAATCCTAAGAAAACAAAATTATGTTTTTATGTATATTCATTATACTTAATACTCTTGGGTAAAATACCTCATATCATATATGTCTTTAGACACAGTTAATAATTTTCATTGAAGTTTAAACTATAAAGAATGTTTACAATCATTGCTCAATATTAAATGGATAAATCCATAGCAATATTATAAAAGAATATAGGTCCCTAGGTAATTTCCTAAAATTATATCTGATACTGGTGGTTCCCCCTAAAATAGGACACTGTAAGCACTCCACATTTTCACTACAGACACAGCTGACGATACTTTCAACGATTTTCAACTTTAGCGATTCAACGCGCCTAATTCTCTAGTGCCGCGCGCAGCGGACCGATCATGTTTGAGTGGGAGAGAGACGCAAGGCATTCGCCGGTCCGGCGGGCCTCTCTCTCGTTCGGTGACTCACTGTAACAGACGTGAGCGGGCGTTACACTTTTTCTTAAATGACTCCGAGCCACAACCTAATTTAACACGTTGTCACGTCAAAAATACAAATAAACTGTTTAAAATATATTTATTTCGTTGAAATCATATAATAGAAGAAGTATAACTTCTTACGTGTGTACACTTACTATTTTTTATTGTAGTGGACTTACTCTTTTTCACTATTGAGGAGACTGATGGACTGAACATTAAACAGCTTGAACCTCATACCGACTATTACTAGTATAAACATAAATATAGAACGGTAATAAATAAATTTAAAAAAAGTCACAACAACAAAGTTAATATCCTGAAGAAGATTTCCTATTATTTAATATTGAAAAATACAAAACTATCGAGTAAATTACATAAAAAACAAATAATATTTTTAATATATCGCGCCTTTATGGAAACAGTGACACAAATGCAAATTTTTCACAAATGGAGTTTATTGAGTATTAATACTCGTCTTTGTCTGGGGACCCAAAAGTCAGAATTAAAACTCTTCCTTTTGTAAAAGGTAAAAGAAATAATAAATTAGACTTACTCACAATCAATTTAATTTAACTATCCAGACGACCGGTTTCGCTTTCTACAATATGCAAAGCATCTTCAGGTCTCGATACAAAGTTAAATAAATGCTGAAATAATAAACCCATATTAGGGTGTTGTCTAATAAAGATAAACAAAGATAGATGAAATATGAAATAAATTACAGTAATTATGCCAATATTACATGTCTGTGGTTTTTCAAAATGAATAAAATGTTTAAGCAGACAAGGTAAGACCCACAAATTGGTAAAATAGTTTATTAAACTGTAATAAATTAATAAATGAACAAATAAATAAAACATTACTTACATGCCGGTACTCTATTAATTGATGGTTGAAAGAACATGGTTCAAACTATCCTGTATTGTTGATTGGAGAACTTAAGTCTGCTATTGTAATTGTTTGACAGTAAACGTCAAACGTAACTTTGCATTTTGCAAAACCGGTCGTCTGGATAGTTAAATTAAATTGATTGTGAGTAAGTCTAATTTATTATTTCTTTTACCTTTTGAAATGGACTCACACAAGCAACACATTCATGATTATTCCTTTTGTCACTCATGTGACTTTGACCTATTTATGGAGTTCATTGAAGAAAAAAGATCTGTTTAGTGATTATCGTATGTCACTCAATATTGTACTGAAAGACATTGGTTTTAAATGGCTAGAAGATGATCCAAGGCGAGGCCTGATGGAACAATCTCACATTGCTGTGAAGGGAGCAGAATCTTTGAGATTATATAATAGTTATATATATATATATATATATATATATATATATATATATATGTACCAAGGGGGTATTTAATAGATGTTTATACCCAGAGGGCACCGATGTTACAAACCCAAGGGCCTCTGGCCCGAAGGTTTGTAAGTCGCCCGAGGGCATATACATATATTAATACCAGCGGTGCATATAAACTTTTATGTCATACTAGTTCGTTATTGCATCTAAAAATAAATGTTCTAAAAAATCCGAAAATTCGATATATAGATCTATATGTCGCTTATGGCAAGATGAGAATAAAATATGTGAAAAATCTATTAAAACTGATGGGAAACCGTAATATATTTATATTCACCATAATATATAACCGTAATCATATTGAAAACAAAGGTGTTGAAATCATTTTTTTTTGTAGATATATTATTCTTCATGCTGGTAATGAAAATGGCTTCTATAAGGGTGCACAGGCTATATTTTGCTCTAAATCGACTATAATTGACTACCATAAGGAAATGAATCAAGCAAACTTTTTATCGTGGTTTCAAAATCAACTATTAAAAAATTTATCTAAACCATCCCTTATAATTATAATAGATAACGCTTTATACCATAGCATATTCTTAGAGAAAGTAATAAACATGTCTTCAAAAAAGACTTAAATAAAATATTGGGTAACTAACTATCTAACAATAAACTTTCAAACGAATGTCAACCGAAATAGAAACTCTTTCTTTCTTTCTTTCTCCCCTTCCTTTTACCCTATCAGGGTGTCTGATTTGGGCTAGCTATTTTAATTTTCATTTACCCACCTCTTCCATTCTTTTCTGTTTCCTGCCATTATTTTCAATTCCTCGAGTGATTTTTGTTTAAGTTTTCCCGCCTCCATTACTTGCTGTGTCCATTTTTTTCTTGGTCTGCCTCTTTTTCTTTTTCCGATGTTTTTTGCTACATAAATTTTTCTTGTTATTCCAGTTGGATTGCATCCTCATCAGATGCCCATACCAGTTCATTTGTCTCTTTGCTATTTTGTACATTATCGGTTCCTGGTTGGCCATTCTCCTAATTTTCACTTGCATAGAGCACAGTCGGTATCACTATTGTGTTATATATTTTTATTCTTATTTCTCATGCAAGTTCTCTTTTTCCCATTATTGGGGCTAACGCATAATATAACTTGTTTGATTTCTTTGCTCTATTTGTTATTTCCCAGTCTATTGTTCTGTCATTAGTTATTATACTTTCCAGGTATTCGTAAGTTGTTACTATTTCCAATTTTTACATTTTATCTTTATTTGATTATCTTCCTTATCTCCTTTTCCGCTGATTATCATTATCTTACTTTTTTCCTCGTTTATCTCCATTTTTAGTTCTTCTATTTGTTCTACCCATATATCCATTAGTTTCTGCATTTTATTCTCGGAATCTGCTATTAGTACTATGTCGTCTGCATACATTAAGGACTCTATTGTTACCGGTTGTAATCTGCGGTAACCTATTATTGTCTGTAGTTGATTGGTTCTGACTCTAGTGTTTCTTATCAATTCGTTCATTACTATTATGAATAGCAAAGGGCTGAGACTATCTCCTTGTTTAATACCTCTCTTCCAATTAAATGTTTCCGATCTTTCCCCTGTTATTTGTACCCTTCCTTTTACCTCTTTGTAAGTACTTTCTATAATTTTTATCAATGCATTAGGTACGTTTATTTTCCTCAAGCATTTCCCTATAATATGTCTTTCTATCGTGTCAAATGCTGCTCTTAGGTCTATGAATGCTAATACTAGTTTTCCCCCCGTATCTATGCTTCTTTCTATTAGGTTTCTAATGATATATATGTTGTCATTTGTCTGTCTTCCCGGTCTAAATGCCGTTTGTTCTTCTCCCAATACCATTTCTACTTCTTGTCTCAGTCTCTTCTCTATTATTTTCGTATATATTTTAAGGACCATACCAATGACAGACATATTGCTCTATAGTTGTCGCAGTTTACATGTTCTCCTTTTTGTATATTGGCACGATGATATTGTTCGTCCAGTCTTTAGGGATTGTTTGTTTTTCCCACGCCTCTTTATATATTGTCCATAGCCAGTTTATTCCTTCATTTCCCCTGGTATTTTACCAGGTAATTTTCAATTTCATCATCTCCACCTGCCTTGCCTATTTTTATATTTGATAATCCTTCTATTACTTCTTCTCTACTTATTTGCTCTGGCTCTGTGTTTTCTTCGCCTTCATTGATTATATTGTCTTCCTTTATCACTTCGGTATCAAATTTTTTCTCATAATATTCTTTCCATACCCTAGCTACTTCTAGTATAGAATAGAAACTCATGTATTTTAATTCTCGTCAATGTCTGAATCTGAGCTATCACCAGGATTTATTATAATTGCTTGAATGTCAACATTCACCATACTCTTTTCTCGGATATATCATTTTTTAAATAATTTCATTAGTATGTCTAACACATTTCTCCCAAATATCTACATTACATCGTTCCAGTGCCTTATTCCACATATTTGAAACAGCAGTATCAGAATGCCCATGCCCATCTATACCAATATACTTATTGTAATACGACTTACAATTTGCCCAAATTAATTCTACTGCGTTAAATTTACAGTGCTAAGGAGGCAGTCTCAACACCTCATGACCATATTCTCGGAGCAACTCGTTAATATATTTTCTTTTCTGTTATTTTTGGCTATTTGTAGCAATTTAGCTTTAAAAAAATATGGGTCATGTTTAATACTATTTGTTATCAACCAACTAATAATTTCATCTTTCCTTGAAGTAGTTAAAGGTTGTTTATTTAAAAGGACACTGTGGTAAGAAGCATTATCCATTACAACCAATGATGGCTCTCCTTAATTAGTTATTATTTGTGTTCTTATCCACTTAGTAAAAAGTTGGTTGTTCATTTCTTTATAATAATCAGCTACGTTAGATTTTAAACAAAACAATAAATTTGCTCCCGAAACAAATGCTTTGCATGAATTAGCGTGAACAATTACAAAACGTTTACCATCATAACCTCCTGGTTTTCGGACACTTTTGGCACTATTGTCTTGCCAAGAATTTGTTTTATTTCCTTTGAAGTAAATCCAAGTTTCATTTAAAAAACAACTTCTCTTGTAAATACACTTTCAAGATTTTCCATACATTTACAAAGGAATCTAGCTCTTAGAGCAGATCTTGCATCTTGCATCTTTGGTGATGTTTACTTCACACTATCAAAAATATTTACACTATCAAAAATATTTGGACTTTGTTTACTACGGAAGTAATCCTAATCCTTCATATGTATGTATATATTTCTAGTGTTGTATATAACTTGCAGAAAATGTTCTTTTCAAATTATTTCAAATTTACTAAATTATTAACCCCTTAAAATTTAAATTACGGTTCTGTCATAGCTTGTCACAAATTTCTCAATCCGAGCCTGTGTTTTCCGATTTAAATATGGCGATCGCATACTAACACATTTCAAATGCGGCATCGAAGAGTGGGCATTCTGATTGTTATTTATTCTGCACTATTCAGAAACGAAAATGCCACTGAAACTAAAAATTATAGGAACAAGCCGAATAATTTTGTTTTGTAATTTATTTGTTTCGAATATACTAAGCATGCTGTCTAAAAGAGCTATCCATCACAGTGAAAATATACGAAAAGCAATATTCAGATCCTGTCAAATCTGTCATTTTATGACACTTGTTTCGTTTTTTTTAGCTCTTCAGGTAGAGCTACTGGTAAGACAGAATAAAGAATATTTCGCCTTCGTATATCGGTGGGTAATACAAAACTTTTTGGTCGTTAACTGACTAGGGTCCTCGAGTTGAAAGTTTAGTTTATTTACACATTATTTTATACTTTGTTTAAAGTAGAAAGTTCCAAATTATTTCTACATGACGGTGCGTTCTTAGATATTTTATGGAAAATAACATCTAGTGTCCTTTGGAAAAGAGGGATAGATAATATTATCATTGTATACCATTTTTCAAAGTAAAACACTTGCACGTCACGATTTATACAAAGTGACGTCACTTGTATTTAAAATTTCCAGAACGTCAACCTTAGAGTTCAAATGTTTCTAACACAGCTAATAATACGAAATCCATACGGAACTACTCGATCTTTCATAGGCGTCAACATTGTGTAATAATCAGAAAAATGTAATCATCATTATATTGAAAATTTTAGAACTATATTGATTAAATAACCAAAAACATTTGTTATTATTAATAATATAAATTTTATGAAATAACTCTTCAAGTCTAATATTGCACAAAATAATAATTTTAATTAAATAGATTAGATAATTGTACACAACTGATACCGGAATACTTCAAATTTTATTGACAGTTCAGCGCATGTGGCAATAGTGTATAAAGTGTTGCCGCTTTTTTAGAGTAAGAATTTTGTTTATGTTTTAATTTCTTACACAATTTGGTCATAATATAATACATATTAATAAATTATATTTATAAATACATATTAAATTTAGACTAATAGCTTTAAAAACTAATTATTGTTGTGTATTGTGATTGTGCTATGTCAAAACAAATAAATAGTCTGTAGAAAGCTGATAAGCTTTCATATAAGATAGATATTTTTGAAGAAGAAATAATGGCGGGACGTCTTTACTATTACAGTCCTAAAAGAGGTAAGTTTAAAATTTAGAATATATAATTTTCTAGTAAAATGTTTTTTTATGTATTTTAGTGTGTTGCAGTAGTCTTAAAACTAAGTGTATTTACTGTTAATATAATAGTTTGACAAATAGTTGACATTTTAAAAATTCCTCACTTACTAATTATTCTGATGTTTTGGCACTGCTGTTGGGTTCTGACGTCGTAAATCTTGAATGACGTGCACGCATTTTTATATGAAAAAAAAAGTAGGTTTGTTTCGATTTAAACCAGATTTAATTTTATTTTTATTATTTTTTAGATTTTGTTTAATGACAAATTTGCATATAACCTATTTACATCAAACTTACCAAAATATTAGCATTCAGTTGTATTTTGATAGGTATTTTTGATATTCCTCTAAAAACTATTATAATAGGTGTTAAAAACTGTGTACTATAAATATGTACTACATTTAGAGTCAGAGAAATATTTGCGACTTTATATTTGCAATACGCTAAGCAAATTAGTAAAACAATTTTTGGTTTGCAACTGTCGATTTTTTATGTTGATTTATGGTAAAAACTTCTCATTTGAATGGAAAATTTTCTGTTTGTTTGTACGATGTATATTTATGTTTTAATCCAGCAGCAAAATTGTGCACCACGAATTTTGAAAGGGCATTAATCGCTAGTGTATTGAATTGCACTTTAATTTCCGCATCAATATTGACTCCGGAATGTTAAATGTCAATCAATAATTTGAATTAACTCTAGGGTGTAGCTATCAAATAGAATAAAGTAAATAAATATAGAATAGATCCTTGACGGACTTCCCCAGTAACTTTAAAATGGTTGGATTTAAAGTTTTTAATTTTTCTTTTGGTTTTGATATTCTCGTATAATAGGCTTTTAACGAAAGCTGTCAAATGAACACAAACTCTCATATCATGTAGTATTTTCTACCAAACTTTTCAGTTTACACAGTAAAATGTCTTTTTGTAATCTACAAAGCATATGATCATATTTGATAGTTCCCAGTAAAATTTTACTTGACTGTAAAATTAGTAAGATGGTTTGGTGGTTACTACATTTTGTAGTTGCACCTTTTTCATGTTAATCACTTGTCAATTGCCATATCTGATTGTACAGTTTCCACATTATTCGTGAACTAGATTTACCCATGTTCTGCAAAGGTTCGACTGTGATATCATCAGGTGATTTATCATTTTATCAGCTAGAGACCTTAGGATATTTGTTTATAGGATTGTTGGCGTAGTTTCTAGTGGTGTGATATATACCACGTCCATATCCCTTACCATATTACCTGTTTTATCTTCTAGAGCACAGTTTCTTTGAACGTTACTAGCTCAGTCTTAGTTAACAATCGAAAATGGCGGCGTGTGATACAACCATCTTAACGACTGAGTTAAATAAATTAAAGAAAAATGAACTAATCGACATAATTGTGACGTTAAAAATACCAGTGAATGTTGCAAATCCACAAGTGATTGCCTATATAAATAAAATTGGTGAATTTATAAACAGCAAGAGCGACAATAAATCTTATGATTTGATAGAGAACATAACCTGTTCTCACTGTGACACATTATCAGACAGGGCTATTACCATTAAAAAGGAACTTGACGCTGTAAGTAAACTTACATATCATCTAGAAAAAAGGTGCCAAAAACAAGAAGATCTAATTTTTCTCCTAAAACAATTAAAAGAGAATTCAGATTTACCAAAGATACATATAACGCCATCTACTAGTACTATTACGAACTCCAAAACACAGTATACGACCAATTTAAATATTGCCGAAAAAAAGAAAGAAGAACACAAACAAAACTTTATGGGCAGAGCAGCAAAAAGTGAACTGGTAATTACTCAGAAAAAGCCTGACGTAAATAAAACACATTATACGACCAATTTAAATATTGCCGAAAAAAAGAAAGAAGAACACAAACAAAACTTTATGGGCAGAGCAGCAAAAAGTGAACTGGTAATTACTCAGAAAAAGCCTGACGTAAATAAACAAGGGAATTCCCAAACAATAACAAAAACAGATGTTTCGAAAGGACTGCTTTTTGAACAAAACAGATTAAAAATGGATCAGTTTATTAATTTAGTACAAGACGAAAAACCAAGTAAAGATGAAATACATATAAATGAGGCGGAAAATGATCAAGAATGGAAAACTATTAGGCCTAGGCGACATCAGTTTAATGGACAAAGAAAAATTATAGTAGGTAGCAATAGAGATAGCGATGAGGTTAAGGGTGTACCAAAAATTTAAACTCTACATGTTACAAGAATTAATAAAGAAACTACAACTGACTCTCTAACCAAGTTAATTAAAGTGAATTTTCCTGAAGCAACATGTGAAATGATTCAATCAAAACATCCAACAATTTACTCATAGTTCAAAGTAAATATATGTTCAGGAAACTTCAACAAGGCCATGAATCCCGAAGGTTGGCCTCACGGAGCTGTAAGTCGTTTTTTTTACCGCAAGAAAAAACAGACAGAGGAAGCTTAGTTTTTGATCCAGATATTACATTATTAAATATCCCAAGTGTTAGTCATAAAACTGGTTTCAAATTGGATAAGTTAGAAGTATTCAATTCTCCAAATTTTGACACAGTTGGTAAAAATGCTTCAACTTTCAATCAAAAAAGTTTTGGCTTAGCTCATCAAAATATACAATGTATATCAACAAGCATTGAAAAACTAGAGTTCTTCCTGCAGTGCGAAGGTCTACATAATATATGTGTCTGTTTAACTGAGCACTGGAAATCTAAAGAACAACTAGAACTACACCATATAAATGGATTTTCTCTGGCTTCTTCTTACTGCCGTGACCAAGGGGAACATGGAGGGTCTTCAATCCATGTGAAAGAGGGTGTGGTTTGGAAGGAACGTTCTGATATATGTTCTGAATCTGAGAAATATAATTTTGAAGTGAGTGCTGTTGAAATAGACTATTGCCTTTTTAATTGTGTTGTATTGTGTATTTATCTGCCTGGACGTGGCTCTATTGATGTTTTTATGTCAAAACTGGATCTAATACTTAATGTGCTAGTCTCCGAAGGTAAGGCTATAATATTAACAGGTGATTTTAATATAGATTTCAAATCAAATACACTAAGTAAGCAGAACTTGGTGAATGTTTTAGATTCTTATGGCTTAACCATAACTGTGAATGATTATACAAGAGTTACTGCCACTAGTAAAACTCAAATTGATTATATTGCTACAAACATAAATCACCCACAAAAAACAATGGTTGTGGAAGGTTTTATCTCTGATCATCGTGCGCAATTGTTCCAATGTAGCATTAGCACAGACAATGATGCCTATATATTCATCCGTTCATATAGTGAAAGGAACATAAATCGTTTTGTTCAAACCCTTGAGTCAACAAATTGGTCAGAGGTATTTAATACAATTTCTGCTGAGGATAAATCATTAGCTTTTTTAAGTACTATTCAAAATTACTTTCGGTCCCATTTTCCACTACTTAAATGTAAACCTAAAAAATGTACACGTTCGAATTGGTTTACGCAGGAACTGTACAATTTAAGGGATCAGCTAAAACTTTTAGAAACGATCTGTCAGCAAAATAGTAATCTTAGGCCAGTCCTTCATTTGGCAAAGGCAGAATATTCAATTAAATTAAAAGCAGCTAAAAGTAGTCACTTCATGAGACAGTTAAACGAATCATCAAATAAAATGAAATGTATTTGGCATTTAGTAAACTTAACAGTCGGGAAACAAAATAACTCAAATATACCTAGTGATGATAACAGTAATTTAGCAGACAAATTTAACCACCATTTTGTTGAAATGGGTCCAAAGTTTCTTGCCGCTTTGGATCCTACTAAGGTAGGTTTATATCAGCATCAAAAAACCGTAAGAGTTGTTCTATGTTTTTATATCCAACTAACCCACAGGAAATAACTAGTATAGTCGAAAGTTTTAAATCCAAACACAGTTGTGGTTTTGATCAGATTTCCCCTAAGTTATTAAAACAATGCATTCATGCTCTCGCAGATCCACTGACGGATATTTGTAATGCCTCTTTTCAACAAGGAATATTTCCTAGTATGTTTAAACTATCTATTGTAATCCCTTTGTTCAAAAGTGGTGATAAAGATGACCTTAACAACTATCGTTCCATAAGTCTCTTATCTGTGTTTTTAAAGATAATTGAAACTGTGGTTTATACTAGAATGAACTCATTTCTAAAAAAGCATAGTGTCTTGCATAATTTTCAACATGGTTTTATATCTCCTAAGTCTACAACTACAGCTCTTGCAAATTTCGTCAGCTTAGTGTTGGATGCTTTGGACAGACGAGAGAAGGCATGTGGTTTATTTCTCGATTTGTCCAAGGCTTTTGACACTTTGGATCATAATTTGTTGTTAATAAAACTTGATGGTATTGGTATTCGTGGTGTAGTTCTAAAATGGTTTACTTCCTACCTAGAGAATAGAAGACAAAAAGTAAAGATAACATCTAATGAACTTGTAAACGAATCAAACACATTGGATATCCATTATGGTATCCCTCAGGGTAGTGTATTGGGTCCTCTACTTTTGATAGTATTTATTAATGATATGGCTTTGTTAACTAATTCACTGACTGGGGTTAACATCATCAGTTATGCGGATGATACTAACATTCTAGTCACAGGAACGTCTGATCAAAATTTGCAAAATAAAACCACACAGATACTATCCACTATCAACAGTTATTTCTTATCCAACAAATTAGTTTTGAATAAAGAGAAATTAAAGTATATGATTTTCACGTCAAATAATTTATTAAACCATCAAGCCACTATAGAAGCAGCAATAGATAAAACAGACTGCACGAAGTTGCTGGGGGTACTTCTATTCAGTAATTGTAAATGGTCAAACCACATTTCTAATTTGAAATCCAGATTAAGTAGCGCATGTTATGCATTGAGAATTCTTTCACGTCTCTTTCATACATCAGTATTAAAAACAGTATACTTTGCCCATTTTTACTCAATAGCCAAATATGGCATTGAAGTTTGGGGTTGTACCTCTGAATTAGAGCAGATATTCGCACTTCAGAAAAGAGCTATTAGGATAATGTATAAAATGAAATTTAGAGATTCTTGTAGAGGCATCTTTAGACAAAACAATATTCTTACAATTCCTGGTCTGTATATATTTTCGTGTATAATGTATTTACATAGCAAAATTTATAAATTTAATAAATTTCAATTTAACCATGTTTATTCAACAAGATTCAGAGACAATCACTTTATGCTTCCACAACATCGTTCTGTTTTGTTGGAAAGTAGCACACATTATGCAGCCATAAGTTTCTTTAACAAATTACCAATAGATATACGAATGAATTTACATCGGCCAAACTTTCGGAGGTGTGTACATCAATACATTTGTGAGCTAGAGCCATATTCTAAAAATAACTTTTAAGTATGTTTTATCGTGTTAATTAATTTATATACTTTTAAGATGTATTTGTGTAACTTTGACTTGTCTCATACATGTACTTTGTATAATGTCGCATGTGATCAATAAATTTGACTTGACTTGACTTGACTTAACATAAATATGAGATCGATGAATGCGCTTGTATGTAACCAGATATCATTTAAAGGTTATTTTATATTTTTCACCAATAGAGATATTATTTCAGTTTCGTATAGAAATTTTAGATTATTTAGTTGTTACACATTTTTAGCTATCTTTAGACAATTAAAAGCATGTCTATCTTTAATATTAGATATAAACAATATATGAAATATAGATTTAAATTGACTTCAAAGTTTTATATAGTTCCAATAAGAAAAAGGATACCAAGAAAAATTTAATTTTAACTTTACACCAATATTTTTCTAATACTCTCTAGGAATTTTCGAGATCAAAGGGATTGTGTCGGTTTTACTGAATATCTTTTTAAGATTGATGCATTCTCACTCTGCATGTGTACATAGCAAATGTTTGCGCAACGCCTTTTTCAATGCATATATAAAATAAGTGGTTTGCGGCATGTCGTAGTTTGCCGCAAAGAAATTGTAAAATTCTTATGAGTATTTTAAGTAAGACTAATGTAAGTAATTAACACCTAACAGTTAACGTATATCAGGTAACGACATTAATTTTCCAACGAACGTAAGAGTTCCAAGAATAATTCGGAACATAGCAAATTTTTGAACTGAAAATAATTTAAAAAAAGGCAATGTTATAGAACAGAAAATACTAATCAAAATGAACTTTAATTTAAGAATTATCTATTGTAATACACCAGAATCCTTTTGATGTGTTAAGCTCAACTGGTGTTCTGTCAAATTCTTTATTTAATAAATTGCCAAAGTAGCTTTCCGTGTCATTTTGACATTCTTTTCGTTATTTGTATTTGATTATTTTTATCTCGGATACATCTAATATTATTAAAATATTTTGCAATCTTTGCTCTATATTTAAATATTTGATACATCTTTGTTTCCCCTTTTCTGGAATCTTTTTTTTTTAATTGCCGTATTGCCAGATTCGAGTAAGAGCCTAAGAAGGTATCCATTGAATTCGGACAGGCAACGGTGGGGGAAATATTTTTTGGACATCTACGTCACGGAACAAGACACCCTGACATCTTTCGGCCGAGTAGCATACTAGGCCAGAAAACCCCAGTGTAGTGCTGGATTACCCGTGTTGCTGCTAAAACATTAACCACCGTTCCAGAGAGGTGGTCTTTCCACTCAATAAACAACTAAAATAAAAAACTAAAAATTCAAACGTTAGGCCATAAATTAATAAATAAGAACCATAAATTTCAAATCCCTGGCTCAATTTCCTCCTCTGTCCTGCTGCTCCTTTTTCTTCATCGCCCCAGAAATCAGACAGTGTACTTCTCTCCATTCTTTCTCTCCCCTCAACATTAAGTTTACAATGTTTATTTCATCCAGCCCGAAACCCATTCGCCTTTCGAAATCTCCCATCTCATTTGCCCACCTCTGGCAGTTAAAAATGTGGGCGGGAGCGTTCGGTACCCCACAAACAGTACAGTCTGCCGAGGCAGAATTGCCTATTTTATTTGTGAAGGTGCCAAAACTACCATGTCCGGTCAGAACCTGCGTCAGGAAGTAGTCTAGTTTTCTGAACTTACATTCCCACCACGGTCTCAGATCGGGAATAAACTAATTCGTCCACCGTGCCTTTCTACTATTATTCGCCCATTCTCTCTGCCACTCTACTATTGTTCTTTCTTCCTCATTTTTATCTATATTTACATCCATCCTCCTCGCATACATCCTCGCTTGCTCTTTACATAACAAAACGATCGGTATCATCGCTCCAATGACATATAGAGCCTCATTTGAAACTGTCTTATATATGCTAGATACCCTGAGGAGCATTCGACTTTGTGAAGTCTCTATGCTTAGTGTATTTTGCAGTGTTTAGTAAGCTACACCTAACGGGGGCAGCGTAGGTTACCACCGACTAGAAAACTCCATTTAGCACCTTTCTTTTGGTGCTACCTGCGCCTCCAATGCTTAGCATCAGCCGTATCAATGCCTCCAGATTTCGTTTCGCCGTCCCTACTGTCTTTTGGATGTGTACTCCGAACCTAAGTCCTTCCGACAACCAGACTCCCAGATACTTAATTGATTTAACCGGTGCAACCTCCACACCTTCCACTATAAGGCGAAGAGAGGATTTTTTCCGGTTCACTTTGAGAACTAACACCTCAGTTTTCTGAGGCGCTAGCTGTATATCGTTCTGTCTGATCCACCTACTAATACGACGCAGGGCTGTGTTAGCCTCATTAGCCACATGTCCGTTTTCTGACTTGCCTTCGCAACCAGTGCGAGATTATCGGCATAAGCTACAAGAGTGCAGCCTTGGCATATGTAGCCTCAACACCCCGTCGTACAGGACATTGCACAGGAGTTGACCTAGTTTTGAACCCTGAGGAACACTCTGCAACAAACTAATGCTGGTATCTTTTTCTCTTATGGACCTGTCAATAAAGTATCCTGGAATCAATTTAATCGTATAGATTTGTATACGCTTCTGCGGTAGCATTTGCTACTGCTACTTTTGCTTCTTTTTTTTTTCGATGTCGTTCAGTTTTAAAGATCTGTGTCCGATCTCTTTTTTGTCACTGTTTATATTTTTTTCTTCTCTTTTAGTTTTTGTTGCAATTTGTTTGATCACCACTTAGTCTTTTCACATATTTTTAAACTTCTTTCCTGATATTTTTCCACGTATATCAATAGCAGTATCTCTAATAATACTGGCCATCTTCCCTTAAATCGTATTAGGTTTCCTTTCATGTTCCAACACATTTTTTCTACTATTCTTGACCTTATAATATATAATTAAAAGGTATGATGTATCTTATCGCGTTCATATTGATATTTAAATGGATTGGCGATACTTCTTAAGTGACAGTATCTTGATTGTTGAAGAGAAGGATTGGTGAAGATATTAAGTTGTGATGTATCGTATTTATTCACTACATTTACAAAGGTATAAGTTATACTTGATGACATTACTTCTTCAAATAATTACGTGTTTACATCTTAAATTATGAATGTCGACTACGAATGAATTCCGCAGTTGACTACGAATTTCTTAAGCCGTTTCATAAATCTAAAATATATTTCATATCACATCCTGAATAGACCTTCCATCTCATTTTTGTACACCCACCACTTGATTTTTTATGGTCCTCTCCGATATTTTGGTACAGTTTCCTTTTTTATTTTGATATCCATTTCCAGAAACTTTGTCTGTGGCTCAATGCCTTACTAACTATTATCCTATTATTATTATAAAATCACTTGCAATATTGTGTCATTTCGAGATAATAAAATTAGAACCTCAACAAGCTGATAAGGAAATCAAACACTTAGTTTCTTGTTTTAAGTGTTTTCCTTTAGTTTGCAAGATTATCTACGAATGTTTTATTTGCAAGACATTCCTTTTTAAAGCAGGTAGCATGTTTGATAGCTACTTGATACCAGGTAGACTTTTTCCCTTGCATTAGATACCAACTGATAGGATATCCTGATCGTCAGCTAAAGCGCCTATCATATCTTCGTTAAGATCTGGAATATCGTATGTAATAGGTAGCGGTTCCAGTACACTACTTTGCGGTACCCCCGCTTTGATATCTTTTAACTCAGAATAGGCCTCCTCCTGCTTGACTCTGAAGAATCGGTTTAAAATCTAGGATAATAATTGAGAATATTATTTTGGTAGTACTCTTTTTAGTTTTTGAATGAAACAATTAGCATACTCTATCAAAAGCTTGAGCAGCATCGAGAAAGACGGCTGAACAAACTTTCTTTCCTTCTGTTGCTTTTATCTATTAAATTAGTTATTCTATGGATTTAATCCGAGGTCAAATGAATTTCACTGAAACCAATCTGATGAGGTGGTATTAGATTACTTTCGTCTACTACTGGTTTTAATATCTTACGCAATATTTTTTAAAATTGGTTTGATAGTCTAGGCAACAGAAATATAGGTCTATATGGTATGATGCGGTTTACATGGCTTTGCTATCATTATGACCTATGTAACTCTATAGCAAAGCAGCACAAGTCTGAATAATGCATATATTAAGTGAGTAATTTTCACTATAACTTTTTTGGAAGCTGTTTTATTAGTTCTTCTTTTACCAGATCAACCAGGGTTAATATTTTTGTTTATCTCCTTTTGGACTTCTTGAGGAGTAACACATTTAATTTTTTATTTTGTCTTGGTCAATATTTGTCAGTTCCTTGGTGGTACTATTTTTACGTTTAGTTCTCTGTTCATTGTTTCTGGCACAGCTACCATCTGAATTTCTTATTGGTGGGTTGTGGATGACGCGTCTTTAGGTTTCTTAGTAGCCTTCCATAATGAACAGTGAGTGCTTTTGTCATATGTCTATTTTTTGAGAATGTTTATCTTTTATTTCTTTTAGCTAATTTTTTCTTTCTTTTCTTTCTTGAATTTGTTTTGTGAATAGCACTTTTAAGCCTATTTTAGACTTCACAGAAAGGTTATTCATTGTTACCAGTTTGAAGCTTTTCCAATCAGCCCTTCTGTTTACTAGTCTAGGAGGTTTTTGTATCGCTTCTCTACTAAGTGTTATAAAGATTAGAGAACGACCTAAATTCACATTCCATGCCTCTTTACTATGCCAACATTATCTCTTGATAATGTATTAAATTCTATTCTTAATTAAAATATATTTTTTTGCGACGTAAAAATTTTTTGTACACTTTTGTAGGCTACACCCAATATTTTGGGGAGAAGCCCTCAAGTAGGAGTACCAGACTTTCTGCATACCAGACACATGGTTGCAATTACAATTTGACAAACTATATCTTGGGTACTGTTAGTCCTAGAATATTTTAGAATAAACTATTTGAATGTCCAAAAAATAAGCTTTTTTTTTATTTTGTAATACATATACCTAATTGTACAAGAAAAAAGTTTTAATGGGAAATTAAATAGCCGTAAGCCGCTAAAATCGTTAAAGATATGAAATTTTAAAGAACTGCGTTTTGCTTAAAATTGCGCCAAGAACCTACTAATATTTATTTATAAATTATACCTTAACGGGCGTAGAAAAAAGTTATAGAAGAATATTTACGAAAAAATAGAGAAAATAGTCAAAAAATGATGTCAGTGTCGATATGTATCTTTTACTTTTACCAAATATTATGATGAAGGGCAAGGATAAATTTTTTTTAAAGCAATACTTATACTTATGCCCCCGTGGAAAAAAGTTACAGGGCAAAAAAAATCGCGTGTGTTTCTATTTTTTTTTTCTTTGTTTTTTGAATATATTTTTGAAAAAAAAAATTTTTTTGACTTTAAAAGGTGACATTTTGATTTCTCTAGATGTATATCTTCAAAAACTGCATAGAGTTTACCCACATGTAGCGTAGTGCATAGAGACAAATTTACCCCTTTATCAAAAACGCACTCCTGCAGTTTTCTGGTAGCGCCCATCAGTTTTATCATATTTGATAGTCAATTTACCATAATGAAATAATTTGTTCCCCTTTGTACCTACTACGCTATAGTTTTTTTTAGCCCTATTTTTTAAACATAATCAATAGCATAATACGGGATAGTTTTAAGTAACAACTAAAAGCTTTTTCGTACTAGAGAATGTCTTAAACCTCGATGAGTCAAACATAACTTTATATTTCCTGGTATAATTTATTACAAATTATTAAAATTGATCACAAATTTATTATATAATACAAGCTATTTATAGTTATTAAAGGAACATAACATCAAAATTTGTTAATACTTTAAAGTGAACATTTTTACGCGCTGTGTGTAGATATTCTACAACAAAAACTACCGATTACTATTTGACAAAAGCATTCAAATTCTTACAAAGAATAAAGTAGTCATATCCATAAATCTTGCTAATTGCAAGCAATTATCATACTCTAAACCGTCCAAACCGTTTCCTGAAAATGGTAGATCATCAGAAAAATGACCAGAATTATGAAATTAATCAAGAGTGTGCCTGTCTATGTAACGTTTCGTTATATTCTATTCACAAAAACTCAAAATTAGCGCCGAGTCTGAACGTAAACTAACACAATTACCATAAATGATGGATAATCATTTGTTTGTGTCAGTTCGGTGTCACAATTTTAACTTTTTATTGAAATAGAGAATGCCGCGTTCGGTTACCTTTATATTTTTGCCACGTTTAATTTTGTCGTAAATCTCGATTAGTCGGTAATTTATTATACCGTATAAATGCATTAAAAATGTATTTTAATCATAATTTATAATAAAACAGACTTGATGTTAGTACCTGCAAGTAATATCTAGGATAATTTTACCAAACAAGTGATTTTAAACATTTTTGATAATTTTTAGGTTAATGATTAATGCTTTTATGTTCCATGTTGATATTATTATATTGTTCCTTTTTTGTTCTATTTTATTCCTAACTTTTTTTTCGCTTTAATTTTCGCTTTTTGCTTGCGTCGTTAGTAACCTGAAGCGGTTCCATAGGCAAATCGTCTTCTCTTGGTAGGTTGCTGGATTTACCTAGAGTTCATCCTCCTTTATCCTGGCTTAAGACAGGAAAATGTTTCGTAAGTAAGGTTTGAGCTACTTACACATTTGTTATCTCTTCTACCTCTAAAGTTAAAACAGTTTCAAACAAAAACAGTACGAAAAAACATTTGTTTTTATAATAATTAAGATTGCTTTGTTTATTAACGTTTTTATAATAAATTGAAAACACACACTTATTATTTCCATACTTTAACTGACTGATTCTTTAAGGATCTTCAATACTCACCAGCTATATTCCAAATGGCTAAAAATCCCCAAATCCAATTAGTAACCGGTTTACTGCTATTTAATTTCATTCCTCTAACTATGTACTACAAATTGCTCTTCTCAAAAAAGGAAAAACAAAATTTCACAAATTCATTTACGCGCTAACGGTGAAAATAGATCAGCTAATAATATTTAAACCGAGTGTTGATCTTCTAAAACCCTCGTGGGTATGTAAATTTGGTTTTGTAGTTACAGCGTTGGCTTACAGCGGCTTTGGCATGATGAAATAGTGGCGGGTAAACGTATATTTACTTGATACTAATAGGTTTGATAATTCTATTTAAAGTTAAGTTAATTCAACAAATTTTTTTTTTTTTTTTTTTGTTATTTTTTTGTAATTATAAAAATAAAATTTTGTAATTTTAAAATTACACCGGATGATACAATGGATATTTCAGAAAGCCATAAATGGAGAACAGCTCCCAAAGGAATGGACGGCGGCATATATGACATCTATATTTAAGAAAGGAGATAGAAAACGATGCGAAAACTACAGAGGAATAAGCGTAATATCATCAATAGGAAGATTATATGGGAAGATACTGCGAGAAAAGATAGAGCAAGCGATAAGAGGCAAAATCGGGGAGGATCAGGCAGGCTTCACGGCAGGAAGATCATGCATAGACCACATATACACACTGGAACAACTGTTGGAAAAGAAAAAAGCAAAAAATAGAGATATACACTTGGCATTTGTGGATCTGAGAAAGGCGTATGACTCTGTACCAAGGTCAGAACTATGGGAGGCAATGTACAAATTAGAAATACAGACGGAACTCATAGAAGCTACAAAAGCTCTGTATAAAGAAAATAAAGTGTCCATTAAAATGGGAACAAGAATCATAGGAGACTTCACCACAACAAAAGGGCTCCTGCAGGGTTGTTCCACATCTCCAACCCTATTCAAAATATACTTAGAGAAAGCCTTGACTACATGAAAAAGAAAATGCGAAGGCATGGGAGTACCGGTACGGAACGAATACCTATATACGTTAAGTTTTGCAGACGATCAAGTAGTGATTGCACAAGACCAAGACGACCTCAGCTACATGATGAAGAAACTACAAGAAGAATATACCAAGGCTGGCCTAGATATTAACCTCGCGAAAACAGAGTACCTATCTACAAGTGAAGAAGACATAGAAGATCTACAGATTGATGACAACGTAACAATCAAAGGAAAGGATAAATTCAAATACCTGGGGTTTATAATCACGAAAAAGGCAACAACAGAGGAAGAAATTACACAAAGATTAGGACAAACAAGAACAGCAATCCGACAACTTAACTCAGTATGGTGGGATAGACACCTAAATATGAAGACAAAAACGCAGATTTATAAAACATTAGTGCGAAGTATTATGACATATGGGGCCGAAAATTGGATCATAAACAAGAAAAACAGCAGTAAGATAATAGCAACAGAGATGGAATGCCTGCGAAGATGCTGCAGAGTAACAAGAATGGATAGGAGAAGTAATGACGAAATAAAGCAAAGAACATCAATAGAAACAGACATACTAACATATATAGAACAAAAAAGACTAAAGTGGTATGGACATGTAAGAAGAGCTAGCGACAGCAGATGGATAAAAAGAATAACCGAATGGAGCCCCATAGGAAGGAGGAAAAGCGGACGACCCCGAAAATCCTGGAGGAACGAAGTAGACGACGCCATAAGTAAGAGAGGACTAAACGATGGAGAATGGAACAACAGAGAGAGATGGAAACGGTTGAGCGAGGGAAGGCAGTGAATACTGTAGAATCCCTAAATATATATATATATATATAATTCAACAAAACGAACAAACTCTTTATTTTTAATATTCGAACTTCAAAGCTACGAATATTGCGTTGCTGCATCCGAACCAGTCTTTCAGGATCCTAAACTAGTAATTGTCTTGTCATATTTCGTCTGTCTCTAATTTTGCCTTGCATGATGATAGTATAAACTCGGTTCGCTATTCCCAGTCCGAACTGTCTAGTGAATTTGGTAAATTATTTTTTTGCGAAGTTAGTTACTTTTTGACAGACTAAAAGTGGCTGGAAATTACTATACAACCAAGCACACGTACTCATAGCCAATATTAATAGTAAACAAACTAAATAGTAAATAAAATAGAACTTTGCGAATTACTGACAATAAATATTTATTTATCTGCACCATATAATAAATATTTATGTTAAATTATAACAACTAAAATATATTTTTTTAAATATATACTTCCTAAAATTTGATGTGTTTAGTATACACTTCCACTATTTAGAATAATTCTTCTTTTTTTAAACAAAGTATGCAATGGTAGGATACTTTAGCTATTAATACTGAGAAGTAGGAATTGTTGTGTTGTAGGTTTCCGACAATGAATCTGTCAAAATATGCCCGAGTTAAGCGAATGGAGTTTTAATAGCTATTTATTTTTGTTCTACAGGGTGTTTCAAAAAGGTATGTCATAAATTAAATCACGCATTCCGGGGACTAAATTTAATTTATTGAATCCAACTTACCTTAGTACAGAAGTGTACACAAAAAAAGTTACAGCCCTTTGAAGTTACAAAATAAAAATTGTTTTTTTACATTATTTCCTAAACTACTTGACATTTTGTAATAAAAATGGACACATTACTTTATTGTCCTGAAAGCATTTTTCATACAAAAGAAACAACAAAATCTAAGCGCACGGAAATATTTTAAGGGGAGTGTGCAGCCCTAAATCTTCCCAAACTTTTGAGTACGTTCAAATCAAATGAATGTTGTGGCATCATTAGTTTAACATTATTTTTAAAATTTTTAAAATACTCAAGATATAAAATAAGTTTAATATCACAATAACATTCAAAACAGCCAATACACTGAAATTTATTCTGTCCAAAACAAAATCTAACAACACAAAAGAGAAGACAAAAAACTGCATCTATAAAGTACTACGTAAATGCGACAATTTTTTAACTATAGATCGACCAAAGCAAGAAAAGCATAAATTAGATGAGAATGAAAGTTGCTATGACAAGCTTTTAAAATAGTTTTCCTGGAAGTCACTTGTACAAGAAGCCGGTAAAGAAAAAGTTGTTGGGAAAGCTTTTAAAATGAATTAACTATATGTTGTTCACATGTTAATCCTGCATTCAAGTGTACCCCCACAAATTTCGTAATGTGTCCAATATCAGTGTTATTTCTTAAAGTAAAATTAACATTTTTTTGATTTAGAGATATTTAAAGAGGGACTATTAGTTAAAAACCAATTGAATATTGTATTAACAGTGTTAACCACCTCATTTTCAGAGTATACAAAGTCATTAAGGGGACTTTTATTTTATAAATTTGAAAAAAGACAATTTTTAAATATTAAACAAAAAAAACTATTATATTTATGGCCATAATTTTTTCTATTCGATGTTAAGAAGGTACACAAAAAAAATTTTTGACACCTTTAGTTGTTTTTCATTACTACAGAGGGCACTTTTTGAGAGACACTTTTCCGCCTTCCTGTAACAATTTTTTGTAAAATTATAATGGTATTTAATTCGTGAGACATAAAACTAATAAATAAATCTTTAAAAAGTTAGTTTTTTTTTTATATTTATTAGGCCTTTATAGGCAATTTCATAAAATGTTTGAAAAAACACCTATTTTAAGGGTGGATTTACCCTGTAAGAAAAAGGTTAGGTGGCTTTTTTAACTTTTTAGATGTTTATTTGGTATTCGTATATATACAGTATCAAAGAAAATTTAGTTTACTGAGATTTGTCTCCCAATTTTGAAAAATATGATTTCGAGGGAAACGCTTTTAAAGTATTTTTATAGAATAATATGGCCATATTTAACAGATACGATAAATTAGATTAGCTTTAGGAAAAGCTTTTTTTTTACTAAAAAAGATTTAATCTTTTGCACATTATAGCCCAAAGAATAGAAAACGATAATTATCAAATCGTTGTCGTTCATGGTCACCAAATGAGATGGCACAACTGTACAGTAACCACTGAGGGGTACAGATTTAGGAGACGTTCGTGTTGGACTTCCGCGTTGGACAGCTCGAGTGTCTCACGAAGCAGGGATGCTAAAATAACGTCATAAGACTCTATTGATAACGATTCGGTCACGGGAAGTTTAACGAATTTGTCCTCTTAGGCCATATATTTGGGTATTCAATTCAACAAAGCGATACAGCAGCTTCTGCTAAAAGATTTAATATTTGGCAAATATAATATATACAATGTGCCAATTTTGAAATTTACAATGAGCTATATCTTACGAACAAAAGCTGATATCGAAAAATTCTTGAAACCGTTTCTAGGATAGTAAAGGGAAACTAAAATGACATAAAATAGAACTCACCTCCATAAACGGTATAAATAATAATTATACAGGGTGAAGCAATAATTGTGAAAATTTGGCTTGAATAGATTTTTGTTTTTGTTGATTCTGTTGATGACCCTGTATAATTATTGTTTAACAATTATACATGGTGTTAATATCAGCCGGCTCACTATGACTTTTGTATTTGTAATGATATCTCCCGGACTAATATTTTTAATGATGTGCCCATCGGAATATTTTTTTTGTTAAATAAAAACTTATTTGCCGTTTCTGCAAAACAAGTTGAAAACATCTGTTTTTTGGGTTTTGTCAGATTCAATAATTTGTGGTTTATTTGAGAATTTTAAATGTCATTAGTTTTTATAATTCGTACGATCGTCACTATCATTCAGCTCTAGTTGTCACGATGTTTTACAGTATTCGCTCCGTGCGTGACCATGGTAGGGATACCTTGAAACGATGCCAGCGTGCATAGCGGCGAAATATGACAAAATTGGACCTTAAAAGGATCTTTTTTCGCATAAATTTTATCAAAAATGGGTGCAAATACATGTTGCGTATTTAATTGTGCTTATAATAGCAAAAATAGTAAGTGTAGCTTTTATAGGTTTCCAAAGATTACATATAAATTAGAGAAAAGAAAAAGATGGATTCGTGCTATTAATATGAAAAAGTAAATATCACATAATTTCATTTTTAGGCAATTGAAATAGGAAACATTTACCTTAAATAATTTACCTTAAATGATATTTCATAAGGCTTCAAGCTAACTGCAGTCTGCCAGATGACTTTAGCTTGTATATCATAATTTTTACTATTATTGTTTTTAATTACATGCTCTTCCACATGCAAAAACTTGATTTGCCAGTACTAGATTTTTTCTTTTCTTTTCCGTTTGGGGTTGAAAAGATAAAGTTGATGAATTTTTAGAAACCCAATCTTTAATACTAAATTTATTTTGTACATAAACTGAAAAAATATAATTAAAAAACTAATTATTAATACTTGTCAATTTCTTATATATTTAACATATGTTTAACCTCAAATAGGGAGGTCCAAAACTGTCAGATGAAGGCGGTAGATGTCGCGTCAGTCACACACGGAGCGAATACCTGAACGCGTGGAGATCATTTTCATATTTGCCTCCCAGAACCAGTGTTATTTAAGAACAGCTCAAATATTTCATGAAAGGCATCCAGACAAAAATGTAAATCAGGTGTACATCCGCAATTTAGTTAAGAAGTTTAGAGAATCGGGATCAATGCAAAATAAACAAAGGGATGCCCCAAGATTACCTACTGAATGAAGCATCCCAAATTGAGGTCCTTGGAAATTTTGCAATAGAGCCTACTGCATCAACACGTCAAGTATCTGCAACGACAGGACTTTTACATGAGTCGGTTATAAAGGTGTTGACATTACATAAGCTTCACGATGATGACGTGATGATGATCCATACCGACGAATTGAGTTTTATGAACTCATGACTGAAAGAATTCGTGTTGAACCGAGAATGTTAAAACTAGCTACTGGAGTGATGCTAACCCGCATCGATGCAGAGAAGTTCACACTCAATATCCTGAAAAACTGAATGTTTGGACAGGAATATTAGGCTATCCTATAATTATTGGTTTCTTGTTCATACCAGGCCATTTAAGTGGCGACATTTATCTCTATATGCTGGAAAACACCATCGAACCTTTAATTGTGTATGAATTAGAGAACCAAAGGGACGATCAAGCAACCTAGCTCTAGACGAACATTTGCTGCACTTTCAACAAGATGGAGCATCTCCTCACTATGCAGCTCCAGTTAGGCACTGGTTGAATACTAATTATCTGTACAAATGGATTGGAAGAGAGTAAAATGAACGTAAGGCTTTTATGTCCTGGAAACCAGTTTTATGCAACAGAAACCTGTCGATGAGTATTCGTAAGAAGGTTCTGAAATGTTATGTGTGGTCCATCCTGTTGTATGGTTGTGAGACATGGACGTTAAAAACCACAATGCTAAAGAAGTTAGAAGCATTCGAATTGTGGTGCTATAGACGAATCCTAAAGATATCGTGGGTTTCGCACACTTCCAATGAAGATGTTCTTCAAATGATCAATTCAGAACGTCTGCTCATAAACACCATAAAGAGGAGAAAAACAGAATACTTCGGCCATATAATTAGAGGACCTAAATACCATCTACTTCGCCTTATAATACAAGGAAGTGGAAGGAAAGAGATGGATTGGTCGAAAGAAACTTTCATGGCTGCGTAATATTAGACAATGGTGTGGTTCAACAGTAGAAGAATTATTTCGCGCAGCAGCCGACAGAGAAAGGTTTCAGGAAATTGTAAACATGATGACGGCCAACGTCTGAATACGGACACGGCACCCAAAGAAGAAGAAGAAAATGAACTTGTATATTCAATAATTGTCTACAAACAGAAAGACGTTAATAAACATTATTTGTTTATTTTGATTCACAGGAATTGTTCTCAACATTCCTATTATGTGTATATATTTTTTTGTTTCTATTACATTTTGTATCGAGACGGCAACGGTGTACTAAGCAGATAAAAGTAAATATATTTTTCTCCTACTAAAATCCCAAATATTGCGATTAGTAGCGAAAAATAATTTACGGTTTGTTTACATATGTGAATTTAAAAAGGCTTCGTAATACCACAGTGAGAAATTTCTGGAAAAAAACTCGCTTTCGGTAAAAACTAGTGTTTGAAGTGATAAAAGTAAGGTTATTTACAATTCGAAACAGTCATACTGGAGGAACTCTGGCCGTTAGCTTTGCGACGTTGCCAAAGTTAAAAATAGTTCTGTAAACTGAGGACTGATAGGAACTGCATTTCTGAGCAGTTGAAGCGAATCTAGTTCCTTTCGCGGTCCTTAGAAACAGATATGATGTACACGGACAGTGATGATAACGCGTCAGAAGGCAAGAAGAGAAAAGATAGAGAGTCAACTTCACCTTTCCTGCAGAGCAAAAAAACTGCCAGAACTCCAAGCAAAATAAAACCAAAGGAAGAAGATTCAGAGGATTTGGACGACGTTATAAGCATGTTCAAGAAGATGATGGAAGAACTGAAAGAAATCAGGAATGAAAATAAGGAATATAGAGAAGAGATGATAGCGCTGAAAAAAGAAAATATAAAGATAAATCAAGAATTGGAAGAAACACAAAACAAATTAACCCAGGTTGAAAACAAAGTAGAAAGAATTGAAAAACAGATGAAAAGAAATAACATAGTAATTACGGGTCTACCAATAAACGCAACAGATGAAACACTCTTAAAAAATAACGTAAAAGATTTTATACAAAAGCACCTAAAAGAGGATGTCGAAATAAAATCTGCAATGAAGTTAAAGAACAATATATGTCTGGTACAAATGAAGGATTATGGCGAAAAAATTAAGGTAATGAAAGAAAAAAGCAAACTCCGATTTCTTAGCGGAGAAAAGATCTTCATCAACGATGACATGACCGAAAAAGAAAGACACATGAGGAAGGAAATCGTAAATAAAAGCAAGGAATTAAGAGCTGAAGGTAGAAATGTAAAGATAGGGTACAGAAAACTAACTGTGGATGGTATAAATTGGGTATAGGCCGGAAATGGTACTTTCAAACGAGAAAAATCTAGAAATATGGACCCAAAAAACGGCATATAGTAGTGGAAAAAGGAAAAGATGGCCCATTATGCCAACGAACCCTAGCGATGAACAGGAAAATGAGTTTGAACATAAATAGCAAAATAAAAAATAAGAATATGTACCTAAATATTGCGACATGGAATGTTCGAGGAGTATACGAGGAGGGAGCATTAATTAACCTAATAGAAGAACTAAAAAAATATAAAATACACATCTTAGCACTACAGGAAACACATTTAACTGGAAACAACGTCGAAAAGATTGGCCCATACACGTTTTATACAAGTGGAGGCAGTAATAGGAATTTTGGAGTGGGTTTTCTGGTACATGAAGACGTGGAGCAGGTAAAACGATTCGTAGTAAAATCTGACAGAATGTGTGCAATTAGAATTAAAGGAAAAAATATACATGCTCCAACAGAAGAAAAAGAAGAAGAAGTGAAAGATGAATTCTATGAAGAATTAGAGTCATTGTGTGAAGAAATGCCCAGACAAGACACTAAAATTATTATAGGCGACGCCAATGCAAAGGTCGGAAGAGAAGATATATATAAAAACATAACAGGGGGTGAAAGTAAACATTTGAATACAAATGATAATGGACAGAGATTAATCACATTCGCAATTGAAAACAGGATGAAGATAATGAGTACCCATTTTAGGAGAAAAAATATATATAAAGGAACGTGGAAAATTCCGGGGTCAAATGGAACTAATCAAATAGACCACATCTTAATACAAGAGAAGTTTGCGAATTTAATAACAAATGTGAAAACGTGCAGAGGGGCTGATGTAGACTCAGATATCATTTTTTGGTTAGAATTAATATGAGAGAAGCAATAATTAAAAGGCATAAACGGAAAAAGAAAGTGCAACGTAAATTTAACTTTGAAAAACTGCGAAAATTTGAGGTAAAGCAGGACTATCAAAAGGATATACAAGAAACCTACGCTAAACAAGATAGTACTACTGTGAGTAACATACAACAAAAGTTCTTGAAAATGACAAACACTATAAAGGAAGCTACGTCGAAGAACATACCAAGAGTAAAAAGATTTAGAAAAAACCACTGGTTCAATGACGAATGCAGAACAGAGTTAAAAAAAAGATCAGATTTGAGATTAAAAAGTTTACGTTCGCAAAAACAAGACGACCTAGAAAGGTATGCCGTACAACGAAAAAAAGTAAAGAGAATCCTAAGGGAGCGGAAACGAAAGTATATGGAGAATAAAATTAAGCGCATTGAAGAAAATTACAAGAAAAATGAAAAAAAATTTTTATAAAGAAGTAAAATACATTAAAACTGGGTACCAGGGAAGAACGATGAATGTAAAAGATAAGCAAGGAAACCTGATAGTGGATGAAGACCAAATATGTGAAAGGTGGAAAGAATATTTCGAAGAGATACTAAATGACGAAGTGACTACTGAAGAAAATTGTTATGTTCCTAGACCTCAAATAGTAATAGAAGGAATACCAAAGCCCACAAGAGAAGAAATTGGAGAAATAATAAAAGATATGAAAAACCAAAAAAGTCCCGGGGAGAGCGGCATTGTGGCAGAGAACATAAAATATGGAGGAGAGGTCTTAATAAACAAACTTGGTGAGCTAATACTAGAAGTATGGGATGCCGAAGAAATGCCTCAAGAATGGAATAAGTCGATTATAATTCCTATACACAAAAAGGGAGTTAGAACTGAATGCACAAACTATAGAGGAATATCCTTATTAGAAGTAATGTATAAAGTACTCGCCATACTAATTAAAAAACGATTAGAAATATATATAGAGAAGAATCTAGGAGAATACCAGGGAGGATTTCGGAAAGGAAGATCAACAACCGATCAAATTTTTATGCTAAAATAATCCTGACCAATTGCTATGAATACAACATTTGAGCACAAGTACTTTTTATTGATTACAAAGCTGCCTACGATACAATAAACAGAAACAAGTTAATAGAAACACTAAAAGAATTCCAAGTGCCAGAAAAAATAATAAGATTGGTAAAAATGACAATTAGATAAACCATTTGTGCTGTGAGATGCAACGGTACAGTCTCAGAAGAATTCGAAGTGAAAAAAGGTGTTCGCCAAGGAGACCCGTTATCTACATTGCTATTCAATATAGTTCTAGAAAAAATTGTAAGGATTAGTGGGATAAATAGGTCCGGTACTATTTTATACAAGGAGCACCAATGCTTAGCATACGCTGATGATGTGGTTCTCATTGCAAGAAATGAAAAAGAACTATCAAATATAACAAAAAGACTGATTCGGGAAAGCTCTAAAATGGGACTGAAAGTTAATATTAATAAATCGAAGTACATGGAGATCTCGAGCAAAAAAGGAATAAGCACCAGGGGATCCTTTAAATTGGAGGTGGAGAATGGATCAGTTGTAGAATTCGAGAAGGTGGATGAATATATGTACTTAGGTACTCTTATTGATCAGACATGTAAAGAAGAAACTGAAATCAACCTGAGACTGACCAAGAGCAACAGGTGTGCTGGAGCCATGAGCAAAATAATTAAGGCCAAAGATATATCTCGTAATACAAAAATAAGAGTATACAAAACTATAATTAGACCCACAATGCTATACGCTGCCGAGACATGGACTATGAACAAAACCGTACAGAACACATTGGAAGCATGGGAAAGAAAGATACTTCGCAGAATATTTGGTGGAAAAGTAGTAGAAGGAGAATGGAGAAGACGAACTAATGCAGAAGTGTATCAGTTGTATGCTAACCCTACAATAACAAATGTGGTGAAAAAACGTAGACTAGAATGGCTCGGCCATCTAGAAAGAATGCAAGGTAATAGACTAGTCAAGAATATTGCTTGGAGAGTACCTGAGGGCAAAAAAAAGAGAGGAAGACCAAGAAAGAAATGGAGAGATGCAGTGATGGAAGATGTCAGAGAGATGGGAATCAGAGATTGGAAGCTGTTAGCTAAGAATAGAAAACGATGGAAATTATCCATCCAGCAATGGGCCTAAAAGGCCTGTTAACGCTGTACATACATACATTTTGTATATATCAAGCATTTTTAACTCTCATATTTTATAAAATACCCAACGCTACTTCTATTGCCTGCAGTAAATTTGCGTTATATAACTGTTTTATTACTGTCCCGATATTAACATGTAGTTTCGGAATTATTGTATACTGCCAAGTACACCTTAATTTAAAACGATGTAACCATTCCCATATGTTTCAAAACTTATCATGTAAATGAAAGTAGGTCAGTTTTCATCGTGGTCAAGAGCTCCATAAATGCATTTTTATTCGTTCATGCATTATGCAACGCCTGTAATGGTGCGTCTAGTACTTGTACTCGAGAAAAACGATCTGACAGGTCAATTTTTCCGTAAAAGCGGCTCAATTTATCAGATACTAATAATAAAATGGAGTTTTAAGCTAGACACATTTCATTTTTATATGCTATAAAATAAAATGTAGCAAATTGAGAAGTTTGAGAAGATGATATAGTATAAAATTGAGTGGGTTTTTGTACGTGATGGTTGAAATCAGCTATTTTGGATATATGGAATAAAATCGATACGTAATATTTCCAAAATTCTGAGTTATCTAGAAACACTTTTCTCTTTATAAAACGGATAAAAAAGTCGTTAAGGTATTTATATAATTTCTCTTGTAGATAACTACAACTTCTATTTTATTATTATTTTATTTATATAATCTCTCTTGTAGATAATTTATATACTTCTGTTCAAAATTATCGCTCCACTTTTGCGTTTTTATATTTTGCAATACAAAACGAAAGATCAGTTTTTCCACGCACAAAAAACTGTTCACAAACTTTATTATTGGATGTTCGATAAGAATTATTCGTTAAAACTTATATTTCTTCCATATCTCTGAATGGAATGGAATCATGTACTGTGGCTGTTAATAATATACACGGTGGGCCAAATTTATTTAGAAACCATTTTGACCTTTAATATATTTTTTAGTTTTTTTTTTCCGATTTTGATGAAATTTGAAACCTATATTGATAGCAATGTGGGTAGAAATGTGGGTGTATAGAAGAATCCTGAAGATATCATGGACCGAGCATGTAACAAACAACGAAGTCATGAGAAGAATCAACAAAAGAATGGAAGTATTGGAAACCATCAAGACACGAAAGCTGCAATACCTGGGGCATGTTATGCGTAATGAGAGATACAACCTACTTCAATTGATTATACAAGGGAAAATCCAGGGCAAGAGAAGTGTAGGAAGAAGAAGAATCTCATGGTTGCGTAACTTGAGGGAATGGTACGGATGCACATCAATTGAACTATTCAGAGCAGCAGCATCTAAGATCAGAATAGCCATGATGATTGCCAACCTCCGTCGCGGAGATGGCACGTGAAGAAGAAGATATTGATAGCGCATATTTAAATTAAAATTTACAAGACTAGTTGTAGAAGTCACATTGTTAACATTTAAATTTAAAAATTACCATTACTATTAACAAGTATACGGAAAGACTACCCTTAAAATCGTATTTAAACGTTTGGAGCAAAATAACTGACATTCTGAAAGGACGTACATAGTATTTTTAATAAGTTTATTTTTTATTAAAAACGTAATACAATTTTTTTAACTAAATAAAACAACTTAAAAGTTAAATTAATTAACTAAATTCATTATGGATGTGTCCCTATGGTTATTGACTACAGCTTGCAGTATTCGACGCCACTGTCCATTGATCGGTTAATAATTTCTTGGTCGAATCGCTTCCAACAAAAAACTATTAGATGTTTTACGTTGCTCACAACTGTCAGTAGACATTAAAGTGTTAGTTTTGTTTATTATTATTATTTAAATGGTTTACCCATTAACTGAAGTAAAAGCGTGAAAAATAGTATAATATTTTTTATTAAAAATTTAAATTATCCAAAAAGGTACAAGACATTTTCGAAGTGAAAATCAAAACGTCTAATATCCAAAAAGGATTAAAACACACTACCAATATCCAAACACTACAACCCCCCTTTTTCCAAAATAATGCCAGTCACAATTTATGCAATCTTATCTTCAAATATTTTTAGATAACTTATATGATGCTAGACTTTTCCCAGAACAGTCAGACACCCCCTTTTTTCTATCCAGGACTCATCTTGTTCATACAAGGCAAGCAAGCAAGCAAGCAAGCAATTTAAGTAAACCCAGCCTGTGAGACATATTCACCCCTAAGAATTACGTTCGGGTGTAAAAATTCATTGGAGCGAGGTGTATTAACTCAAGTTGAAAACAGAAGTCACTCTACCGCGCTCCAATAGTTCAGGCCATCTTTTTCCCTCCTAAAGCACTCTGATTCGCGATAGGGGCACAACTATCAGCCAAATACTTTACGTCTGAAAGTCCTGGGTACAAGAACTTCAACACGATATCCTAACCCGATCAATGCAGGCTAGCGTGACGCGCTCTTTACCTGTTTTCTTTAGTGACGTTTCATCGAACTGAAATTGCTTGCTCAGGCCTCTGGTCTCCGCTCCGGGCTGCGCCTAGTTCGGTGACTCGGTGTCCGAGGATGTGGGCCCTCCGCCCACCGGCTGTGTGTAAGGTTTTGGGGTTTTGTTAATTTTTTTGGATGAATGTCGCCTTTTTGTTAGTATTTTTTTATATTTTATTTATTGACCAAAGCCTTTATTTATTTATTATTATTTTTAAAGGTTGTCCTTAAAATAAACCTTAATTAATAAATTTCCTGTGTTGGGGTTTCTTCTGTTGATAGAGCTACGAATTATCTAGACTTTATGTGTTTGCCAGGATTTGCTGTTTTAATCTTTTGTGCTTCCATCGATAAAACGCATCATATCTTATTATCTGTTGCAGGATCAGGCATATAGGTACATTTGCCGCTTCTCTGAGGATCTTATTGTGCGCTGCTTGCCCCATGCGAGAGATGCATATGTTATTATTGAAAGTATGATGCTGTTTATCAGTCTTATTTTCATCTTTATGCGCAGTTTCCTTTTTCTACCTGTGAGTCCTCTTATTGCTACTCTGGCTTTTGCTGTTTTTTGAAAGGTTGTGTCCACGTGTTGCGTGAAGGTTAAGCCTTGGTCCATAGTGACTTCTAGGTACTTCGCTTCTCTTTTCCATTAGATGGGATTATCTTGCACTAACAGCTGTTCCTCTGGGGTTTCTTTTTTCTTTTTGAATATGATTGCTTGTGTCTTTTCTAAATTAAGAGCTATTTTCCATTGTATACACCATTCTTCAATGTTATCCAGTGCTGTCTTGTTGACTGCTACTTCTAAGTTTCTGTGTTTGTCCACAATCGCTATGTTGTCTGCATAAATTCTAAATAGTGTTCCTGGTGTTCTTGGAACATCTGCGGTGTATATTGTGTACAGTAGGGGTGACCTGCTCCCTGTGGCATTTTAGGTTCCGGACCTCCATGTTCGGATAGTACTTCTCCTATTCGTACCCTGAAGCTTCGGTTGCTCAAGTACTAAAAGATCAGTCTCGCCATGGCCTCACTGTATCCGTAGCGTCTCATTTTGTATATTAGACCTTTATGCCAGACTCTGTCGAAGGCTTTGCTTACATTCAGGAACGCTGCTGCTGTGTACTGTTTTTCGTTAAATCCAGCTCTGTCAGCTTAAGTACTTGTAATTCACTAGAATCTTCTGCTCTAAATCCGAACTGAACTTTTGGGATTAGTCCTATTTCGTATGTTTTGGCCTGTAGTCTTCTTAGTATTACTCTTTCTACGATCTTGCTGACTGCTGGCAGTAAGCTTATCGGCCTGTAGTTTTGCGGAAGCATGGTATTCTTTCTTGGCTTCAGAGTCATGATAACGTGGGCTTCCTTCCGTCGATTTGGGACGAGCCTGTATCTAAGGATCGCGTTCATTATGTTGGTTAAAATTACTATTGCTTTTGCTGGTAGATACTTCAGAGCTCCATTTGAAATTTCATCTAGACCAGGTGCTTTTTTCGGTGAACAATTTTTAATTAGTTTGTTTATTTCTTGAGGAGATGTAGGTGTGATTATCTCCTCTGGTTCTTCGGGCATTTCTTGTCGTTCTTCGACTTCTTCGGTGAAGTTTACATATTCGTCTTAGTAATAATTTAATGTACATTCTCTCGAGAAAGTCCTCATCACAGTTCATACAAGGATAGTTGTATTTTGTATAGAGGTATACATTTATCCTAATACACCCTCTCTTCACTCATTTAAAATTTTCTTACATAGGCAACCAACCAAACATTATATATTCAATCTCGATTGCAATTCTTATTATCTTTTATTACATTGGTATACCACAAACACATCACACATTTTACACAACAATTTAGTATAGGACATGATGTCATTGATCTGTTTAAAGATTTTATCTTATCATCAATTTATCAACTAAACTAGTCTTTTCTCATCAATAACATAATTGTATTACATAATCAACTCTAATTCACAACCTTAAAATAATAATTTTATTTACTCTAACATAATTTTAAACAATAACATAACCTACACCTAAAGTTGGTTCAAAACAGCTTCCATAGTGGGCGTCTATTATTTGAGTACTAACTAAAAATTAACTTTTACATGTCTTGAAGGACCTGTAATTAATGCTTCTCTTCCTGATCTAGTCAGTGAACTGGTATCAATCGTTTGGACTGCGTCCAATTTTCAAGCAGGGACATGTTCGTCACTTTTAAGTGAAATCCTTAAACATCTACATCGAGTCGATGTCGATGTAATATAAAGTAAAATGTAATATAAGCGTTATTTGACCTCCATTTGTAGCTAGTTACAGCTTCTCTTAAGATATAAATATTTAAAACAGGTTGTATTTAACAGGAACAATTTTTATTTTAATGTAGAAATACTTATTTCTAGGTTGTCACTGATGATGGTATGATGTGGCTGAAAACGTTCTAAATTTTTTTAGTCCTTTTTAGATAATTTAAATTTTTAATAAATATTTTTCATGAAAGTTTTTACATTGTAAGTTTCATTGTAAGTCTTTTTTAACTAGTAAACTGGTATACAGCTAACCACTGCGATTTTCCCTTTTAATTTTCATATATAGTTAGTTTTTTGTATCTGTACACAGTTCTTTTGAAATTCTTTTAGTAAAAAATGTGAAGTGCAGCGAAACTTTTACCTCTAAATACATTCTGAGCTCCTTTTCTGAAACCAACATTGTATCAAAAATCCCATTTCTATATAGAGAATGATCTCTAAATGTCAATGGGTATACGTTTCGTTATTAAATTGGTAATTCACGGAAGCGTACAGAGCCAACGTGAAAATAGTTGTGGAAAAGACATCTTATCCTTCATGTTGCTGGATTCAATTTCACGGTGCTGCAAATATTCAAGTTTACCTCAAGAACGGTAACAGACGAATCGCCCTAAAGGGCGCCAAGTTTGACAATTTCAATGCTCTTTCTCCTTATTTTCCAGGAAATGATACCGACAGGAGACAGATCCCACACTGAAACTACGGATTAAACTTTGATGAGCGTTTCGGTTAGCGGTTTTTGTTTCTACTCAGCCGCGTCGAAACTAGTTAGAAAACTGTTTGTCGGAAAGTGGTATTTTTGCTTCCACTAAGAGAACTGGTCGCTTTGCCTATCAACCTGTAAAAGGAGACAGGCATTTCGCTGGTGCTGTCATAAATAATAAACCACTAGATGTTACCGGTTAGCAGAGAATAAAGATGAGACTAGCGAAATAATTAGATTTAAAATTGAAAATGCAAGCATTATTTCCATAAAGCTTTAGCGCAACTATTTTATAGCAAAAATAATATTTTACGATTGTTTTTGACGTTTTGATTTCCACTCCGGAAAACGTTTTTAAAAAGATAATTTTAAATAAGAAGATATTATAAAAGGTAGTTGTTAGTTAATTGGCACTTTGTTTAGTTAAACTAGCATGTGGCTTACTTGGCCTTGATCTTGTAGCCAAATAGCCACGCTCTTAGTTAAAAATTGTGAGGGTGGTGTTGTGTCCTCATGGTTGATATCAAATTCTGATTTTTTATCATAGCTGATATGAACAGTTGATAATGATGATGATGAAATGTTGAAAATGGCAAATTCATCTTGAATTTCATATGGATTCAGAAAAAAATCAAGAGACGATTTAAAATATTTTAAGTCTTGAAATGCATTTTGGAATTCCTTAAATATTTCTTTTCGCCTTGAATTTAATTCAATATTGGAACAGTTTTTTTTTAATTCGAGAAAAATTACCAAATGTTTTCGTTTTGATGTCCTTTTAAAAAAGTTATAATTTAATTTGAAAATAACATCTACACTGTAGAGGTCAGGTATTTATCTTTCTTCTGCAGTTATAAATTCAGTTTTCCATGTTCCATGATACTAGTCAAAAACATCGAGTTTTGTGTAACTCATCATTGTTTAATTCTCAATAGGGTACTCCTTTTTCTGTTGAAAATTGAGTTATAGGATCAAACAAATCTACAAATTGATTTAATACGTTGTAGCTAGATATCCGTCTAACAATGCAAAAAAAATGAATGTCATTTGGAAGTTTTTCTTAGTTTAATTTCTAAAGGAAGTTTTTGAATTGTCGATATTTTTTTGCATTGATGCAAATGTAACTTACAAATATACCTATAACACTGCGGTCATAACATCAGGATAATTTAAATATTTTGTAATGAAATGTTTTCGGTAAATTATGCATCGAATCGGTATGAATTGTGAAATTTGAAGGCCGAATAAGACACCAAAAGTTACCTTTAGTAACGACAATAAAAAAGTATTATTACGACTTTTTGGTAAAATTACATCTTTTGCCCTCTATTGGCCTTTGAAAAACGAAAAAAAAAGTTGAAGTAATAATCACAAAATTAAAAAAAACTGACAAATTGAATTGGAATATCTACCAAAAGTTAGTAACGGTTATAAAAAAGTATTTTAACGAGTTTTGGATAAAATTGCATCGTCTGTCCTCTACAGGCTTTTAAAAGTTCATTCATTAAAAGTTCGTATTTTTTATTTTTTCAACCCCCGCTAGAGAGCAGAAGATGAAAATTTTTTAAAAAATCGCAAATAAATATTAGGTTTGTAATACCAATTGACAAATTTTGCGCCCTATTCCAAAACAGTTTTCAAAACTTCGATTTTTCGATCCACTCTAGCTTACAAGTTTATTAAGAGACACATCAAAATATTTTAAATATAAAATCTAATGCATTTTTAATATTGACAGTGCGGGTTGACTCTTGAAGTGTCACTAAATATAATAATTCTTCTTTAACAACGAAGTTAGGTGAAATAAAACGTATGAAAACTTCCAATTGCGGAAGCTCTGTGTTATCTGTCAATTCGCCATGAGCTAAGCGGAATGCTTACAGTTCTTCAAATTATTTTTAAATTATCTTCAAGACATATAATAATTTTAATTATGCGTCGTTGAATTATGTGTCTCGAGATAGGACAACACAGGTTTAATTGAACCAAAAATATATTCGAAATAAATAAATAACAAAATAAAATTATATCCTAGATAATATGTACAAAATTTAAATGTCAATCCTAGCGACGACGGTATCCACGCACGGCTCGATGTTTAATACCTGCTGTGTAATAACAGCAAAAAATAAAACCTAATTAATGTCAATCAAAACGAAAATACGGTGTGTTACTATACACGCTGTAGAAAAGAAATAATGGGTTAGAGGTGGGCGGAACGATCAACACTCGATTCAGCAACGAGCGAGAAGTGACTAATCAACACTTAGACAATGAACAGGTTTGTCGCAGATTAACACTATAAGACCGGTATAAATCTGACATTAGATCAACACTCTAACAGAAGCGGTTGGACTCGGTCCACACCCTTGGGCAAGTGGAGTTGTTCACAGATCAACACTCTGATACAAGTCTCGGGCAGTTGGCCTTTGTCAACACCCAAAGGCCCGGTGAAGTTTCCACCAGATGAGCACTCTGGCGGTTTGGCAAGTTTTTTTTTAATAAACACTCCGTACGGACGTTTCAGGCAATAACAAAACTGGCTGCAGCCATATTATTAGCTTGATTGCTAAAGGTAGGTCGTCAAAATTGACTAGGTGTTCATTTAAATTTGATTTTAAAGAAGAAATTTTATCTGATCTTAATTTTGAACTTGGTGTACACTGAGATTGGAAAACTGTGGATGATTAGTTACATAATATCGACGTAAATTGCTAGCTTTGTATTTTTTAACCATAGTATTATAAATAACACAGATTGTTTTTCCGTTATTGTCAATAAAAAATAAATTCTTCTTGCACTTATTACTAAAACTTCTATTTTCTTGCTCGTATTTTTTTTTTATTTTTGTTTTCTGTTGTCATATTTTGAACCTTTAAAACTTATCCTTTAAAATTTACCAAACATTTTCTGATTACAATTTATATCCATAGCAAAAGTGATCGGACTGAATTCGGTAACTCACTGATTTTTATATCGCGCCGCTGTTTATGTTCGTTCACGCAGTTTTCGATGTGTAATATTTGTCTTAATGAAATTTGTTACAACGTTGCACTTAGTCTTTCATAGTTGTCAGTAATTAAAAAGACATTTTGAAACATATCCGGAACGATAATTTGTTAATATCTAATAACACAAAAATAAAAAGGAACTGAGGTACATTGATTGAAACCCACAAACACTTCTTCAAAGGGCCGCAGTTTGCAATATTTTTTATTAACATATCAGTGGCGCATCTAGAATTTTCCTGGCGGGGGGTTAGTTGGTCAAGGAAATTTTTTTTATGCTACTTTCATTTTGAGTCAAAATTTGGGTTTTAGTTTAATTTAAAGTACTGCCAAAGATTCAGGTATCTGTTATCCTGCCTACCAACTAAAACTACCCTGTCCTACTTGTACACAGTTGACTGTCGCAAGTACCGTACTCCGAAAGTAAGAAGGCTGAAGATAACACTCCCGTCCCTTATCTAAATCTTATCTCTGTCGTTGATCCGGTTGGTGTTTCTCTTCTTCTTCTTTCTTTCTTTTTAATTACTGTTCAGATGTAATTGTGAACCCTTTTCCAACCCCTTATTTTCACGATCATCTCTCTCACAGTCACAGGGTTCATACCTATTTCTCTATACATTATTTTTATCTCCACTGTACATCTATTACACTCCAGCATTGTGTGAGTAACAGTTGGAATATTTTCAGTATAGCCATTTATCTGTATCTGTCTTTGTAAACGTATGAAGATATGCCCTAAAACAGACAATATACGCAGTTCCTTAAGCTCGGGATCAACATCTTCGTCCTCTGGGCAGCACCTTCCGTGTTGTTCCACACTTCTTGCTATCTTTCCGTTGATCTTTCCCTTTATTTTTTTTTATGGCTGTTGTCAAATGCGTCCTTCTCTCATAGAGATGTCTTCTTTCTACTGCTAAACTTGCAGTAACTTGCACAGCCCGTGATAGTCCACAAGACCGCCGTAGATACAGTGCTGTAGGCGCATGCTACTCGCAACAAACCCGTTCTGTCTACTTTTATCATAAGCCTAATATTAGGTATCTATGTCGAAAAATATTAATTTAAATCGTAAACAGTATTTTAAATAATAATTTGTAAACAAATTAAATTTATAATAAAATTTCTTAACGGCGTTGTTTTGGAGCCATATGGTTTACTACCTCTTCTTCATATATTTGAATATTCTGATGGATAAACATCAAAGCTAAACAATCTCTCTTCGCTAATACAATTTCTTAAATAAGTCTTTAGTACTCAGCTATGAAAATAACCTTTAACATGTACAGATCGTTACAAGTAATTTAATTATTAAATTGGCGTTTTAGATTTTTTGTATTGTGTCTGTAAAGGCAAGTTACATTTTCCTACTATTCTTTATATATTTTTTACTTTATATCCCCTGGGGTTTAACCCCCAAAACCCCCCATGGGTGAGCTACTGACGTATATCAAAATCTTAAAATCAAGGAATCTCTATTATATTATTTTGTTATAATATAATAAGGTCTAAATCAAATAATTTCACTACTAGCTTATTTTTATCATTTCTATTTGGTATGTTATATTCAGAAAATATGTAAATGTTCAAAATAATTAAAAAATTAGGCAATTCACGCTCTTGAACCAACACTGCGCAAACAGCCATAAAACAATATGCGAAAGAATATTCCAAACATAATAGAGATGACAAAGTTATAATTCAGCTTTTTAGTACAATTTAAACAGAATGACTAGCTAAATGAGCTACAGGCAGTTTAATTTCGCCTGCGAAATTACAAGGAGACGCACAATATCATGGAAAGGTCCGTAATGATATGAGTGAGATGTCGCATTGCTCCAAATTTATGGTATAGGGACGCAACCTCAATTTTCTTAACATCTGTGCTTGTGCTACTGAACTTGTGCTCGGCTTGGCACGAAAATTTTATACAAGTGGAGGCGGATGTTGGTGTAGTTTACAACTTGGAAGAATATTTTTTTTGTTTTAGCAATGAAAAAATATATACCAATGCAACGATAATTTACTTGACTTGTATGGAAGTGAAATAATAATTTTTAATTTTTAAAATATGTTTAGGTGATACTGGCAATTCAAATAAAAAATTACCTTTTTTACTGTCTAATTATTCACAAAACAAAAGAAAATTTAACATGGAAAAACATACTGTACTCAGAGATTTTGAAAAAGCCTTTGACATAAACTTATGGAAAAAGAGGATATACAATACATCTGATTAGAAGAATTAAAATTAGATATGTACAAAAATATAAATATCAGGTTGTAGTAACTATATATCAAATGATTTTTAATAACAATAATATATATATATATATATATATATATATATATATATATATATATATATATATATATATATATATATATATATATATATATATATATATAGTATTAGAAATTATTAGAATAATATTAGAAAAATCATTACCTATTCATTGGGAAGAAGCAAATCGTTGCTCCAACAAAAAAACACCTGAGTTACAGACCTAAATGTAATAATGCACCTCGTGACTAAATTCTACAGCAAAATATACAAAGCGCCTTGAACACTTGAAGAAGTAATCAGTAACCAAGAAGATGTAGCAGAAGTCGTTCCGGAAGAAGCAGAATCGATAATTACAAAAACAAAAAGCGGTAAAGCAGCTGGAATAGATGGAATAAAAGTGGAAATGCTTAAATACGCTGGCAATAAAACCTAAAAAATCTTAGCAGGCATAAAGCAAATGTAGCAAAGAGGATATCGAATTATTGGACATATAACTAAAAAAAGAGAATGCATGGATCGAATGATAGTTGAAGGTAACGTAGCAGGTAAAAGATACAAAGGAAGATATAAAGAAATAAAGGAGATGACTGGTTACTCATTCTCCGAAGCAAAACAACACGCACAGGAGAGAGATAATCGGACAGAAATAGTCAAACAAATTACATGACGCCACTACATCCTTACGGAGGAGAAAAGATTAAGGAGGAGCAAAGAGGATATCAAAAACTTTAGACCTATAAATATTACCAATTACCTATTATAGACAAGATATTTACAAAGATCATCAACAACAGATTAACAAACGCATTAGATGATATACAGCCGAGAGAGCAAGCTGGCTTTAGAAGAGGATTCAGTACCATGGATCATATTCATACATTTCGAGAAGTAATGCATAGGGAAGGAATATAAAATACCGATAGCATTAACCTTCATAGATTTCGAAAAGGCTTTTGATTCTATATATCCCAAGAGAGTGATAGAAGCTTTGATCAAGGAAGGCATTGATAAACCGTAATAGAAACTATAGCAAATATATACAGACAAGCAAAAGCTAAGGTAAAAATTTATGAAAACACTCCACAATTTTCCACTACTAGAGGCGTCTGACAAGGAGACGCAATATCACCAAAGCTCTTCAATGCAATTCTAGAAAATATATTCAGCAAAATAAACTGACAGAACAAAGGAATATCCATTGATGGAGAACACTTCAGCCATCTAAATGTTCTCAGCCATGCTAAAGATGTACCTCTTCCTTGTGTTTCCTTCCTTCGAAAGAAAAATCTTGCGACACATATACAAGGGCACAAAAGAAAACGGAATATGGCGAAGACGATACAACTCTGAACTATACAAAATATACCAGGATCCGGATATTATAACATTCATCAAAATAGGACGGCTGCGTTGGATAGGACATGTAGAAAGAATGGAAGAAGGCGAAATACCAAACAAAATATTCAAACAGATTCCAGTAGGAAAAAGAACAAGAGGAAGACCGAAACTGAGATACTTAGAACAAATAAAAAATGATATAACAACCTTAAAAATAAAAAACTGGAGAAAAAAAGCACGAAACAGATCGGAATGGAGAAAAATCCTAGAACAGGCCAAGACCCAAAAAGGGTTGTCGAGCCAGTGATGATGATGATGTGTTTCCTTCCTTCTTAAATCGTGCAGGTGGTTAACATATGCTTCTCTTACCTTCCTTTGATCTTCATTCCAATAACCTCTTTTTCCATCGCCGATGCGTCATTTCAGCTATGTATCCTGCTCATCTCCATTTTAGTCTCTCTATTCTTTTGATGACGTCAGTTACATTGGTTCTTCTCCTGACCCCTTCGTATTTTATTTTGTCTCGCAGAGTTATTCCTAACATGGATTGCTCCATTCTTCTCTGTGTGACTCATCAGTTTGTTAGTAAGGCCTTTGTTAAAGTAACTGCTTTTGCTTCGTATGTCAACACTAGGAGGACGCGTTGACTAAATACTTTACTCTTTACACTTTTAAGAGTTTCTCTCAGTTTTTTATATGTTTTCCACTCAAGACCGATTCTTCTCTTTAGTTTATGGATCTGATTATCCACGCCCGCCAATCATAATTGTATGTCCTAGATGTTTATTTATTTTTATCTATAAGTTCTACTCCTTGCCCACCAATGCTGATGTTATGGTTTTGTGATAAGTTTTGTTTTCGAGATGTTTATATCCAAACCTCATTAGCAAGGAAAACATAACTGGAGTAAATCTGTGTGTAAACCAAATGAGAATTGAACGTATCTCACAATACAACTACTTGGGAACTATAATCAATGAGTCGTGGGACAATACTCAAGAGATTAAATGTCGCATCGGAAAGTCAAAAATTGCATTTTTGACTATGAGTTCTGTGTTCAAGAGCCATGACCTCACCCTAGAAACAGAAATCTTCTTCTTGATGTGCCTATCCGTTACGAATGTTGGGGATCATCATGGCAATCTTTATCTTATCTGCAGCAGCGCGCAAAAACTGCACAGATGTTGTATTGAACCAGATTCTGAGGTTCTTTAACCGAGTTTCTTTAACCATCTTGGTTAAAGAAACAAGAATAAGGCTCCTTAAATGTTATGTGTACTCAGTGCTTCTGTATGGAGTAGAAAAGTGGACATTTAAGGCGGAAACTCTATCAAAACTTCAGGCTTTTGAGCTATGGTTATACAGAAGGATTCTGAAGATACCATGGACAGACAAAGTCACCAATGAAGAAGTACTGCGGAGGATGAACACAACTGCGGATTTGGTCACCATCGTGAGGAGCCGTAAGCTGCAATACTTGGGACATATAATGAGAAATCAAGGCAGATACGAGCTACTTTAATGCATTTTCCAAGGTTAAATTAAAGGAAAAAGGGCCTCAGGACGAAAAAGAAAATCCTGGCTTGCTGAGAGCATGGTATAGAAAGATCTCAACACAGCTATTCCGTATAGCAACCAACAAAGTCACCATAGCCAAAATGACCGCCAACGTTTGGAACGGACAGGCACCCTAAGAAGAAGAATATCCAAACCTACATTTTCTGTAGCCACAACAAGTTCCTGTACCTTCTCTCTACCATTCCTAGATCCCCAGCGATTATAGCTAAATCATCGGCGAAACGTAAGTTGTTTAAATATTCTCCATCTATTTTTATTTAGTATTCATTTGACTCTCGACCTGTAAACATCGATACGAATTAGGCGAAAGTTTATAGTGGTGATTAAAAACGGGCTCCGGCCGCGTTTTTACCGTCATTATCGTTCAAGTGGATATACTATTTATAAACTATTTAAAAATTAAAATATACAGTTTTAACAATTAAAATGAGTGCTCCACCAGATTTATCGGTGAGTGTTCCTTTTTATACTGCTACTGTTAATGGTCAAATAATAAATACTCAATATCAGCAACAGCAAATTCAACCAGAATGCCCAAATGTCCTTTTTCCACAAAATTTACAACCAAATTCAGCACAAATTTTAAATAACCCACCAACAACAATATATTATGTTCCTAACCAAGTACTATCACAATCTTCCTCAAACTGTCAATACAATCCTAAAATAAATCCCACATTATCTTCACCTCAAAATGGAGCTTACGATTCGATTGAGATGACACGTACATTACAAAGTGAAGAATCTTCAGGGGAAATCAGCGACATTGAGTCATCGGACATCCACGAATGGCAAACTATACAACATAGTAACAAAAAACGCAAAATTAATCCTCCGACACCAACAGAAAACGAAGACACAGTAGTAACTAGCAATAAATTTCAGATTCTACAAAATGAAAACGAAAACGACAACAATAACAGTACAGAAAATACCAACGAAACTCCAGCAACCTCTAAACCCCCACCAATTTTTATATATGGTGTTACTGAATACAATAAAATGGTTAATAGTCTATCGGAAGTAACACAAACAGAGACATTCTATTGTACAGCATTAAAGAACAACACAATAAAAATAAATTCCCGTGACTCAGAAACATACCGAAAACTGGTAAGACATTTAAACAGCAAAAAAATTGTGCATCATACGTACCAAATGAAAGAGGATAGAGCATACAGAGTTGTAATTCGTAATCTACATCATACAGTGCCCATTAATATAATAAAAAGCGAAATAGAAAAACATGGGCATTTAGTACGCAATATTGTAAATATAAAACACAGAGTAAGTAAGGACCCTCTAATGATGTTCTACGTCGATATAGAACCTAATCGAAATAATAAAAAAATATATGAAATTCAATTTATAAACAATGCGAAAATAGTTATTGAGCCACCGTATAAAAAGAATAACATTGTCCAGTGTACCAGATGCCAATTGTATGGACACTCTAAGACATACTGTAATAGACCTTATCACTGTGTCAAATGTGGAGGCAACCATATGTCAGCTGATTGTAAAAAACCTAGAGACACACCCGCCATATGTGCTCTCTGCAATGGAGCACACACCGCAAATTACAAAGGATGCATGGTATATAAAGAGTTAATTAGCAGTAGAAACAGAGCAAGAGGAGTATCATCGCACACTCCAGCGAACAATCAACTACAATATAACAGAAATACAGTACAGAATAATCCGCACTTAAACAATCAAAATCACGCGACTTACACACAAGCAACGGGTGGAATAAATGTAAATAATGTCCATAAAAATACGAACTCATACAACCAGAATCATGCAACTTACGCTCAAATAACAAGTGGAACACATGTAAGTAATACAAACAGTGACATTGGAGAGATGATGAAGAGTTTCCTTAACGAATTCAAAGCTATGTTTTCACAACTAATTAATCAAAATAGCGTGATCTTAAACATGCTTTCCACAGTAATAAATAAAATTAGTAATGGAACTTAAGTCACTACGAATTGCACAATGGAATGCCAACGGCCTAGGCAACCATAACACAGAAGTTACTAACTTTCTTAAACATAACAAAATTGATGTTCTACTCATATCGGAAACCCATTTCACTGACAGAACGATGTTCAAGATCCCTCATTATTCTATTTACAACACCAACCATCCTGATGGAACAGCACACGGTGGCGCTGCTATTATTGTACGTAACACTATACCACACTATGAGGAAATAATGTATCAGACGGAAAAAATACAAGCTGCAATAATCTGTATCAGTTCTCAATCATGGTCTTTTGACATTGCGGCAATGTACAGCCCTCCAAGGCATAATATCACCACAGCAGAATATGAAGACTTCTTCAAACATCTATCAAACAAATTCGTAATTGGAGGTGACTGGAATGCCAAGCATACAGACTGGGGATCAAGACTATGTACGACAAAGGGAAAAAATCTCAGACAAGCCATAGCTAACACAAACAGCTCTTACTTATCTACAGGGCAACCCACCTACTGGCCATCAGATCCAAACAAAATCCCAGATCTACTCGACTTCTTTATCCTCCATAACATGGCCTTAAATTATTTTGACATACAAGCATCCTGGGATCTGTCCACCGACCATACTCCCATAATTGTGACACTATCTACGCAAATTATAAAACGTCCGAATATCCCTAAGTTGACAACATCAAAAACCAACTGGAATATATTCGAGTCTTACATAAATGAAAATTTAAATTTAAATATAAGATTAAAGCAACCAGACGATATCGATAATGCTGTGCTTCTTCTCACCCAAACTATACATGCAGCCGCTGAAATAGCTACACCCCCTCAGAATGACAAAGAACCAAGTGACACCAACATACCCGTATATATAAAACGTCTTGTTGCACAAAAAAGAAGAGCCAGGCGCATATGGCAAAGAAGTCGCAATCCTATAGATAAAAATGAATACAATAGATTAACACGGCAACTTAAAACTGCTCTACAAGACGCGAGGAATGATACATTTGAACTATTCATCAACAGCCTGTCAAAAGAAGACCACAGCATCTGGAAAGCAACGAAATCATTCAAGAGACCTATACAGCACATACCACCTCTAAGGAAAGCCGATGGAAGCTGGGGAAAAACTGAACAAGAAAAGGCATCAATATTTGCTGAACATCTCTCACACGTTTTTGGTGCACCTGAACTTAATAACAATAATAACGAAGAACAAGTTAAAAACTTCTTAGACGCTCCATGCCCAATGATGCTACCAATCAAATACTTTACTCCTAATAATGTCAAAGAACAAATTTCTAGATGCAATAACTACAAAGCACCAGGCTTTGACATGATCACTGGGCTAATATTAAAAAAATTACCGAGAAAAGCAATTGTCCTAATAACAATGATATATAATAGTATCATAAGATTAGCCTACTACCCGATTAATTGGAAGTTCGCACAAATAATTATGATTAGTAAACCAAATAAACCACCAAATATTACTACTTCATATAGACCAATCAGCTTACTTCCAATAATGTCAAAAATCTTAGAAAGACTTCTGCTCCAAAGATTCTCAGAAGACATCGGAATTAATTCAGTGATCCCCACACACCAGTTTGGTTTCCGCGAAGCCCATTCAACTCTACAACAGTGTCATAGGATTGTTAAAAACATTAATGTATGCCTCGAAGAGAAAAAAATTTGCACTGCTGCCTTCCTGGATATAGAACAAGCCTTCGACCGTGTTTGGCATGATGGTCTCCTGTATAAACTTAAGTCATCCTTTCCCACTCCTCACTATCTACTCTTAAAATCATACCTCACAGAACGTCACTTTCAAGTCAGATTCCTTACAGAAACCTCTCATTACTATCCCATAAAATCCGGTGTCCCTCAAGGAAGTGTCCTGGGTCCCCTCCTGTACCTCATATACACTGCTGATATTCCAACAACAAATACGACCACAGTAGCCATGTTCGCAGATGACACCGCCATAATATCCATCGATGATGACCCCCAAGTAGCATCAGGAAACCTTCAAATACACATGAACCTACTACAAGACTGGATGAATAGATGGAAAATCAAAGTTAACCAGACTAAGTCTAATCAAATTACATTCACCAACAGGAACATCATATGTCCAAGAATTAGACTGAACAACACATTACTACCAGTAAAAACAGAAGTCAAATACCTGGGAATGACACTTGATCAAAAGCTCACTTGGAAAGCACACATCTTGGCAAAAAAAATCCAAATCAACATGAAAATACGTCAAATGAATTGGTTAATAGGCCGAAAATCACAGTTATCCACAGATAATAAACTTCTCTTGTATAAGTGCATAATAAAGCCTATATGGACATATGGGGTGCAACTATGGGGCTGTGCAAAGCCTTCTAATACCAAAATCATTCAGAGGATCCAATCCAAAATACTCAGAATGATTTTCAATGCGCCGTGGTACGTTAGTAATAAAACACTACATGATGACTCTGGGATACCGTTCGTTGAAGACGAAATCAGCAGACTAACAAGAAATTATTTAGAACATCTGCCAGCCCACCCCAACGAGGAAGCAAGACAACTACACCTACAACCAGAAGTCAGACGAAGATTGAAGAGACAGTGGCCAACAGACTTTATTCACTAATTTTAACTTTAATTTTAATTTCCATTTCAATTCTAGTTTCAAATTATAATCCTACACTGATTTTATTTGTTAGTGTTAGTATTGGGAGTGTTATCAGTGGATAATTTCTCCTCTCATGTATTTGCAATACTCACATTTACTAATAGCTTGTAATAGCAGATTGTAAATTTACAAATTTAATAAAAAAAAAAAAAAAAAAATCTATTTTTATTTCCTTTTTCAGCCAAACGAAATTCTTAAAAGCATGTTTCAGCACAGTATCAAAAAGTTTAGGTGACATTGGGTCTTCTTGTCTAACTCCTTGCTAACTATTTTTATGGGATTGTTTGCAAATAATCGCAAGATGATGTTTAAGAGAATATATTTGTTATTTCGTAGAATGTGGCCCAAGTATGAAACCTTTAGATGCTTGATAAGATCTAACAATTTTCATTGGAGAAAAACTCCTCTTGAGAGCTCATCATTCGATAAAAGGTCTACTCATGAAAATCAAAACAGCCCTAAGATGCCACATTTCGAAAGACTTCATACGATTATGAGATATCACTTTTATTGACCAGTGCTTGCTTCCGCACATCAGGATGTACTGTATGTACCGTTACAATATCCGGATTTTATGGTTTAAGCCCTCCAGAAGTTAATGAATAGATTCACAAAAGTTATTCAGAGATATGGACTTTCATTGAACATTAAGAAAACAAATTGTATGATGTTCTCTAAAAAGAAACAGCAAATTAAAAGAATCAGTGTGAATGGTCAACTAATAGAAAGAGTAAAAACATACACCTACTTTGGTACGAACGTCAATGAAAACCGGGACCATTCTCTAGAAATAAAATCTAGGATAGAGAAAGCAAGATCTGCATGATTTATCAGTATCAGTTTACTGGTACCGTTTAAAAATCAGGTAATTTTTTTTTAATTGCCGTATTGCCAGATTCCAGTAAGAGCCTAAGAAGATATCCATTGAATTCTGACAGACAACGGTGGGGGAAATCTTTTTTGAACATCTACGTCACAAAACAAGACACCCTGGTATCTTTCAGCCGAGTAGGATACTAGGCCAGAAGACCCCAGGGTAGTGCTGGATTAATCATGTTCCGGCTAAAACCTTAACCACCGTTCCAGAGAGGTGGTCTTGCCACTCAATGAACAACTAAAATAAAATAAAAAACTAAAAATTTATAAACAACCATACCTATTACCGTAAATCAGAAAATGTTTAGACGTTAGGCCATAAACTAATAAATAATATTAACCATAAATTTCAGATCCCTAGTTCAATTTTCTACTCTGTTCTCCTGCTCCTTTTTCTTCATCACCCCAGAAATCAGACAGTGTACTTCTCTCCATTCTTTCTCTCCTCTCAACATTATGTTTCCAATGTTTCTTTCATCCAGCCCGAAACACATTCGCCTGTCGAAATCTCCCATCTCATTTGCCCATCTCTGGCAGTTAAAACAGTACAGTCTGCCGAGGCAGATATGCCTATTCTTTTTGTGAAGGTGCCAAAACTACCATGTCCGGTCAGAAACTGCGTCAGGAAGTAGTCTAGTTTCCTGAACTTACATTCCCACCACAAATCTTTTTAGAGCAGCAGTTTGCAAAATACAGATTGCCGTGATAGTCGCCAACATTCAAAACAGATAAGCAATACAAGAAGAAGAACTTATTATACCTTTGGTATTATACTTTTTGTAAACTTGTTTGTAATCGCCCCCAAGCAAGTGGCCATAGTTGTCGAACACGTAAATGTAAATAAAAAAACTGTATTAAAAAATATATTTATAAAAAATTTTAAAATGGCCTATTCTGAAAATTTGTATAATTAATTTGTGCATCAAAAACTGAAATAAAGGCAAAATTATTATTTATTTTCAAATCGTCCTAAATTTTTAATATTGCGTTCAAAGTTGTACTTTGCATTTTATTTTAACAAAGTTTTATTGGGTCTTGCGATTATTAAAACCTCAAAATATTAGATCGATTCATACAAAAGCTATACCCATCCGAAAACTTAAATATTATTTAAAATATATTAAAAGAAAGACAGGTGTAACCTTATTGAGAAGCAGGTTTTTCATTCCTTTCACAGGTAAACCAAATTTACATGTTTACATTTTTCACGTTATTAGTCAAATAAATACAGAACAGAATTTTTACTCGGTTTACAGTGAAACCGGATTTATTGATATACTAGTCACACCCATAACAAATAACTTAAATATTATTGGATAAAACGTAAACCAATTAAGAAAGACAGGTCGTGTAATTACTGCGAAGCAGGTTTTTTTATTCCTCTTACAGGTAAAACTAAATTTACGTGTTTACATTTTTATTGGTGAATCGATAGTTTTGGGTAGAACTGTCTGTTAATGGTCAAACCGCTGTCGAATAACTGCTTAATTTGGTGTTCTTTGAAGTTGTGTGTGTAACGCTTGAATATTATTCGATAAAATTGTAAACCAATAAAGAAAAAAAGGCGTGTCACTTATTTATAGGTACTTAGTAAAATGGGGAGCAGGTTTTTAATTAACTTATCTGTAAAAGCAGATTTTAAGTTTTTATATGTTTATTGGTCAATCCATAGTTTTGGGTAGGACTGTCTGTTACTGGTCAGACCACTGTAGAATAACTGCTTAATTTAATGTTTTTTGAAGTTGTGTGAGTAACGCTTGAATATTATTCGATAAAACTGTAAACCAATAAAGATAGAAAGGGCGTGTATTTTAGTTACATTTAGTAAATGCCAAACAGGTTTTTATTTATCTTAGTAATAAAATTAGAAGTAAATATCCAATTATTTTTTTATCAATCCGAGATATTTCGCACTATAGAGTCATTACCCTCTATAGAATTCGGACATGGTGGACAGTGCAGCATTCAGAGTCCACAGACGGTCTTGTATTGAACAGCTACGGTTAGATCGTCTGTATTTAGGACGTGTTTTGAGTAGGCAGGGGTGTACTGATCGCTGTTATACCTAAATATTGAACAGCATTGGTGCAAGTACACTTACTTGGGAAAAATTAATTTTTGGCTTCTTCACTTGCTTTTCTACAGGTACAGATGCAATTAACTTTGTTAGAATAATGTCTCTAGTGGCTTTGAAGATCTTTGATAAGAGAACAAATCAATTCATGCTACTCTAGTAATTCGTCTTTCTCGTAGCGACTCCCTATGTACTCTTTGAGTGCCAGTGCTTGCGCGGTGCATGGCAAGGCCTTCAATCTCCTCCAGCGCACATCGAAAGAGAAGAAACTTGTGGTGAGGATGCCTGTGTACGAAGCGTTGACGGTACCGAAACGATGCATATCGTTATATCCCCTTCTCTTTGAAAAAAAAGTATCGCACCTTCTTTTGTGGCATGCAGCCTACAATAGCGTGATCCCCTTCACCTTTCGTGGCAACTTAATTTTTATACTTCTGCCGTTGTTGCAGGTCAACCAGAATTGTTTCCTAATTGTGGCTCTCCCGAAGTCGTCATTGCTGCTGCTTCAGGTCACGTCAATGTTTCGGCAGCGCGGCGCTTTCTTGGTGGTGATGGTGAAGTACCAAATAACTGGTGAAACTTGTTGAGGATGCGTTCCGCTTCCTTCCCTCGTGTGACAGGTAGCCCAGGTCTCTCTGTTGTTCGTAGTGGGCTCATCTCTTCAGGAATGTCTAGAATCTCTTCAATGGCTAGTTGCTACTTAAACTGAGTTCCGTTTCCAGAATTCGCTTAAGTATTGTTGGTCTCAGTTGGGGATAGGATTTCTTTGTCATACGCTGTCACCTGTTTGCGGTTGCTACTATTCGACAATTTTAGTTTTACCAGTACCGGTAATATAACTGATGCTACTACGTATGAACCTGAATATTTTGGCGCCAGCTTGCTAGTAAAAGCTTCACTTGCCGAGAATAGATGGTGTTCATTTTCTATGACCTAATCTCCTAAGTGTAAATGCCATTCCCTTCACCTTAGATCGTAATGCTCCTTCTGGTTTTCAGAAGTATGTTCCATGTGTACTTTTGATAGGTCTCTTAATGCTTCTAATTTATTTAAGTTTTCCGCATATTCCTGTATATTTTAGCATTTGACTGCATCTGAGGCGTCTAATTCTCTTCCGAAATTAAGAAGCGCTGGTGAAAATGTTGTCGAATCATGTTTTGACGAATTTATGGCGTAGCAAAATTCCGGTATAAATTTATCCCATTCTATATCGTTATCCTCTACGTAGCAATCATTGTTTTCAGTAACTTGGTAGTTCTTTCTACTGGATTGCAATGTGGCGAGGAAGGTGGTATAAGGACATGATTTTTTACGTATTCAATTTTTATTATATTATGATATAGTTTTATTGTATAATGTTGCACATATTTCATACTTTCTATAAAGAGGGGTGGGCTCAAAAATTAGTCTAGAGGAATTTTTAAATTTATTCACTATAGCTCTGTTAAAAGAAATCTTATTCTTTCTGCTATAATTCTTTTTAGAAGTAACCGAAAATTTCAAAGTTGCCCAGAGTGCTCTCGCTACCGTAAAATGGGGTGTAGTTGACCGTTTTTCAACTTCAACTAAAGATATTTTCTAGAGAACAAAACAAAATGTATTATATATTTTTGTATAATATGTTTATAAGTCTTAACTTCAATTTTAGTAGAAAAAACATCGGGTATTTTAAAAAACCGAATGGGATGAAGTTGACTGCCCATTGTTTTTCCTAATAAAAATGATTTTTAGTTAAAACATAAAAAAATTAGGTTAATAATTTCGAGGCCGCGTTTTTAGTATATACAAGAAAAGAACTCTTAATTTTTACATAAAATATGTTTAACATACGTTTACAACGAACATAATCTAGTTTAGATGAAGCAAAAAGAAACGTAATTCAAATAGAGGTTAATTACCATTAAATATAGTAGATAACACGTCTTACATTTATAATAGTACCTTTCCTAGAAGCCTTAATAAATACAGATATTATGACCTGACATTTAAATATATTATTGCTATATTTTCTCATATTTCCCTAACGTACTGCTCTAATTACGCCACTGTTGCCATATTTGAATTTCTTTGCGAGATAAACAATTCCCGTCCCGGAATGCATTTGTTAAAGGAAGCAACAAAGTGCGACAACGGCGAAGATTTATCGCCAGCCTGTTAGTCGTGCACGTTTCTCCGCTACAGCTACAGCCGCCATACTCAAAGCCAAATAAAGCTAAAGATAATGTTTACTCTGAGGTGTATGTAGGTTACGTAAAAATAAAGAGGTAATACGACTACGAGAGACAAATTAATTTGAAGCTACAAATTAAGCTGGGATTGCCGTAGAGCCGTGTGCTCCGCCCGCCCGCCGTTTTGTTCAAGAAAACTCACATTTATTTTGTGTCGTTTTAACGCCGGAGAACGGAGAAAACAGAAAAAAGATATATGTTAATTAAATACAAAGAAAACAGTTTACTGTAATTAAGCCTTTGTGAAATATTCAAGCTATTCGGAAGATTTAATCGTGGATACATTTGGAATTTGGGGAAATATATGAGAATATTGGAATAGCTTTAGGAAATCTAAATTTCAAAGCTACTCAAACATAGAATACGATTTTTATAATCTTTACAATTTATTACGGTTCAAGAAGGAATTATATAGATGCATACAGTCGTTTTTTACATTTAAAAGTCTTGACATGATCACTTGGCACAATCCGTTTCAAGCTTTGTGATATTCATCCCACCGTTTAAAAATTTAAGTTCCTCTCCAAGGAAAAATCATTCATAACAATGTATTTTATTTATTTAACATATATTTGTAGACTACCTTAATTTCAATAAAAATTAAAAAAATATCTCGAAAGATATGTCAAAGAGACAGATAAGTTTTTATTCGAGATTCAGGAAACCACATTTTCGGTCCTCGATTATTAACAGTCGGAATTCCGCAAGGTTTAGTTCTAAGTCGTATATTTTTTAAAATCTGCAGAATTAAATAATATGATAAATTAAACAGATAATAAAATTAAAATAATTCAATATGCAGAGGATTTCTGTATATGCAGTCGCCGTAAATATATGATGAGTGTTTATGCGATTTAGAACTGGTAATACTACTACTAGGTACTACTTGTCGGTTTATAATGTTCTCCGCCGTTTTCCGACTTCCAATCGCCACTTAGTCCGGTTATTCCATAAGTCTTCTTCTATGACCCTCTCTCTTAGTTCTTTATTTATTCCTTCTCTCCAACTTTTTCTCGGTCTACCTCGTTTTTTCTTTCCTTCTGGTTGCCATTATATTATTTCTTTTGGTATTTGTTGTTCATCCATTCTTTGTATGTGTCCGAACTAGATAAGTTGTTTTGTTGTTAGGTCATCTGTGATTGTTCGTTTGATTCCCATTATTTCTCTAATCCGTTCGTTGGTAATCCTTTCTCTTTTCGATCTTCCTGCGGCTCTTCTCCAAAAATCTATTTCCGTCGCTTTCAGCGTTGCCAGTCTTCTTTATTTCAGTGGCCATATCTCACAGCTGTATACAATGACACTTTTTACCATAGTTTCATATATCCTCTTTTTATTTTCTTTCCTGATGGATTGGTCCCATAAAATGCTGTTTAACATTGTGATGGCTTTTCTCTCTTACGTGTTTCTCTCTATTATGGCTTTTTACAATATTCCATTTTGTGAAATAGTGATACCTAGGTATTTGTAGTCACAGCAGTGCTTTATCGTGCTGTTATCGTCTAATATGAGATCTTTCTGTTCTACTCCAATGCACAGGTTTTTGGTTTTCTTTTTATTTAATTCTAGACCTCATATATCATCCTTTTCAATTAATTTTCGTGCCATATGGTTTAAATCGCCATAATTTTGAGCCATTATTACTTGATCGTCTGCAAAGTTCAGCGTATATCCCATAGTGTTGGTGAGCGGTATCCCCATTGTCTTGCATTTTTGTTTCCATTTTTTTAAGCACTTTCGAGGTATATTTTAAATAAAGTGGGGGACAGACAACATCCTTTCGTTAATCTTTTGATGTTATAAATCCTGTTGTTATTTGTGTGCCTGCTTTTATTTTTTGTTATTGGTTGGTTGTATAGCACTTTGACGGCTTTTATTAATTCTATATTAATGTTCGTGCTTTCCATTGATTGCCACAGCTTCTTCAGTGGAACGCTGCACTAGGCCTTCCGTAGGTCGACGAACAACATATGAATCTCTTGATTCCGTGTCATCTTTTTTTCTATTATCTGGGTTAAGGAGAAAATGTGGTCAATAGTGGATAGACCCGTATGAAATCCTGCTTGTTCTTCTGCTTCATAATCTAAGTATTTTTTTTCGTTTCGATTCTTTAAAACCTATTCATATATTAGACTCATAGATCCGATAGACAGCTATTCCTCGGTAATTTTAATAATTATTTTTATCACCCTTTTTATGTATAGTACTGAGGAATGATATCTTACGTTAAGTAGGGATTTCGCTTGTGTTTATGCATTCTTGAAATAGTTTTCGAAGAAATTCGTACAATTTGTTCGTTCCGTACTTAAACGATTCTCCGGGTATATCCCCTGGTGCGGGTGCTTTGTTTCTCTTCAGCTATTTACATACATTTTAAATATTTTCTATTGTTAATCTTATTGGCGAGCCGACTATTGAATTTCTATCTTGGTTTTGATTTCTATGTTCTTTAAATTCGACTCTATTCTCTACCAAAAGTTCTTTGTAATACTCCTTTCAGTCTTCAGGTTTTATGCTCTGTATTACTTCTTTATTCTTTTCTTTTGTCAATTTTTTTATCAGTTTCCAGCTTTCTGTGTTTTTGGTTCCTCCTAGATAAGTATTGATTCGTTGGCAGTTTCTTTCTTAAGACTCGTTCTTCTACTTAGAGATTTTCCTTCGTACTTCTGCTTGTTTTTCTGTATATTTTTAGAACTGGTAATGCAATTTGTAAAAAGATGGTATATTGCTTTTAATTTTACGTTATCCCAACAACAAATTATAACAAATATAACATCACCTTTTTTACTAGACATAGGTTAAGTTTCCCTACCAACATCAATTTTAGTAATACCTATTGATATTACTGCCCTCCCTCACCATAAGTATCTTGGCGGGGTATTGTACAAAAAACTAACCTGTTACCCGGTAAAAAAAGTTTTGGAAAAAAGATTAAGAATGAAGACAAATTTGTGGCTAGTATTGATTAATCGACGAAAAAAAAACGGAATTAAAATTCGCATATGTCAGTAGAGAAAAAATGTCTGCTGATATATCTAATACAACTGAATTTAAGACCAATTTTATGTTGAAATGAATGGCTTATCGTGAAATAAGTTTGGAAAGATGGAGATATAATATGGCAATTAGGCAATAGAATGTTTTGAAAATTTTACCTCAACATCGTAATAATAGCGGCAAAAAAATAGTGTTAAGTATGATTATTTAAAACTATATATTTAAAAATTTTACTTCCTAGAGATATAAAAATGAGATGCAATAATCCCAAAATTATATAAAATCGATATCATACTTCCACTTTAAAAAATCTCACTGAAAACTCCCCGTTTTCGTATCCACAAAATGAAATATTCCCGGCAGGTTGTTGCCAAATAATTTCCGCAGAAGATCCCTTAAAGACGTACAAAATCAAGAAAAAGGAAGCTATCTATATTGAGTAATCTCAAAAGCAGATCCTTTGATTAGTTTCTTTGTATTTAGGAACTTCTCTCGTTACACTCGAGACTGAAATCATCGAATTTCCAATTTGGTATTCGACACACGCTCCCAGATTGCCAGATTCTCACGTATTTTTTATATTTATTTAAATGAAAAGACATGCTGTGCTTTGAAAGGGGACACGTTAATTATCTCTGCTGGGTAATAAAATTAATGAATGTTTTTATATTTTGTTCCGTTCAAAAGATATCATATACTTATTATATAATTATATTTTTTGAATACAAGAAAAACGAGCACAGACAACTTTATGTATCCGCTTGGTGTACATAATTTACAAATAATGAAAACATTTCTTTCATCGTCAGATATTTATATATTCTAATTATCGTCTTTCAATAAATCTTTCTTTCTGATTTATCGACACTGTCACTTTCAGTCGGCAATAGACGGCATGGTCTACCTCTTTGTCTTATGTGAGAAATGTGTGAGGAGCTATGATTGATCACAGCCTATCACAATTTTGTAAAATCATTACCTTTCTTATCAAAAACATGATACAAAGTTTGTAGAAATTCAACTAAGTAAGGAGATATAAAGAAAGTAGATAATAATAATCCATTGTTAAATACAAATTAAAAATCGATTTTGCTAATGTGGCAATAAAAGAATAATAATAACGTACATACTACATCTCATAAGCTCTATCCCCAAGAGAACGATATAGAGCACAATAAGAAGCACGCTAAGTCTCTTATTGCAAGAAATAGCAATTTAAGCCTAAAACTGAGGATCAGAATGGCAAACATCATCATCATAACGGCCATAACAGATGGATCAGCAGCATGGGGCTAAACCTCTTACAAGAGAGGCTATGAATATTTCTATACACGTGTCAGTAAGGTTTGTATACAGGACAACCATAGAAAAAAGGAGCCTACATAAAATGAATTAAAAAGCGGATAAAATCTTCAAAGAACTAACAAACGTCAGTTATTAGGGAACCAACCCAAAGAATAAAGAAATAATCATGAAAAGGTAGTCGCAACGGAACTAAACTAGTTGTTGTAGCACTGGTTGTAGCAAGTAAAGTATTTAGAAGAGTTAAGTTATGCAAATAGGGTTAATAGGTTTAGGGAAAAGGAAAGAAAATCCAAAAACACATACACGTAGCATGTGAGAGCAACTACACAGAACAAAGCAATACAAAATGCTTTAAACCTCTAAAAATTATAAAAGCAGCTAAATTTTGCTAAAAAGGACAATTTTGGGATCCCAAAAAATATGCAAAAAGTTTACCACTCTTCCTCCCCGGCTTTTGCCTAAAATCCCCGTTGTAGGGAGGGGACATAAAAATCGGTTTACCAAGAAAAAAAATGTTTTTAATAATAAAATGTCCTATCGGCAAAAATCAAAATGCGTTTCAAATATGAAGTGTGCAGCTTTTGTATGTTGTTTTTGCATTTTGTCGCAAATGAAGTTAATTTTTATAAAGGTATTCTATAAATAAACGTTTCCCGATTTTTGCCATTTTGAGGATTTTCATAAGATCAAAATTTATCACTTTCATTCCAAGATCCTAATCTTCAAAACCTATAGCATGAACTTTCGGTTTTGAGTTTTGGCAACAAATGTGAGTCATTTGAAATATACGTAAAAAACGCTGAATTTAAACTTTCTCCTTACAAACGATCTAAAAAACCGTGTACGTGGAGGTATTTCTTGTAACATGCGATTGTTTATAATATAAAAGCGTTTTTTAGGCATATTTCAAATGGCTCATATTTGTTTCCAAAACTTAAAATCGCAAGTTCATGTTATAGGTTTTGAACATTAGGATCTAATAATGAAAATTTCATTAAAATTGGTCAATGGAAGTAATAAATTTTAATGAAATCATGAGAACCATAAATAATGGCAAAAATTATGCAACGTTTAATACAGAATAACAAACAGATTTAGAGAAACTGACTTTAAATTCAGCTGTTCGTTTCGTTTTTAGAGTTCAAATCTGACTACTGGACTATATCCAAAAGAGGTCAGGATTTTTTCCACATGTACTCCAGATGGAGCAACCGCGATTCCTGAGCATTAAGGTCGTATACCGATAGGTACGGGGATGGATGGCGAGGTAAGCAAACACTGGTTTATAAATCAGCTACCGATAGTCCTGCACACACAAAATCCCTGTGCGGAGAGCTAGTGACTAAGACCAAAAACCAAAGTCATTGGCTCGTAGTCAAGGTCTTTTGTATGTCGCATTTACGAGGGCATTCAAGATCAAAACACAGGTAAACCCAACGTTATTGTTCATTTTGGAATCCAATTTTGGAACCCATGAATATTTTTTATTTTGGAATCCAATACTATTACTATTGAAATAATAGCACCAATATCTCTTGAAAAAGGATCCACTTTTTATTATCAAGATTATGAAAATTTTGAACCCCTAAACTAAGTAAATGAAGATATGTATACACCTACTTTTATAATCATTTATTAACAACTATTTACAATATTTTCTCAGAATATAGATAACTGTAGAACCTTTTGAAAAAGTCTTTATCATTACAAAAACTAAAATGTTCAATTCTGCATCAAATATTAGATTCTAGCACCAAGCAGGGCCGCCGCTACCATGTGTGCCGAGTGTGCATCGCACACGGGCTGCCAACAATATGGGCGGCCAAAAGCAGTCCACTGATGATAATACTTTTTTAAAACGAAAATAAATAAATAGTAATGATTCAGATAATTCTGTGAACTCTAATATTCCAAACAATAATAATTATTCAGTACGTGATAATACTTAAATGCATTTCATTTATCATGTATACTTCTTTTTTTCATCCTTATTTAAAAAAAAATGTCAGAGGATATTATTTATTGTATGATCTGCCTCCCTTTTGCAGGTACAGTCATAAAGCAGTTTCGGGAATACTTTTAAATTCAAAGCGGCTGGCGGCTTTCGGACTTCAGTTATTTGAGATTTCACACGTAGATACTTTACAAGAGTTTAGGCAAGTGGTTGTAAAGTTTCTGTTATAATATTGTTCCTATGGTTATGTTTATAGATGGGTTATTATGTCTTATGTTCAGTCTTAGTTGAGAATTCGATGAATTTAGACACGCTTTGGATAAACGATTTTGTTTGTAAAATATAGTAGTGTACCCGTTTCTTTTGCACAGTAGGTACTGTATTTCGAAGTAACGTTGAGATCAGAGCAATTTTATTTGTATACGCGTTAGGGCTACATATTATTTGGAGAATCATTATTTGGATAACTTATTTGCAGTTTTTTTGAATTTATTTTGTTAAATTCGCCCGGCTTCGTTCTTAAGTGATGATTTCAAAATGTCCGAAAGAAAAAGAAAACGACTTTCAAGGTTTTTAATATAGAAAAATAAAAGAGGCAAAAACTGAGGAGAAAAAAACTTAGCGATGCAGTGGAATCATTTTTGATGACAAACATACATGAAAATATAGAAGACTTGAATATAAATTTAGGACCTTCAACTTCAAGCGAAGTCCAAACCATAGAAAAAAGTACCAAACAATTGAATATTCCTGCGGATAGAGACAGATGATTTGATGACAATAATAGCGATAGTGCGAGTGCTGATGCTAAAACGCCTGAACCTGAAACCACCAACCAAGACAGAACAATTAATGTTCCAGTTAATCTGGATTGCAGTGTAGGAAGCTCCAGCATATACTTGGTTTCAGATGATCCTGGAAAATGACCTGCAAATATGAATCCAAGTGAAGTTCAATTTGTTGTTGAAAGTTTTCCTCAGCAAATTACAAAAATGAACTTCCCCAGAGATACAAATAATAGAAAATTTTTAGAAATTTATTATTATCGCACATTACCTAATCAAGACCAAATTCATCGCTAGTGGTTACTTTACTCATTATCACTAAATAGTGTTTTTTGTGCACCTTGTAAACTGTTTTGTTGTAATGAAAGCAGCCGACAATTACTTACTGGAATTAATGGGATAAGCAACATTTAGCTATTATTTTAAAAAGACATGAATCCGGTGCAGCTCATATAAAATATTCTCAAAAACTGTTTAAACTATCTACAGCCTTAAAAAAAGGATTAACAGTTGACTCTGCTCATCAAAAATTATATGAAATGGAGAAAAAACATTGGGGCGCACGTAGCACAAATAACAATTGTAGTAAGATGTGTTTCTGCATTCTGCAATGTTATCTATAGAACATGAAGTGTGTGCGACATTGGATATTAAAGATATTGTCAAAAAGTTTTCCGAGACGAAAGCCCGAAAAGTGCGCTTTTAGTTTTTTTATGTGTTTATGTTTCTATTCACGGTTTATTTTAATTAAATGGACGTTTAAATTAGGATATTAGGATATACATATTCTGGACGTTGGATCATGGTTATTAAATTAGGATAATGGACGTTTAAATTAGGGATATTAGGATGGGATATTAGGATATACATTAGGATAATATATGGACGTTGGATCATCGAGATTAGTCTAAATGTTCAAGTAAGTATTTATCTGTTTACAAATTATTATTGTTATATTATGCATCTTCTGCACATTTCTTTAAATAATAGTATGTATGAAATCGTAGGCTTCCACGGCCAGAGTCAGAATTATAGTTTATTCGTTTTCCGGGTTTGGACCGTGTCATTTGTGAGTGACCCAAAAATGGGTTCATCTCGACGTTTCGCTACAATTGTATGTAGCTTCTTCAGGAGAACAAAAAAGAAAAAGAAAAACAAGAGACAGGAAGATGGGTAGTTAGCAACGGTAACTCAGTTACTCAACGCAACCAGAGGCGAATACTAACTACCAAGATGGGCATTTGGTCACAGTAACTCAACTACTCAACGCAGCCAGAGGTGAAAACCAAATGCCAGGACAGGGATTCACGTCCAACAGCTCAGAACACTAACGCGTCGAGAGGCAGGGAGTGAATCCGACGATTACTCCGCTACCGCTCTATTTATAGTCGCGGTGACCTGTCCTGTCGGGACGTATCGGCACACTCCGTGGCGCGAACGTCAAGAAGCGCGCGCTGGCCAATCATGTGGCTGCATCGTGGTAGCGGGACCGGACGTCGGCTCTAGACTGAGATTCCAGATGGGAGACAAGTAGTATCCTTCGTCTCGATTGATATTATGTGGATTTTTTCGGATCTCTAGAGATTCGCGGATTTTCCTGGAATAAAAGAAGGGGCTCTTAGAAATAATATGGGTTTTTTCGAACAATATGGAATGACCGGTTTCTTGGCAGTGTTCTGCAACTGCAGAATGGGAGAAAAGACCTGATCGAATGCATCTTTGATGCTCTTGAATCCGAGTTTTGACGGAACGACCAGTTTCGCCAATATACACTTGGCCAATAGTATGCATGTCTAAAGTGTTGAAAGCGGGGCGGCAACTATTAAGTTGCACACGGGCGGCCAATACCTTAGCGGCGGGCCTGGCACCAAGTTCATAAACATTGAACTTCATACTGATCATACTCTCCGATTTCATTAAATCTTTTAATATCCATGTCTCTAACATACACTAAACAACAATATATAGGTTATATTTTTGATTTCGCGATAACTTACATACTTAACATAATAACGAACTACAATTAACACAATCTATTTTCCAGATAGCTTTTTATTCAGTACTTTATTTGGCAAATACATATTTTGTATATTATATGTCAGATAATTTTAATTTATTTTATTTGTCAATTTATCTGTTCAGATTTCTTTCTTAGGTGACGTTACAATTTTAAATCTAAACTAACATAAAACTTTAAATTATTTTGTAATAAATCGTACCTTAAAAATATTAATATTATGATTTATTAATTATATTAATATGTAATTAATATTATTGTATTATTAATTAACTGTATCGTTTCAAAAACAAAATATGATTGAAATGTCAAATGGTGGTAGTTCAGATTTTTTTCCTAGATGGCGCCGTTATGTTACTGGACAAACTGTGTGACTGGTCATCATAGCCTTTATATAGATAGATAAAAGAATAAAGAAGAAAGTTTTTTAAGTGTATAAAGTGTGTTTTTTGTACACTCTAAAAAAAGTTCTTTTCCATTCTTTCATTTGAACATATATTTCTTTCCAAGTGGTATTTTCTGAATGGATTTTTACGGCAGTTCTGCTAAGCAGCTATTTCTAAGCTCTTTCACTGATAGCAGTTACGTGTTAAATATAATTATAGCTATATATATATTATTCTTCCCATAATATTTTGTGATATTTAAAGTAGAAAAGAACAGCAAAACCTGTTTTCACCAGGCAACAGCAAGAACTTTTAAAATAATTTTGCTTTAACATATTATTTGGGAGTGTAATTACTTTACGACAGAAATATATATTCTTCTTGGTTTGTAAAATTCAACGCTTGGGATTTTTAATAAGATGTCATGAAAGTTTCCCTGCTGGAATTTATAGTTTTAATTTTTGTAGAATACACAGTTTTCTAGATACTCGGAAATGCTTTTAATGAAACAATTTCCCGAAAAGATCCATTCTTCGTTAAAGAACAAAGATATAGTAATTTAAAATAACTTTTTAAATATTATTAGCAAAAATTAATTTTTTTAACACAGTAAACAGAAATAATCAATGTTATTGCATGTTATATTTTAATTCTGATTGCATATATTGGGAGTACTCAGGTATAAAAAAGGTTTTGAAATTGTTTTCATTTCGATAATTAACGATCAATTTGACCAAACTGCATTTGTTCTCCAGAATTTTTTTGGTGGTATAGTGACATCTTCGTACCAAAAGGATGAAAAACCGGAACAACTACCATTGTCAAATAGTCAATTCGTCAAACAGCTCGACGATGATCACAAGCGAAGAGACAGGAAGCTGAGAGGATTGTTCGGCAAATAAAGAAAAACAGAGTGATAGAACTTTCTACCAGCCCATGGGTATCTTTGTTAGTTCTGGTCAAGAAGAAAGACAGAGCTACAAGGTTCTGTGTAAACTACCGATTGTTGAACAATGTTACCAAGAAAGATAGTTATCTTCTGCCTCAAATCGACGACACGCTAGATACATTGACTGGAAGTAAACTATTTTATACTTTAAACTGTAAGTCTGGATATTGGCAGGTAGAAGTAGACCCAGTAGATGAAGAGAAGACTGACTTCCCCACAAGATCAGGATTGTGGCAATTAAAAGTTATGCCATTTGGACTCTGTATCGCTCCTGCGATATATGAAATGACTACGGAAAATCTGTTGGAAGGGTTATCTTGGAAAACTTGACGACATAATCGTTTAGGGGGAGACTTTTAAAGTCCCTCTGAAGAGTTTTAAATATATTTTTTATCTTAAAGCAACTCCATTAATGTTAAACCCCAAAAAGTGCCATCTAGTCCAAAGTAAAGGTAATTATCTGTGTCATGTATGTATGTATGTATATATAGCGTTAACGGGCATTTTAGGCTCATTTCTGGATGAATAATTTCCATCGTTTTCTATTTTTAGCTATCATCTTCCAATCTCTGATTCCCATCCCTCTCAGATCTTCCATTACTACATCTCTCCATTTCTTTCTTGTTTTTTTTTGCCCGCAGGTACTCTCTAAAGAATATTCTTGACTAGCCTATTACCTTGCATTGTTTCTAGATATACGAGCCATTCTAGTCTACATTTTTTCAGAAGTTTGCAGATATTGCTTAGCCACTAACGCGACTTACAGAGAAAGCAAGATATTACCTACTACTGGGATGGAGATTGCCAAACTGCTTTTAAATCCTTAAAGAAGCATTTAATCATAGGCCTAATATTAGAATATTCACCACTGATAGAGGAAGAGTGGAGTAGTACTATCTCAGATTCAAGGAGGATAGAAACGAGTCCTTGGATATTTTAGTAAACTGCTTTCAAAGCCTGAGTGAAATTATTGCGTCACGAGAAGAAAACCAAACAGACCATGCAGAACTTAAGTGGTTAATGCAGTTTAAGAATCCAAATGGTCAGTTGGTCAGGTGAATTAAACTATTTTAAGAATATGATTTCAAAATTAAATATCGGGTGGAAGTTAGCCACGGCAATCCTGATGGTCCCTCTAGAAGGCCTTTCCAACAGAGAATCCAAGGCTGCGGCAGTGCTAAGAATAACGGCGATCAGTCAACGATGAGTGGACGCCTACTAAGATCACAGAAGAATGAGAGAACGATCCAGTTTTACAGAAAATTATAAAATAGAAAGGAAAAAACCATCGACTATCTTGGCAAGATATATCAAATATATAGTAGTAATTAAGATGTATTAGGTCCAGTAGGACTCTTTTATCATGAAAGATGGCTTGCTTCGCGAAAGATATTCTATTACGAGAGCATTTCTGTGTAAAGATTACCTTTCAGAGAAATGGGGAACGGTTTTATTGAATGAGTACTTCTGACGATGTAAAGAAATGGTTTAAGAAATGTACTACCTGTGCAACAAGTAACGGAACTTACCGAAAAAAAAGACTTTAAATAAATTAAAATAAACATTACAGTATTTTAGAAAAAAGGAGATAAAAAAAAATTAAAGATGGGAATTTTAAGGAGGATCAAGGACGCTTTCATATTACTGTATAGATATATAATTATTTTCTAAGGATATCTTGAGTAAATATTCGAATAATAAAAGTTTTGCTCGATCACCTTATAATTTAACCTCTTTTAATTTGTAAGGCTCCCTTAGGTGAAACGGTTAACCTACTAAATAGATTATTAAGAGCAAAAATGGTTTTATGAGAAAGCAACCATTTATTCTAATTTTATTTTATGTTGGAAAATCCGTGTATGAAACTCACCGATATTTTATTAATGAATTTAAACCGTCCAAGAGTAACCGCGGCCTCTACCTAGAAGGTATTTGACCATGAATAATGAATGTGAAACAACAGGTCAGTTTAAATTTTTAATCAGTTATAGGGTCGTAGTAGATTTTTGAGAAATTTCACGTGTATCTTTTATAAATGTGATCCCAAAGGACGTATAACAGATCTGACCCGAAATTTAAAGGTAGTTTATCGAGATACGGTGTTTTAACATGTAGCAGAGCAATATAATATTGACACATAAAAAAAGGGAAGGATGACCAGTAAAGTAATCAAATTACATGATTACTTTATCTAAAATGTATATATAAAAAATAATAGTTTACAAACACATGTAACACATATCAAAAATGATATACATACAAAAATATATAACGTGAAAATAATTGTTGAAATTTTTTTATTATTTTCCCAATTTTATAGACCAATATCCCTAATCTCTTCAACTTATAAGCTATTTAAAAACACTATAAACCGGCGCCTGACAGGATTCCTGGAAATTAGAAAACTGCTTATCTCTGAGCAGAATACCTTTAGTCTAGCTAAAATTCACTCATTCTAGCTCACAAGTCTAGTTTTGTTTGGGATTGAAATTATAAACAAAACCTATGATTGCAGATCGAGATATGGTATAACAAAAAAGCTTTCTCCTGAGGTAATAATCTTCTTCTTCTTCAAGTGCCATCTCCGCGGCGGAGGTCGGCAATCATCATAGCTATTCGGACTTTTGAGACGGCTGCTCTGAAAAGTTCATTTGATGTACATCCGTACCACTCTCTCAGGTTGCGCAGCCATGACATTCTACGCCTCCCTATGCTTCTCTTTCCTTGGATCTTTCCCTGCATAATCAGTTGGAGCAAGGTGTATTTCTCTCCACGTGTAATATGTCCGAGATATTCTAATTTTCTTGTTTTTATTGTATTTAACACTTTCTAAAATTATTCAGAACATTTAAGGTACAAGCAAATGGAATACTTACTAATTTGAATCCAGGAAAATGGAGTCCCCAAGGATCGGTGTCAAGAAGTGTACCTTTATTTCTCATTGCAATTAATGATATTTTAAAATAGTGTAAACAACTAGTTAAAGAACGACTATACGCGGACAACCTGATTCTCCTATTAAGAGGAGGAAATCTAGAATCAACTTAAAGAATTTTTTTCAGTACATTAAATAATATTTAGAAATGGTCTGATAAAATAAAACTCCGGTTCTCTAACGAAAAATCAAAATGCCTGCTCTTTTCAAAAAAGCATAAAGACTATATTCCAATTTTAACTTGAATGATAGGAACCTGACCTTTGTAAAAGAAATAAAATTCATCAGTCTCACACTTTATAAAACGTTGGTTTGGAAAAGACATTAAAAATCTAAAAGGTGTCGACAGTAAAGCACTAATATTTTGAAGACACTATCGAACACCTGCTGGAGCAGCGATACGGCAACTGTTCTACGAATATTTTTATTCTTAATTCGATCAAAAGTTAACTGTAGCTAAGTGGTATATACCTCAGCTAAGAAACCTGAAACTAGATGTGATTCAGAATATGGTACTGCGAGGTGCTTTGGGTGCCTTCCTAGCAGGTCCCATATTAAGTATACGTAGTGAGTTAGTGAAAACCCTCCAAAATATAGAAGAAATTTGTCACTTGCTTGTAAAGTTCTATCCTCTTCAGATAACCCAGTTTGCCATAACGTTCTTAACAATCATTTCAGTCACTACTTTCCATCTCATCCTTATTGCGATTTCGCCTTTCTATGAATGAATTAACCGATTACTTAAATACAGTATAACAATCTAGACCAGGGGTGGCCAACCTTTTTAAGTCGAGTGCCAATATGAGAACAAAAAAAAATTGCCGTGCCACTAAAATTTTTCGACATACTAACATTAATAATGTACGGTACAATATGTATTTCTTATGTAAATTCCACATTTTTCCGTTTAGTCAAGATAGTGGAGGTTTAAAAAATAACGTAATAAGTAAAACATAACAACAAACTTACTTTATTGTTAATAAAAATAAAATAAAAACGTTAAACAAAAAAACTTAAATATTTTCTTATTATCTAAAATTCAAATTATTAAACAGTTACTTATTTAATGTGGTATTTGAACTTGTATTTTTTTAATTAATTCATCTATATTGGGATTAATTTCGGAACTAGCCAACAGAATTAGATTTTTTAAATGCATGTCAGTTAATCGTGACCGATATTTTGATTTTATTATGTTCATAATAGAGAACATTTGCTCACAAACGTACGTTGAACCAAATCTACAACAATATCTAAGAGCTAACTCGTGTAAATTAGGAAAATTGTTTGCTGGTACAAATTTCCAAAATTCAATATAATTGGGATCAGTAACAGTTGAAATAATTTCACTATATTTGGTTTTTAGTATAGTGTGGTTCTGTAAATCAATAATTTCGATCTGTATTTCAGCTGAGTAACAATTGATATCTTGCAGAGAAATAGAAAAAGGATTTATGAAAAGGTCAACATTCATTTTGTCTTTTTGAAAATCTTCAAACCGGGTATTGAATGAACCTAGCAAAATAGATATACGGTTTTTAAATTTGTCATAATTTGGAGTTCTACTGACCTTGTTGGCTAATTCCTGCATTAATGTGAAATGTGTCAATCTCTGTTCTCCAAAATCGTTACAAAAAAGCATAAGTTTATTCACAAAAGAAGATATATGACCAACTAGAGTAGGAAAAATACAATTTTTTCCCTGTAATCTTGAATTTAATAAATTTAAATGTCTCATAATATCAGTGAGAAAAGCTAAATCCCAAAGCCAATCTTTATCATTAAGTAACGAGCACTCACTGGGTAGTTCATTGTTTTCTTGCAAATATTTTAAGACGCACTCCTTCAAGTTCCAAAACCTTTCGAGTGCATTTCCTTTGGAGAGCCAGCGCACACTGCAATGGAGAAGTAACTCTCCATCTTGCTCCGTTTCTTCCGCGAACAGTTTTCGAAATTGTCGTCGATTCAATGCCCGAGCTCGTATTTTCTTAATGCAGCGTGTTACAGGGTCAACAACAGATGACATGTTTAGGTCCTTGGCACAAAGAGCTTCCTGGTGAATAATACAATGGTACTTAAAAACTTTTCTTCCCAAATAGTTTTCCAGTAATGTAACAAACCCCTTTAGTCTACCAACCATGCAAGGAGCTCTATCTGTATAAAGACTATCTAATTTTGACCATTCAACTTTGTTGACTTCGATTACGTTTTTAAGCTGTTGAAAAATGTCCTCTCCTGTTGTTGTGACTAGTTGGCGCAAATCCAGAAGCTCTTCGGCATTTTCAAAATTATCATTGGTATAACGGACAAAAATGCTTAACTGCGCATTTTCTGTGTTGTCACAACTTTCATCTAACGCTAAAGAAAAGAATTTGCAGGATTTTATTTAATCCACTTATAATTTGGGAAACAACATCCTGGCTCATATCATCTATATGGCGCATGACTGTATTTCGGGATAATGCAATATTATCGACCATATTTTTGATCTTTACATCTCCCACATTTTTAGCAAATATTGCCAGACTATTTTTAATTATCTCCTCTCCATCGGAGTAGGCTTTTTTCTTCCCGGCTAACAGCAGAGAAAGTTCATATGATGTTTTAACCATAGTTTCCATTTCATCACTTCTCTTCTGAAACAGTGACTGTTGGCTGGCTAGGGTTTTCTTTTTTTTTCAATAAAGTCGGCTCGCAAATGTGAACCAATAGGATATTTGTTGCTGAAGTCCTTATGCAGTTGTTTATAATGTCGTTCCAGGTTAAATTTTTTCGGAACTGCTACAGACAATCCACATATCAAACAAACAGGCTTTGAAGTATTACGATTAGTAAATAAAAATTGTTCTTCCCAAGCAGGTTGAAAATCGCGAATTGCAATATCATCTTCGTATTTTCGTTTTGAAGTCGAAGGCTTACTCGTGGACATATCGAACAAATACTTTTAAAATTTTAAAGAAACAATGCGCGATGACAAAATGTGCACATACAACGGGGCAGTTTAAAATAAACTAAGCAAGGGTAACGCAGTCCTATTGCACATTACGACAGCTAGGATCACGTGCACCAATCGCAGCAATATCGCTCGCCAGAGGATGCAATGATGCCGCATCTATCGTAACTTCCGTAAACCTACCAAGTTTCTTCTTATTATTTTTTGTTTTTCAAGTTTTAATTTTTTTGAAAGTGTTATAATCCAAAACGCTACGCGTGCCACTAATAGGACTCAATCGTGCCACAGAGTGGCACGCGTGCCGCGGGTTGGCCATCCCTGTTCTAGACACTATACCACTCCACCAAAAACTCTTCTCCTTCATGGACTGTAAATTAACCACGAATGATCACTGATCTATTAAAATGTATTAAACATGAATAACCACCAGTTATAAGACTAAATTACTTTAAAGACATGAGAGATAGATTGAACTACTACTATCAGATCTACACAGATGCATCGAAAAGAACAGATGAAGTGGGGAAATTTTTTTTTTCTAAAGCTCATAATGCTAAATTCAAGCTCCAATTCAGAACTATACGCCATACTCGAAACTCTAAAATGCATTAACAAATGGAACAAAGAAATCACACAGTCATAACCGACCCAATGAACGTCTTTGACCCCTTTGTCACATCCTAAACATATTATCCAGCAACCCTATTGATAAAGACATTTACAAAAAACTTCAAAATATTGCAAAGGAAAATTGCAAAACAACTGTCGTTTTTATGGCGGGGGCAGTGTCATAAAGAAGATACTTTTTTGCTTATTTCCTTGAACGACAGAAGTCGTGGATAGATGACGTGGAGTGAAGCAAGGGTGTCTTTTATCGCCTCCAATTTTTAATATTTACTCCGAATTTATTTTCAAAGAAGCCTTATATGAAGATGCAGGCAATAAAATCAACGGAATTAATGTCAACAATGTCAGGTACGCAGACAACACGGTTAGATTGCGTTTAATGAAAAAAAGTTTTATAAACAGGGTGAATTCGCATTGAAAAATCCAGAGCTGCCTTCTATGAACTAAAGAAAATTCTGAATAATACAGATATTACATTTAACCTTAAAATCAGATTAATACGCTGCTACATATTCTTTACATTGCTGTATGGTATGAAAATCTGGACTATTACTGCAACCCTACTGAAAAACTTGAGGCCTCTGAGATGTGGATTTACCGACGAATGTTGCGTATAAGTTGGGTTGATCAAATAACAAATGAAATAGTTTTACACCGAAAGAAAAAGGGCACAGAAATAACAAACACAATAAAAACTCGAAAGTTACAATATTTCGGCCATGTATTGAGACATCCTTGAAATACTGGAATTGTATGCCCTGTACACAAGAAAAGAAACGTGCTTGACTGTTCTAACTTAAGAGGATTTCCCTTCTTAATACGGTATACAAAATTTTGTCCCTGATATTTAACGAACGATTAGCACAGTATACTGACAATATAATAGGATCATACCAAATAAGCCGAAGAAGAACATCCTGGCTTCGAAACCTCCAAGAGTGGAGTTTGAAGTTGACGTAAACAAAGTTATTATTGCCAATATGATCGCCAACGTTCGAAAATCGGACAGGGTACTAAAAAAAGAAGAAGAGAAGTAGAACTATTTAGTTATTTTACTAAACATTTAACCGCTTTTGTCTTTAAATATTTTGGTTACCCAGACTTTATTTTTCTTCCTATTTACTCTTGATGAGAAACAATTACAGAGAATAAGGATGTTAATATTCTAAAGACTGTATTTAGAACCGTCTCGTAATCCACTATTATAAATTCTATAATATTTTGGTTATACGACAAGGTTATCCTTAGTAATTAATAAAATACTGCAAAAGTAACCTATAATCTTGTCATTATATTTAAAAAAATAGTAAATCGCTGATACCGAGTATTAAATGTTGTGGCTAACGTTTGCACTCTTGACATGAGGATTTCTTTAAGCTGATAGTACAATATTTTCTTGGATCCAACAGCTTACTTGGAGCTTTTCTGATTTTTCTTTATCTCCCGCATGTTCACATCTACTCTGTTGAAACTTAATTCAGTGGAAAGGTTTCAAAATGTTTTCCAGAGTCTCTTCGTAAGCTCGAATCTATATCGGTTTGATGATAGCATATAAAAGTTTTTCTAACAGAAATGTTTTAAATTGTGATTTGATTTATCAGTTTAATATAAACTTTTATTAAATTTTTATAATTTACATTATTTGTTTTTCTTTTATTGATTATCACTGCAAATAATCCAATTAGCAAACATCCTGTACATTGTTTAAATGGTCTTCATGGTAAGATCAACAAATCAAACTGTTAGAATCCAGAAAAGTCATGTCGTTCATGAATAAACGAAAACTATATGTTTTTGCTTGAAGAATTTCGTAAATAGACAAGGAACCAAATTGTTTCTTGGCAAATTATTGATGCCATTGCATTGATATGAACTTTAGATGAAACACCAATTACGATATCTATCTTAAACTTAAACTTCTAAAATAATAAAAAAAGGAACTACGTATAAAACAGTAAAGATCTTTAATCACTTTTTTTTGTGGTTACTTTGTCTACTCATATTCGGGAGGATCTTTATTTCCGACAGATATTCTCGTCTTTGTCTTAATCTTCGTCGAAGTAAGGTATTGAAGTAATAGTAGATTGTGAGTATTTTTATTCGAGCATAGTTGATTTTACAAACACTTTTACAATTTATATTGAAAATAAGTTGTCTAGTATGCACGACATTAAGTGGTGAAAGCAAAATATGTAACCTTATGCAGCACGTAATAGGCTGTCCAAACTGGGACAAGAAAATGTACACATAAATAAAGAGGGATATGACCGTCCCAACCAAGAACCTGAGAGTGTCTTGTGACTGCAAAAATGCGTAAATTTATAGGGAATTATAGTAAGAGAAAAACAACGATCTTAACGATCTTTTTTTATGGTTTTTTAATTTGTAGATTAAAGGTAATAACGTTTTTTATACTCGAGTGATAAGAAAGCTTTTAGTAAAAATAGAAGGACAAAAAAATACGAGTATGTGATTTCTAACTTACAGTTTCTTATTCACAAGCAATAAAATATGTTACGGCCGGCTATTAAATCCTGTTGATGAGAAATAGAAACATGCAGATGTTAGATCAGATTACCACTTCGGGTAATGTCGTCTCCGGTGTAATTAATAAACGTATGAAATAATGATAGCATCTTGGTGCAAGTTTTTATGTTTATTAATTTTTCTAACTATTGTGCAATATGTTGCAATATTGCGTAGTTAGCTGGTACGCACTTATTGTGGCATTGTCTTGAAAAAGACAATGCCTTTATGGTTTATTTACGTGGTGGAAATAAAACACAGGTTTTCTAAGAAGAAAAAAACTCAGCTTCATAGTCTTAGAAAATTAGCAGAGCCCTTCGAGCAAAGTGCTCTAGGGACCTACCCTAGACGGGTAAAACCACACTATACACTGACTTTGAGATCCGAAAATGTCCCATATTTAAAGATAAATTAACTTTTATATGAAACTTTTTCATTTCTCAACCAATTAAATTTAATTATAAGTTCCAGAAGGAAGGGCGATGCACATCGAGGTGCGTGATTGGTGGCACCTGATGACAGTAACATGTAAATAAAACGATAGTCCGACGGTGTTTAGGTTACAAAAAATTTAAGAGATTTATGAGGTTATAAAATTTACATTTTACAAAATTTACAAAAACTAGATTTTTTCGCAAGTGAAGATACTTTTATAAAGTAATATAATGAATGTAGTAAAGAGGCGTATTATGGTTAAAGAAATAAAAATATAGAGAGCTGTGTTAAGAAAGAAATGTTGAAGAAATAGAGTTGTATCACTATATAAGGAGGAAAGTAAAGATATGTAACATGGTGCGTTGACCAGGAGAGTAACTGGCAACAAGCTGTTACGCTATTTTAAGTTGAGGAGTTTGCAGAGTTTAGCATGGAGAGGTGTAAATTATGAACGAGATTGTGCATTTCCGCAGGTCGCGCAGGTTGTTAAGACGTTGGTGACAGCGGCGGCTCGTGGCCTAAAAAAGTGGTGAAGATGAGGAAAGCTTGCCGGAGCCAAAAGAAGTTTTGGTACCTACTTCGCGCCCAAATCTCATTAAAAATTCATTAAAAAAATGTATAGATTTTAGGGCCCTAATAACTTGAAAACAGTTTTTTAGGGCACTTATACTAGATACGAATCGTTCTGCTTGCCTGGGGTGTTTTAGTTCTGAACCTCGACATTTCATTGAGGGTTTTTTGGCGATTAAAACACCACGCCTGCTAAGACGGGTTGGTGAGTTTCGATTCAGCCGCCCACTCTAAGTCAGATGCTGATTGCAGCCGACCACTCTGGATCAGACGCAGATGTTTAAAATACTGGTTGGTCGACAATGTAAAAGAACATCCCTTTTATCTTCATTTTTCCAATGCCTAAATGGAGTCTCTAATATATTACACACCAAGTCATTAATTTAGCCACCATTTAATATAGTCTTCTGCAGGTCATCATGCAGGGTAGAGTCGATGGCAAAAAGGGAATAGGTAGAAAGAGGACATCATAGCTGCGAAATATTTGACAGTGGACAAACATGACTGCAGACGATTTATTCCACGTTGCAAAAGACAGAGAAATTTTTAGAAATGTGGTCGCCAACCTCCGTTAATGGAGACGGCATAGAAAGAAGAAGAAGAAGAAGTCAATAATTGGATTCATGTCTCTCTAAAATTATTTTTGTCCAAACGAAATCCACGAGAACACTTTATATCCGAAATCCGAAACAAACCACAGAGAAATGTATTAATAAAGTGCACTAAACAAATAAAATTAATACTGTGACTAAACTAAACTAATGAGTACTATACTATACACTATACTATATAAAAATATCTATATAATGGACTAAATTTCATAATATTGTCGCTTAGAGAAATTTCCGAAAAATAGGAATACCACATACACATCCAACAGTGGGTGAAGACGAATAATATATTTTTAAGCAGAACTGCACCGCACCAGTTTTGTCAGCTATCACTAAGGATAGGCTGACGTCATGTTGCCATGGCAACCGTGAACGCTGATGCAGATGGATTTCTAATTTCAAAAATTATATTCACCTCTTCCTGAATCCTATTATACAGGGCTAGTGACACAGGTCAGGACTTGACCGTCAAGTACGTACCGCTAATAAAGCTAGTTGTCTTTTTTTAATTTTTAGATTAATTAAAAGAGAATAAATAATTGATTTCAGAATTTAGATATAATAATGTTGTTTTCATTTTTTATTTATTTGTCTCAATTTAATTATATTTTTTTGGTGAACCTCACCTTCACCTACTTCACCTGGCCGGCCGCCGCTGGTTGGTGATACACTTCATACTGCTACTGTATGAAGTTTACACATCTGTTATAGAGTGTTTCAAATTCTAGAAGTGGGGAGAAAAGCTGATAAAACCCGGCTTCTTTTCACTGGCCCTCACTCAACTCAACCTCAAAGTATGAGTGGTCCTTAAATAATAAGTAAACTATCATATGACTTATGTTTGCCTGTTCTAGCATGGCGGTTTTAGCTTCTATTTGAAACGTGTTAGCTAAAAGGAGACTGTGGTGCATGTACATGTTCAAAAGGCGTATGAAGATACTGCAAACTAATGAGCCAATTATTTAAAATGTTATTAAAAGTGATATCTAACAAAATATATAAAAAATGTGAAGAACAAATGTCATGGACACAATTTGGATACCCAAGTATCGCGGATGAATTTCCGCGATACCCAAGAAGCTCTATTCGCTATACAAGTGCTCATCCAGAGGTGCAGGGATGTCAACTGTAATGTATATATTTCTTTTAACGACAATAAAAAGGCATTTGATAGAGTAAAACATGACAAGCTCATATCCATCTTGAAAGTATCTCGAAAAGGGCTTGAATGACAGAGATTTGCGAATTATATATAATTTATATTACAACCAAACTGCCAACATTAAAGTAGATGGCCACTTGACAGAGACAATCTCAATAGATAGAGGAGTAAGACAAGGATGTATTATGTCTCCAGTGCTGTTTAACATGTACTCGGAGCGTATCTTCGAGCAAGCACTGGGACAACTACAGAAATTCGTCTTAGTTAACGGGGTGCGTCTAAACAACATTAAATATGCTGACGATGCAGTAGTTTTTGCAGATAGCCTAGATGGTTTACAAGCAATAATGTCGCGCATATCAGATATAAGTCGATGATATGTGCTGGATCTCAATATGAACAAAACAAAAAACAGGGTAGTTAGTAAGCGCGAAATAATAAATACACATATTTTGGTAAATCAACAGCCAATTGACAGGGTTAACAGCTACGCATATCTTGGTACTAACATTCTACTGAAATAAAACAACGCATAGGGAAAGCAAGATCAGCGTTCGTAAAGATGAAGTCTTTTTTCAGAAGTCACGATTCATCACTTAGTACCAAAATCTCTATCATCAGATGCTAAGTAATTTCTACATTATTATGCGGAGAAGAGGCATGGATGCTCTCTCAAGCTTCTTTAGGAAAGTTTGAAGCCTTCGAGATGTGGTGTTAAAGGCGCATCTTACGAATTTCATGGGTGGATCGTGTGACTAATATTAAGGTAATACGTAGAATGGACAAGGAATTCAAGATTAGTAACACAATCAAAGAGCACAAAGTAGAATATCTTGCCCATGTTATGAAAAATGAACAAAGATATGGCTTATTGCAACTTATTCTTCAGAACAAGGTATTCGGAAAAAAAAGTCCAGGGAGAAGAAAAATACCTTGGCTTCAAAACCCTGGGAAGTGGTTTAATACATCTACAACCAGACTATATCAAATAGCTGCAAGTTAAGTTTGGATAGCTATGCTGATCGCCAACATCCGGAACGGATAGTCATCGTAAGAAGAAGAATGGTGCTAATATTTTTAATTTCATACCGAATGAAAAATGACGTAGATTTTTAAATAAATATTTTATAATATTAAGGTGTTGATATATCTAAATAGTACGTCCATAGATTTCATCTAAAAATTTCAATATTTAAATTTTATATTGCATGGTATTGAAGTTTCCCGGAATTTGAGTTTAAGGATTTAAAATACAAAATAAATTAATTTTAGGACGACATAACAGCGCTGTATTTTTAAAATAATAAACAAAAACACGTTTAAAACATATTTGCTGCAAAAACACGTACTAAATATTAAATTTATTAATGCCCTTGTGTATTTATTTATTTGTCTCTTGCCGAAAGGTATACATTCAATGCAAGTTTATTTAATTAATATCGAACTATTTTATTTTGCTCATCCAACGTTTTCGAAATTATTGCACATAATTTATATATACATTTGTGTATTGGTTGCAGATTTCCTGAAATAGGAGTAAACAAAATATACAACTTTGTAATGAAATACATTTAAAGTAATTTTTATAAACGATTTATATTTGATTTGTAGAAATATGAGTTATAACAGTAGAAGTTATAATTTGACAAACATAATAAATGAAACAAAAACAATTTTAATATAAATATTAAAATTTTGTTATATAAAATAATAATTTATACTCGGAAACCAACACAAAATTCCTAGGTCAGACTATTAACAGCTCAAATAAAATTACTGCTGCAAACTTTTGTCAATAAAAACGAAGAATTATTATAAATAGTGGGTGGGTATATTAATTTATAAGATTTTCCGTATTAATTAAAAAGATATATTTCAGTTGTTATAATTTTACGCATTGTAGTAAATATTTGTATTATTCGCGTTGTTTATTGTATTTAATATAGTTCTATCGAAACAATTTAAATTAACTTTAAACTAATTTATATTTACATGTGGAAGTTTTCAACATTTTCTAATTGACTGCCTAATTTTCTAGAATTCATTTCCTCAAAATATTTTCATATAGTACAATAAGTAATTCTCTTATTTGTTATTAACACATTATGTGGTGTAAATAAATAAATATTGATTGTCGGTAATTGAAAATTATTATTTTATTATTTCTTTTTACTACTACAATAGAATACAACAGTTTTCTAAAAAACGATAATAAACGATATTTTGTTAATTACTCACTTTAAGTTTTGGCATACTACTGCTACTTTTCCTTCTTATTTCTTCTTGTATGTAGACTTTAAAGCCTGTTTCTTCTTTAATATTAGCCTCCTAAGTTGTTTATATTATCGCACCATCTTTTACTTGGTCTGTCAATACTTCTTGTTCCATTTGGTGACTTATCTCGTGCTATTCGTACTATCCTCTGCCATTCTACTAATGTGTTCGTTCCACTACTGTTTCCGTTTTGTCATCCATCCATTTATGTCTTCTATATTACACACTCTTCTTAGTTTTCGCTTCTCTCCCTATCCAATAGACTTTTTCCTGATATTCGTCGAAGTATTTTCATCTCTGTTGTTTCTAGTAGTCGTCTCGTTTTAGATGTTTCAGGTCTTGTCTTCGTCGTGTATGTTAAGATATGTTTAATTGCTGCTTTATAGATTCTTGTTTTTGTGTCTTGTCTTAGATGTTTGTTCGTCGAGATTGTGTCATTAAGAGATCTCGCCGCTTTACTTGCTCTTAAGCTTTGTTGTCATATTTCTTTTTTAAGATCTTCGTAACTAGTTATGGTCTATTCCCAGATATTTAAACCTTGCTTCCTGCTTTATTATTTTTCCATCAATTTCGATTTTACATCGTAGTGGGTATTTACATTCGTACTGTGGGTATTCGATTTTACATCGTACATTTAGATGTTGTCATACATTTGGTTTTTTCTGCTGATATTATCATATTGTATGTCTTGGCTGTTGTATTGAAGATGTGTGTTAATATTTGGAGCTCGTCTTCTGTCTTGGCGATTAATGCGGAGTCGTCTGCTTAACATAATGTTCGGATTTTTTTGTTCCCCATTCTGTAACCATGGCCTTTACGTACTGCTTGTATTATTTCGTCCATTATTATATTAAAGAGAAGTGGGCTTAATGAGTCACCTCTGACTCCGCTTTGTACTGATATACACTGTGTTAGTTTTCCATTTATCTTTACCTGTATTCGATTATGGAAGTAGATGTTTTCGATGGTTTGTATAATATTGATTGGTGTGTTTCTTTTATACAGTAGGTGTAAGACGTCTTCGACTTAGATGCGATCGAAAGACTTTGTCAGGTCTATAAAACAGATATGCTGTGTGATGGCCTTTTCTGTAATTTGTCTTAGTACAAATACGGCGTCTACGCAGGATCTTTCGGATCTAAATCTTTTCATTCATCTGATAAAGTTGTTATTTTATTGATTTTGTTGGTTAGGACTTTTGTGGTAAGCTTAGGTGCGGTGTTCAATAGATTTATACCTCTATAATTGTGGGGGCTTCTTTATCTCCTTCCTTAAACAATGGTATCATTATGCTGTTTCTCCGTGAATCTGGTATCTTGCAGAGCAATATTAGTTTTTGTATATATTTGTATAAGTTTTGTCATCTCTAGGGTTATATTTTCCACTCCGTGTTTTAGAAGCTCGTTGGTTATTTTGTCTGGTCCTGGAGACTTTTCATTTTTGAGTGAATTTATGGCTATTTCTACTTCCTGAAAACTGATTTCTGTTTCATGTCTTAATTCAGGTACGTTATTGTATTGATTATTATTTTCCTTTCCTATAAACAGTTCTGTTAGGTAACTTTCCCATTTGTTTGCTGATGTGTTATTGTATTTCTTAAATTCTTTCATTTCTTTCCGTTGGTTGCTTATGAACCTCCATATTTGTTTCTTGTATTCTTGTACAGGTGTCTCTTGGTATACTACTTAAACAGCTGTACTAAATTCTTACATTTCTACAAACGTGCATTATTAGAGGCTTTCCTAACATTAATAAAAATCAAAGATGACTTCTTAGTTTTGAGCAGCGTTCTTTTCAATTGTATAAAACAAAGAAAATGCATGCCAATCTGTCGGTCCGAAATCCAGTTTGTTTTGTTATATGTATAATTCCGTCTATTTGTCCAGTGTGTTTTCAAAGGAATAAAGTTACTTCTTTACATTATTTACATCTCCACATCCAAAATGTCACCAATTTAATACGACTTTTTGAATCAGACATATACTTATCGAAAAAATAACTCGTTGTGATGACCATACTAGTCAGATGCACGTTAATTTAAATAAATAAACAATATAAGACTAAAAGTTTTGTTTAAATTTTTATCTTATCGTCAATTTATATTTTACTTTATTTTGAATATTATGCAACATTTACAATGTAAATCGTTGTAAAATAAATCACAAGTTGTGTTTTTTAAGTTTATATCAGAAAATTTTTAAAAACATAATATTAACGCTAGTACGCCGAATACCGAATCCCGAGAAAAGTTCTACTAAATTAAAATGTAAAACAGTTCACCGTTACGCGAAATTATCTCTATAAAACTTGGACAAAAGTTTTATTAATTGCTCTATTTCAAACTTGTCGTTCAATGTGTGTACATTGTGTCTAATCCATTTTGAAGAGGATTTTATATGACACATAAAGTCAATTTTAAATAGGTTAAGGAATGTCATAAATTTTTTGTAGCTTAGTGGAGAGCTTTTGATAGTCGTCGTAAAAGAGTGAGTTTATTGCGGTAACCTAATTGGTGACAATGATAAGAGTTTCAGAGATTGGTAAGTAATTAAAACTATATGCTTTTTTAGAATAGGTTTCAAAGATTTTATAATATAGAGAATAATATATGTCGATGTTGTACAGATATACTTCACCTAATTTTCTTACCGTTGCACGTCATCCACGTCATAGCCCGTGAGGTCACATGATACCAACACGAAATATTTAGGAGGTATGTGTTCTTTTTTAAAATCACTTTGCCGAGTACACTGGCATTACAGCCACTAGACATATTTTATTATATACGCGTAGAAATAATATTTAAAGATTTCTATTAATGTTAACTTAAAGAAATACACAATAATATGTATCATTTAATTTGTATAAATGCCCTATAAAGCGTTTTTATGAAGAACATTTGTTCGGAGCACACTGTAACTGTAATCGAATGAAGGTGATATTTTGGCATAAATTGGTAACACTTATTTGACAATTGCGGTGTTAACACTTTTTGTACTTTATTATTTTGAATTTTAAAGTGAATAGCTCTTGTTTTATATTTTTACCTATTTAATAAAATCTGTTCTTTTCAGAACAAAATTAGTGTGTTTTATTTCAAAAATGTCACGTAAGAATTTAAATAGTCGTTGTAAAGAGATGGTAGCTTCTTTGATTCATTATTTTGAACAGGAACGTGATAATAACGGCCCCATTCTACCCTTGAATGATGTTAGAGAAGTATGTAAATGTATGTATCAATGTACCAATGTATGTATATACCATCCTTCAGCTGGTAAAGTCCGTTTGAAGAGGTTTACTCTCCGGACGCTGGAACTCACTTCAAGCATGAGTGTATGTTACCTGAAGTAAAGTTTAATTAAAATATTAAACATCCAATAATAATAATAACATTATGTACAATCTTAGGTAACTTTATATATTTTAAAGGGTGGGTTTTTACCCTAATATTTTAGTGGCTCAGGCATGTTATCCTGTATTTTTAACCTGATGATGGAACTGTTGTTCCGAAAACGTTCGTGTTTTTGATGTAGCCCTTTTAAGGGTTTTTTAAATATACCCATTTACAAAGATTTAACCTCTTTTTTGTAATTCGTGGTATACAGCCAGCTGCAGGAATTATTTTCCTTGTGGATTTTGTAAACCAAACCGTTACAAAAAATCATTTACTTTCAAAACTAGTGACAACGAAATGAATGTTTAATAAAGGTATGTTATTTGTTTATCCACCACAATTTTATTCTCATAAATACTCTATTACCAATTTGTATATTTTATCTGTTGGAATTTACAAATTAAAAGTCGTTTGATTTTTGTAAAATTATATTTAAACGATGATTTATATTTGTTTGTAAATATGCTAGTTTTAAAATGTTTTAAAATTAAAAGCAGTTTCAAATAATAAATATTAAACACACAAACATATTTCTTGTATAAAGAGTTAAAAAATGAAACGTGAACATTATTTAAATTCAGTGTAATAAATTATCGACGTCGAACGTCAAATAACTGTCAAAGTTAAAACACGGTTTTTAAAGTTCCTCACGGATTTAAAAGATTTAAACCTTGTTAATAAATGCATTCATCGATAAAAAGAAAATAAATTATAGAGCCCGCTATGCAATAAAAATTTATAAAATTCAGCAACAAATTTTGGACGCTATTTTGGTCCGAGAAGGCTAAAATTTGTTCAGTTCAATCATCATATTTTATAGTATATATAGTATAGAATTAATATGCCTGTAAGATTTAAGCCAAATCGAGATGGGTGAACTGACCAACTTGAAAGATTGTAAGCAATTGTAAGCAATTTGACTAACCCAGTCTGAGAGACTTCACCTTACACAAGAATCACAGGGCACAACCCTTAGAATGACATTTGGCTGTTGCAATTCATTGGAGCGAGGTGTATTGATTCGCGTTATCAGTAACCACTCCGCCGCACTCCAATACTCCTGGTCATCCCTTGCCCCCCTATAGCTCTCTTATATGAGGCGCTCTTATCATGTTTTCTCTAGTATCATCAAATTGAAATTGCTTGCTCGGCCCTCGTGTCTCTGCTCCGGGCTGCACCTAGTTTGGCGACTCGGTGCCCCTTGGGGCACCGAGTCGCCAAACTGAGGATGTGGGCCCTTTGTGCCCCGGTTTTTGGGGTTTTGTTGATTTTTTTGGATATGTCGCCTTTTTGTTACCTAGTGTTTTTTAATTTTTTTTGTTGTCCAAATTTCTACTGCTGCGTGCTGGGACTTCTTTTGTTGGTAAAGCTACGAATTATCTAGACTTTATGTATTTGCCAGGATTTGCTGTTTTGGTCTTTTGTACTTGATACTTTGTACTTTGTACATAATGATCTGACACAACGATGTCTAGGTATGAATCAGGACATAATATATGCTTGCTTTATAGACTTTAAAAAAGCTTTTGACAGAGTTCAACATAAAAAGTTTTTTAAGTATTCTTAATACCAAAACATAGATAGTAGAGATCTACAAATTATATCGAATATGTATTAAAATTAGAAAGCAAGAATAAGAGTTGAAGGAGAACTGACAGAGGAAGTAAGTATACTTAGAGGAGTTCGACAAGGAGGTTCTTATACAACGTCTATACTGAAATGATATTTCAAGAAGCTTGATTGGATATTGTGGAAGGTATTTTGGTCAACGGAAATAGCATTACAAATATTAGATATGAGGACGATACGGTCATATTTGCAAGTGACGCGGAAGGTCTACAGTACATAATACAACATGTAAAGGGTACGGACTGCAAATGAATCTCAAGAAAACGAAATCAATGATATTCTCAAAAAAAACACACAAAAGGTAGATATTCTGATCATCAATAATACAAAGAACGAAAGAGTAACAACAAATATTTAGGAACGTGGCTAACCAAAGATAAAGATCAAACAAAAAAAAATAACAGATCTAGAATAGAAATGGCAAGAAACACGTTCATAAAATTGAAGAACTTATTTTGCAACCGGAACCTTAATCTAGCGATCCGCAAAAGAATGCTACGTTGTTACGTTTTTTCTACTTTACTATACGGCATGGAAGCGTGGACAATAAAACAGTCTAAAATCAAAAAATGAAACTCCTTTGAGATGTAGTGCTACAGGATAATCCACAGAATATCGTGGACTGAAAAAGTAACAAATATAGAGGTGTTACAAAGAATGAAGAAAGAATGTGAAGCCATAAAAACTATTAAAATTAGAAAGATTCAATATCTGGGTCATATAATGAGGAGCGAGAAGTACGTATTACTTAGGTTAGTTATGCAAGGAAAGATACAACGAAAGAGAAATCCAGGACGACGCAAAATATCCTGGCTAAGAAATTTGAGAGAGTGGTTCGGTTGCAGCTCATTAGAATTATTCAGAAGAACGGCCAATAAAATTAAAATAGCGATGATCATTTCCAACCTCCGATAGGAGACGGAACCTGAAGAAGAAGACTTCCATCGACAGAACGCATTATATATTATTATCTCTCGCAGAATCGGGCTTGGGTGATTCCCTACTTCTGTAAACCTAATTCTGGCTTTTTCTGATATTTTATCTATCATTCTTACTTGTTGTAGTTCTCTAAAGAGAACCATTCAGCGACGTATCTGGGTACATTTGACGTTTCTCTGAGGATGTTATTGTGGGCTGCTTGTATTTTTTTTTGTTTGATTTACTTATGTGTTCCCATGCGAGAGATGCATATGTGGTTATTGGAAGTATGATGCTGTTTATGTCTCATTTTTGTCTTTATGCGCAGTTTGCTTTTTCTACCTGCATGTTCTCTTACTGCTGCTCTGGCTGTTGCTCCAACTTGCATAGTTGAAATGAAATTACTCATACATGAAGTTCATGTTCGTGAATAGTGAACGTACGAGGGATTGTATGGCATCTATCCGTCGAATGTGGCGAGCATGTTTACGTTAAGAGTCAGCACGCACCGAAAAATGCCGGACTTTAATGTACCGTCACAAAACGAATCGAGTGCAGGATGAATAGATACAGATCCAAATGAATTCTCGTTTGAACGTACTCATATTTGTATGCTTATGCATCCTTGAATTACATCATTCGAGTTTGTACTCATATAAAAATAGTGAATAACTACTAATCATTTTTACAATGTGAAATGGGTACATATAATGTATCTTTCTAAATGGACTTTTAATGTTACGTTCCTAATTTGAGATTTGACTGTAAAAAATATGATTTAAAATTTTAACACATTTCTAATAGAAGACAACTTAAAACTCCTCCTTCAAACCTATCAAAGTATCTTTTAAAACAAGTAATATTCAATTAAGATTATTATTGAGATAGAAACTCACAAAGAGTTCCCTGAATTTATAAATGGAATTCACTTTTTGCCCAAAACAATGTCGAACAAAAGATTTTGTTCCAGCTCGGATGACTTTTTGGCGTCAACCGATTAAGTTTTCATTCCGTTCTAATTTAAGCCAGTATTTCGATTCGACCATTTACCAAATGGAATAAATTAGAAGGGCTATAAAATATTGGGTAATGCCGTTTTGTAATTTTGTAAAAGTTGATCTCTTTGTAAGCAAGAACTTAATTGAAATAAAAAGATTTTTCAGATTAAAAGTTAATAGAGATACAAAATAACAAATATAAAAATAAAAAAAAATTATTAGGATTAAATTTAAAAAAATTTAAACAATAATTGAATGGTGGGCAGCAACAATGTAAAATTATTGTAAGGTATAGTATTTTGTGTTTTATTGACCTGTAGTATTTGGGAACTCGAAGGTCCAGCTTCATTTGTTGTTCTGAGATTATCGATCAACTTCTGGTGGTGACTGGAATCCAGCTGCAGATATGGTTTTAAAGAGCTTGCATTTGAGTGACCCGTTAATTTAATTAACTCGTGTTCAGAAAGACCTTGCTTGAACAAGGCTGACACAGTTGAAGATCGATGAGAATGGTTTGTTATTATATGTTTTTTTATATCTATTTCAATTTTTTCCACGTAGATATGGTGTTGATTCCAAGTAGATAGTTTTTTAACCAAGATCCCTCATTTCAGTTGGAATGAACGGTAAGAAAGAGTCTGTGATTGATTCTTTGGCCCCCTTTTTCCCATTAATTTTAAAAATAATCTGGGCATACATTTTCGTTTCATGAATTTCTTACCAGCCATTTTCTGCTTGCCAATCTTCTCGAACCGCCTTAATTTGTTTTGGAAAAATGCTGTTATATTTTATGCGGCCCGTAAATTCTCCCATAACATCAAAATGAACATAAAAGCAAGTTCAAATGAGCAAAGCTGAAAAAACTTTTTTTGTGCTCAATCGGGGGTTTTCTTGTCGTAGCTTTGAATGATTTTTAATAGTGTTTCGGTAGATAATGCTTTTGAACGGAGTTTTTTTTTATCTTAAACACTTTGAAGCTGCCTCCGCTTGGTATCTCTTTCCAATCTTGCACATTTTGAAAGATATATCTATGAAAGGGTCGATTTTTATGCCGTACTTGCATATATTTTTCTTGTACCATTTTTGCTGTAGTATTCTACGTTGACTTTACAGACGAGTCTTTATAGTCTTCGCCATTGCTTTTTTTATGTTGAAAGCGTAATCATCGAGAATTTTAGCTAGATCCGTTATGGTAGTACGTCTTTCAAGCGTAAAATTTCTCACCCATAGGAACTCCGAAAATTGGGTTTAAATAGAGCTTCTGAACCACTGCGTGTTTAATGGGACATTTTCCGAAACCAATTTTTTGATTTCTTTACCTGACTGGTATCCAAACTTTGATTTTTCGCTTGGATTCATTATATATGTCCAACATTGATAACGCCTTAATGTCGTTGTCAGAAGTTTTGTCAGTAGGAAACATGGCGTCGCTATGAGGTTTTATCCAGTTAAAAATAGTCTATTGAAATAGTCAGTCAAAAATATCTACAAAAACACGACTGCAGCGATAAAAAAAAAGCTAAAAGGGTGGTTAGAATCATCAAATCAAGATTTTATCGTAAAGCGGTACACGATTAACCTATTTTTACTTTCTTATCTCATGTCTGTGTACTACAAAAGAAAGCTACACAAAGTTAGGAATAAAGTGATATAATATAAATCACATCTGCAATTTCTATATTACACTCAATTGAGACTAAAATATATTATGTGAAAACCCACAACATTCACGGTTACTTTGTAGCGACAAGAACTTTTCCGAAGAAAAGGAAATGAAAATACAAAATACACGAGTAAAGTTCAACCTCATTTTAACTTAACATTTCAATTTTGCATTTGCACAATCAGATAGTCAGTAGTATATAGATATCCTTTGGGAATAAAAAAGGATATGCAGGATAGAAATCCAGCAGGAGAGAGCTGGGAATATCATATTTTAAAACATTTTATAAACGTGTACGCAATTTTGTTTGCTTTTATTTGTTTTGATTGTTGTCTATTTTGAATTAAAACGGGAATACTTAGTAAAAATGGACGATAAACTAGCAGTACAATTTTTTGAAAAACTGATACATAATTAAATTTAATTTCTATTTTCAGTTTAAGCTCTTTTTGCATTTTTTTTTCTATGTCTGCTCAGTCTCCCTTCATCTTTTAGGTCTACCTTAATTTCTGCTATGATTAATTTTTTTTTCTGTATCGAGCTTATCTAATCTATTCTCCATGAGTGTTAATGTTTTTTGGGGTTCTTAGTTTCCTTTCTCCCATTTTTATTTCTTTCTTTTCTACTTCTCTTTAAATTTTCTGTTTCAACTTTGTTTTGCTTAAGTTTCCGCTTTTTATTTTTCAGTTGGTTTTTCATATCCTTGATTTCATCTTTAATTTCTGTTTTGTTTTTCAGGATATATCTTCTTTAATTTCTTGCCTCATCTAGGTCAACAATTTCTTAATCTCTTCCATGTCCGTTAACCCTTTGGTGGAATACCATTTTTTGTCTGTAATTGAAATTTATAAAAGAAGGCAGAAATTATTATAAGCTTTATTTCATCGTCTGCAGAATTCTTTTGCGGTGAGTACTTTCATTCTAATCTATATTCTATAATTCTGACAGCATTTTCAATATTCATAACCTTACTTCTTTCGAAACCACGTTTTCAATTTTATGTATGTAGAAATCTAACAAAATTTAGCTAATTTTAATTCTATTTAATTTTATCCTTACCATTTGCTATTTGTTTTATTGTAACTTTGGTAAAATAATTGGCAAGGAAGTTAACCCCCTTTGAAGTTTCTCTAATACAGGCTATTTAATATTCTGGTTTATGGGATATTTCTGGAACTTTATATAATAATTTATTGATTAGTTTATGGAAAATAACAGCAGCTTTATGTAAGACCTTTCCACATAATCTGGATCTGGAGGCAGGACATCCAACATAAACATCTAATTAGAAGCAAGCAGCCCATCGATGCCACAAGTATCAGTTACAAATTTATTTAATGTAAAGCATTAGACAGGGTTGTTTTGACAGTGTCACTGCGATTTAAATATTATGTTTTATGTGTTTAATAAATATAATTAATTAAATAATTGTCTTATTTGCTACCAGCTCAGGGTTCATTGTTTAATTCATAGTTTAAGACAAGACGAATTCACTCTTGAGAGACTGAGTTAGGCGAAGCATAGACGATAAGCTCCCATTGTTGATTAAGGTATTATTTATATAATAGTATTTCAATTTTCTTTGGTAGTCTTATCGGTACAGTATAGATATAAAAAGAAGAATTCAAGCGGGAAATACAGCGTTATATAGAAATAAAAAAATGTTTAGAGATAAAAGGAAAAAGTCAAAACACAAAAATGAAAATCTACAAAACGACCATAATACCAATAGTAGTATATGCTGCAAAAACATTTACGTTAAGAGTAAGAGAAGAGGAGCAATTAAAAATTTTTAAGAGAAAGATTTTCAGAATAATACTGGGACCAAAGAGTGAAAACGAAGAAGATGCAAAAAAAATGGATAAGTCACGAAATACAAGAATGGATGGGCCAAGAAATAATAGATAGAGCAATAAACGCACAAAGAATTAGTATGTTATGGACACGTTATTAGAAGAGAGAAGAGCAATCCGTTAAAATTTATAACGAAATGGATACCACCTAGTAAAAGAATTGGAGGCAGACCTCAAACTGAGATAAAGACAACAAGTAGAAGAATACTTAAGTATTATTGAAATTAGACATAGAGAAAGGACAATCAAAGAGAGAAAAGAATAAGGAAAAGTAGTTAAAACAGCAAAGTCACACCAGAAACTGTAAAACCAAACCCAGAATGGAATGATCCCCCACACAAAAAGGAAAGTGAAACAGCTTCAGCTCCAGCTTCTTCAGGAGCGTATAGCTTGTATATATAATAGTTAAATAGGAGAATAGGTTATCAGTATATCAACAAATAAAAAAACTTTTAAAAGAAATAGAAAAAATGACAAAGTTAGAGCTAAACCCAATTGAAGTGTCACTTGCGTGAGTTTTTAAGGCATACGTCGATAGATACACAGTAAGCATCAGGCTTGTATATACACGGGTACCTAATCGCTAGAATTATTTGATATACTGGACACATACTGAGCGCATGGTGTTGAATTTGTGACTGATTTCTGCTGAAAAGCACGTCCGAAGCAAAACTTACCTTAAAAATATGTTTTGTTTATTAAAATAATATGAAATACACACATTTTTGAAATACAAACTTTTGAATTATCATTAATAATTGAAGCCTTTTGTGAAGTTACAATGGTCTATTAAATTAGAATTGTGTTTATGATAGGTTTTACGAGCAAAAAAATCTAAAAAGAAACACATCCGTGGCACTGTGATGTTCTAATACAAATAATCGATTTACAGTGGAGTGACTTAATTGTCAATTAAATTAACTAAACAAGTTTTCGCATATTTATTTTAATCAACTTTTTACTTCTCGGCGTAATAGTGCTACAAGGAAAAGATCTCAGGATTGTGTTAGCTTAATATGTCCGTGTGTCTACAAATGTAGCACTTACTCTATAATAATATACATATTATTTCTTGGTCATCCAGTAGCGTTGCGCGCTAGCTGTCTTTTACTTTATCTTTGATAACTCGCGTATTTATAGTTTATTTTTATGAACGAGAGAGTAATTAGCATATTTTTAACTGGTAGCTCCGACCACTCCATGGGCGTGCTCAAGAATAATTGAAAAATTACTTTGAATAATTGTAAAAAATAAATGAATTATTTCAGTGTTATAAAGTGTTATGTGTATGTAAACAAAAGTGACCTCTTTTATCACACACTATATTAGAACTGACTGGCCTACATTAAAAAGGGTTTTAAAAAATTCACATTCTTTTTAATTTTTAAAAATTACAAAAGAGAAAAAGAGTTTTTAAAACCGTCTAAGGTATGTTAAATAGATGAATAAAAATATTAATATAAAACTTACAGCTACTTGTTACAAATCCAAATCAGATTCAGAAGATGAACTTTTAGAACCAAGATTTATAATAACTGGCTCGATCATTTTATCAGTAATATTGTCCAGCTTCCACATTTTTTCCTCTTCTTTAATAGTGTGATTTACTGCCTTTTCCCAGTTTTCAGGTTTTACATTATTTACGGCCTCCAAAAACAACTGCTTAACATCATGAATTTTAAAAGTGGTATTTTTTCTTGAAACTTCACTCTTTATCTGTGCCCATACCAGTTCAATCGGGTTTAATTCACAATGATATGGTGGGGATCTAAGTACTGTCATTCCACGATTTTTGGCAATTTCATCAATTTTGTATTTTTTAAATTTTTCTTTATGAAGGACACACAACGAATAAAGTTCTTTTCTTATAGATCGGGGATGGTACGTAATATTTTTTGTACTCAGCCAATTCTGCAAGTCTTTTTTTAACCACTTGGTTGTGGGCAGTCCTTCTATAAGTCTGGAGTGATAACTTGCATTATCCATTACTATTACACAGTTCTTAGGAAGAAGATCTATCATTTGTTCTTGAAATTCTTGAAACCATTCTTGAAAGACATCAGCGTTTATGTCTTCATGGTAGTCACCGGTACGAGTTGATTCAAAAGTTAATAAACTACCTTCAACAAAACCGTCTGAACTGCCAATGTGTACTATTATCAGCCTGCGTCCCTTTCCTGATGGTGGGTTTAAACCAGTAGATAAGTTATTTACAAAATCGTGCCTTTGACTTGTAACAGTTTCATCCTGCCAAAATTTATTTGGTGTATTACCCTCGTTGATCCATGTGTTTCATCAAGATAAAATATTTTTCTTTTTTGGTTTCTCATTTCCTTTATGGTTCTTAGAAAATGTATTCTCCATATGACAATATCGCTTCTTTCTAATAAAATAGACTTTCTGGGATTCTTTTTCCAGCGGAAGCCTATTTCTTTTAAAAGTTTCCATAACGTACTTCGACTCATTTCTGGGTAATCCTTATCATCTCGAACTGAGACAAGAACTTTATCCAATGTTGGAAATTCTTGTCTAAAGAAGAATTCATGCACTTTCCGTCGAAGTCCTTCTTTAAAATGATATTCTATTTGAAATTTTGGTTTCCCTGGAGCATTACGTGGCATTTGAAAACTACCACATTTCTCTTCTTTAATAACTCTGTAAATCGTAGATTTCCCAACACCAAGTGTACTGCTAACTAACTCAACGGTCTCATCAACACTTTCACATAAACGTTTGTCTGTAAATGATTTAAAACAATTAAATATTAATGTTTTTTCATTAACTGTTAGAGGACCAATTTTTCGGCGTTTACACGGACTTCCAAATTTTCCATAACACTAGTATACACAATAAACTGCACCTTGCAACTGAAGTACCTACTTTTAGTGAACTGTTAAGAATTTTGAATAGGCCACTTGGACCTTCCTATATACAAAATGGAAAAACCCACTATCATATTTTCTGTGGAATAAGTTTAGAAGGTAATTATCTAGTCAATTACTGTCGATTCCTGGAATTAAAGAATTAAATGTTTGATTGTTGAAACCCTTACTTCGTGGAATGCACTCATTTCAGATAAAATAAAACGTTTTATTTTATCTAAAGAATTAAACTTTATTTTGCAAATAGGCAAAGAATTAAACTTTATTTTGCAAATAGATAAAATAAAACGTTTTATTTTATCTAAAGAATTAAACTTTATTTTGCAAATAGGTAGGTACTTATTAAACTTTTATTGGTTATATATAACCAATAAAATAAACATCTTACATTTCTTGCAAATTCATTAGTACCTGTTAACCTCCATCACTCCGACACTGGCAACCTTATTTAGGGATTAGTAAGCCTTACAACTATTGTATTCTATTCTGCTCCAACCTTTATACCTGGTGGTCATACTCAATTTAAAATTGTTTTCCTATATACTTCTGTAAACTTGTTGACAAATATCTGTTTTTCATTGAGTCACCCGTATCAACAGTTTAGGGATTTGCATACATAATTTATTATTTTATTACACTCTCATACATAAAAATACACTATAGCAGCTAGCAACCCTTACATCATCGTATTAAAAAATAAAAAAATTACCTTAAATTTAATATAAAAAATATGTATATACGTGATAAGCAGCGTATTTTATTAAAAAAATTAATTATTTTTATTTGAATTAAAAATATTTGCGGCCACTTTTTGACTTGCAACCTGTTATCAATGTATTCTTATTCGATGTATATATATATATATATATATATATATATATATATATATATTATATATATATATATATATATATATATATATATATATATATATATATATATTACAGGATTATCAAACTTGTACATACAATACATATTGGAGACGGCTATCGCCGTTCCCTTTCTTCTCCGCCAATCCTCCAGGTCCAAAGCATGCTCCTCCTCCAAACCTCTCAATTCAATCGCTCTTCTATTTTCTTCATTCCATGGGTGTCGAGGTCTACCTCTTTCTCTTCTTCTGGGGGCTTCCATCTGTGAAGTTTTTAGGCCACCGCTCGTCAGGCATTCTCAATAGGTGTCCAAACCATTTTAAACCTCTTCTTTCTATTTGTCAATGACCGTTTCTGTAGCATTCATGTTATTTCTTATAGATTCGTTGGTCTTCCTTTTAAGCCTTAATGTTCTAGCACTTCTCAAATAATCCATTTCAACTGGCAACAATCTTCTTTTCAGGTCTGCATTAATTGTCCATACTTCAGAGCCATAAAAAAGAATTGATTCAACCATGGTTTGCCCTATTCTTTTTTTGTTCCTTTTGGAAATGTTGCAATTTCGCCATAAGGAGATCAGGCATCCTACAATTTTACGTTCCTGATTAATTCGGTGTTTAATTTCGGTTTTTTCCAATTAATGTATTTTCCTCTTCTTAAATGTATGTAAAATATAAATTTCATTAAATTCATCATGAACCAAGTGATCCTGCAGTAAGATCTTGTACTAACAAGAAAAGAGTTTCTGAATCTTTTATGTCAGTAAGTTGTAAAATACGTAACAATAGATTTTTAAAAATTATTTTTTAAATATAATAATAAATTTGACGTTAGACTTTTATACTGCTCTTGTAACTATAATAGTCGTAAATGCCTGTACTTATTTCTAATAAAAATTGATAAAATTAAATATAAATGTATAATATTTTAAACAAAGCATTTACATGTTGTAGCCACATAAACTATTGATTATTGAAATACATATTTATCATCGATGCTGGAATTTGGAAACCACTAATGGCAATTACTGGAGCATAAACAATGTGTGTATAGGACAGATTATTAATTCAGCTGAGATTCGCAAAATAATTTATTATAACTTGAAATACTTAATTAGTTGAAACTATTATCGAACGGGGTTCACTTATATATTTTATTAAAAGTGATTCCAAGTACAAATTCAACTATGATCAACGTACACGAAGAATTTCTAGTTCTAGGATAAATCGATGAGTTCCAAGTTCCTGGAAAGAGAAAGAGAAGGAAAATTTGAAGTTACAAAGTGACTGAGGAATAGAGAAGCATTGTTTGATTTTAACGTTTATATAAAACTTCGTCTCGATGTTATCCACGACATACGTGGCTTTCTTGCATGCGTTTTAGATTACAGTTATGAGTTTAATATAAGAAAATATAAACTATAGATAATTTATATAGATAGATAAACTATAGATAACTTTTAATATAAAAAAAATATAATTAACGAGTATACTACAGAAGACCTAGTGGAGATAGAAATTGAGAGAGAAATATAAGTGAAGAAAGTGATTCTTTAGGAATATTTTGTGTGCTTATTTGCTAATAACCATTTGTGTTTACAAAAAATTTACCTCTAAATTAAATTGTGCTTCTATTGTATTGAATTGCTATATTATAATACTAGTGCTATTATATATTTTTATATTACTATTGTAGTAATGTTTATTTACTATATCTTGATATTATATACTTTCAAACCAATTAAGATTAATACATAGCAAGCAAAAATAGTAGACGGTATTGGATTAGAAAATTGTAAAAATCATTTTCAAGAATTACAATCAACAAAGAAAAGGGACAAATTTAAGAGACCTGGTAGTGGTCAAACGAAGATTAAGAAAATATAAAAAGAAGAGAAAATTATCTCGCAAACAAAAAAGGCTTCTTCTTGTATGAATGGTTGACGATTTTTTAATTTTAATTTTCGGCTTGTAACATACTAATTTGTGTCTTTAACATTCTTACAAGCTTAAAATTTTTTTTTTTTCACTTATACTATTTTCTTATTTTTTTTTTTTAATCAGAAAGTAGTAGGAAACGAGGACGTTTCTGATAATCGAGATCTTAATTATAGTCTTGATGAAAACGATAGAAGAGGATAAGCCGATTTTAACAGTTACAGTGGAAAAAAAAAATAAAAAAAAGGAAACGAGTGAAACGTATTCAAGATTGAAAACAACTTAAAAAAACAGTAACAAAAACGTAAAGACAAGAAATATAAAACTAAAAAGGGGATTCGCGCTTTTACAAATTAAGCAGAAATGCTCAAGATTAAGTTTTAGCGGAAAGTGTGAAAAAAAACTCAAAGATAAGCAAAGGCTGCCACCAGAGAAAATTTAAGGCAGATCTTCTCCTATAAAACATTTTTTTAAATGATTTTACCAGAAATCGATCAGAAGTTTGTCAAATCATGTACTTAATCACCTATGACATTTCTATTAAAAAGATAAGAGTGATTGTAGAGAAAAAAATTCCCGTAAAAAATCTTCTAGGCATTATCTTAGCCCCGATTTGAATATTTCAAGTATGTATAGTCTTTATACTGAAAACTGCAAAAAAATTAAAGTTGCTTTGCTCAAAAAAATTTCAGTACAGAAAAATATTTAATGAAGAATTTAATCTTGCTTTTTATCATCCTGTAAATGATACGTGTGCGAAGTGTGATGAAATAAATCTTCGCCTTAAGGCACATTATAATAAAACAAACCTTACAGAAAATGTGGTACACGAAAAGATTACAATAGAACAAGATTTAAATAACCATTTGGAAATATCTCAAAGCTACTATGAAAATAAGAAGAAAGATAAAGAAAGAAAGAAATTAGATCCAAGTTATGTGACTGTTTCATTGGATTTGGAAAAATGTTTGCTGACCCCCTTCTTGAGAAATGGTGTATCGTTCTATAAGACAACTGTGGGTCTACAATTTAACTCTTTATAAAACAGATCACATTGGCAATGAATGTGTTGGCAATTGGCATGTTGATTTTATGGAACGAAGCTATAGCAGGACGTGGAGGTTTTTTAAGAAAGTTTGTTTTATTTATTTCTTTAAAACACATTAAAACTCATAATTTCTACAGCAATTCATGTTTTGGCCAGAATAGAAACATTTATGTTGTTACAATGTTCTGCAAAATTTTAAAGGAGCTACCAGACACAAACTCATTATTTGAGATAAACCACTACTTTATGGAGCCAGGGCACACCCATATGGAGGCCTATACGATACATGCATCCATTGAAAAGCTAAAAAAACTGCCATAAAAATCGAGGTGCCACATGACTGGACAAATTTTATAAAAGCAGTTATAAAAAAAACAAATTTAGTGTATTTTAAATTGGCCAAGAAGAATTTTTAAATTATGGAGATGTCCTAAAAAAAGATTTAGTGCAAAGAAAAAAATGAAGAAAGGGATTTGGTACTGTGGATACAAATCAAACAAATAAAAGTTTCAAAAAAATCTTTTATATCAACTTTTGTACAAAACTGACGTTAATAATGATGGTTTTAAAAAGTGGATCTCAGAAGGGGATTCATGCGAAATCGAGATAATCTTACATATTCTAAGTTGGTAAAACTTTTAAACCTTGAACAACTACCAATAGCGAACCAAAAATGTGATGATTTAATGTAGTTATTGTCGTACATAAGTAATCATAACTAAATGTATTTTAAATAGTTAAAACCAGTAGCGCACCTAGAATTTGCCTCTAGGGGAGGGGGGTTTTGGTTGGTCAACGAATTTTTTCTTATGATGCTACCTCCATTTTGAGTCCTTAAAATGTGTGAGTAACAGTATCGGAATAGGGCTCTTGGGGTTTTAACCCCCAAAACTCCTCCCCTGAGTGCGCCACTAATTAAAACGTTTCTCAACATTAGATGCCGATGACTATCGTGCTTTAGAGGAAGAAACACAGTAAAACTACAAAAATTTTGTTTTTTTATGCTCTGTTATTTTTTAAATACTTAAATAAATGAATTTTGCAAAATATAATATATATTTTATTCTAGGGCCAATCTCCAAGAAAAATTACTATTTTTTTTAATTTTTAAACGACCAAACTCCTTCAAAATTCAAACTTACTAAACATTTGAAAACACAATATTTAATAATAAAAAATACTACTTTTATTTTATATAAAATTCCATTATTAGTAATGAAAAATCTATTTTAACTAATTTTAAAATTAACATTTTACTTTTCCTGAAACTTAAATTGCTTATTACTCAAAACAACGAAAATGAAGTTTCGCCCTTTTAATATTCAGGTCCAGATATACCTATCTAGATTTAAATTGTGATAAATATAAAGTGTTCTATTTTGAATTTTGCATGCTATAAAACTTTGTGAATAGTTATATCAGTCTATAAAAATATGTCGTTAGCATGCAGTTTATTTTAAGACAACCAAATACACGTATACCAGAAATCCCAATAATGTGCAAATTGTGAACAACCTCTGTACACTCCTAACATGTTGAAACTCGACCAAATCTTGTAGGGGCATGCTGCATATTGTAAAACTAATGGTGCATTCTACACAGTCCCTTTGTTTGGATAATTGTTTGAACTTAGTGCAGCTTGTAAAACTGTCCTGGCTAAACCAGTGTAACTAACAGCGTTGTTAAATCTGTATTTTAATCTGTACACCCACATTGAATGTAATTTAAATTTAAAACACATAAAATGTGCAGGCAGAGTATACGTTATATTTAAAAACGTTTATTTTCTGGAACTTTTAATACGTTAATCGCGGTAAGACTTAAGATATAGACCATACAGTTAATTTAGCATCAAGCCCTGTGATCTAAAATGATCATTTAAGTCCTTTATATTAAGTTCTGTGTGTATTTTCTGAGAGTTGATAGTTATGATGACGTATAGTATGATGTCTTTTTTGTATGTTTTCTTTGAAAGATTGTGTGCATAGATACATAAAATAGTATATAGGAATAGATAGGCAACTCAATGTATAATTTACGTTCGTTAGTACCACTTGCGGGTGTTGTCATAACTAATCATCATTTGGCGGGAAATTCAAATGGACAATTATTAATTTCATCCATTTAGCGCCTCTTGCGTGCCATTTCGTTACTATTAAATTTTACTGAAAAATATCTTATTATTTTCCGATGAAATAATATACTCACATGTATTATTAAAAAATAAACGGATATATAAAAAATGCACAGTTTTTTCTAGATATACGTATATTTATTTGTTGTTTAAGATAAAACAGTTACTAATAATTATGTAATTAGTTATAAACTAATTACATAATATTTATTACACTGATATTTTCAGAAACAAATGTTTAATACCTTTATTGTTTGCTTCCTGACAACATACTATTTGACAACTTACTATCATCATCTTTTTTGTAATTTTTCCATAATTTGTACACAACGGAACAATATAAGAATTCAGCATGTTTAGTTTTTTTACAAGCACAACACAAAAATTCTTTGATACAGCCAGAAGTAGAAGATGCCAAACTATTATTACACGTCTACGACTTGGATACTGCAGGTATACTCATGCCTATCTCTTCTCAAATAGTGAACCTCCAAAATGCAAAACATGCAATACAGTAGACAGTATAAAGCACTTCTTGATAGACTGTCCTAAATATGTAAATCAAAGACAGTCTTACAATTTGCCAAATAACCTGAAAGCACTCCTCAACAAAAGTTTAGTTCCGAACAATTTATTAGGTTACTTAAAATGTATAAATATGTTACACAAAATTTAACTTAATTAATTGTTACAAATGTTTAATTGTTCACAAATTGTAAATAATTATTACACTGATTGATTGTTACAAATGTTAAATTTAATATTATTACAAATGTTACAGGAATGTCGCTAATAACCTTTGGGTGGATGCGACTTTGTTTCTTTAAATAATAAAAAAAATTCTTTGCTACAATAGGTAACTAAAACTAAACTTTAAAACTAAGTAACCAACTTAATTTAAAATTACTAAGAATAAATGCAAACGAAAGTTAAAGATAATAAAATAAAATTGAAAGCTTGTAAACGAACAATTCTGTCGTTACTTTTGACAGAATTGATATTGCGGAATTAAGTTTCGTTTGATTATTTTATTTGTGACAGACTACACTATAATGTACAGCCTAGGTTTGGCGTGATTGGTTGGTGGGTGGGTCCCAATTTAAAAATTGGCGGGTTTCATGTTTTTTAAAATGACAATTGAGGTATTGTGACACAGTATATCGCTAAAAAATTTATTAGCAGAGTAGCAATCTACTGTGGTATTGGTACAAAGCGGATGATATTCACATTTTAGGATTAAGCTGGCTATTATAGTTTTATTAGAAATGTAATTATTTTTTCTTTTGAGATTATGTAGGTAAAATTAATTTCTGACTTGTGTTTTTTTATTTTGATATGCTAGTGATGCTTTTTTATTAGATATATAGATATTGTTTTAATTTTTTTTGATTAGGTAATTTTTTTATTAAGATTTAGAGGTTCTTCTTATTATTTTTATTTCTAGAACATTCATTAACATTATTATTCTCGTTAGCTTTCTCTATGTGGGATCGGCTTCTCTAATTATTTTCCTGTAAACTTTTCTGTTCTCTTCCAGGGACTAAGTACCTCTCCGCTTTTTCTCTGAGATTATGGTTTTTCAAAAACATGCAATTTCTGTTCATCCCCTTTTTTACTGCCCTACATTCAGTACCATACATCATAGCTGGTCTAAAAGCAGTCCTATACAATTACCTTTTAGTTTTCTTCGTACCTTTTTTATCACACATCATTCAATTTGCCTCTTTCCTTTATCTTTAATTGAAGTATGATAAATAAAACGGTAATACCGATCCTAAAAGCCGAAAATTATCATCTTTTTTGAGTTCTTGTCTATTCAAGCCAACTACTCTATCTGGAATTGAAATATCATATTTAAAAGAATATTCTAAATATTTTGTTTGTATCCAACTTAATTTTAATCATTTTTCATTAAGGACTTGTCTCCGCTACTCTATACCAAGCAGGTTCAGTTGTTATCTAATCCAGCACAAATGAGAATAAATATGGGTGAAACCCGGATGAAGCCCTATTTTGACACAAAATTGGCCAGTTTCACCTACAATTGTATAGTTCTAACACTATAATAGTTATTCTAACTATATATAGTAGTTCTAACACTATTATAGTTGTTACTTGCTCATACTCCACTCACACATTCAGCTGGCACTCCTTTCCTACTAAATCTCTGCCACAGTAGGTTTCTGATAACTTCATCATGTGCTTTCTCAAGATTAATAATACTATTCGCAAGTCTATCTCTTTCACTCTAAATTGTTAAATTAGCTGTTTTATAATAAAAATTGCTGATGTAGACCTGCCTCCTTGCATAAATCCAAATTGACATTTATCCATTTTCATTTTTTTAGAACACTGAATTATATTAGATTTCACCACAAATGTAGGATAATAAAAAGATATATATTGTGAATCGAGTACTATGAAAAATTGTCATTGTTAACAAAATGAAGCAGAGGTTTACTGGAAATAACTATTGCAAACCAAATAAAACACTAAACAGTTATGTTTAAAATGTCTTTATTCTTTATTAAAAATCTGGGAAATCAAAGGAGGGGGGCCGTTATTGATGCAATGGCGAAGGAAAACCCCTCTAAACCTCGCCTAGGGCCCAGTACATCCCGATTTAAAAATGCAATTCTAATATAAAAGCATACAAATATAACATCATTATAACATCATTACTTAACACAGCTTTAAAATTCAGGCCTAAACTAAGCATTTATACATATATTTTATGAAATTTTACTACATATATTACTAATTGTCGCTGGATTTGACCCTCGGGAATGAGGGAAGGTGGTCCAGTCGCACTATCCATAGCTATGTTGGACCGGAGCATATAGGGATCACGATCCGTGGACATAAAGGTTATATATGAACCCTAGCTAGCGGGAAAAATACCTTTATTAAAATACAATAAAATGTTTATTACAAGTAAGAATCTGCAATAAAAGTTGATTAGTATTATAACTAAGAATCTGCAAAGAAAGGGGTTAGATATCTTAATACTAAGAATCTGAAAATAAAGTGTTAATTAGTCTTAGAACTAAGAATCTGTAAAAGAAGGTCGTTAGTTATGACATCTAAGACTAATTAATGCAAAAGGCAATTTGCAATAGGTAAATAAGCCTATAAAGTGAGCTACAAGAATGGTTCAAATTTAATTTTTAATCAGTTTCTTTTTTTATTGGAAGGAAAATATTCCTGCTTTTTCATTTTTCGCTTCTTTGTAATATCCTTAGGGGTTTCCTGAAATTCTTTCTTCACTTTGCGCTTTATTCCTTGAATGTCCCTCACAATTTTGTCATGTAATATTGCAAAACTTTCATCATCTAAGTCTTCCATGGTTTTTACTAAATTTACCAAGTTTTCTATTTGAAGACTTCGTTTGGTTTTTTCCTGGATGACATTTGTCTGTTCTACCTTCCCTCTGACAAACTCATTAATTTCCTCTTGATGCCTTGATTTGATAATTGAAGTTTCTGCCAAACACCTTGCAGCATCATCTAAAACAGAGTTAGTTCCCTCGCGCTCCTCGTGCATTCTTACCAAGTGCACATGCTTACACAAGATATTCCTCACCACATATTCAGCACACTCACACTGATAGCGATGAATACAAATTTTACATACTCTACAATACAATGTCTTACATTCATTTTCACATACTTGCCTTATATTTACATTATATAATTTATTAGGATCTCTAAATGACTTTACCTGAAATTGACCATATACCTTCTCATTTTTCTTAACCTCCACTTTGTTTTTCATCGTTTCTGCCATTTTGTGTGCTTTTGCTATAACCCTATCTTGATAATTGTTCGCATTTGGTCTTTCGATGTCTATAATCCTCTTCCACATTTTAATGTCAACTAGATCATCTATTGTGTCCAATAACTTTTCAATTGTTACCCCAGCACTTCTCCTAAGGTGGTTGGTCTTCAATAGGTTGTTGAAAGATTCTATCGCCATGTTTGTATTGATTCCTGAATTTTTTCTGTAACAATGAGCCCACATTTTGATTCTCTCTTCATTCTGAAAGTAATTCCTACAAAAAAAAATAGACTTAAGGATGACTTAAAATGTATGATTTCATATACTTATTTACCGTGCCAGATAATTAAAAAAATCTATCTCATTTGCCTCTTGTAATTTGATTATATATCTATTGCATAACTCCATAAATCTATCTTCATCCGTTTCATTAATAATTCTTTTCATCTCAGTTTTCATCTGTTTCTTCAAAATTGGATCTTTTATTTTCTTCTTCCCTTGAATGTTCCAATTTTTCACAACGTGCCATGTACATAAAAGCCTCTTTGGTTGGTTGCCCATAATCTTCACCCATGCATTATAATATTTTTTATCGTCATCACTCATAAAATGTTCTGCATGAATTCCAGTTTGCATTCTATTCTTGAGAGAACCTAAAAGTTTTTAAAAATTATTTTTACTTACCAGTCATAAATTGTCACTACTCATATAATACATACCTAAAAAAACTTCTTGAACTACTTGGTCCAATCGGTTTGACAGTAAAAATGCAACTGGAAATCCTGTATTCCTGTCATCTTTAATAAGCACCACTGTTAAATCCATTCCCCTCTTGTTCGTGCCATGTGTACCATCCATACAAATTATGCTATGGAATTCTCTTAATTTATCTTCCATAACAGAGTTCATGAATCCTAAGGCAAAATCTTCTTTTTTAAGTACATCATGTTGTTCTCCTAATAAAAATAAAAAATTTATAGTTTAGAGATAATTAAAGATAATAAATTAATGGTAAGAGACTGAAATTTTATTGTATTTTTTAACAGGTAATCATTAGTCCTATTTTTTTTTGTGTTGACTTCTTATTTAACATATCATATTTATCAAAAACTGGAAGAGCAAAGTGTGAAATAGATCAGAATGGAGAAGTATTCTTTAACAGACTAAGACCCAAAAATGGTTGTCTAGTAAAATAAAAAACTAGTAAGTTTGCCCAATAAATCAGCACCTCCATTACAAAATTAGTTTTAATGTAAAAAACCAATGACTACAATCTTACGAGATATATTATTTAAAAATGTATATTGTTGATTCTGCTAAGAGTAAGGTTTGTTACATGAGTCAAGTGATAACAATTCACACAAGTCAAATTGGAATAGGATTAATTATAATTGTAGTAGGCATAAAAAAATGATAGGTCTTTACCTTCCTTCTTGAATAAGAAAGCATAATTCTTGTTGTTAGCATTCCATTCCTGAACCTTTAAAGCTGTTGCTACCATATCATTTTGATCTCGTTTCTTATATGTTTTATACTTCCTGGACAAATTTGAGAGGTCTTTACTTGTTAATAGGGCAAGTCTTTCTAGTTTTGGTGTTTCCAATTTTCTTGAATCTTCTAAAATTCTGCTGGATGGCATCCCAGATATTAACTTCTCTACAATCATTTTTTCTTCTGCTTTTGCCAGATGCATGGTTCTTAATTCCTCTTTATGTCCAGCATGTGTTTTCCAATAACTGACTGAAACTTGTCCTTGATCTCTCAGTTTGCAAATCAGCCTGGAGGGACACACTCCTTTAATTTTAATTGATCCACCAGATTTCTCTGTTCTAATTTTATAGTTGGGCTTATATCCTAAATATAGATTAGTATAAGTTTTAAATATTACAAGTAACAAAGTATTGTACCTACCTTTAGTGTTACTTCTGTTACACTCATAGTATAATGTCTTCTGTTCATTTCTATTAACAATTCTATTCATTGTATAACTTGTCTCAAATTTCTGCATGTCTTTCCATGTCTCATATTCTTGTAAACTAGAAAATTCAAAAGTTAATAATTCAATACTCACCTGGTGGTTCCCTTTAAGATGTTTTCGTAAGTTCTCATGGCTTTTGAAATTAGTTTCTTGTTCACATAAGGGACAAATAATGTGATTAATTTTCTTAATCGACATATCTATGTTATGTATTCCTTTGATATGACGATTTCGTAATTCCACATTTTTAAATATTTTGCTGCAAAGATGGCAGGCTCCTGAGTTAATTTCACAGCTTGTTGAAGTGGATGGATAGACAGAATCCATAATTGCTTGCTAAAACAAAGTCTTAGGTAATTAAATATGGTGTTCTAACGAACAGATTTTTAAAACAATTTAACAGATTTTTAAAAATAAATGAGAAAAATTTAAATTGAAATGTTCTGTGTGGTTGCTTATTGGCAAATTGGTATAAAACCGCCTAATCACAGATGTTTAAGCGCCAAACAGAGAGATACATAACCTGAAAAATTCAAAATCCGATGAAGATGCTGACCAATCCACAGCTCTTATGCTGTGACCAATCACGCCAAACTTAGGCTGTATATTATAGTGTAGTCTATTTGTGACACCTCGAGATTGTGTTAAATAATGATTGGTTAAAGTCTTCGTGAGAGAGATAAGCTGTCATTTCTCTTTATTAATTAGCTGGGGTCCAAGCATCGAGCAAAAAGACAAAAGAGGGAATGTAAAGGTAGTGGGGGCAAAAATATTGTTAGACAGGAAGTGCCATCTTGAGAGGCCACATTAAACAAGGAAAGAGAGACTCTTTCCTTGTTTAAGAAATCAAATTTAGTTGGGTTATGTTATTGCTGATATTATTGTTTATCTCAACTGTCACATGAAAGATTATTTGTATTTTCTATTGAAGTTTTTTAACAATTGTTTCACATTTTAGACTATTATTGTTATTATTTAATTAAAACTTTATTGTGTTCTAGTGTTAAAAAAAAGTATTTTAAGTGTATTATGTATTAATATTATGTAATATAACACATAAATAGATAAATTAGAACCCCTACACCACTGTATTATTATTGTGAAGTGTCATGCAATTTAAATTTGGCGCATTTGCATTTCCGGATATGTCCGCCATCAGAGGCCACTTTTTTGGTCTCGTTTTCATAACGATTAGATTCCCTCATTTGTATTTTTGCTCGATGGGTCCAAGTAATGGAAGAATGTTCCAAGGTCATGCATTCGATGTCATGCATATAAGTTTTCGGGGCATGCATTGTGTGCCAAGCTAGACAAATGTGACAAAGTAATGTGATTTATCAGAGATAGTGTCAGATAAATAATAAATATATTAAAAATGGCGTCAGATGTGACGAATAATTAATTCGTTGACACCAGCTATATCCCTTTGGCGAAAAAGTGTATTTAACCATATTGTTTTAATTTAGTACAAACATTTCCGATATTATTAAAAGCAAATTAGTAAACACAAATCATTAACATAAGAAGAAGAAGAAAACACACAATATTTTCGATTTTCTCTTGTATGCTATAACATAGACACAGAATAACCGGTAACCAGTAATGCTTTGCGCATGTGTTTAAATCCTTATTTAAGTTTTTAATTAAATTAAAATATTTAAACAAGTTTTGAGCGCGACTACACAAACTTTAAAAATTTGCCACAAATAGAATCATTATTCTTTGAAAGAGAGTTCATGAATATTAATTAAAATTTGTATTTAATTATTATACAAAGCTTAAACTGTCTGAATACTATTTGAGTTAATTTAAAAAGTTCTATGAATATGTAAGCTAAAAATTGTTGTAAAAAGATTTTATTGCAGTTCAAAACTGTAGCATCAATATTCCTAAAAGTTATTGATAATCCTAAAGATATTGCACAATTTCATTTTAATTGTGTCTAAATTTGTTATACTTTAAGAATAATATATAATAAGAGTAACAATATAATAAAAATGTTTATTGATTTTAATGTCATCATCATCATCAATTAACCTTTATTTGTCCACTGCTGAACGTAGGCCTCCCGTAAAATTTTCCACCCATTTCTATCTTGAGCTTCTTGCATCTAGTTTGTGGTAATGCGCATGATATCATCCGTCCATCTAGTCGGTGGTCGTCCTCTGCTTCGATATGCCTCTTGACTTAGTCGCCATTCCAGAATCTTTCTGGTCCATCTATCATCCGTTAATCTGGCAACATGTCCGGCCCAAGCCCATCTAGCCATGACGATTTTTTTAACTGCATCTGTGACTCCTGTTCTCCTTCTTATTTCTAGGATTGGTACTTTTCACTGATGGTAATACCTAATATTGATCTTTCTATAGCGCGTTGTGTAACTCTTATTCTATGTATTGTTCTTTTTGTCAGAGTCAGTGTTTCTGCACCATATGTAAAAACCGGTAAAACGCACTGGTTAAAAACCTTTCTTTTTAAACAAACTGGGATAATAGACTTGAAAATGTTATTTAATCTACCAAAGGCAGCCCATGTGAGACCTATCCTTCTTTGTATTTCAGTTGTCTGATTACCTCGGCCCAAGCGAATCTCATGTCCTAGATATTTGTAAGCTATTACTTGGTCGATGCTATGGCTCTCAATCAGAATTTTACCGCTGACTGCAAGGTTGTTCATAAATTTTGTCTTTGAGGTGTTAATTTTCAGACCAATTGATTTTGATACTTTATAGAGCGTGTGCAGCATTTTTGTAGCTTTATCAACTCTATCAGATATTAAAACGATGCCATCGGCAAATCTTAGGTGTTTTAGATCTTCTCGATTGATATTAATTCCCATGTTATCCTCTCGTTCCATTTGCTTGAACATATATTCAAGAACAGCTGTAAACAATTTAGGGGAGATAGTATCACCCTGTCTAATTCCACGTTCTATTCAAAACTTCTTGGTATCTTCATGAAGGCGAACACAAGCTGTACCAGTTTCGTAAATACTTTTAATCAAGGCAATATATCGATAGTCAATGCGGCAGTTAGCCAGTGCTCGAAGCATTTTATGATGATCTATAGTATCAAACGCCTTTTCATAATCTACGAATATAAGAAAGATAGGCTTGTTATACTCTGATTTCAATGTACAAGGTGTATAATAATCTACAAACATTGTAAAATATGTATATTACATGTATTTAATTTTTTTATATTTATACGAACGAATATAACAAACCACTCTATTGCAAATATTCTTCTTTTTTTAATTTTGATCATTATTAATTAGTCAGATCGAAAAATGTATGCACAAACATACGATCTAGGGTTAATACATACTTTTTAAATATAGATTTTACCATATTTAGTGAATTAAGAGTATTAATATATATTTATTATATGTTGGGCAAGTGATTAAATGTTTTTGGAGCAAGATACATAGCAGATCTCTGTCCTATTGATTTCTTGATATTTCCCAATTGAACATGTTAATTGGTTTTAGTGCGAGTTTGGTAGTGATGAGGTAAGGAACGCAGAATATGTATGTGATTGTATGTGTACAATAGAAGGGAATACGTGTAAAGTAGCTTCGTATCCATTACGTTAGTATCACAGAATAATAAATGAGAGGATATGTAATTTTTTTATTATTTATTATTTTCAATATTTTTTTGTAATTTGTGGACTTTCTTTAAATAAGTTTTTTATACACGGCCTTACCCAAGAATTCCATATCTAATTTCAGATTTAACTAGTGCATAATATAATATTTTTAAATAATAAATCTATTTTAGATTTAAGAAATTAAAATTTTGGAACTAAAGCCCTCAAACATTTTGTTATTTCATGTATCTAAACATTCCATCTTAAATGAGAGTCGATTTTTATTCCAAGATATTTTATGGTGTTACTTAATTTTAAAATTATATTTTCCTTCGTGTCATGATTGTTATAGAAGTGTAAGAAGGTAATGTTACTTTGTAACTAACTGCAAAACGGAACAAAAAACGTTTGTTCATAATAAATTGTTTAACTTTTATAATCAAACCATTTTTAATTTTAATTCAATTTTATTCTTTTAATGTTTCCAATTGTCTGCGCTATATAAAATTGCAGTGTCATCTGCAAAACTTACTCTCTTCGTCTTAGTATTTAGATTATATAAATCTTTGAGATGGATAATGACCTTGGGGCACACCGCATCTTAAGTGAAGTTTATTGCTGTTAATATTATTTATCCTAACAATTTGTTGTCTGTTGTCCAAGTAATACTTTAGTAAATTATTAGCAGTGCCGCGTATTCCACTATTTTCTAGTGATTCTAATAGTTTTGGATAACTTACAGTATCGAATGCTTTTGCCAGGTCTAGAAATACAAAAGCAGTAGGTTGGCTATTCAGTCACTTCGATTGTATATTTCATTCGTGAGATTTATTATTGCGTCATTTGTCGATAAACCTTCTCGGAATCCAAACTGCAAAGATGATAATATGTTGTGTTTATCAAAGAAAGATGTTAATCTAATTTAAAGACATTTTTCAAAGATTTTTATTAAAGTGGTAATTAGTAAGATTGGTCTGTAGTTTGACAAACTTAGTTTATCTTCCTTCTTGTATACAGGAATTACAACTGTCCTTAAATTTGTCTAAATATTGACCAGTTTTAAATATTAAATTTATTAGTTTCACCAACGGTTTTATAATTTGTTTATCTATAATTTTTATTTTTTCTGTCCTAATGTTGTCAATACCGGGTGATTTTTTCTTCTTAAGTGTTTTAATAATTCCCTAAATTTCACTTTCAGAGACCAGTCTTAAATACATACAATGCATCACGCAATTGTATTGTAAGAAAGATGATATTGGTGGTGTTACATGCTTGGCATAAGTTTCTCCAATTTCTGTAAAATAACGAGCAAAAGAATTTGTAATAGTTTTACCATCTGTTAGAGTAGTTCTTTCTGGTATAACTATTTTTATATTTCTTTCGGTTTCTTTACCTGCCAAATTTTTAACAATATTCCACAGGTTTTTGTATACATTCTTTTTTATAAATATACTCGTATTTAGGTGTTTTCCAGGTGAATTTAGATATTGCCCCAAGGTCAATATCCATCAAAAAGATCTATATAATCTCAATACTAAGGAGTAGTAAATTTTGCCCATAACACTGCAATTTTATATAGCGCAGACAATTCGAAACATTTAAAGAATAAAATTAAATTAGACACTAACTATAAGAGTAGCTAAGACAAAACTGTAACAATTTAAAATGAAAATCCTTTGCTCCTATTAAGTCGGGTTGGCTTGGCTGTTGTCATTGCAGCAGTTAGAATTTTGTGGTGAAATAATTATTAATTCATAGTTTAATATACTTCATCTAATTTACTTACCGATGCACGTCATAGCCCGTGACGTCACATGATACCAATACGAAATATTTAGGCGGTAAGGGTGTTCTTTTTTAGAATCACTTTGCCGAGTACACTGGCATTACAACCACTAGACATATTTTATTATATACGCGTAGAAATAATATTTAAAGATTTCTATTAATGTTAACTTAAAGAAATACACAATAATATGTTTCATTTAATTTGTATAAATGTATTATAAAGCGTTTTTATGAAGAACATTTGTTCGGAACGCACTGTAACTGTAATCGAACGAAGGTGATATTTTGGCATAAATTGGTAACACTTATTTGACAGTTGCGGTGATAACACTTTTTGTACTTTATTATTTTGAATTTTAAAGTGAATACCTCTTGTTTTATATTTTACCTGTTTAATAAAATCTGTTCTTTTTAGAACAAAATTAGTGTGTTTTATTTCAAAAATGTCACGTAAGAATTTAAGTAGTCGTTGTAAATAGATGGTAGCTCTTTTGCAATAATTATGTGACCTATTTGATTTAAAATGGATTCAGGATTTTTTATACTTTGGCAACTATGTCAACTTCGATCTCTGTCAATGATAATGACGTGCAACGGTAAGTAAATTAGATGGACTGTAGGTTTAAATAATTTTTTTTATAGCATACAATAAACTGTATTCGACACTCAACATTTTGTAACGAGATGATTCGTAATAATATTTTTGTAGAAATGAGCTGAATAGGCATTAACTAATGAACTACTAATAGCAGAACTACTAATAAGAACTGCTGGAGCCTTACAAAAAGTAATCAGAACAAACATAAAAACAAATATATGATATATAACCATTAGACTAAATGCTCCTTTTTATAAAATGTACTACAAATAAACAATTTTCAATCAAGTACAAATATTCAATATTATTTATTATTTTAATTAATTATTATTTCTAATAAAATATTATTGCTTTACCTTTTATATAGCAAAATAAATATTTTTTCGAGAGTTTATATTTAGTTACTCTTATTATCGAAACAGTTGTTTACCTATTCGCTTCCAAAAACAAACAACCGTTTCAAGTAATAAACATTACCATCATACCAAACATATTTCATATTTACCTATACGCTATCATATAAATCATGTTTACGACTCTTTAAAACTGAACGTTAATTGTAGTTATGGAGACAGGATAGGGTGTGTGAATAAATATTGTTTCAAAATTATCGTTTTGTTAATTATTATTTCCCTCTAGGTAATAACACTAAAGTATGATGATTAATATAAATCGGTTAAACAAATATTGGTGAATTTGGAAACCTTAGTTTGATAGCGCTTCTCGAATTGGTCCTAAAATAACACGATAAAATAATACCTTAGACAATCAATACAATTGAATTCCTAATTCAATGTCTCTAGTACTACAGTGTAACGTTACCAGGATTCTTTACCAGTAAAAAGCCTGATGCCTACTTATCTGTCGCGATTTAAATATGTTAAAATGTTTTTGTAATTATTATTTTATAGAGTTGTTTCCTATAATTTTTGTGAACAATATTTATTTAGTTTCTCTTATAAATCCACTTATATAACTAAAGGCAATTTTAAATTGAAGTTTAGTATCTCAAAAACCTAACTTGAGTTATACTGAAGAAATTAAGATTATATTGTATACCTTTGATTAATTTAGCAGCTCAAAATAAAGTCAACAAGGTAGAAATAATGCTGTGAGAGATTTATTACATTCAAAAGGTAAAAGAACATGAAAATTCACTCATCCTGATCGGAACTAATAAGTTTTTTATAATGTTTTGTGTATTTAATATTTACTTTTTTAATAGGACTCAACGCAACTACACCTGGCACCCAAACAATGCTTAAAAAAATTAAAGATTATCTGGTAAAAGTAACGTTTCAAATTAGTGTATTATTTTGAATTAAGGTACAAAGATAAAGTCTTTTGACTCTTGTACTTTTGACGTCATAAAAGTTGGGTTTGATATCACATTCTGGTCTTCTAACGTAGTTTAGATAAAATCCGTAATAAAATTGTCAATTAATTTTAAGTTCAAAAACCAGTTTATATTTGAACCAAAGGTTTTTAAACAGTTTTATAAGTGGATTTTTGCAAATGTGTAGGAAAGAGAAAGAGAAGAGTTGCAAAAGTTTAATTTAATTTGAAATGACCTAATACTGGAACCTTAAATATCTGGACACGTCTAGCTCGCTGTTAGAAAAGCACGAATTATGATAGACGATATGTGTGACAGATGTAAAGCCAAATGATAATGTTCGGAGCCAAGATTATTGGTAGTGCACTTCATAATCTAAATATACACGAATATAGAAACTTAGTGTTTAGTTCTGACATTTAAAACAAATTTTATGATCTATTTTTTGTCATTTGTCAACTAGTTTACGTTTATTATCTGTGTTGTGCTTATTTTTGAAACCATATTCTTTCTTGATATCTCGAATTCTGATCCCACGAATGACCGCCATTTTCCGAAATGCCTTGAAATTGATAAAAATAATATTCTGAATTACAGCGCACCCACAGCGCATTTACTGGAATCGCTTAATATAAAAAAATTCTAAATCAAAATGTGTATCCACCATTTTCTGAAATGACAATAATATGACTAAAAATTCTCCCGATCTGGATCCTGGCGCTGCCACCGTTTACTTGGCTGCTTTAGATATTTCTGCTGGTCGACTACGCACAGTTACTAGATTCCTCGAAAGAGGACAGATACCTCAAGAAAGACGTGGTGGGGATAGAATTTCACGAGAAAACGTTGACAAAAAAACCAAAGTTAAAGAAGTTATACTTTAATTTATGAACTGAAAGTCATTATAATCGTAAGAAATCTACGAATTTATCTGGCGTGTGACTTAAATATCAACAAACTTTTTCAAATGTACAGTAATGCGCACGACGACTATAAAGTGAGCCTTTCTATGTTTAAACACTACAAAAACTTTAATATTGGTTTTAAGTCCCCAGCTTACGATGGGTATGTGATACTTGTCTTAATTTAAGGCACACTTTGCGTAAAGAAACAGGTGAAAAAAGAACAAAAACGTTGACCGATTTACGAATTTATCGTAATTACGTTACGTGCTAATGCATTTTACGAATTGGCTAAAGAGTCTCCTCCAAAAAGCATTTCGTTCGCTTTTGATTTGCAACAGGTCCATCCACTTCCGAAAATTTCAATCCAAGATGCGTTTTACTTACGGCAGATTTACTTCTACGCATTTTGTTGTGTTGGAATGAACAGTCAACATCTATCATTTTATACCTGGGACGAGTAGTAAGCCAAACGAGGTTTCACTGAAGTTGGGTCAGCCTTAATACACCATTTACGCTCTTTGAATTTAACACATTATGAGCAAATACGGCTTTTTCTATGATGGTTGTGGTGGCCAAAATAAAAATTCTTATATAATGCATATTTTGGCCTGCTGGCTTTTAGAATCTCCTGCGTCAGTCAAAACTATAATAATACATTTTCCAGTTCGAGGGCATAGCTACCTTCCAGCAGACCGGGCATTTGGAAGGGTTGAGAAATTATTGAAACGCAAAGACTTGATCACAAGTGTGGAAGAATACAATAAGGTTTACTTTAATATCGGAAATGTTATGATGTTAGGAAAGGATTGGTTTTTAGACGATATAAAAAACATAACGGATGATCTGTACAACAAAATTCCAGGAATAAAAAATTTTAAACGCATTGAACTCAAAAAGTTCACTACAAAAAACAATACCACAACCGTTAAGTACAGGGGTTCCGAATTTTATAGATGTCAAATCCAACTAGATCCATATCAATGCTTAGTAAAAAGATGCAAAAGTGAAAGTACATTCAAGTTAACACAGCTGTCAATTGGAAACGAAATTGCGAAAGAAAAGAAAAAAGACGTACAGCAACTGTTGGAAAAATAGTATAATAACGATGAAAAGAAAAATTAAATGGGAAGAACTACTAGAGCTGACATTTTTTAAAAACATTGTTTATGGAAATTCAATACAGAACTTTGAAGAATCATCTACAATAGAGGTCGATGAAGAAGAGACATGCGATTGCTTGGAAGTAGACTGCGCAAAGTTTTACATATAAATATTGAAGTTTATTGTTTATTTTTATAATGTAAAATGATTTATTTTTCTTTGATTTTCTGCATACTAATAACAATTTCGTGTATTTTACCAATAAACTGTTCAAAATAACACATGTCCGTCATTCAGTCCAGTCAAAACTGCACATGTCCATACTGTCTGAGCAAAACCACACATGTCCAAATTAAAAATAACTATTTTTCATGCCTTGTCAAACAAAAAAAAAGTAATTACAACTGTATTTAAATCAGTGTGCACGTAAGTATACTTACTGACATTTTCGTCAAATAAAAATTACTTTCCATTGTGCAAACAGTTTTTGTAACGTATTTCAAAACTATTTTAAGTGGACATGTGTAGTTTTTGTGTGGACGCTCCGATAAAGAAGTATCTTAATGTTTCTGAATTTCCAACAGACCTTGCACATCCATTTGGAAAAGTTTCTATTAACATTAAAAAAATTAACGACATAAAATATTAACAAAATACACATTTAGATATGAGATTTTTTATAATAACATCATATAGTGGCCCACAACAAAAGCAGAATGTAATGTTCACAGGGAATATGTTGATTAAGCCTTTCTTTTTTCTTGAACTACGTTTACTGCTTACTACAGATGTGTTATTGAATAATCTATTCCATTTATTGTTATTTATTTTATTTAAAAGTACATTCTGTTCTAAAATTAAAAGAAATTTTCTCAAAATTATTTTTTTTTCCAGTTTTATTTAAGAAACACGTAAAGTGAAAAAAATTAATTTAAATTTTTTTTATTTAATTGGAAATTACTAAAATATAATGAACTATGGCATCTGTTTAATCAAGGTATTAAATATTATTTCTAAAAATTAAAAGAATCGATTTTTAGTTTTGTGAGAGATAAACAGTTTTTCTTCATTTGCCGAAAATATGAAAATCTGCACTAAAAGATTCAATTAGAATGTAATGGGTTAAAGGATTAATTTGATTAATCTTTTTTACTTATCAAATCAAGAAGTTTGCTAACAAATTCGAAGTATGCTTTAATATTATAATTTATTTGGATTTAGGCATCGAGCAAAAAGACAAAAGAGGGAATCTAATCGTTATGAAAAGGCGACCAAAAAAGTGGCCTCTGATGGCGGACATATCCGGAAATCCGAATGCGCCAAATTTAAATTTTCCGACACTTATTAACAGTAGCTATAAAATAGTTTTCAGAATGTGTCTTAGACGAGAAAATTTTAATTAAATATTAACGATAACAGTCTAAAATGTGAAACAATTGTTAAAAAACTTCAATATAAATAAGATTTCATGTGACAGTTGGGACAAATAATAACATAACCCAACTAAATTTGATTTCTTAAACAAAGAAAGACTCTCTTTCCTTGTTTAATTTGGCATCTCAAGATGGCACTTCCTGTCTAACAATATTTTTGCCCCCACTACCTTTACATTCCCTCTTTTGTCTTTTTGCTCGATGGATTTAGGTAAGCCTTAGCCTCATTAAAATGAACGTCGAAACATATCTAATCTGTAGAGACTATTAATTTATTAATGGGACTAGTCGACGATTTGTTTAATTGCTGCAAGATAAGTTACTAAATCAAAGATATCCATTAGAGAAAAGCTTATATTTCAGACGTTACTAAAATTGGATCTTTATAACAAAATCAATTTCTGTAGAAAATCATAATTTACTTTATAGCTTTGTTAAAAGCAGAATCGTCGTAATTTGTCGTAAAGCAATTCAATACTTTTACATTACGAATAAGAACACATATGCTAGAAGTTCAACCAAAGAATCTCATAAAGAACAAGTTGCAATTGAACGAGCTAAGCATATTTTTATGCTGGATCGCGCCATAGAAAAGTAGTTTTTGCTTCCACTTACATTTTATATTTATGAGTAATAGAGATATAAAATTCCAATAAAAATTACAATGTTATTTTTATCTATGTACATCATAAGTATAATCGGAAGCTCTCACCAGAGCCTCTCAATTTTCTGCAATATTAATTCAATTCGAAATCGTAACTCAACCGATTTTCTGCTTTTTATAAAATTTTGTACGGATGTGAAGTTCCAAAACCAGAATATAATAACTGCTGGAAAAGCTGAGAAAATCGTATACAGGTTTTTAAAGGTTCTAAAGGGTACATGATATATAGCTGATGACATCTACTTAAAGTAAAGTAGTACGGCTGACATTGCTTTGTTTTTTCCTTGAATCATATTATTGTTCTAAAGCTATTTTCTTGTGGCATGTTAAAGTAATTACTATTTAAATGGGAATAAGCCAAAACTAAAGGTTAAAGTAAGTTTATTGACGTTTCAATTTTCATTTCGAAAATCGTTCTCAAAATACAAACTTTAGTAAATTAAACAAATTTTGTTTTTTTGTTACTTGGTAAAAAATTCTTCTAATAACTTAATTTTATCCGACTCATTTATATTGACAATTCAGACATACATTATATATTTTAAAGTAGACGACTTTAAAATGATATTGCTAATATTGTTGAGCTGCGTTGCTGGGACGACTTAACTTGTAAGATAGTTCATTCGATTACATGAAATCAACTTTAACTTGAAAATATCCGTCCGAAAAAATAATAGCCTGTAATTCGCCTTTAAAAAGACAAACACATGCCATGATGTCAGTAAAAATCTACTATTAGTGATTCCATAATAAATTATGAGGGAAAAACCGGGAAAAAACCTATTTATACTATCCCGACATGGTAAGTATTTGGTCGTGCATTTAGTTTACTTTCAATAAACACCAAATTCTAATTTTATATGTTTGTTATTTAAAAAACATAAATCATGTATCCTCTATATGTTACCGACTTATTAATACTGGTATTTTCCTTTTAATAACTTCCTCTTTTAATATGGGTAACCAGATCCTACTACATTCTGCCGAGGAATTTGCGACACAATTGGTCTCATTTAGCATAATTAGAGCCGCTTCTTTGACTTTTTTGTTTTTACCATCCGTTTCTTTTAGGACTATATTTGAATCATTCCATTGAACCCTATGTTTATTATCCCATGCGTATTTACATATTTGAGATCTATCAAATTCTCTATTTTTAATACAAGATTGATGTTCACTTATTCTAACATTTAATGGCCTTGATGTTTCACCTAAATAAAACATATCACATTCACAAGGTATTTTATAAATGCAATTCTTTGTCCTTTCTTGTTCATTGTTAGGTTTGATTTTAGACAAAATAGATCTCAATGTGTTTGTTGTTTTGAATGTTGTTGAAATGTTGAATTTATTTCCAACCCTTTAAATTTTTCTGATAATCATTTTATGTATGGTATTTTTATTTAAGTTGTTGTTCTGTTCTATTCGGTCGATTGTTGAAAATTCCTTATTTATAAACGATAAAGGATAATCATTTTTAAATAAAACACACGTTAACATATGTTTTTTCTCCAAGAACGAATTATCGTTAGAACAAGTAATTTGGCTCTATTATATAAGGATTTAATGATTCCCTTTTTAATATTAATATTGTGATTTGATTTGAAATTTAAATATCTGTTGTGTGTTGGTTTTCTGTACACCTGAGTCTCATATTCAATATCGTTCTTAGAGATTAAAACATCCAGGAAAGGTAGTGTGTTATTATATTCCTTTTCCATGGTAAATGTAATTGTCTCTTCTTTATCGTTTATATCATTCAGGAATGTGCCCAACAACTCTGGTCCATGAAAAAAAAAGCTACTCCAATTATGCTAAATGAGACCAATTGGGTCGCAAATTCCTTGGAAGAATGTAGTAGGATTTGGTAAACCATATTAAAAGACCAGTATTAGTCAGTCGGTAACATATATAGAGGATACATCATTTCTGTTTTTAAACATCATCATCATCATATAACGGGGGTCCTACGGCGATTGCCGCTTCCCGCATTTCAGCCTCCATCTTTTCCTATCTCTCCAATCTCCTTCTTCTAAGCCTCTAGATTGCATTGTTTTTGTAATTTCTCTTCTCCAGGAATTTGGTGGTCTTCCCCTTTTCCTTCTTTCTGGCGGAACATACATTAAGGTTTTCTTTGGCCACCGCTCCTCCTCCATTCTCATCACGTGACCATACCATTGTAATTGCCTTCCTTGTATTCTATCTGAAAGAGTATCTCTAATTCCTGTACGGTTTCGTATTTCCTCATTCCTGATTCTTTCCATTCTCGATACTCGACATGACCTTCTGTTTTTAAACAACAAATATATAAAATCAGAATGTGGTATTTATTGAAAGTAAACTAAATGCACGACCAAATACTTACCATGTTGGGATAGTATTATGATGTTTTTTTTCCTGGTTTTGCTTCATAATTTACTATAGAATCACTAACAGGAGATTTTTACTGTCATCATGGCATGTGCTTGTATTTTTAAAGACGAATTATATGCTATGATTTTTTCTGACGGATATTCTCAAGTTAAAGTTGATTTAATGTAATCGAATGAACTATCTTATAAGTAAAGTCGTCCCAGGAACGCAACTTAACAATATTGGCAGTCGTCTACTTTAAAGTGTATAATGTATGTCTGGATTGTCAATATAAATGGGTCAGATAAAATTAAATTATTAGAAGAATTTTTCACCAAGTAACAAAAAAACAAAAATTTGTTTAATTTACTAATGTTTGTATTTTGAGAACGATTTTGAAAGTGGAAATTGAAACGTCAATAAACTTATTTTAACCTTTAATTGTGGCTTATTTCCATTTAAATAGTAATTTTTTCAATCGTAAAAAGTAAAAAAAGCATTTTGTGTCTATAAAACGTTTCTTACATATTTTAGAGATGAGAAAAATAGTTCAAAAAGAGGATGTAGATCTTAACAAGTTCTTTAATTTGAGATTTTTTTTTAAATACATAAACAATTGTTTATGAGAGATAATAAACCAAAATAATTGCAAAAACCCTTAATTTGGAAGTAATTTGTAATTGTTAATATTAAACTTTATTTGTTGCATAATAACATAATATAACTACTTGATATTATGGCATTACTAGATCGACCAATGCATGCATAGCAAAATGCATGCAAAAACAAAACTACAAAATAAGCACTAAACCCATTTAGAATTACTTATTCATCGTATAATTTATTTAAATTAAATATATCTTATTAAAGATATTTTAATTTAAAATCACACAGCAAAAGAATCAAATACATCTTTTGAATACAAATGGTAAAATTAAAATTATCGTTTTATTTTCTTTTATAAAGAATAACCCCCTTTTTATCCGTGCTCACTAAAGAGACTCTGTAGATTATCCACCCGTATCTCTCCAGAGACGTCTCACAAAAGACAAAATTGCGTTGGGAGATATTCACAACTTTAGTTTCGAAGTAATTTTCAAAGAATTGCGGTAATTTATTGGAGAATTTTTGTTACTTTTTCTACCCCGCACAGATTTTTTAGAATTCAATTACCTCAGTTTCCTTTATTTCAGGTGAGAAGCGTAATAATTGAGTTTCCTTTTGCTTCAGATGAAAAATAACAATGTATGTTTCTTTGTGTTCGGTAGTACACAATGCAGCATTTTTCTGCTGTAAACAATGTGGTTTTTGAAGAGGATTTATCGGAATTACGAGTATATAGAAAATTGACGAATCACGAAAATTTATCTGTTAACTAAAACTTCGACAAATAATATTTTTGTGTTTACTTTTGTGAGTTTTTATTTTAACTGCTTTATATAACCGCAAATAAATTTTTCTTCTACGTTTTGATAACTTTAGTAGCTCTATTTTTAAGGATTTAGGTTTATAGACTGAAACCAAAGCCTCAGATAATGAATGCATAAACAAAAAGACGAACCATGTATGAAAATTAGAAAACCAACAAAAATATATGTATATATAGATGTAAAGCAGAACATCCAAAAGAAAGTAGGATTTTTCTATAATTTCTATAAATACTAGTGACAAAGTTGTAATAAAAGTTCTTTCAAGTCAACCACTCATCGCATGGTTTTCATATATATAGACTAAACATCTTAGATCATAGAAGATGCAAAAAATTTTACTGAATATTACAAAAAGCCTTGATAAAAAACAAAAATCTCTATTTTAATAATGGTCTGTAGCATATCCACTTGTAATATTTATTACTCCGTGGTCAAAGAGAAGAATATCAAGTGGTATCAAGTCGATCTTAATATAACAACAGAAACATAACGAAGAACTCGTTGCTCATTATCGGGAGTGTCATTCCAGCTAAACAATACTACGTGGGCCCTAGGATGGATCGCAGATGCATCAGGTAGGGTCGGCATACATTTCTGTAACAGACGCTTACGTGTGTATGACGTTGTTAGACATGACGGATATCTGATCGCAAAGATGGAGAGAATGAATCTGGTCTGTTGCTATATTTCTCCAAATATAGCAATCGGCGCGTATGAAAATAAGCTGGACGAGATCATGAATGAAGTGAGACGATTAAACCAGGAGTGTGTGGTGCCGGGAGACTTCAACGCGAAATCTGTGAAATGGGGTTCTCCGATCACCGACACTAGAGGTCAAATGCTGAGCGATTGGATTGGAATACTGGACCTTGTTGTACTTAACAGGGGTTCAGAACCCACGTTTGTGAGAGGCAATTCTGTGACAGACTCGTATATCGACGTTACCTGCGCGTCCCAACGAATATCTGGCTGTGTAAAAGATTGGGCGATGCTGCAAAGCTACACAGCACAGAGCTCCGCCACATTGGATTCTCTATACCCGGGATGGGTGTCGATACTAGAAACAGTACATCTCAGGGCCCAGGAGTTTGATGCGGAATGCAATCTACTAATTGAAGAGTGTATGATGAGAGTATTAGATGGGAAGTGGAAATAGTTCGAAACCACCCGCACTCGGTGGATGAGCTAGAATAAATGATAAAAGCTACGATGATGGCCAGTAAGGTAGACCTACAAAAGGTAAGGATAATTAAGGATAATGCCTTACTGGTGGAATGCTGAGATTACGAATACTAGAATGGAATGCGTGGCCCTGCGTCGAAGGGTACAGCGTGCGAGTAGACGTAGAGCAGTTGTTGATGAGGTGCTGCAAATGGAAAATGAATGTTGTGTACAGAAGAGGGTACTAAATAGGCTCATTGGTTTTAGTAAAAAAGAATGCTGGAGACGTCTGTGCGACGAGTTGGATGAGGACGTAGGGGGTCAAGGGTACAAAATTGTAATGAAGCGTTTTAACGCGTACCCTCTATACGAAATGCCGCTGGATAAGAAACTCTCGGTAACAAGAAAGCTCTTTCCATCTGGCGAATGGCATGGAGTGCGGAGTGATGCGTCTGCTGAAGAAGCTGAAGCCTTCTCCCTAGACGAACTCGCTTAAGCGTTGGGGGCCCTTAAGCACCGCAAGGCCCCGGACCTAGATGGGATACCGCCTGAGGCAATTAAATGCCTGGGCCTACTGGAGCCTGCGTGGCTCCTGGGCTACATGAACGCTGTCCTCGTTGGACAGAGTTTTCCCGCAGACTGGAATACATCGAAACTAATTCTCCTGTCTAAAGGAGAGGACAAATATCGACCTATTTGCCTCCTATCTTGTATTTGTAAACTTTTTGAGAGAGTGCTGAGCGAGAGAATCGATGAAGTAATTGAGAGGTCTGGAGGCTTATCCCCTAGACAATATGATTTTCGTAAGAATGTTAGCACGACTGATGCAGTATTGGGAGTTTACCGAGCGTTAAATATAGAGGCCCGCCATCAAAAATGGGCTGTATTGCTCCTACTAGACGTTAAGAACGTCTTCAATTCACTGCAATGAGGAACAGTGATGGGAGCGGTTGAGGATAGAAACTTTCCTGGCTGCTTGACGAACCTGATCTCGGACTATCTATCCGAGAGAAGAATTTTGATTGAGAAGGGTGTAATTGGGATCCAAAGCTATGGAACCTGGCATATGATGGGGTTTTACGCTTTGAATACGGTGAGGGAGTCACCGCCTTCGCATTCGCGGATGACCTTGCATTGCTGGTAGGAGCACGGTACACGGAAGAACTTCTGTACAAAGCACGGAGTGCAAGTGACTTTGCAAAAGATTGGATGAGTCAGAGTGGTCTGAAAGATGCGAGATACACACGCTCTTCAGATATGTAGGGAGAAAATTTTAAGTTTAAGTCTTCGTTTCTTGCACTAATCCCGGATGATTAACAGATATTTCTTCAAAAACTCGAGAGAAAAGGTTTATCTCTAAAAAAGAGAAAAGAACTCATTTCGTTTTAAGAGAAAGGTTTATGCTAAGTATCTATTTATTTTTTTTTAATCAGCAACCTCCTGATCTAGTTTTGAAATAATGAATTTATTCTATAGATTTCCATGATATAGTAGTGATTAATTTTTTTTTAACAATACTGGTACTTTTATATATATATATATATATATATATATATATATATATATATATATATATATATATATATTGTTATGTTTCTTCTTTCCCAACCAAAGAAAAATAAATAAAAAAATCCATCGAAATAAAATTTCAAGATATGAATATAAACAAATTGTATATAGTAATTTAAGATAAGATTTAGTGTAGATAAGAGTAGAAATTTGTTTGGCAAACGACCTTTTCCGTTTCAAACAAAATTATCAAAAATCCTTTGTTTAGAATTCGAAGACATTTTACCTGAAGGTTAATCTCTTCATTGTTTGTAGAGTCGAGTATTAAATGACCATATTCTAATCTTTTGAAATATGTATAAATGATGTATTGAAAAAAACCAATTTTAAAGTAAGCTATTTAGTTTTCTCTGAAACCGAAATTAGGCTTTTCCAAAATCATAGTAAACACAATTTAAGCTTTTTGATTGGACGGTCGTTTTTAAATGGGAATTTGGGAGTCGATGATGAGACAGTAGAGGTCAGTCATATTTTGGTCATCGAAAGGAAACAGTCGGGTGTCTCAAGATAAGGTGTGGTTCGTGAGTTTGGATACCGGCGTAACGAAAAGAAGTGAATAGTTTGAACGAGATACAAACAAGTATAAACAAGTAGATTAAAAGAGGTCCTTGTATCTACCGTGGGCATTTTATAAAGTATATGTGAAAGTATTCTTACGGCATTAAGTTGACAAAAGGAGGTCCTGGTGTCATAAATAAGTAGCGGAGTTTGGAGAAGTGAATCAGGTGTTTTTTGTGTAGTCTGAAGGAGGTTTGCAGAGACGTAAAGAAGGAGCCGAGGTGCCAAAGAGGGGAGATCACATCTTTGAGGAGACTGGACTTTTCTGGGTATGTTCCAACATACAACTCAAGAAGAAAATAAACTGTAAGTGTTTGTACAATTGAAATTTTATATCTGTGAAGGATCGTTTCGACATCAGGGCATTAGCATTCAAATTTAAGAACTGAGGTTTTGTTAGGCTAATCAAAAGTTTAAAGTTTTGTGGTTTTTTTTTTCAAGTAAAGAAAAATTTAAGTAAAATTGGTTTTTCACGTAATATAAATATATGTAGCTTTATAATTTTATTATCATAATAATTTGATTTATTTTCTTGTATGCTGATTGATAAGATAACGACAGAATTTAATAATTGTTTTATTCTTTCATATAAAATAAAGAAACGTAAATCTTTGTAATATAATATATTTGTATTTTTATCCTTTTTTCTCTATCCCGATAAAAGACAACTAGAAAAACTTTTGAATCCATCGAACACAGGTAATATAAGGATTATTTTACTTTTGATAACAGATAAGTTATAATTTTTTTATTGGCTCAATAAACTAAGTTTGAACTCAAAATAAACAATCATAATAATATATATATATATATATATATATATATATATATATATATATATATATATATATATATATATATATATATATATATATATATATATTCTAAAGTATTCAACTAGTGAATTCAGAGGTTTAATCGGTCATTCAGGTTGGCAAATAAAAAAAGAAGTCAACTACTTCATAAGTTTATCGAAGACGTTTCGCTTTATATTTCTAAAGCTATATATATATATATATATATATATATATATATATATATATATATATATATATATATATATATATATATTGTAATGACTATATATTCTGGATTACTATGCCAAGAAATAAATTGTAAAGTAGCTATACAATAAATTTATATTTAGTCAAATTATTCACGCATTTTAGCTTAAAATTAAATAAGTCAATAACAATGAAGAATAAACCTCGGCTTGAATTGAATATAAATCTACTTGAATATGACGCCCTCTGTCAGTACACAATACGTTTAAACGATGAGAGATAACAAAAGCGAAAATTCGTACAAGAGCGAAGACAGCAGCTTCGGATGCTCAAGGGACCGATAGTTGTGCTTTGTTGATACAGATAATTTCAAGTAATCCCTGAGAGTACAATTGAAGGTTGTAAATTTAAGTAGTTTCTAGTTTAAGATGATAAATTTCGGCCAGTCATTTTACACATTTGGTTTAATTCTCGTATTTGAATTACTGACAGCTAAAATCATATTTTATTGTTAAATATGATTTTTGATAAAATGGAATTTAAAAAAATAATATAGAGTGATAATTTCAATTCACAGTTCTATTCCCAGATTTCATTGTTTCCTGTCTTGGGTATCTGTTTCAATTTTTATTTCATACCTTTCATAAATTGTTTTTTATTTTAACTGATGCTATACACTCTATAGCTTCTTTATCTGTACATTTTTCTGCTGTTGGTGCTATACTACGTCTTTATTTTAGTTCTCTCTCATAGTAACTGCAGCTATTTTACTCTGTTCACTGTATTTCTGTACCAACTGTATCAAAGTAAAGAATATTTCTCCTTTAAACTTCCTTTTATAGTTCTTTCTTCAAATTTGTGTGCGACAATAACTTTCTTTTGGTATAGTTCTGACTGTCCTGGTTGTCCTCTTTATCTTTACAGTGGTACTATCATTTTCTGTCTTTATTCACTGAACATCCTTTAGTACATATGCTCTCAATATGTTATTACCTGTGAAAATGTGAAGATTTGGGAATCAGAAAATCACATGTTATTTATAAAATACCAGTAAGCCCTTATCCAATTCATAACAAACTTTAACATCAACTCTTACTTTAACACTACAATTTTAAAACCGAAAAAACAAAAATAATGGGGAAATCTATGAATCAATAAAAATTAAGACAAACGTGGTAAATGATACAGCTGACACTTAAAACCTAAATATTTTTAAGGTTCACTTAAATAATAATAATAAAAAGAGTAGCACCAACAATAAATTTCCAAATGAAAGATTGTTTTCAGTTTACCCTAGTTATTACGAAAAAGCTAACAAGAGTTACATAACAGTTTGATAAAAGAAAAACTGAATACAGCTAAACTGCAAAATAAAATGGGCGCCATTGACCCTTAACCAGAGAAACATAAACTACAAGAGAATAAATACATTCAATATTAGGTACATTTCTCGCAAAGACATCAAAAAAACACGTCAGAAAACATATCAAAGAAAATCATAAAAATCGACATATTTATCTATAACTTGTAAAATAACGGGTTACATTTTCAATAAGATACTTATTAAGAATATTATTATTTAAGTAAAATAATAAGTCTTAAAAATATGTTTATTAAACGTTTAAAAAAATTATAAACAAATACAAGCTAATTTTAACAATTATCAAACTTTTATTTATTACATACTCAACAAAATTATCTTACGACAACATTATCGTTGATAATCTTATAACTAAAGTAGGTTGCAGTCTTTAAATGTACAGGGTTTCTCATTATATTTTGACCCCCCACTTATTTTCCTTAATTTCGGGAATACAAAAAAAAGTTTCAAATAAAAGTTGTATTATTTTATCTGTATCGACCAATAGTGTAGCAATAGACCAAATTTTGTATACAGGGAGTGACGAATAAAATGCATCTTCAATATTTCAAATGGGACACCCTGTATTTTTTTTTAGTTTTGAGTAGCCCTGCATTTCCTGATTACAAATATATAACAAATATGTAGCATTAGTTTTGTTCTATAATGGCGTATGCTACTACTATGCTAAGACAAAAATATATTTAGAAAGGCAACAAAATTAATGACTTACAATACTACATTTAAGATACAACACTACATTTAAGATTACAATAGATGCTTAAAATAATAAATTGTTATCAATGCACAAGTAATATCTTCGTCTCAAATTTTCTAATGCGTCAGATATTGTGTTATTATGACCATTTAAATTTTCAATTTCCGCGCGAACTTTTGCCGTGGTAGTGTTAATATTTGTATTTGAATCAAAATACATTTTTTCTTTTAAAAACCCCCATAAAAAGCTATCACATGGTGTTAAGTCGGCACTATTTGGTGGCTATGTAATGGTACATTTATTGCCGATCCACACATTAAATATATTATTTAAATGTTCTTGAACGGCTATGACATTATGTGGCGGTGCCCCATCTTGTTGCCATATCATACTATTTAATTGATTTTGTGTATAATTTTAATTTAATAACTCATCCACTTCTGTAATGACTGTCCAAATATGATTCCCTTGTTAGTTTATAATCATAAAACAATGGTCCAACTATTTTGTTTTGAAATATTTCGCACCACACATTTATTGATTTTCTTTCTGACTTTTTTATTTGCTTTTTCTTTTTCTATTATTATTTTTCTGTTCCCGCGAATACCTATTTCTTCTATTAAAAATGCCTGAAGTTGAAAAATTTGATTCATCTGTCCATAAAATGTTATAAAAATAATTAGGATCATTGTTCAAATTTGTAAGCATATCTTGACAGAACTGCAAACTCTTTCTCTTATGAACATCGGTAGGTTCTTGTACCGGTAATATTTTGCACGGCTTTTCTCTAATGCATTAGTAGCATTATTTAGACTAGTTTCGGAATTTTCTAAAATAAAAATGTTATTATGGATTTTATCTATTATTTAAGTATTTAATTTTTACCTTCAAAGTAAAGCAAAGTATTAAGATCTTCATCATCATTTCCTACGATAGTACGTTTCTTTCGTTCAAACATTTTTTCATTTATGACATGACGATAATTATATAAAAATGTATTTGCAGAAGGAGTCTGTCTATTCTCTTCTTGTCGCTTGCTTGTTTTTATTATTTTTTACATAAATTGAGAATATATCTACTTTTTCATCTGCAGCATAACCCATTTCAGTGTGAGGACTGACAGTTTATAATAAATTAATAATTGTTTCATTTTGAAATGTCAGTTGCATAGCCACCTATGGTTACCCTTTTGTAGTACCATATTTATGCCATTATAGAACCAAACTAATGCTACACAATGTTATATACAGATTGAACGAATTTAAAACGGAACATACGAAATCAATGTATTTCGGCTCAACTCCGCTCTAGGTGGTTGGCCAACAAACGGTTGTCAAATAATTATATTATAAAAATCCAATACTTCAGCGGGCTACTGGATTCGGAACTCATTCAAGAACAAGTCAAAACTCCACCCAAATAGGTTGCCTAGAATCACTGAAAAACTAGACTTAAAAAGCAGTTATTATGCTGTCAATCCACTTATCGCTTCCTTATAGTCCAAGAGATAGGGCCGAATTTATAATGTTAACTATTAAATATTTTTGGTATAACAAATAGTAATTTTACTTATTTTTTATTACAATAAAAAGGTTTTTAAATTTACATTGCATAAATAATGATTGTTCAGATATAAGAAAAATTTGATTTATTATTACATTAATAATCAAATACAAAATATATTATTTCTATTTATCAATAGGTAAAATTCAAATTGTAGAATTCCTTTAACATTTTATAAATAATTATTAATAAAAATCAATTTAATAGTGGAATTATCAATTTTTTAAGTTTTGAAATTTACTTTGTAGATATTTTCAATATTTTTTTGACGTGACAACGTCTTAAATTAGGTTGTGGCTCGGAGTCATTCATGAAAAAGTGTAACGCCCGCTCACGTCTGTTACAGTGAGTCACCGAACGAGAGAGAGGCCCGCTGGACCGGCGAATGCCTTGCGTCTCTCTCCCACTCAAACATGATCGGTCCGCTGCGCGCGCAGCACTAGAGAATTAGGCGCGTTGAATCGGTGCGTGCTTCCGTGCTTGTGTCTCTGTCTTTCTCGAGCGTTCTTGGCGTTCAAGACACATTACAGCAGAAACACTTCCTTTCATTTCATATTTCTCCTATCATCGTCCTATCCTCAACAAAATCACTCAAATAGAAATAAGTTAAGTTTAAGTTTACATGTACAATGTTTTAGTAAACAAAATATATTTCTATAGTTAAAATTTGTGCAATTCTTATTTTCATTCAATTCCTTGTTCCTATTGTGCAATTTAATAATATTCATATCAATAAATATTCTACCGAGAAAAAGACGTTGTCACGTAAAATCTTCGCCCGTAAAACCGACTTTACAGGCAACCGATTTTTTTTTAACTTTCAAGTTGATTGAATTTTTTTTCATTAGTTAATTATAATTTTACAAATTCTGTTTGGACATTAATTTTGCATCATTATTATTTTAAAATATTAAAATAATAATGATGCGCGTTCATTTAGATCAGTAATTCTAGACGCATGCGCTAAATGTAATAAGTATCAAGATGCTTTTATTCAACTTCGATTTGACTGACTTCGATTGTAATGAAGTTTTTGAAACCTTAGTCACTTATATGGAACAGGACTGACGAGAACAATTCCAAAAAGAAAAGTAAACGATGTCAGATTTTTACTATTTAACCGGCAGTATAAGTTGCATGATGTGAACGAGCCTTAAAAAAAAACTAAAAAATGTCGATGCTTCAAGCTTAGCACCATGTCAAGATGAATTACACCAACATCTACTGCGAGCTCATTATATTTCAAATATTTGGACAAATGCTCATAAAAAAGTACCAACAGAATTGATTGTTGAAGAACATGGTTGGGAGTTTGAAGATGAAACATATAAATTCAAATGGTTTAGTGGACCTCAGATGCCAGAATCAGTTCGAGAAGTAGTGATTGAAAATGAAGCAGATAATGAATGTGATATTATTGAAAGTAAAAGTGACGAAGATTATGAATGTGATAACATCAATGAGAGTGAGAAAAATGACGAAGTTTTTCTAAATTTTTTTTTTCTTATCGGAAAAATCGTTTGAAAATTTTTGGAAAAAAATCATGGTATAACTTACAGAAAATTGAAAGGATTCTACAAATTAGATTTTACCTAAAAAAATTACGAAAATTTTCATTTACGGAAATTTTTTTGGAAAATTTTGAGGAAAACTCTACTTGACGCTTCTCAGAATAGTAACAGCAGTGAGCATACAAATTTTCAAATCAATCGGTATAAAAATATCATAATAAAATCAGTTTGAAAATTGTTACCGAGACCTAAAATGCGCAGGCAAGTGGTACATTTGACCCCGTTTTGTGGCTCTCTGTACCAACCCAGCTGTCCGCCCTTTTGGATTTAGAGTTTTTAGGGGCTAAATAATAAGCCATGAAAATGGCGGACATATTACTTATCGTTAATTTTTCCCCAAAAAATTGCAACTTCACCCCTGTCCGCCACCCCTTATGTATCTACTCTCGCGTCCGCCCTTTGGGATTTCGTCTAGTTATACCAAGATCTTACTCTGGGCAAATTTTCAGCCATATTATCGATCGTTAATTTTTCCGAAAAAAATTTCAACTTCATCCCTGTATAGCCACCCCCTGTACCACGAGGGACGTCCGCCTGTAAGGCAAAGTCTTAACCCAGATACAATGAATATATTCCAATAGAGAAATGTCATATTACTGATCAGTTCAAAATTTCGGCTCTATCTCTCCGACTATTAGGCAAACTCCTCTTTCCTTTAAAGGAGACAGATAGTTGAACGATATTTTATACAATGTCTATCACCGGGTATGTATTTATTTTTGTCCAAGTTTTATATTGGTCCACTATTTCAAATGCAGTTCAAACAGACATATATTAAATTGTATGTTCCGTTTTAAATTGGTTCAATCTGTATATTGGAAATCAGGAAATGCAGGGCTACACAAAACTATAAAAAAATACAGGGTGTCCCATTTGAAATATTGAAAATGCATTTTATTGGGCACTCCTTGTATACAAAATTTGGTCTGTTGCTACATTGTTGGTCGGTACAGATAAAATAATACAACTTTTATTTTGTATTCCCGAAATTAAGGAAAATAAGTGGGGGTCAAAATATAATGAGAAACCCGGTACAGATGTAAGTGACAATTAAATGAATATTTGACTACAACCTGAATTGAATCCAAGAGGCATTTGTTTCCTGTATACTAAAATTAAATTATAAACTTAAACGGTACACCTGGTAACATACTTAGAAAATTCAAATATATTAAAAAGATTAAAAATTGTGTCATAAATAACTAACTCTCAATAATGATTTTGATTGTAAAATTTATATTCTTCATAACACAAAAAAGGTAAACTAACACTTACATAAAAATAGAGTTTCGTCTAAAGTTTTAAAAATAAAGAAATTGCAATGTTAATACAGTTAAAATTTTTTTTATTAAAAGATCGCCTGTGCTTATCGTCAATAGTAACACATTGTTATTATATATTTTAAGTATAAGTCTCATTTATTCATAAGTATCAATGTCATTAATACTTAAAAATAAATCAGATAAAAGTATGTTTAAAAAATTTATTGAACACTCACCCAAAATAGGTCTTAGTTGAAATTTACAGGGGGCCTGAAAGAAAAAATATAATATTAAGAAAATCAACTATTTATTCAAAAATTTTTAAATAATTTGAAAAATTATTTTAAAAGATAATTTATACGTGTGCGTGTGCGTGTGTGTGTGTGTGTGTGTGTGTGTGTGTTTAGGTGTGTGTCTGTTGTGTATGCATATTGATATCATGTACCAACTAAATACCAACTTAAGGGTAAAAAGAGTATGCCAATTGAGTTACTTATGAATGTGATTAAAATAGAAAAAATACAGTTTTATTAATTTTTAAGAGAGATATTTTCAATTATTATGTGCGAAAAATACATGGAATTAAAAAGTGCGAATATACTGCAACATAATATAGGAGTATATGTGTAATTTCTACGTAAATATACTTCCCAATATGTGAGCTTATGCATTGTTTTCATTATCATAATGAAAATGCCTTTTTATGTTTATGTTTTGCTGCACAAGTATTAAAAACGAAACTAATTAATCAACAAATCTGTAGGGATATAATTCGAAAGAACATTACGAAATAATATTTCAGTTGTTTGGTTTTTTTTTTTATGAGATCATGTCCATAAGCCGTTATTAGAGTCGCCCCGAAGAGATTTTATATGAGCAGAGTGCCTTTTATTACTCCTTCTCTATCTCTCTCTCGTCGCTCTATCCTTACGAGTTATCGATTAACGGACTAACCACGGGTATTAATCGAAATAAGATTTAAAAGATCAACTAAATCCACAAAGGAAAAACTAATAAATTAGATATTAAGATATTAATTAGGGTTAAATCCTACTCTTTTGAATAGGGCTCTTATGTGGTATTGGATTTTATTACTTTTACAGAGTGGCACAAATTCAATCAGGCATACAATATTAGGTTAGAGCTGGTTTCTTGTAATTTTTCCCTTTATAATTTATTTGTATTTTTTATAAAAAAATCTCGGATCTATACCGCCATAGAGCAAATGCAATGGATACTGTTAAAAGATAAAAAGTTAAAAAGATGCGCAGGCACGTTTGCAATATCCTTAACATTAATTATACAAACTTCTTTTATTCAGAATTCATTACCCCCCTAGTAGGAAAATAGCATCCGTCACCCATATGTTTAAAAAAGGCAACAAACTCGACCCCAACAATTATGGTCCGATTAGCTTGCTGCCAGTAGTTGGCAAAGTTATGGAAGCCATTATTTCCAAGGAGATGACCAAATTCCTTCTTTAGGAACATGTTATTCCAACATAACAACATGGATTTTTCTCTGGTCGCTATACTCTAACCAATCTCCTAAATTGTGTTAACGACTAGATGTCATCACTCAATAGTTCGCAGCCGGTCGACGTTGTTTATCTAGATTTCTCTTAAGCCTTTGACCGTGTACTCAAGCGCAGAATTCTACATAAACTAGAACATTTCAGAGTTCGCGGTACTTTACTTCGTTGGATAGATGATTTCCTGTCAGATCGACATTATAAAGTTAGAGTTATCGAATCTGTCTCACAAGACGGGTTAGTGGAAAAGGGGAGTGCCTCAGGGCTCTGTCCTTAGATCTCTGCTTTTTACAGTTTATACCAGCAATACTCTTTATTATGTTTAAAGTAAAATATCGCTCTATACTGATGACACAAAAATATATGCCAATGCCATCACAAACCAGCTAACCCTCCAAATGGACTTAGTAATTAGCGAGTATCAGACCTATTCTTTCGTACAATTTTTTCTCATATACGTTAACCGCTTAAAAACGAGACGCTTCGTGAAATTAGTTCTCTTCCAAATAAAATTTCAAAAGTTTAAAATCAATGAAAGTATAGAACAACGGGGAGTTTTTTCACAATCATTTATTGGAGGATTTTAATAATTAGTTTACCTTGTGCTTTTCAGCTAATGTTTTTAGTAGGCGATCGTTAGAAATGCTTAAAGACAAGAATTTTTATTCAGCTTTTACCTGCAGTTTTTACCTTTGCGTATCTTCGTTGGGCAAAAAAATTCTGTTCAGTGGTATAAGTTGCGACCATTTGACTTTAGTAAGACGGTCTACTTATACGGGTATCCTTGCCAAACGTGGATCTCATGTGGTCGTATGCCCATAGTAATACGCACTGAATTTTTTTTAGTCGATGGATCGAGCCTCAACAACTACTATAACAACAAGACAAAATCCAGCCGCTACGTTCCGCACCGGTGTCGAAAATGTTACGATAAAGGCTAAAAGCCTGCATCTGGGCACACTTCCATCTAACAGAGGCTACACGAAGCCGAAGTCCCTCCATAATATAAGGCCGGCAGCGAAGATCCCTTGTCGGAGTCAACGCACATAAGTAGCCTTCTTGAAGTGGAACATGAACAGAAAGTACTATTGAAAAATTAGTTCCTTTGTTTTTTAAATTGCATTAATTAATTACTTTAATTTTTTTTTAAACAATAAATTTATATCTTATTTCTTCTACCAGTATTAATAAACAAATATGTGAAGTTGATTTTGAATTTTATTGACTAACCTCCCTTAGACCCTTGGAAAGATGATTTAATTGGGCACAGCACAGGAGCTACACCCGGTTGAGCTAGCCACTAACCGTAATAAGAGTTACATAACAACTGGAACTAGCAATCAACAACTACGTTCTGCAATCTTATCTAACTACTTGTTAGATAGTTTGATTGTTGTTATGAGGACAACATCAGAAGCCATATTTACCATTTAAAAGTATTTTTTTTAAGCTATGGGCAAGGCTAGCTTTGATTTTAATTTAATCTAAATCTTGGTATATTTGTCGTAGCCAAACTCATTTTTAAAATTTACTTCTAAGATAAGACGTTCTTATACGTGAAATACTGAACTGGAAGGAGCCTAATAACTGGCTCCCAAACAAAATTGTAAGTTTTATTTTTCTACATTGGCTTCCAACTTTCGAAGCTAGTTTATATTGTTTCCCATTGCCACCCACCGTTTTTGATGCGTTCGATGGTTACAAGTTCTTTGGTTACCTGTAAAAGTTCGTTAAGTAGGGGAAAGTAGCCGAAATTGTACCACCGGTGTATGTATTCTTTATGAGGAAGCTATAGCGCTCTTATGCCAATTAGTGAAACCAGTTAGTACCTTAAATGCTGAAGTTTTACCACGTTCGAATTTGTTGATTTTGTTTTATCGAATTTTTTGTATTTCTTGGTGTTTTAGTATAGTTTTCTAGTTCCATACGTAAGGTTAGAGCATCTTCTAAGGTATGTACAAACCACTTTGATTTATAAATACAAGAAAAGCATATATTTAGGTATATAAAACTGAGTTGTTTCCCTTTGCCGGACCATTTTTAGGTTAGGAATCGTAGTTTATTTACATAAAGTGCAAGTTTCCCATATTGTACCACGCTGAGTTGCCTATATTGTACCGATACAATTTTAGATACCATTGTGTATTTAAGACCTACTTATTTTTAAAAATAAATAAATAATTAAATACATAACACACACCGTTCTTGTGTGTTTTAGATACCCAAAGGTAAATATGTGACTTAGAATGTGGACGACATGAGCCGGGCTCTTCAAACATTTTATAATGGAGATAATATCAAGGCAAATGAAGAAACGAATGCTTTTGACCGAGGTAGTGTGTTACCAACAGCAGTGGAGAAGGAGCTAGTTGATCACATTTTAATACTGGAGACGTTGACGTTTGGCCTCAAGATCAATGATGTTCGACGGCTTACATTTGAAATTGTCGAGAGAAATTAAATAACACATAATTTTAATAAAGAATCCCAAATGGCAGGAAAGAAGTGGTTTTATGCTTTCAAAGCATTTTGATGAAAATAATAGTGATGCAACTCGCATATTTAACGTTGACGAAACGGGTGTCAGCACTGTGCAGAACAAATGCCAAAAGTTTCTCGCAGAAAAAGGTAAAACGTAAGTTGGGTCAGTGTCCAGTAGAGAATGTGGAGTCAACACGACAGTTGTTTGTTGTGTGATTGCTTCAGGAATTTACGTTCCACCTATGCTTATACTTAAGCTTCTACGAATGAACAATGATTTAGGGGTTGGTGCTCCTTTAGGGAGTATAATTGAGTATCAACCATGATCAACCATGACTAGTGATCTTTTTGTAAAATGGCTCCAGTATTTCATTGATTCTGTAAACCCAACCGTAGAAAAGTTTTTTTGGTACTGGATGGGCATACAACGCACTTCAAGAATCTTGATTCAATTTTACGTGCGAAAGATCACGGTGTAATAATCCACGTTGATAACATTGGGTGCAGCATTTGGATATATAAGCCTTTCAAAGACTACTACACTCAATCAGTTAAAAAGTGGCTTTGTTCTAACCCCGGATTTTGTATTACACAACTTTACGTAGCTGTCTTGATTTCTGAAGCTTATGGTAGAGTAGCAAGAATTGAAATTGCAGCCAATGGTTTCCGAACTAGTAGAGTATGACCTGTTGATCGCACGGTCTTCAAGGATCAAGACTTTTGTGGCTGACAATTTAAATGACCACTAAGGCAGTGAAACTCAGATAGATAGTGAAAATGAAAAGTCTAATGTGACAAACAAGTCACCACTTAGGTGTACAATATGAGCTAATGTAGTGTACAAAATAATCTAAGCAGAACTACCTAGTCCTAAAGAGAGTTTAGCTACGACTACTACCCCCACTAGGACTACTAAAAAAACTTGTGAAACAAGTCCAAAACTTAACATTTTAATTGATTCAATTTCTTTGATACCGAAGCCTAATGCAAAATCCAAGATGAGAACAACACAACAGGCAATGGTTTTGACAGAAAATGTCTATAAAAATGATTTAGAATTAGCTAAATAGCTAGAATTAGCGTAGGACTAGATAAATAAAAATGAAATTGGAGAAGATTAAACCGAAACCGTCCAAGAAACTTGCTCCAAAAATAAAACTAGAAGGTAAAACTAGTCTTAAAAAGAACAAAGAAGCTGTCAAGAAAAATTTAGCAAAAAGTAAATGTGAAAATTCCACAGTCTGTTCTGCTAAATGCCGCATTAAGCTCAAATCAACCTAACGTTGTTATGCGACAGTTATATATGACTGTTCAATTTGCGATGGAAAAACTGATAGTTGAGAGTAGAGTTGAAGGAAAGTGACCTAGGGGAAGATCTCCAAGCCTTTGGGTAGATCAAACAAAAATATTGATTAACTAAGGGTTATATGAAGGCGAACAACTAGCCCAGGACAGGGAAGGATGGAGGGAAATCGTGAAAAAACTGTAAAGGCCTGATGGTGTCACCATATCCCAAAAGGGATTAGGACTGAGGAGGAGGAGTTTTCTAAATTGTACCACTTGCAACCTACCAGGGAAACATACTTTTTTAACAGTAAAATCCATGATATCAAGTTTCAAAAATTATCATGTGTGTGTAAATGTTTCATTTTTTTTATAATACATCATTCGGTTAAATATGACGTATAATTATTCAATTTAAAATTCGAAATATCTTAAGTGGTACAGTATTGACAACTCTCCCCTATTACTTTGAAATTTTGTAAACCATTGGCATTTGGTCAATATTTATCCCAGACTTTTACCAATTTGTTTTTTGAAAGTATACTTCAGAATTGCTGTGGAGAGTTTGTGTGACGTCGTATTTCCTTGTCTCTCCAATAGGAACTCCCTTGTTTTTTCATGGAGTTGGCATTTGCTGTAAATTAAGCGGGAATATCTTTATTGCACACAATACTGAGGTAAAACGCTGACTATTGCATTCGATTATATCGTATCAAAAGCCTTTTGGAAATCAATAAAAAGTACTAGATACTAGTAGACGGTTGTATTCTATAGTTTTCTATGTTCAGGTTTTCACAGCTATAAGAAGATTATTGGTACCAAAATCTAAGCGAAAACCGACTTTTCTATTGAATGATAGAGGATCAGTTAATTTTCTAGTCTACAGATGACTATTTTGGTAAAAAGTTAATACAAATGGGAGGGGAGGCTTATAGGTCAAGTTCTCGATATCCGTATTCTCCTTTTTTGTATATTAATATCATTTAAACGTAATTTTAATCGCTTGGAATTATGTAATCATGTAGATATAAGTTGAATAGACTACTTTCCTACAACACCGTAACAATCATTAAAAAAGTGTGTTTTCTTTGGAAATGAATTAAACGTAATTGATCTCACTCGTAAGTACTTATTCACTGTAATTATCATATCTAAAAAAATGTGTTCTATACATCTATGTATCTATTTATACCCTATGTTTATATACACAACCTAGAATGAATATAAAAGAGTACTCAAAATTTAAAATCACATTAAACACTCCTGCAAACTCAATAATATAGGCGGTACTACAGATGTCTTTATTTGACCCACCCACCCACTGTACTAACAATATAGGCGCTACTACAAACGTCTTTATTTAATTCACCCACCCACTGTACCGTATTAATGTTTTAATTAGTTACCCGCAAAGAAGGAGGTTTTATTTTACTAGCACCGTCTATAAATCTTCGGATTGGTTGTGGTTGTGGTAGTGATGGTAGTTAAAAACAAGTAATTTAGCACCAATAATCGTTGGATGAGTAATTTGTAGGAATGATCATTAAGTTGACAGTTTTTTTTGACGACAGCGATAAAACGAGAATGCTGAGAGTTTTTTTACAAATACATGGAATTAAGTAAATAATAAATATTATATAGTTTTATTTAAAAATTGCTTACTTGTTTTAAAATTATATGGCTTTGTTTTTTATTTCAATATAGGTAGAAATAGTTTTCAAAAGCAATTTATTAAATTTAAAACTTAATATAACATGTAATATTCGTATTCTGATACGATGAATTTATTTTGCCTATCCATGTAGAGTTAAAAGGGTGAGTAATTAAATATTAATGGTTATTTTCAATTTCTAATAAACTTATGTTAGTTTTAATTTTAGTTTAAAAATTTCACTAACAGAAAAGAAAAGTTAGGTATGTCATTAAATGCAATTAGCTAGTATCTCATAATTTATAAGGATAAACCTTAAAATAAAATTCTACTTCCATCCAATTCGATTACATGAATGATAAAAAAAATCATCAACGTTTTCTTCATTGCATAGAATACACTAAAAAATTGCCAATGATAATTGGCAATTTCGGCTGCTAATTCAATTATCATCATCATCACCCAGGCCTTTGCGTCCACTGCTGGACATCGGCCTCTTTCAATTTTGTTCATTGTGCTGTATCTTGAGTATTTTGCATACAATGTCTTGACATTTTCTTGAGATCGTCAGTCCAACGAGTAGGAGGTCTTCCTCTAATTCTTTTGTCTAACATCGGCCTCCACTCAAGCAATATCTTCGTCCACCTTTAATGACTGATTCAGACGTGTCCGGTCCAATTCCATTTCAGTATGACAATTCGGGAAATTACATCGGTAACTCCTGTTCTTCGTCTTAAGTCTTCATTTCTAACTCGGTCACGAAGCGATATACTTAGCATTTACCTTTCCATTTTCCTCTGAGCTATTTGCAGCGTTTTAGAAGTTATAGCTCTCAATATCTCAAGTTTCGGCACCATAGGTCATCACAGGCAACACACATTGGTCAAATGTTTTAAAGAAATTTGTATTCGCTTTTAGAGATTTCTTTGAGTTTTTCATAGGCTGCCCATGCTAGGTTTATTCTTCTTCGTAGTTCGCATGTGTGGTTGTCTCTTGTGATCTTTATTTTGTGTCCAAGGTATATGTTTTCACCAGCTCTACTTCGTTGTCTCCAATATTGATATTTTCGCTAGACACTAGGTTTGTCATGAATTTGTTTTGAATATGTTTATTTTAAGACTCACACTGGCACACACTAACTAAAGTTCATGTAGCATTGTACATATCTCCTTGATGTTAACCGAGCAGGGCCGTTCCTGGCGAGTATGCAATCAATGCCCCGCACGCAGGCGCTAAATTTTAGGGGCGCCAAATATTTGGTTACCACTACAAAAATATTCTCACTTCTAAAACAAAAAAAGTCAGTGTTCAGTATTTCCCCGGTAAGCGCTAAAGCAATCACTTCATCCGATTGCTATTCCCTATTATAATACCAAAATTACTAATTAAATTACCATCCTACAATTTTATTAGTGGCAGCACACGACGCGCCGTCTAATGCCGCTCGCCGCGTATATTTATTGTTCTCCATATGAAGTCGAAATTAGAGAACACTTTCTGGGTTTTTTCCAAGTTTTAAATACTAAGAAGAAGGGCTCTTCAACTTTTTAAAAGAAGAAATATTATTAAAATTAAAATAAATCTTGATGACATGAGAGGTCAGGATTACGACAATGGGGCAAATATGTCTGGCAAGCATGGGGGCCTTCAAGCTCAAATTCTAAAAATTAATCCCAGAGCAATATTTTTACCTTGTTTAGCTCACACTTTTAATTTAAGTGTCAATGATGCAGCTAAAATTTCGTATGAGACTGTAGGTTTTTTTTTTCAATTATTCAGGAGTTGTTCAATTTTTTTCTGCTTCACCCTATAGATGGGACATTTTAAAAAGGAATGTACCAAACTTAACTTTAAAATCAGTAAGTGAAACACGATGGGAAAGCAGAGTCAAAGCCATTCGCCCTCTTAGGTGTCAATTCCTCGAAATTTGTAAAAGTTTACAAGATTTACAAGATAATTCAAGAGATATGAACACGAAACATTCAGCAAGGTCACTATAAGACAAAATTTAAAACGTTCAAATTCATTTTTTCTATTATAATATGGTATGATGTGTTAACAAAAGTTAATATAGTAAGTAAAGTGGTCCAGAATCCAAATACAACTTTAAATGAATGCCATACAGAAATAAAAAATCTTATTATTTATTTCACTGAATAAAAGTCCGACAAACATTTCGAGATTTTCATGAATGAGTCTTTCTGATAGCAGAAGCAGAAAAAAGTGATGTAGAGCAAACATTTCCATTATTAAGACAAAGAAAGACGAAGCTTCAGTTTTCGTATGAAGGTACAGATGAAACAGTATTCGATCCAAAACAAAAATTTAAGATCAGTTTTTATTTTCAAAATTTGGACAAAACAATTCAATCCCTACAAAGACACTTTGGGGGAATATAAGTGCCACGATTTATTTGGATTTTTGGGTAATTTTCAAAATCTAGATTCTGATCTAATTAAAAGATCATGTATGGATTTGGATTTACCTTTACAAATTCAACATAAAGGAAACGTATGCAAAGATATTGATGATCTTGATTTGCATAATGAAATTCTGTCATACAAAGTTCTTAACCCACTCACAGACTCTAGCAAAATTTCGGATTCGCTCATAGATATTTTAAAATATATAACAAAGAAAAATTTACAATCATTGTTTCTAAATCTATTTATAGCCTTGAAAATATTCCTGGCCCTTTCAATTCGGTGGCATCTAGCGAAAGGAGTTTTTCAAAGCTAAAGCTCATGAAAAATTATTTAAAAATGTCAATGTGCCAAGAAAGGCTATCAGTTTTTGCAGTCATTTCAATTGAAAATAAAATTTGTGAAGCCATTGATCACAATGAAATGATTAATGAGCTTGCATCTGTGAAAGCACGACGTGTCATGTTATAATTCCAATATTTGTTATTTAATTATTTTTCACTTGGTATATATGTATTATTTAATAAATCTTTTTTCAAATATGGTTCGTTTTATTTTTCTTTTTACATTCATATCGTATTTTCAATCATATCACAAGAATATGTTATGATATAGGTATCTTAAAAACATAATATGGGGGCGCACAAAAAATCCTGCACGCAGGCGCTCACTACCCTAGGAACGGGCCTGTAACCGAGAACAAAACTATGTCGTCTTCGAATTTCAAATTTGTCAATCTTCTACCGTCAATATTCAGGCCTTTCTATTCCTAGTTAAGTTTTTTACAAGCATATTCTATTACTGCGGTAAACAGTTGAGGCGATAAGGTATCACCCTGTCGGACTCCTCTGCCGATTGGGATATGATCCGTGTTTATATGTAGTTTCACCGACATAGTTTCGTTCTTGTATGTATTGTAAATTAACCTTGTATATCGGTAGTCAATACGGCATACTCGTAGTACTTCCACGATTTTGTCAAATTCTACCGTATCAAAGGATTTATGGAAATCTACAAAAGCTAGAACGCGTGGTCGATTGTATTCGATAGTCTTTTATATTACCGTTTTAATGCTGTGTAGGTGATCATTTGTTCCAAATCCGGTGCGAAATCCCGCTTGCTCTATTGGCTGGTAGAAATCAAGTTCTTTCTCAAGACGATTCGTTACTATTCTTGTGTGGAGTTTTTGTAGGTGACTAAGAAGACTTATGGGTCTGTAGTTTTCTAATTCATGGATATGCCGAGGTAACAGAATTACCTTAGCATTGTGCCATTTGTGGGGTATATTACTGTCCAAATGGGCACATGTTAAAAAGGTTTTCTATTTTACTAAGTAGGCAAGTGCCTTCGATTTTGATTGCATTAGTACCTACGCATCTTCTCTGCTATTTGATTTATGTTGGCTTGTGTACAGCAATTTGCAGAAGTCTTCAACTATTTTAAGGGCTTCCTCTCTGTTAGATGACCATTTTTATCTTTAATATTTAGGGGAGGATGGGGCATTGTGACCCATCTAAGGAAGATATGCACATACTGTTAAACCAGAAATGATTTTGTTTTGTTTAATTAATTAGGGACGTTCATTAAACATTTAACTGTCATTTAGTTGCAATTGAAACATAATTTATTTAACGTATTTTCAACAAAAAAATGACAACTGACTATATGTCAAAAGTTCACATTGCCCCATAGGGTGGGGCAATGTGAACTACTGAGGAAAGTCACACTATTTCATTATCTAATGGCTATGTTTGGTAAATAAAATCAAGTAAAAAGAATTTTTTTATTAAAAATACTTTACTAGAAAACCGGTAACAGAACATTAGTAAAAATAGACACATGTTATATTTATTCAGAAATACAAAATTCACACTGAAATTCTTCATCATCTTCTGGATCTATTCCCGCACATGCTTCATGAGCCCATTTCAGACAGGCCAAGCAACGTACCCATCCTTCTTCATTGGCTGATGAGGAGAACCACTCGTTACAGTAAAAACATTCAGCATCTTCACCATTGCCATCATCTTGTACTTGATGGTTACATTTATTTTTTTTCTTTCCCTTACCCTCTTTGGAAGGACAAACTTTTATTTTTTTGTTACTTCTTTCACTATCTTCGTGCTTATCATCATTTATTTTTTTCTTAGCTTTTTCCTTTTTCATTGTTTCTATTGCCTCCTTCGTGTTTATTTCAAGTTCTAATTCTAGCTTATACGGACTAGATGTCAGTACAGCCGTTTTACCTTTTTTGGATTTCCTCTTTGGTTCCATTAATTTACTTCTCTTTGGCAGAGGACGAATGTCTTTAGGGCTGTTTGCTCCAAATGAAGTTGTTGCTCTATTGTGTGCAGGGGAAATTGTCAATTGAAAATCGTTACCAGTATGAAGCTTTGCAACTGAGGTTGAAGCAATTACCTCATCTTGACTTAAGTGAGGCTCTGCAGTTGAAGTTGAAGGAATTGCCTCATCTTGACTTGACACTGGTAGACTATTATTCTCCAAATCTCTTTCAGTCGTAGCAGATGGTGCAAAATCGAGGTCTGTAAATATATTGGGATCATAAGGTACTATCCCACATTTTTTAAAAGCGTTAATAGCAGTCAAAGGTGTTGCAGCTTGTAAGAAAGCCCCACCAAAAATTTTAGAGATTTGGAAAGCTGTTACCACTCTGCCTGGGTTGTTATTAAGAAACTTTTCTAATGCCATATCATAATATCGTGCTAAAGGAGCCATGACACCAACATCGGTTGGCTGCATTCGATGGGTGGAATGATGAGGCAAACAAATGATATGTACATGTTTTTCCCTAGCCAAATTAATTACTTCTATGTTTTTTGTATGGCTGCTGTGTCCATCCAAAATCAATAAGATCGGATCGTCTTCACTTGGTTTCGTTTGTTGAAGAAAATGTTGAAACCATATTAAAAAGAGTTCACTATTTATCCAGCCACTATCGCTACAGGCGAATATTGAACCTGGAGGTGCACCAGCTTGGAGTTCAACTTTCATTCTCTTTCTTGCAAAGATTAACATCGGCGGTATGAAGATTCCTGATGATGACATGCAAATAACGACTGTTGTTATTCCACTTCTATCAGCAGAAGTAAGCCGTCCAACTTGTTTCCGTCCTTTATGCGCCAAGATTTTACTACTACATTTGGGGACTGTACCTAGACCTGTTTCGTCACAGTTAAAAACACGCGTTGGATTGACATGTTTAGAATCCAAAGTAGCTTTATACAGATCAAAAAATTGTTTTACATTGTAACGATTAAAAGCTTCAGCTCTTGCAGCAGATGTTGATTAGGGTTTACGTAATGAAAGCCCTGGGTGCCGTTTTCGAAATCCGTACGCCCAATCTAAACCTGCAAGTTTGTTTGTTTTATTATATGGATGGTCTATGTTATTTTTTTCGGCTAACTGGAAAGCTAGGTGACGAAGATCAAGCAAAGTAATTCCGTATAAACGCTTCTCCATATCTAAGATATAATTATACAATTCTTCTTCCTGTTCCTTGGTAAAAACCGTTTTGTAGAAACCTAGACCCTTTTCGTCAGGAGAAATTCTTGTTACTTTTTCTTTGCATCTGCGAATTAACGTTGCTTTCGGGATACCATAAACTTTACTAGCTTTTAAATAGCCCATTTCCCCAGCTTTAACTGTCCGGATAGCATTCTTTAAGGCAACAAGAGACCAGGATTGTTGCTCAGTTTTCCTCACATAATTTCGTACCATTTCTAACTGCAAAAGAAGCATATAATTAAAAAAGTGTCAAGAAAATATAATGGGGCAATGTGAACCACTCCTAGTCCACGTTGCCCCATGCGTAGTACACATTCAAAATATGGAAATTAACGAACCAGTTCACAACGTATCAAAAGCAAATCTTAATTATTAAAAGCACATTTTACAAGCAACACCACAGTATCAAAAAGTTAAAATAATCATGTCTACTTACCGAGAAATCTTTAGTCAAAAGTAGTAAATTCCTTAGATCAGCAGCGACGAAACACGTGTTTTTAATTATAACACGTCTGAACGTACTCCCCGTGCGTTCACACTCATACTAAAAGTAGATAAGATGTCTACGCATATTTGTAGTAGTTACTAGATGCAGTGTTGCCAATTTTAAACAAAATAGCCGATGTGGTTTACATTACCCCCATGGTCCATGATGTCCCATCCTCCCCTATTATCTGCATTGTCCCCGTTCTTAGTCTTTTTCTCAATACTTTCATCCTTCTATTGTTCTCAATGGTATGTTTGATTTGTTATTGATTGTATTTTCGTATTTTTCGTAAAAAAATATAACCACTGACATTTCTGTCATATCGTAGTTGGTCGACGAATTTTTTTTTTATTCTATCCAGTTTATTAATTTTTATAGGTTTTATGAGTACTACATTAACAATGGTTTTATAAAGTTTAAACAAGATATTTTTGGTTTCAAAATTTGATTAAGTAATCTATGTTAATACAGAAAAGTTTTTTTTGTAATTCAAAATATACAATAAGAATTTTGACGGATCTGTTTTGAAGTGGATGTGAGAGGTAGCATTCAAAATTTGCAGAAATAGTTAGGTGATAACTACTACTTCTTTTTCTTCTTCCTCTTTTTTTTTACAGAGAGAAAAACAGAGTTTTTTATTTCTTTGTTTCCCGTTCTGTATGCTCTTCTTTTGTTAACGCTTTTGATGATTTCACCCATGATCAAATTGAAGAGCATGAGGCTCAATGAATCCCCTTGTCTTATTCCGCTGCCTATTTCTATATATTCTGTAAGTTGACCATCTATTCTGACTTCCATTTGGTTGTTTTGATATATGATTTCGATAGTTTTTATAATATTTAGGGGAACTTCTCTAATAAACAAAAGATGAATTATATTTTTGGGTCTTACTCTGCCAAACGCTTTCTTTGGGTCAATCAGATACAGAAATGCTGGTTTATTATAATCTAGTGATTTCTCAGTAATTTGCTTTATAACGAATATTGCATCTGTACACGATATTCCACTACAAAAACCCTGTAGTTCATCCTCTAAACTTATTCGCTGTGTAAGTTTAAGCGTAATAATCCTGTTAGGTGATAACTTCACTTATAATAATTAACTAATCCTCCCTCTAAAATAGGACATGAACATTGATAAAAAAAAATATTTAAAAATTACTAAAAACATCGATTGTTTCTACTTTCTTGCTTTTAACTTAAAAACAATTTATTTGGAAGCAAAGTCGTATGGAAATAAAATAACGACAATTACATTTTACGTAAGACACGGCTGGTTAAAAATGGATTAATTTATTGCCCTTAAAATTTAATTTTGTATTTATTGCTGCAAAATAGCAATAAATACAAAAAAAGAAGGGGAAACAAGCCTTTTCTTATTCAATATTTTGAACCACATAGATTACACTTAAGTTCTAATTCACCATTAAATAAAATCGTTTGATTGATCATATAATAAAGAAGTGCTATTTAGGTTAGTGCTACTAACGAATACGTTAATATTTGACTGATTTAGGGGCAATTAAAAAAATGTTTTAAGAGGAAATTATTCATATCACCAATGGTTTACCAACGTCAACAAGTATCACATATTATGGTGTAACGTAATCGGAGCGCAAAACCCGTACTTATTTCTTTCCAAATAAAAATATGTTCAACACTAAATTCAATTAGAAACGCAGTAAAACTCCACATAGCATTGCAATTACCTTGTGAATAACAGTGAGCCAGTGAGTGAGGAGAGAATGTTAACCACCGGCCACACGCGAATGGCCGCTAAACTATAAATATTTGGCGGTAAACTTAAAATTTATGCTATGACTACGGATCTTTATGGATTCACTTTAATGCAACGAAATATTAATGTAGCCATAAAATGACAAGCAACTAAACTTATCTTGTACCATAACATATTATATTTATTAATATTTTGTACACGATTTTATATTTTACTGCAATTTTATGAATATTTACTTATTATAACATTAAAATACCGAAGCCGTTAAACAAAATAAATACTAAGATTTATAAGATATGAAAATAATTTATTTTTTGTTATTGATATTATTAGAACACAGCGCAAAGATTTAAACATAACAGGTTTAAAACATAAACATAAGTAATATTGGCACTTTTTGCAGCAAACCTGATAGAACTCTTTTAATTACGATACGTAATTGTTTTACCATTTTTATTTAACTTGTCCGGAGACCTGAAGATGACCAGAAAATTGTAGTTATCGAAACCGGTCGACCTAAGCTAAATAAAAAGTAAGCAAGTCTAAAATTTATTTCTATAAACCTGTTTAAAATGGACGCACATGTTCAACCAATTCATTATTTAAAAATAACTTCGGTTAAGGTTTTAATATAAAAAAATCTTAGCTCGTATAGTTGTGAGAAAAGTACTGACTCTTGTAGTAGGCCATTCATGTTAAGTTTTATTGGTTGGTAAGCCGATAAAAGTGCCTGTCACTACTTAAAACACTCGGTCGTTAAAAATGCTATTTATAATTCGCGCAATCGGTTTATAGGTAATCGTATGGAGAATTTTGTATTTAGGACACCTTCTCAATACTGCATCGTATCTGCTGCTAAGATTTTAAGTCTTCTTTGGAATCTGCTTCGATGTAGGGGGTGAGTGACATTACCTGGTCTGCATAACTCTATTTTGGTCGAAAACCTGCTTGTTTAAATGGGATTACTGGAATTGTGCTGAGCTAATTATGTTATATATAAACCCCTCTAACAGTTTATAGGTAACAAACAAACGCAATTGGTCTATAGCTTTTTGGGTTGTCGGTAGGTTTGTCAGGGTTTAGTAGGGTTATTATCTTAAAGTGTTTTAGTTGTTTTAGGAGACTGAAAAATTGAGCCAACCAAACTTTTGTATACTTGTCACAATTTATCAGGAATCCAGGATGAATATTGTCAAATCCTGGTGCCTTTGCTGGCCTAACACCTATATGAGTCTCTGATATGACTTCTCTGTAGAATTGGTGGCAATTTTCTGTACCTGTGGCTTTATGTTTTATACTTTTTAGTTTTTTCTTCACGTAGATTGTAAATGCCTTCTCTTTTTATGCCCTGAATGTTTGTATTGTGTGTAACGCTACAACATCTAGATTTATAGTTGCCTTCTGGCGTTTTGTAGAAGCACGAATTCCAAGTTTTGTTAATAATGACCATAAGTGCTTGATAGAAAACATCTACGTCAGGAACTTTGTATAAAAACAGTTAAGAAAGAAATAAAGAAGATTATTAAGGGTCACTAAAACCGATTCCACAACCATACAAACGAGAAAGTGTTAGAACTTTTAGATAATCAAGACCTAGTTCGTAGGTTCGTAGTGGTAACTATATAAATGTTAGTTTAAATTTGGGCAATAAACTTAGCCACAACAGTGAAATGTGCGACAATAATTATTAAATTCCAAGGTGAACCATTAGGACTAACTAGGACAACATATAGTGCATATTCTGTTATTGATAAATTAGCTCAAAAGTGCATTTAATAGAATATTTACACGATTTTTCAGTAATAATTTAATAGATTTTTATTTTTTGAATCATTTTGACTATTTTTTTCTTCGAGTACTTCTTGATCCGATTGATCTGAATCTTCAATCGTATAACATTCAGTCAATGACGAAGAAGTCTGTGGCCATTAATCAGCAAATGACTGAAGATCCTCTGCAAGTTTTTCTTGACCAATTAAAGGAATTAAGGTGCATCGTTTTTGTATATCCCTTCGGTATATCTTTGTTCAATTCAGGAAACCTTTATGAATCAAATCGACAGATTTTGATAGTCTCTTTTAATCTGAAAATCTTGTTGCCATTGTAGTATTTACCTGATCAATAATGATATTAAAAGTCTTGATTCTAAAGGAATCTTTAGCATTGAATTCAGTTTTATTATTAAGATTTTTACCTGACATTTTTTTACGCAAAAAAATTAAATAAAAGAAAAATACTGCAAAGATAGTAATAGGAAAATATGTTGCATTTTATCCTAGCAGCAAAGTACGAGTTGCATCTAAAACACAACAAATGAGATCTCTTAAAGGCAACACGAAAGCAATGACAAAACAATTTTATTGTATTTTCATTTATTTGAAACCTAAAAATTATTATTGGCTAAAACAAAGTTCGATATGTTTTTGTGTAAATTCAGGGGTCCAAAAACAAAAAGTTGTAAATTGTGTTCATGTAAACAATAGCTGCAAAAGCTGTGAATACTAAATAAAATAAAATATTTAAATAATTTTTATCTATAGCTGCTTCTTATCTATCTATCTTTTTATTTTCTTAAAGAAAAAGGGATGTAAGGTTTACCCCGGACCGATCAATTTAAAATTAGGTATATCACAGGAGCGTCTTGGGGCCTTTTCTCTTTTTGGTCTACATAAACGACCTTCCAAATGCGGTGGTTAGTAGTTCTTCAAGCCTTGTAAATTTCGCTGATGACTCAAATGTGCTTTTCTGGGAAAAAACATTAGAAACACTCCTCACAGTGGCAGATAAAACTATAAGCAAAGCTTAACAATGGTTCGGTGGAAATTGTTTGTTGCTTAATACTGTTGAGACAGTTTTGGTTACTTTAGAACCAGCCAGTCACGAGAACTTAATTTTCAAACACAAAACACAGAACCTGCTAGATCAGTTAAATTTCTTCGTCTTTATATTGACCAGAACTCGAATTGGGGGAACAAATACAAAATACTACAAAAAAGCTGAATAAAACCTCCTACTCATTAAGAATGTTGAAGCGGTATCTAGACCAGGAAATTTTTACTATCAGTATAGTATGCAAACTTTTATTCTGTTATGCGACATGAAGTAATCTTCTGGGAGCTGCAGTGGACAGCTCAACTGTCTTTATAATCCAAAAAAGGGCAGTTTGAGTGATCTTAGGACTAAAGGCGGGAGAATCCTTTAGAGGTCGATTCAAATCAAACAATATACTCACTTTTTCAGCCATCTATACATTTGAATGTATTATGTTTCTTTTTAAAAATTTTTCTTAGTTTTATCATCTGCTTCCAAATCATGAATATAATACAAAAAGCCTTAATTTGAATTTCCCACTTCACCGATTATCTCTAACAGAGAGAAGTCCTTTGTATGCATGTGTTAAATTAAACAATAGTCTACTATCTCACATTCATTAAAAAACACACTAAAGAGCTTTTAAAAGAATGGTTTTTCAACACCTAGTTAACATTGAGCCCTATACTATGGTGGAGTGCCTGGTCTATCGTTCCCTCCCTGGTCAGCATATTTAATTTGTAACGTTAATATATTTTAATCTGTGATGTCAATATATATTTTTTTAATCTGTGATTATTAATGTGAGGTTATTTGCTCAAATATTTAAAAAAATTTATGCAAATAAAATTTCCTCCACTCTACTCTACTCTCCTCTACTCTTATTATTTGTTTGTTCAAATCCTAAATGAAAAAATGTGTATTACATATTTTTTCAAACAATATTGTTTTATATAGTTTTACAATTGTTGAAACTAGTTTCTAAATCGAAAGTCTTTCATAGTAATAATATCGTATCCATGCCAGGTGGATATTTCTCCCTAAGGTTGAATCAAACAGCAATTGAGACCGTCTTTATAGTCAACCTTAGGTGATTGGAGCCGTTCCATTTCTGTTTATTCTTTTACCAAGAAACCTTTTATAGGAGATAAAATAAAAGTTCTAGTAAAAGGACAATTAAAAGTAAAGAGGCAGTTAAGAATATTACTGTTATATTGATAAATGTGGTTAATTTTTATTTATCTTTTTAGGAGGCAACTTGTTTTACAATAAAAAACTTACAAAAAGTCAAAAAAATTACAATAATATTTAAAATTTACTAAAACTACAAAAATCATTACTATCACAAAATAAAAAATAATAAAATATAAAATTCATTGGAAAATTTAACTAAATTACAAATTGTATAATAAAACCTTACGAACTAGTTTACAAATAAGTTTAAGTTTCTGCATGTGATACCCAAATTTAAATATAAGTAAGATTGAAACCAATTCAAAGAAATATGTACCTCAAATTGCGTAAATATTTAGTTTTTTTATTAAAATGTCGTGATTTACACAATCAAAAGCTTTAACATACTCACAAAAAACAGTGGCAGTATAAAGATTATTGTTTAGTGCTTGATAGACCTCATGTAGTACAGAAAACAGCATCGCTGGTACTTTTATTAGATAAAAAGCCGAACTGACTTTGTGATAAAATGTTGTTTTTAATGAGAAAGGAAAGTCGGGATTTATTTCTTAATAATTTTGGATAGGATCAGTAATAAGGCAATAGGTCTATAGTTGCAGAAATTAGATTTTTCACCAATCTGCAAATCTATCTTTTTTAAAGGAATCGTTAATTAGTGAGACGAGGACTTCCAACACATTTTTTGGTAGATTTAAGAAAAATTACTAAAACAGCAAGACTAGCAAGGGCAGGATTTGGAAAACTTAGTTGGATACTTAAGAACCGCAAAATACCTAAATACTTGAGGAGCAAAGTGTTCAACCAATGCATCCTTCCTATCATAACATATGGATGTCAAACCTGGACCCTAACCAAGGCAAATATGAATAAACTAGCCACAACAGAAAGAACAATGGAAAGAGTAATGTTAGGTATACGATTGTCAGATAAAAAGAGGAACGACTGGGTAAGATCCAAAACAAAAGTAGAGGACATAGCAACAAAAATTGCCAAACTTAAATGGAGCTTAGCGGGCCACACAGCTAGACAAAAAGACCAACGTTGGAATACTACAATACAACATTGGAGACCTTACGAAAGTAAACGACAAAAAGGAAGACCACAGATGAGATGGATAGATGATATTAAAAGAATAGCCGGAGCAAATTGGAAATATGTTGCTCAGGATAGAGACCGATGGAAGGAGTTGGGAGAGGCCTATGTCCAAATATTGACGACAGAAGGCTGAGAAGAAGAAGAAGAAGAAAAATTTTATGGATAGTCCATCAGTACTACAGGAAGATTTGCTTTTGATACTACTGATTGTTTGGATCAGTTTAGATTTATCAACTGGTCTTATAAAGAATGAATTTGAGACCTTTTTTGTATTGAGGAGTTGGGAAATAGGATCTTGTTGTGGCAAAATAGTTGATGTTATATTTTACTCACAGTAACTAAGTATTTATTAAGATTTTCAGGGTTTGGATGAGAAAATGTTTAAGCCGTGTTAGCTATATTTCGAAGATCAATTATTATCGACCAAGTTCCCCTTGCAACATTTTTAATGTTTTAATAAGTTTTAGATAGGTTCCTCTGTACTTGAAGATATATTCAGTGACAAAGACGTTGTTAGTAAATTTCTTGACAGTAGTGAACGGATATTCTTGGGTGATACGCAAATACCTATGGTAGTCCAGGGTTTGTGATGTTTTGACTTAATTGTAATTAAAGGAAATGCCTTATTAAAAATACAGACAAGCCTATCTAAAAAAATCACTGAAATTATAGTCCACGTTCACAGAGGGGAAGTGCCCTCCAGAGGTCTGGCCACCCAAGTCCAACTCTAAATTTTTTGGTTTTAGTATGCTTTTTTAAAATATGTAAAATCTAAAGTTGTATGAACGTTTTTTCTTAAACAATAAATAGTTTTTCAGCTTCCGCAAACATAAAAACAAACCAAAGAAGGACAAAAATAGACAGGTGAAAGGCGAGGGCAATTCTTTGCAAAACGAGGGAATAAAAAATTAAATAAAAATGGAGGTTTAAAAATAAAGGAATTAAAAAACCCCAAAGAAAAACACAAAGAAACGAAATTACAAAAATAATACTAGAGAAATTAATCGTTCCAACCAATACGCTATTTTACTTTAGAATAATATTATATAAAATACAAACTTTATAAAAATGTATTCAAATCATGAGTGACTATTTTAAGATATACATATAAAAGTTTACAAAAATCCAGTACTAACGTGATCTACTTGCTTGATCACCAGCTTCCAACCCTCCAAATCCCTAAATCTGATTGAAAGCTCGAACGATTTGTACCCATTGTTGATATTTAAAAAACACGGAATTAAATATTCCACCACGTATATTTTATCTGCAACTAAGGGCGTTCCACACAATCTACAGAACAAAATGTGTCGATAGCAATCGGCCGTTTGATGAATTTTTGTTTGAACTTTGAATAACGGTTGGGTCTGATTGATTCAAAGCTTTCATTCAAAATAAATTGAACAACTTTGACACTAAAGAAAAAGTGTTATCTAGATTGGAATGTTTTGTAAAAGTGGGGAAACTTTGAAAGTATCATTTTTATAGAATAATTTGTTTCAGTTATCCGTTTGTATACCAACTGATCGGTAATTCGCAGGCTTTTTGATTAATTTGAGAAATAAGTTTAAAGAAAAGCTATATCAAGTTCTTTTGCAGTTCTGTTTAATATTTTTATATAAAGTTATTTCTCTCCTTGTAACATTCAAACAGTTCATAGTAACAAAACCGTTCGCCCAGAAAAAAAGCCAGAAATTTTGAATGTGGGCGTTTTTTATTTCTTATAATTTTACATTTTTTTTTTATTTCAACTTTAACGTGCTCGGCTACTATGGCCACTTACACAGGTACTATAACATGAATTTTCATTACACAAACATTAAGTGTTACATTAAGAATATGTTACAATAATACGGAATGATAATAATATGTTATACAATGTCTAAATTAAAATCTAATTATATTTTTTGATATAAGTGTTCATCTCTAAGGAATTGTAGCACAGCTTTTATTTGGTCAGGGTTGTTTAGGATATCTCGTACTTCACTTTTGAGTTTGTATTGTAATCTTCTGGCCGAATGTTGATGGCATTCAGTGAGAATATGTTTGATTGTCAAATATGATTGGCAGATTTGACAGGAGGGACGGATGCTAGAGGACATTAGGTAGCCGTGTGTGAGTTTTGAATGTCCTATCCGAAGTCGTCTTATCACAATGAGATCTCGTCTTGAGAGGGCTGAATAGTCAAATGTAGGCTGACTGGTTATTGACGGTTGTATTTCGTGTAAGATCAAACGGTTAAAGTTCCAATGCTGCTGCCAAAGGAGTCTGGTTCTTCTTTTAATATATGATTTTAGGTCCTTACAAATTTGAATTTTATCGGTGATTTCAGGTGATGCTGTAGCAAGTATAGCATAGTGATCTGCAGTTTCATTGCCTTCTATACCAATATGAGATGGCAGCCAGATTATAGTAACTGTTATGTTTTGGGACAAGATAATTTGGTAAGAGTCTAGGATCTTTTGGACGATTGGATGATCAGTAAATATATTTTTGATAGAATAGATTGATGCTAAAGAGTCTGTGCATATGGCAACCTGCTTATTAGGTGGAGATATATGGTTAAAAGCTTGCAATATACTAAATAATTCGCCAGTATGAACGCTGCTGATGGCTGGTATAAGTGATGACTTAATTAGTGAATAAGAGGTTGTAACAGAGCAGCCTACTCCTGTGTCATTTTTTGAGGCATCCGTGTATAATATTAGGTCGTATTTATTTGTATCTATAATGTCTTTAAATGCATTTATAATGATCTCTTTCGGATGTTTATTTTTATCGAAGTTGGTGAGCGAGGTGTTAAATTTGGGCGTGGACATGATCCAAGGCGGAGATGGAGGGAGATAAAGAGGAAGGGTATGTGTAAGAGAGATATCATTAAGTGTCTGTGCTAAAATTAGTGGAATAGGTTTTATTGGTGGTAAGAAATTGGTATTGTGTAAATTATACGTGGACATTACAAATAAGGGATGCACTGGATTAGAGGGGTTAGCTGATACCGATGCTGCATAAGAGAGTAGCAGTTGTTTTCGTCTTATACAAAGAGGAGGTTCTTTAGCTTCGCAATAAAGATTATCTACAGGAATTTTACATTTAAATCATGCATGTATTAAATAATATAAATCATAAATGATCACTGCAGTGCAAAATTACCCTGACACTTAAATTTTTTCGATTTTAGATAAAAACTAATTTATTTTTGTTTTAATTTCATTTTATGCTTTATTAGTGATATAATTTTTCTCCTGTTTGAACATGCTTAGATGATTTTTGCGAACAACGACAGTTCTACACAAACTTAAATTTTTTCTTAAACCCTTTTTAGATATTTTTTGTTGAGCTAAAAACAAACTTTCTGATTTGATGTATATTTTTATTTATATATTTCCGATTAGTAAAAAACAATTTTCCTGTGTCGTTCAAGTGGCTGTTTGTAAAATATATCTCAGTTGAAATATCATATCGAAAAACAAAAAGTTATTTGCTGAAATAACGTTTCTAAAAGTCGATGATAAATGTCAAGGCATCTTGAGACGCTCGCGGAAATTTACTTCTGCGGAACTTTCTTCGTAGGCAAAGTTGTTCGTCAACGTTTTTTTTTTAAGATAAGACGTACGAACATTAGAGAATATCATTTTTTCTTGTCATTTTATATATCTGTTCCTGCAGGGTAGAATTTCTTACAATAAAAGTGTTGAAAGCCGGATTTATTTTACTTCCTTTTTTATGTTTTATCGAATTATGCTGCCACAGGCTGCGTATTAAAACGATTACTGTGAGAAATATTTTACACTCTGATTTTAGTAAATAAATGAACCTTTTAATTTATAACACTAAAATTTCGATAACAACACGGTTTATAAGATATAAGAAAAAATAGTAAATAAGTGGTTGTGGTTCCTTAAAAAGAATAATTAAATAATTAATTAATGACAAAGTCGTTCGTCTAATAGATTTAGAATTAGAAATATATGGAAGTTTTGCTATAAAGCAAAAAAATTTTGATATATTTTTTGACATAACAAAACCATTCAATATCGCTTAAAAGTACGATATTTTAAACACATTAAGTCACTGGAAGGTCAATAATAATATGCTCCATTTAATTCACAATTTTCTAATTAAACGACAATTTAAAGTCCAAGTTAATGGTACTACATCGATTACAAAACACCATACTCTAGGAGCCAGGGGGTGTTGAGTATGCACATTTATGTCCCCTCGAACCTGTTTATGTTTTTTGGTGCGTAGATTCAATTTTTCCAGGGTACCAGGCTAAAAACTGGTCAAATAATTTATTAACAATTTAATTGTTTAATTAATTGTATTTCCTTAACTACTAAAATAATTTAATTTAATCAAAATGAAAATTTTTTCTTTTAAAAAAAAATCGGTTGCCTGTAAAGTCGGTTTTACGGGCGAAGATTTTACGTGACAACGTCTTTTTCTCGGTAGAATATTTATTGATATGAATATTATTAAATTGTACAATAGGAACAAGGAATTGAATGAATGAAAATAAGAATTGCACAAATTTTAACTATAGAAATATATTTTGTTTACTAAAACATTGTACATGTAAACTTAAACTTAACTAATTTATATTTGAGTGATTTTGTTGAGGATAGGACGACTAATTTAAGACGTTGTCACGTCAAAATGAAGGAAATGCCGTTTGATTAACTTTAATCCAATCATTAGAACCGGAGTTGTAGCAAATTGGCAAAAAATGGCATTCAACGTGGGCTTTTCTAAGTATAACTCAGCTTTCATATGAGCGTTTAACTTTCAAAGCCCTCTCATTTTAAATGTAATTATTGCAGCTTTAAAAAAATTTTACAAAATTACTTTCTTAATAAAAGATTTAAATAAAATTAAGGTATAAACTTTGAAAATTTGTCTAATGAAAGGTATAGAGCAACTCAAAATGAACATTTGAAGCTTTTCATTAATTTTTTAGAATGTAGACATTCAAATCCATGGCCTGGCTATGGAAATTAGCAAATTAAAAATACGGACATAATTCTGAATGACCTACTTGACACAAACAGTTCTTCCCTGCCCAACTAATTCAGTTAAGAACCATAAAGTGTAAACGCATACCAAAAATAAATCACGTAACACAAACATCCTCACTTTACTCTACGCAGATGACACTGATCTTGTAACAACATTTCGAGATGCGGACGCTCTATGTAGGTTTGCTTAAAATCACCTTGACTAAGTCGATAGATGGTGCGGGAGACGGAGAGTAACACCTAACCCTAATAAAACACAATTGATTCATTTTAGACTCCCCAATCTCTGCGAATACACTACACACAACCTAACCAAAAGAATCAACTACATACAATGTAGCCGAAAGAATCGAATTCAGACTCTGGAGCGACCGACTCCAACTCCATAACCAGATAGAGTACCTCGGTGTGGTCTTCACAGAAACACTCAACTGGAAGGCTGCAACCCGTAACAGGATAAGGGGAAGAGTCGGTTTAGTCAATGCCCTCTGTGGTAAATTAGGAAGGTCACCCACGTACACTCATATACACATACAAAACATTCATTCGGTCTGTGATTGAATATAGAGCAAATCTATATTCCATGTTCAATCACTGCCTTACACAAGAACTGCTGGGATGGGAACGGGGAATCCTGCGTAGAGTAAACAACAAACGGCACGACTACCCTACCGCCTCCATACATCAGCTATCGAACATCCGGCTATTAATGGGAGGCTCTTCTCTCTGAGCAGGAGTTATATAATGAAAACCATTCGTGGCCAAAAGTTTAGAGTCCAAAAAAGCCCAAAGAGCCCAATAAAACTAACTGCTCGTCATTTGGCAATGTATTCATCAGACATTTTAAACGCGAACCTTTCTACTCACTAAATTACTGACTCTAGCCAGTAACAAAGTCCCTGATGAATACATTAATATCCTTGTTTACCGCCATGCGTACCAACAGTGAGACATAACTTATGCCGACATCCATACAAAACAAACCAAGTTCTAAAGAGGTGTCACACCTAAAACTGGACAGCAAAATCATCGGAAAGAAAAATACAACCAACAGAAAGAATAACAATATCACGATGCAAAAATAGATCATTTGAGAAAGGTACTCTGCTGAGACAGCTGCAGTAATAATAATTTATAATAAATATTGAAGAAGTATTGAAAACAAAAATTATCAGTGTTTTATTGTTAGATAAAATAAATTTCCATCAATTACGGTCAAATCGATCACTTACTTAAAATGTTCATTTTAAGTTGATTTATACCTAACTTTCATAAGGCCAGATTTTCAAAGTTTATAGCTTAACCTTGTTCAAATCTCTTTAATAAATTAAATCGCTACTTTTTAGTGAAATCTTGAATATTTAATTTTTAAAAATAAAGATAAAGTAATTTTGAAAAAAAATTTTAAAGCCGAAACAATTATTTTAAAAATTAAGGGATTTTGAAAGTTGATCACACGTATTAAAGCTGAGTTATACTCGGACAAGCCTATCGAATGTCTATTTTGTTCATATTTTTTACAAAATTTTTGACGTGACAACGTCTTAAATTAGGTTGTGGCTCGGAGTCATTTAAGAAAAAGTGTAACGCCCGCTCACGTCTGTTACAGTGAGTCACCGAACGAGAGAGAGGCCCGCCGGACCGGCGAATGCCTTGCGTCTCTCTCCCACTCAAACATGATCGGTCCGCTGCGCGCGGCACTAGAGAATTAGGCGCGTTGAATTGCTAAAGTTGAAAATCGTTGAAAGTATCGTCAGCTGTGTCTGTAGTGAAAATGTGGAGTGCTTACAGTGTCCTATTTTAGGGGGAACCACCAGTATCAGATATAATTTTAGGAAATTACCTAGGGACCTATATTCTTTTATAATATTGCTATGGATTTATCCATTTAATATTGAGCAATGATTGTAAACATTCTTTATAGTTTAAACTTTAATGAAAATTATTAACTGTGTCTAAAGACATATATGATATGAGGTATTTTACCCAAGAGTACTAAGTATAATGAATATACATAAAAACATAATTTTGTTTTCTTAGGATTTAACATTTTGTCAGCACATTATCTCAAATTCACACTTAAATCAATATGTTTTTACTATTAGGTCTGTTGAATGTTTGTTCTTTACACAAAATTTAGTCTATACTTCATATTTATTAAAGGCGGTAAAATATACATTACAATTCAGTTGTTTATAAACGACTTTCAAAGCATAAAGAACCTTTTAAGCTTTGTTTATATTATTTTGTGTATATTAATTGAGTTAATTGGAGTAGCCCACTTTGATACAAAAATACAGTCAATTTATGGATATTTCAAGGTGACAATCTAAAAAAAGCTGATTTCCTCCCATGCATTTTATTAGAAACACTTGAAATTTAAAAAAAATTTAAAAATCGTAAGATGTAAGACCTTAATCGTGAGATCGTGAGATTTGTCTTCAATTCGTGAGTAGATTCGTCATTTACAACAACTACAACAATAAAGGTAAATAATTGTACACTAATATTTCATTATCGTAAACTATGATTGATTGATTAATTGTTAGATTGACACAAAAGTTGAGAAACTGAGTTTATAGCGGCAATTCCTTGTTCCTATTGTGCAATTTAATAATATTCATATCAATAAATATTCTACCGAGAAAAAGACGTTGTCACGTAAAATCTTCGCCCGTAAAACCGACTTTACAGGCAACCGATTTTTATAACTCCGGTTGTAACAATTGGATCAAAGTATAACAACTGTAATTTTGTTCATAACAAATTATCTGAGCGATTTTCAGCCCGGTACTCTCGAAAAATCGATAAATAAATTGAACTTCTTAAGGATTTGTTATTAGTGTAACACTTTTTCTTATTTCAATTAACAAAATATTAGAACATTTGTCTCATATGAACTCATAAAACCAAGAGTATATGCTAAATTGCTGAGGATTTGGTCTTACATTCAAATAGAAAAAATAAATATTCCATAGAAAAAACCTGAAATGTGCACCTAGAAAATTGGTTTAAATGTGTAAGATTACAATTCTTTACAACCAAGATAAAGTGTATAATATTATTCTCAAAATATGGTCATTCTCGAAATCCAGATCTAGGTTAGGTATTTATTACATACACAACAATGTCATTAGCATTTACATACGAAACATTTTGAAAATCACCAGTTGCCAACAACAATGTTTAATTTTGAATGCTATGACACTCACCGGAATACATGTTTTGTGTTGTAAGTCGTTGTGGTACTACCAAATGTACTGCCAAATCGAACTTAAACTTTAAAACGCCACAAAATTGCATATTATTACGGAAAACAAATTTTTACGGAAAACAAAAAAATTTCAAATATTTTTAACATATTTGCCCCCTATTTGGGGGCAAATACGCGCACTAAACTTTACAAAATCGGCTTCATGTATTTTTCCTCAGTTCTACAGCTTGTTTATTATTACTAAATCTATGGGTTGTTAGTATTTTAAAGCAAGATAAAATTTAGTATGAATCTAATTTTAACAAATATTTGAATAGCAGTTGTTGGTATTTGTTTCATTCTGACTTCTTTAAACTTTTTTTCCTTAATGATTTTAACTTCCTTACTTCTAATATTAATTAAATGCCCACGTTAATGTCAGAAATTATGAGTATACAAGTTTCAGGAAATTTACCTACCTAAGGCATCAGATTGTGTTGGCAACAATACATTTTCCCATTGTGTTTTTCAATCCTGCACTAAATGCGAGAAAGCAGAGGAGGAAATTAATTATCACGAAGAATTTTGTTTTTCACGTCACCGTCAAAAGAGAAGGGAGAAATGGATGTATATAGGTTTCTTGGATGGATGCCGTGCTGAAGGGATATATTTCACGAGATGATACTTTTCAAAGATATACAATAGTTTTGATTGCGTTTTTGTTCGGATAATGGAGGCAATTCTTTGGATAAAATATAATTTCATTTGCTATACTAAACATATACAGAATTTGTTCTAAAGTGGTCTTAGTGGTAAAATAAAAATTAAGTAGGTACACAAGTTACAATTTTCGTCTTCGTAGTTGATATGGACGCAATATTGAACAAATACTTTTTACAAACAAAACCAATAATGAAAGAAATTTTTAAAATAATTAATACACTTAATTAGTAAAATAAGATAAATGCTTCTGTATAGTCGCTCTGAGGAGTCCTGATTGCCTGATTGGACGAAAGTCGTATAAGCGAATAGTGGAAGGACTATACTGAAATCAAATCCTACTGTCTTTTCGATAACATAATTTTATTCAAATTGTAATATTAATTTTTTATTTGACACTTTTGACGTTGAAAGTTAATCTTCAAAACTGATTTTCAATTGATAGAATTAGCTATATGTATAGATTGATTAATAAAATCAAACCCAATTTGGTCAAAATCTTGTCTTATCTTTAGTATTTGCTTCTCCAAAAGATATGACCAAAGAGGAATTTTTTCTTTTCTTAACTATTTTGACAAGTTCTCGTTCGGAACCTGCTGGTCTTAAAATTGCTTTATTCTGGCATGTGAGATCCATGGCACTTCTAAGACTCGTAAAGTCCACAGTTTAATGCTGCAATGGCATTCAGTGATCTTACCTTAAGAGATTGCCTCTGCGCCAAAAATAAAATGGGCTATATGTATCCCTTCAAAATACATAGTCTAAGAGCAAGTGGGAGACTATGAATTTTAAGTTTGACAAATGTTGCGTAATTGATTCTTAGTTTAACTGCATCGCAATCACATTTTTCGTTGACCGCGGTTGTCATATATTTGATTAGCGATACCTGCTCTATAATATTTCCATCCTCAAAAAGTCAAACCAGTAGCATCAATCCTACCTATATATGGTATAATTGCCGCATCGTCAGCATATCGTATATTTATTATGATCCGGACTCTCGATTCTTTATTGGTTTCAGAGCTTGTTGAACTCAGATTCGAAAATTTCTGGGCCAGACCGTTCCTCCCAGTTAACAGGTTGTCTAGCTTATCCATGTTCTTCAAACAGCACTTAAGCTTAACTTTTACATACCTTTTATAGCTCTATTGGATCCAAGATCTACTTTCCATTATATTTCAAGGATGTTGTAGGTGCTTTCTTTGTGATACCAGTTATTTCTTTATTCTTTTTATAAAAGTTTACATCCTCTGCAGAGCATGTAGGTTCTCCGCTTCTTGGCATTCGCAAATTACCCAATTTTGTTTCGCTTTTTTGGTTGTGTCTAAAGTCTATATCAGCACCTCGATAGAGGCAACCCGTTTAATAGTGTTTTGATATCTTCCATTGATTAATCTGTAGTTTATTTTGTTTTGCACTATGTTATTACTGCTATGGGATGCAGTTTATAAAATATATTTTTTATAACCATGTTTTCCTCTTTAAACAAGTCAATCAGTAATTTTCCACGTTCATTTTTAACACCAAGATCAAAAGCATCAGCTATATAATCAACTTTACCTCTTTCATCTCAGAATTAGTCACCGATAATCATAATAATATCTTCAGAAGTGTGAAATACATCATCGTATTTTATTTTAAAATATAGGGAAGTATTTCTCATCATTCAACATGTATTTAATAGGATAGGTAATTGTTAATGCTTGTCCGACATCTCTGCTTACTTCGATTTCAACCATAAGCTGTTTCCTCTCCTCCTTTATTACGACGGTTTGATCCTAATTAAGTTCGGTAATAATTCTATTGTCCTTCGAATCCGAAATCTTCCGTTGGAATAGTTATATCAGGCAAGCAAATCATCATTTGGAGTTCTAATTTTGTCAAATTTGATTTAAATCCGATAGTCTTTTCCAATTTCTTACTAAACTTATAGAGCAATTTAAGAAAGTTAGCTGCAAGTCTATATTATATGGCTGGTGATTCTTATCTCTCTCATTAGTTTACGGTAAAAAGGAGCGCACTGTTAGATAAGGGAAACAAGATCTTACGAAATTTTAATAAATCCGAATAAATGCAAAGCAAATTGTTGTACATGCGTTCGAATTAAAATAAGGTTAATGTCAAATGTGATATTGTAACGAAATATTTTGCCTACCATAGAAGTATTAATACAAGGGGTAGAAAATTGAGGGAAGAGAAACTATGGGGGTGGAGAAGGGTAAGCAAAATAATCGCTACTTGTGCGAACGGGCACTCAGGCTTTGGTAGGAGAGCTGGGGTCGTGGATAAGTAAAAGACAAGAGGGTTTGGATTGGGGCAACTACAGAAAAATGAAATAAAGGGTCATAAATCTCTTGGAACAAACAAAAACAAAACGAAACAGGAAACACCTCAAGAAATTTAATATAGGGCGCCACTTGAGGTGCCTAATTATACCTATTACAACCAGCTAGTTGTAACTGGAGATATAATTATCAGAGATGCAAAACATTCAAAATCTTTTTCAAATTAAACTCAAAAAGGGTTAGTTAAAAAAATAAACAAATGTTAAGAAACAAAGAATGCTCAAAAAAAAAGAAACAATACAAAATATTATAACAATAGCTGCAAAATACAAAAATACAAAAAAGACTTACATGTGTCAACTGTTTACAATTTCCAGGAGTTGGAGATACTACAAAACTTACAATTGTTAATGGGCGACAATTTGTAGCAGAAATAAATTATTACTAATCAAAAAAATATCTTTTTACGTGAAACTATGCATAGTGGTTAACCTTCTTTAAAAAAACAAAAAACAAAATCTCAAATATGATTAGGTATTTTTAGGCACTAAAAATAGTGCTAACTGTCATAGGTTAATACTAAATTTAAAACAAAACTGAACAAATAAAATGACAGCTAAAAGTCAAACCATAAAATTTACAACTTTAAATATTACAAATTTTTTTGTATGAAAGCAATTATTACGTTTATTTAAAAAATGTCTGCTTTACTTTTAAAATCTGATCACAAAAAAAAGTTACCTGAGTTTCACTGTATAACTTTCAATAACTGGAACAAAAAACTACATCTTCAAACTGTAAAAGAAATATCCCTAAACGGCTGCTTAGGACATTGAGGTTCGAGGTGGAAACTGGCACATTGGACACACCATGTAAACGCTTCTTAAAAACTGGACAATGGAAATGTTGATATCTTTATAAACACATTACTTGAGTAAAATACCACTTCTCTAACATATTTGTCGGTTTTCTTTTTGGCCGACCTCTAAAACATCTTCATTCTTCCGTTATCTCTGTCAACCTCATCAACTGCACTTAAAACTCAACACTGGTACTATACTGCACATTTTCGAATGACAAAAGACGAAAAAAACAAAAAAAAACATTACGAATTAAAAGAAAAATTCGGACTAACACCGAAACCACTGCCTCTAACAGCGGCTCCACTGAGAGTGACGAAATTATCTAAAAAAATTGCTCACATCAGTTAGAATAAACAAACCACTTTGGGTATAAACTAAACACAACGGAAATTAAGACGAAATTAATTTGAAAACGCAATATCGGGCGGTTTGAACAAAGAAATATCGAAGAATTTGCGCCTGTGACATAAATAAACAATAAAATAATTCATGATCGACAGCGGCGACCTAAAAAGACGAAAGATTATAAATTGAAGGGGATTTCAATTAACACATATACGAGGGGATTCCAATAAATTTCAAATGCTACAATATTAGGGCATTATCCCAAATCAAATGTGATATCACATTAATTAATAAACAAATAAGTAAGACATGTTGTTGTAAATAATCAAATATTTATTAGAACCGGCCGAATAATAAAAAGCAATCAATGTAAACACAAAGCATTCATATTTCAATCTAATGAGTACATTTGCTGACTATCGTAATGTAAGTCGCAACCAGGACCTACCTCAAATTATTGTAGACATGTTAAAGTGAGCAATAAGTGAAAAGTTACATATGTCTTTCTTATGGGAAAAATATCAATGTAAACCTTAGTTTTCGAGGCTAAAGGCTTTCGAAGAAAGAAAATTTAAAAACGTATCGAATAACATACAATAATGGATAAATACTAAAATTTAAATGTTCAGTTGATCTTGAACAACATAAAGTAATAGGATAAATCTAAATTATACAGGGTGGAGAATAAGTAAAATAAAAGGGAAGACTTATGTTTTATTATGGATATTTGTCACGAATAGGCTGATAGAATCCTATATAAATGTATCAAAATACTCCAGACAAATTAAACGATAAACATATCTGGACGATTTTATGAACGTTTTTGTAGTGGATAGATACTCTTTAGATGATAATAAAAATGCATTTATTTTGTAATAAAGATTTCTCCGAGAAAAAATTCTACGTAATTTCATTACTCGAATTACGGCATGTCACTTTCTATAAGCGTCTTAAAATAAATAGGTTAAATGTAATGGACAGTTAAAGTAACTGCTCACAGTAAAACACTAGATTGTGGAACTTTCGACAAAGTATTAAAGCTTTTGACATCTAAGAAGTTTAAAGTAAATTGAAAATCATAAAATAATCTGCAGATCTCAAATTTATATTGGATGTTTTCAATGAAATTTAACCTTTAAATGACGTATATAAAGCAAGAAGATCAGCCTTATTTTAGTTATAAAAGTTTTAGTGTTAGTAAAATCAAGCCTATAGATGAATATTGAACATTCAAATTTAAAATTTATATGAACTTCTTTATTGTTATATTTGAATTTATAGTTCTTTAGTAGTTATGGCAAAAAACAAACCACTATGCTGACCTTATCTACGGAGCCATGTTAATGTTTTTGTTTTTATCTTTTAAGCAAAACTCTACCCAAGTTCAACTTTTAAATTTCTTAACATACACCAGGCAAATCATTAAAAGAAAAGGTAAAAAAATGATATCTAATGTTTGATGACGAAAAGTGATACGTGGGGGTATAATACACAAGATAAAAATAAATTAAATAGCTGAAAAGTTTCGAAAATAATTTGAAGGGTTACGGTAAATTACAGAGAAAAATAAAAAAAATCGTGTTTTCTTCGATGTTCAAAGAAGCCATAACCAATAACAGTATCCCCATGCCTCAATCTGTAAGTTTGGATCTAAAAAGCTACTCTTCATAAAGCACTTGTTTGAGAACAGGAACATTATATGGAAATCCACACCATCAAAAGCTTAAAGAGATAAAAAATAAGATTGGACTGTGGCAACCACCCGAAGTATCAAGACAAAAGCAAATTTAATAATTATTTCCCGTTAACCACTTGACATGCCCAGTTTTCTCATTAACATTTGTTAAAAAAAAAAAGAACAACCAATTTGTGATGAGTGCTGTTTACACATTACAGTAAAACATGTGCTAGTGGAACAGTGCGAGAAATTCAATTATCCCAGAATTAAATACCATTTACCCAATACTTTTAAATATAACGATAAGGATATATACAAGGAAGCAAAGAGGGAAGAAAAGCTTGCTGTAGCTACTGCTAAGGAAAGATCGACTGCACGGTTGTATGAAGAGTTGGAAACACCCGAGGTAATGAAAGGTTATACAGCATTGCTAAAGCAAGGGACAAATCATCAAAGGACTTTACCCACGTACGTCAGATTAAGAGTGCAGATAAAAGAATATTAAAAACCGATGCTAAAATAAAGCAAAGATGGTATGGGTACTTTAGAAACTTGCATAAAGATCATCAGAGAATACACAGAAGATGCGCGATCTCAAATAAGCATGTAATACCGGAGATATCAAAAGTTGAAGTTCTTGAGGCGTTAGATAGAATACAGGTGGTAAAGCAGTAGGACCTGATGAAATACCTGTGGAGGTTTGGAAGGATTTATGAGAGAAAGCGATTGATATTTTGTGGCAAATGATGAATAACATAAGGAAGAACATATGCGCAATGCATGGAGAGAGAGAGTGTGTGATATTATCATTGTATAAAAATAAAGAGGGCATTAAGGACTGTAATAATTATAAAGAAATAAAGTTATTGTCACCCACAATGAAACTTTTAAACTTTTGAGAACTGTAGAGCGAAGGTTAAGGAGAGAGACATCGATTGGAGAGAGACATCGAGATGAGAGAAACGGTTTGGGTTTATACCAGGAGGAACGACAACAGATACCTTGTTGACTTTGTTAGCTTTGAGACAGTTAATAGATAATACCGAGAAGAACAGAGAGCTATATTTAATATTTATAGATCTTGACAAAATAAACGACACATTTCCTCGACAAGAGCTATGGAAATGTATGAAAGAGTAATGGGCTAAAAAGGATATATATATGAGGAAGCGTATACCAAAGTAAGTAATGCTGTTGGATTGACCAAAAGTTTTTCAGTGACGGTTGGTTGGCATCAAGGCTATTCACTTAGTCCTTACCTGTTTAATCTTGTTATTGATGTACTGACATAAAGTAAGGGAGGGGACTTGGTCAATGCTCTTTGCTAATGATATCGTGTTAGTAGAGGAGATCAAAGGAATGTTGAAGGAGAAGTTAAAGAAGGGCAAATGATCAGTAGGATACAGGGAACAGGGAAGACTTAAAGTTAACAGGTCGGGAGTGTATGCGGTTGAGAGAAAGTGGAATAGTTAAGGACATATTGGGATACTAGGTCGAGAAATTGCCCACAAGATACAGACTGCTTGGTTCACCTAAAAGCGAATGAGCGAGATACTTTTTGATCGTAAAAACGAGCAAGGGCTGAAAGGCAAAATGTGCAAGAGTCTGGTGGGACCTGCGTTGGTGTACGGCAGTAAAGTGTGGCCTGTAAAGAAGATTCAGAAAAAAAAGACGGTGGTAGCTCAAACTTAAATGTTACAGTAAATACTGGATAAGACTAAAAGGGACAGGATCAGAAATGACTTGATTACGGAAAAAGCCGGGATGACTACAATTTTATAAAAAAAATTAGGAACAAAGACTGCAATGGTTTGGTCATGTCAGACGTAAAGATAAAAACTATGTGGGATGAAGGATAGAGCTGTTAAAGGGTGATGTAAGAACAGGTAGAGAAAAACCGAGGAAAAGATGGAAGAACTGTGTGGCAGAGGACTTAAGAGAGAAAGATTTAGGTGAGAAAGACGAGAAGATGAACAGAAATGAGTCGCAACGAAAAGTAAGGAACAGCACTTTTAATTGAAATAACAATATCGATAACTGTTTTTAAAAGACTTTAGTTTATTAAGCAAAGTGTAATTAGCTGTGACAGCTCCGCCAATAACCTTATCAGATTAAAATGGCTTTTTATAAATAAAAAAAAATATTTTCTAAATAACCATAATTTTTTTTAGAAAAAGAATCCAAAAGTTTGCGAGATATTTGTGGTTTTCTGAAAACTCTTATTTCAAATAAAAATTCCATGGTGCTTGTTTTTATTTCTGCTTGGACTAATTTTTTACGTTCAAACTTTTTAATGCAATCAAAAACAGTGGTTTCTATTAAAAAAAAAAAATAAAAATGAAAAAACCGCAAAAAATTACTTTTTTCATTTAAATTTTTGTTTTGTTCTATTATTTTTTGGATTAGTTTTAGTAGCAAGGATTTTTGGATTACCTTATAAAGCAAGGAGACGGGCTGGCACCGACACTATTCAACCTGACCTTGGAATATGTGATAAGACAGCTGAATATAGGCAGAGGTAATCTCCCAACAATTAAATCAATACAGATTGCCGCCTATACCGATGATATCAGCATCATGTCTCGCAGAACAGAAGAGGCGGCAGAAATATATTCACAATTAAAATCAAAGGCAAAAGAGACCGGACTAGAAATAAATATTCAAAAGACAAAAAAGTTAACACAGGCAAGAGCTAGGGGAAACAGACGCACAGTTGAATTAGAGGACGATATTGAAACGGTAGAAAGTTTCACATATTTAGGAGTTACATTAAAAACGGATGGAATAGAAGAACCAAAAATCCAAAGAAGAATAGTAAAGGGAAACAAAGCTTATTTTTCACTCGATCATGTGTTTCGCTCCAAAAATACACACTGGAGATCGAAAATCAGGGTCTGCAAAACTATTATCAGACCAATAATATGTTATGGATGCGAGACATGGGTGATGACAAAAGAGACAAAAAGAAAAGTGGAAGTCTTCGAAAGAAAAGTCCTAAGAAAGATATTTGGACCTATTAACGAAAACGGAATATGGAGATCCATGTATAACCATAAACTCTACCAACCATTCAAAGAGACACCGATCTCATAATTCGTTAAACTTTAGGGACTTCGCTGGGCTGGTCATGTAATAAGAATGGAGACAGAAAGATTGCCGAAAAGAGCCCTTGATAGTAAAATGCAGGGGGCAAGACCAAAAGGAAGGCCACGGAAAAGATGGGAGGATGTAGTGGCAGCGGACGCGCAAAATTTGCTAGACGTGAGAACCCGGAGAAGATCGGCGCGGGACCGACAAGGTTGGAGGCATAGTTTGGAGGAGGCCAAGGCCCATAGTAGTTGTTTGGTCATATCTGGTACTTCGTACTTTAGAAGTTCGTTCGGTATTCTGTCCTCACCTGGTGATTTTCTATTTATTAATTTCCTTAATTCTTCCTTTTCCTCTTCCTCCTCAATATTTATTTCTTCGTTTTTCGTCACCTCTGGTGTTGGTGGTTCATTATCGTCACCTTTAGCAAATATGGATCGAAAGTAGTCTACCCATGTTTCCTTCTGACTGTGTTTCGTTTTTTTTAGTACGTTCATCTCTTTTCTTTGCCCCCTGATCATTCTCCATGTCTCTTTTTGTGTTCCGTAGAAATCGTGTTTTATCTGTTTCGAGTAGTTCTGCCAGTGTTGTTTTTTTATTTGTTTAACTAAAATATTCGTTTCATTTCTGATTCGCTTATAGAGGTTGTATTCCTGTTGTGTTTGTTGTGGTCTTTATTGTAAAAAGGCTTTCTTCTTTTCTTTACATTTTGTCTTTACTTCCTCTCTAAACCAAGGTGTTTTCTTTTTTGATATGTTAGTGTTCGTTACTTTCCTCTCTCCGAGTGATTCTGTTGCTGCCTTATTTATGTTTTGATTTTGAGTTTTTCCCAGCTTTTCTCGATGTTATCATTTTCTAATATTTCATTTGCAGCGATCTTCTCTAATATTCTTTTCCTGTATAAGTATTCCGTGGATTTTGAAGGAGATTAAAAAAAGGTGGGATAGCTATGTAGGAATGAAAGTTTAGCTAGATTTTTGAGGGAGAAAAGATAATCAGTTGTTTTCCAAAGGTGCAAGGCGAACAGTCGTTGTTCTTTGGCGGTTTCCAAGTGATAGTAAGCATTAGAAGTGAATGTTTGTGAGTTTTCGTGGACTAAGTGTATCCTGACGGAAGCTGATCCAGTAAAATATTGTAAGTCATACTTTTCTACTTATATATTCCAAGAGTCACTGTTCAGGCCGGAACGAGAGATTCAGTTTATCGAGAGGAGAAGAGGCTAGCGTCGTTTGAACGATACGTGCATCTGAAGGAGATCATTGAAGACGAGAGGCTCGCAATAATTTGTTGTAAGATTGCTGATTGCCTAGGGAACTACGAAGAATAGATAGTGTAGGCTACAAGGAACAAGGATTTGGACAACTCATCTTCAGAGAGATAGTTTTTTACCATTCGTCAGTTTTTCTTTATCAACAAAGTTTTTTTCTTTTAATTGCTTCAGAAAAGATAGAAATATTTATCAGGAGATATAGAACAACAATTTTGATTTGAAATTTAAATTTATTTAGTATATAACATTAATTTTTGAAGGTTCACGTACGTAGAACAAAATTTTGATAATCCTTATATGAGATATTTTTTGTTTAAGATATTTGAGTGTGAATTTTATTTCAATGTATAATTTTGTATCATATATGTTTATTATTCCGGTATTCCTCAGACCTTACCTATCATATGTAAAGCATAGATATTGAAACAAGAATATAACCCTGAGATAAAAGAATTAAATAGTGTGATAAAATCATAATTGCATCATTTAAATAAGTTTAATTAATTAATTAATTAGCTAATTAATTGCTTGGCGCATCTCTGACTTTTAATATCACATTAACATATATATATATATATATATATATATATATATATATATATATATATATATATATATATACATATATATATATATATATATATATATATATATATATATATATATATATACCTAACTCTGTGTGTATTTTAACTATTGTAATTTTTAATATGTTAGTGTATGTCTTTATAAAGTGTTATTTAAATTTCAAATATTTATATGTATTAGAAATTTATCTCAAAGGATTTTTGTCACTGGACGGATCTCCCCTGGTGTTAATTACGTGATAAATTTGACTTGACTATTTTTTTTGTTTTTTAGAAACAGATTACACTAAATAAAGAATGTAATTTAAGAAACAAAATACGATATGAAATAAAATACTGCTTGCTTAAGTCCCCAAAACAAAAGTTCACATTTAAATTTTATATCAACTCAGCGAAATTTCCGACCCGTTTTAGGGCGCTCAAAAAAAGATGACAGACATTTATCATAATTTTTCCAAATTACTCTTCTCCGTTGGCTTGTCAACGAAGGTGCCTATTCAATTTAAATAAAATATATTTCATTCTATGAATATATTACCATAATAATTTTTTACATCCACCCTTTCCTTTGAAAAAAAATTTAGCGCATTACACAGGCTGTCGGTTCTCAACTCAACGAAATATCTGAATCGAAGTCTGTGCAAAAACTGCGAACACGATAAGAATTTTAACAAAACACCCGAAATTCTATACATAATTCTCTTTTTGTGATTCCAGGTGGAAGTAAGAAGTCGTGTTATCCATAAAAGCCACAGATTCGGAGGAATTACCAGTCCGTGTTAAAACGTCTAAGTTGATTAGACACGGGGATACGGCGAGAAGTGATTTAGGAGAGTTTTTGCACTTTCGATTCATGAACTAATTCGGGAACCGGGCACTTTAAGTACAGTAATACCTGTTCTACTTTAAGCTAATATTACTGTTTACTGTGTTTTCCGTGAGGTTAATAAGTAAGTATTTGCCTAATCCTGATTATATAAATTGTTAAACGTATCTTTACTGATTTCTATCCAAAGTTTAGATACTAATTATACTGCTAAGGAGTTTTAGGATGTGAAACGTGTGCATCTAATGTTCTCTAAGTTGATCGTAAGCATGTTTAGTGCACTTGAGATCGGAGGACTTTGAAGAAAATTGATCATGAGGAATAGCTCGAAACTTGTCTCAAATTTCAACTTCAGTGATAGATCGGGGAACAGTTACACTAACCGTTGAATCATTGGAATAAATCCATTTAAATAAAATAGATTTCAATGTGCTGACCGTTTTGAATATTGTTAAAATGCTGAATTTACTATCGTTTTAAGTTTTTCCGGTAATCCTTTTATGTATGGTATTGTTATTTTAAATAATGCTCTCTTTAAACATAATTTTGCATCTAGCAATGGGCTCTAGTTTATCTTCAATATTCGCCAATATATTTTTGGAAGATTTAAAAAAAAACATTATTTATAAACAAATTTTTTTTTTATTTCGAAAATATGTGTCTCGACAGCTAATGGTCTTTGACACAGGTACAATTTACATTCATGTTTACATGGTTAATACTTTACATCGGGTACAAATTAGTTACAATACAGTTTTTATAATACATTTTTTTTTTAATTAAATTGTATAACTTTGTGTTTTTTAAAAAGTTTAATACATTTTCATAGTTGCTGCTGATTGAGATAAGTATGTCTTTTAGGTTGTTACCAATAGGCGAGCGGTTTACCCCTATAAGCAGAGCATCAACCGACTAAAATTCTTTTTGCATTTCTAATGCACCAAACCTTTTTTATTCGATTCTATATATTTTTCCAAGATGAAATGTATTTTTTTTTAATTTTTACAAGTGGGCCGGCAATTGTTATTAACAAATAACTTATACAAAAAAGCAATTTCACTGAATTGCTTCGGAATTAATTTTTTTAGGTGTATCTCATCAAAATAAACACTTTTTCTCTCCTGATAATTTTTCGAAAAATGCTTCCTTTTCGAGTTATTTGCATTTTTTTGTTGAAAAAATGCCTTAATTAGTGATTTTTGGGATTTTTTTTCTAAAAAACTACTAAATGAATTGCAATTTTACAAATAGCTTTATAATCTTTAAACCGTCGAGTACAAGTTAGAATATTTTGACAAGGATAAATGGTTTCTATATTGCTAAAAACGTGGACCCAAATTTCTGGTGCTTTCGAACCTCGAAGTAAAGCATATGTGATAGAAAATAATCAGTATTATGATTCAAATTTAGAATGTAATCACTTAGAAGCAGATACTAGGGTTATTTTTCACGCTTTTAAATTACAACAGCAGCATTTGGATAAAAAAATTAAAATTATTGTTAAATCTCCAGACACAGATATATTTATTTTACTTTTATCTCATTATCATGATTTCACAAGTGAACCACTTTTATGGTTTCACACAGGAAATATTGTAAAAAATGTGGATCGTTCTCGATATATACCTGTACATCAAATTGCAAAAGAAATTGGAAAAATAATGTGCAACAGTATCCTAATAATGCATTCTATAACAGGTTGTGATACCACAAGTTCATTTTATGATATGGAAAAAAAGAAGGCTTATAAAGCTTTGCAGAAATTAACTGATAGTCAATTGGAAAAATTAAGAAATTTGCCCACTTTACCTTTAGATGAAGGACTTACAGTTTTGACTCTATTTTTATCTAAACTGTATGACCCTCAAAATAAGTTTAAAAAATATCATGAATCCATAAATGAATTAAGATATAATATTGCATTAAAAAAATGCATCTAATGAAAAATTACCACCTTCGAAACCAGCATTATTACAACATTACTTAAGAGCAAAGTGGCAAATAAATGAATGGATTCAAGCAAAAAACAATATTATTTCATCTCTTGATCCATTAACCCATGGTTGGACAATGGAAAATAATTGTTTCGATTTTAATTATTTTGAAGGCGAAAGTAGATTAGATATGTTACAAAAGTATTTCTGCTCATGTACCGGAAAATGTTCTACGAAAAATTGTAATTGTATTTCCTATAATTTAGAATGCTGCGCAGTATGTGCATGTACACCAGAGAATTGTAAAAATGTTAAAGACGACTTTATTGAAGACAATGAAATCAGCTTATTAGATGGAAATCCTGTTGCTGTTGAAAATTATTGCTGTATAAAATTTTCAAATTATTGACAATGAAAACGATCTATAATTAATATTATATTTTAATTTTATTATATTTTTCAATGAAAATTAATTATATATTGCTTAATGTATTTCACTGTAATAAAACATTCAATAATATAGTCACCACGTATATTAAAAGAAAAATTACATTATTATAGCATTGTAAAAAATTAATTTTAATTGTTTTAATTATAATATGTCTATATAAAAATAATTTGAAATATCTTTTTTTTTAATAAATTGTACGTAATATTTGTATTGAATTAATTTTTTAAATTTAAACAAATATTTCTACGCGCCGCACGCCTGTATCGCCGCAACCGCTGTACACACTTAGCGGTAGACTGCTCGAAAGACATATTCGAAATATTTGGGTCCACGTTTTTAGCAAGATAGAAAAAAATTATCCTTGTCAAAATATTCTAACTTGTACTCGACGGTTTAAAAATTATAAAGCTATTTGTAGAATTGCAATTCATTTAGTAGTTTTTTAGAAAAAAAATCCCAAAAATCACTAATTAATGCATTTTTTAAACAAAAAAATGCAGCACAAAAATCTGATTACTGGAATTCATTAGGTGTCCATAAACAAAATTTAAAACCTACAGTATGGTGGAGATATGTAGATGATGTATTCTCAATATGGCCTCATGAATCAAAGTTGTTATACAGATTCCTGAATAAACGATAAAGAAAAGACAATAAGATTTACCATAGAAAAAGAATATAGTAACACTACCTTTATTAGATGTTTTCATCTCAAAGAAGGATATCGGATATGAGACTCAGGTGTATAGAAAACCAACACACACTAACAGATATTTAAATTACAAATCAAATCATAATATCAGTATTAAAAAGCGAATCATTAAATCCTTATACGATAGAGCCAAAATTACTTTTAACGAAAATTTGTTCTTAGAGCAGAAATATCTGTTAACATCTGTTTTTTAATTAAAAAAGTGAATATTCTTTATCGTTTATAACTAAGGAATTTTTAACAGTCGACCGAAAGGAACATAACAACTTAGAATGAGATCCTACAGCAGCCCTAAGAAATAGTACGAGGAAAATAACAGTACCATACATTAAAGGATTATTAGAAAAACTTAAAACGATAGGGATTAATTTTAACATTTTAACAAAATTCAAAAGAACAAACACATTTAGATCTATTTTATCTAAAACTAAACCTATCAATGAACAAAAAAAAGCTGTATTTATAAAGTTCCTTGTGAATGCCAACATTTTTATTTAAATTTTTTTTTGTTTAAAACCTAGTAAGTGTTGCATTTAAACGCTTACGTGCATTTTTTAAATCGTTGAACTCTACTTCTACTGATGTTGGCATTGTAATCATCGATGAATGACAATGTGTTGGATGTGTTACTGCATTTGTGTTTGTCCCAGGAAAATTACAATGATTTTCCGAATAAATCTAGAAAATGAAATAGACTTACTAATTCTGATATAGGAATTATTTGTCTGGATTGACCTTTTGCTTCTCTTTTATATGCCGTGAGGTCGAAGTGCTATGAAGTATAGAAAATATACCACAAAAAAATAGCTTCGGTACGAATAAGAACTTCTTCTTCTTCTTCTTTTGGTGCCTATCCTCTGTGGATGTTGGCAATCACGTTAGTCCATACAACTTTGTTGACAGCTGCTCTAAATAGATGTATGGTAGTCATTCCTGCCCACTGTCTGATGTTCTTCAACCACGATGTCCTTCTGCGCCCTTGAGATCTTTTGCCTTTTATCTTGCCTTGTAAAATTAGTTGAATTAGTTATACTTGTCATTGCGCATAACATGCCCTAAGTATGTCATCTTTCTGATTTTCACGATACGCATAATTTCCAGATCTTTATTCATACGTTGGATCACGGTGTTGTTTGTAACATGATGGATATAGGAAATTCTGAGTATGCGGCAATAGCACCACATTTCGAAGGTTTCTAATCGTTTGGATGTTGCCTCCGTCAGGGTCCAGGCATCGACTTCATATAAAAGGGTAAAAAATACATAGCATCTCAAGACTCGTGTTTTTATATCAATTTTCTCGTGAATATTACATAAAATCTTCCTGAGGCGATTGAAGACAGCTCTCGCCTTTTTTATACGACATCTTATTTCCTGTGAGTGGTCCCATTCCTTATTTAGGCTACATCTAAGGTATCTAATTCTGTCGATTATTTTCAAGAGTTCATTATTAGCTGTGAATTGGTGCTGTACTACGTCGTTTTTACTTACTACAACAATTTTGGTCTTCTTACAGTTTAATTTCATACCGTTTATGTCACAGGCTTCCACTACACGGTTAATGTTTGCAGATCCTCTACATTATCAGCAATCAAAACAGTATCGTCCGCATATCTTAAATTGTTTATGATTTCACCATTGATTTTTATACCTTCTCTTAAACTATCAATAGTTTCCCTGAACAGCATTTCCGAGTAAGTATTGAACAAGGTCGGTGATAAAATGCAGCCCTGTCATACTCCCCGTATTATCGTGAATTCTTGTGAGGTTTCGTTGTCTACTCGTACAGTTGCCCTTTGCTGTGAGTATAAATTTTTAATTGGGTCTAAATCTTTGTCATTAATACTAGATTCTTTCAGTATCTGAAATAATTTTTGATGTTGCACCTTGTCAAATGCTTTTTCAAAGTCTATAAAGCATGCGTAGACTTTGTAATTTACGTCTAGAGTTCTTTGTATCAGTACTTGTATGGAAAATAGGGCCCCTTGCGTTTCCAGTCCGCTTCTAAACCCAAACTGAACACTGCTAATGTTTTCTTCAAGTTTTCCATATATGCGAGAGTGAACAACAGAAAGCTGGATTTTGAGTGCATGGCTCATTAAGCTTATAATTCTGTAATCAAAGCATCTGGTGGCATTTGCCTTTTTGGGGAGACGGATGAAGGTGGAAACTAGCCAATCTGTAGGAAATTCTGCAGTTTCATAAATTTGATTCAGTAAACTCATTAGGAGTTTGAGTTGATTGTTTTCAAATAGTTTCAATATTTCAGCTTGTCTGTTATCAGGTCTAGGTGCTTTGTTGGTTTTTAGTCTTTTTGTTGCATATGTTACTTCACTAAGCGTTATTTATGATCCTGAATATCCAGAAACACTGACTTCCATCTCTTGTTCTTCATTGAATAATTTTTCCATGTATTGCCTTCATCTTTCAAGTATTCTCTCATTTTCGTAGAGCAGATTGTTGTGCTCGTCTAGTATTAAGGTATGTCTTCGTGATACGTTTCCCCCCGTTAAGTTTTTGATCTTTTTATATTGGTTAAAAGTGTCATGCTTCTGATCTAGGGATTCTATTTCTATGTATTGATCTTGTAGCCATGATTCCTTTGCTTCTTTAATCTTTTTCTCTAATCTTTTTTGGGGTCCCAAAATTAATATTCTCTGCAAAATTTAGCTCGTTCGTATGACGACTGGACTATTTAAGAAAATGAATAAATTATGTAAAATTTACCTATTTTAATTTTTTTTTTTTTTTTTATTAGAAAAAGACGTCGCATCCACCAAAAGGTTACTAGCGACGGAACAAAATATAAATAACAAAGTTAAACACCTACAGATTATACAAAATGTTTATGGATCTAAGATAATTCACTATATTGTCACAGGAACAGTTTTGACCTAAAGCCTGTGGTAGAGCGAGTGGATCTTGTAGCGCTGTCTTTCTTGGTCATATTTAATACAAATTGTTAAAAAGTGTTCGACTGTTAATCGGACGTTACACTGATCACATATAGGTGGATTTTTCTTTGTGAAAAGGTAGGAGTGCGTTAATCTGGTATGTCCTAGACGTAAACGCGCAACCGTAATTTGTTCTCGTCTATTGCTCGACGATGGAAACCACTGAGACACATTATTTTTGATTTTATTTCAATTGGAATTAGTTTGAGACCACTCATTTCGCCACAAACACAACACTTTTTAAAATAAGCTTTTAAGTCACTGGAAACACACTTGACTATCGGCTCCGACAAATCACTTAAAATTGCCTCTCGTGCAATCCTGTCAGCTTCTTCATTTCCTGTTATTCCGACGTGTGAGGGAACCTCACACCTGAGAGTTAGATGATACTGAACGATTGTCTACAGAAGAGTCACTATCTAAGTCAGAAATCTCTTTCCCTAAGTGGTTGTGTAGTTTCTTTTGAAGTTTTGTAAACTTGCTTTTTGTAGATCTATCATTTGCATATTGATAGCTGCTTTGTAAAAGATGGAGTAAACCAGCCATATCAGTTGTAAATTTTTTTACGACGCTAATAGTATCGGGGGAGCCTTGGACATTATCAATCAGTAAGGACAATTGGTGGAAATTTAAAACGAATGGTGGGGTATAATTATCAATGAAATTTTCAAAAGTTTCCCGTGTAGATTGAACTTTAGATGAGCGTGGTTTTTTTGGTTTAGAGAGTTTGGGTTTTGCAATCAGATTTTCTGATGAAATTGCTGAATCTGAAGGAGGCGTGTCGATCTCACCAATACTGCGTTTTATGGAAGAACTTGCGTTTTCGCAATTGTTATTAGAGTTTTCACTTAGATGATGTGGCTTTATTACATTTGGAAGTACTGGAGCAAACTCATTGGTAGTGACAGAAGTCGAGCTTGTAGTTTTATTTGTAAGATTGGTTGAAATGGTTGTTTCAAAAAATTGTGGTGATGTATCAGTTTTATTAGAATTTTCTGCAGTTGTATCTAATGGAAAAGGAGCTGATAGATTGGAAAATATTGCTTCCGAAGTTTGTGAAAACGGTATTGCCGCTGAAGGAGGTTGATTAAAAGTGTTGCTATGAGTAGGAGTATTAGTAGTTTCTTTGTCGTGGAGATTTGTAGGTGTAGGTGATATGCTCGGATTTGATAATGGATAACTTGATGACTGCTGGGTGTTTGGTACCTTGTGTAGTATATTTGTTGAAGCTGTTTGATTTGGTACTTTATTGTTTGACTCAATATGAGTTGATTCCGTTACTGAACTGGTTTTGCATTGGGATGATATGTGTCCTACATTTTTGCAAATAAAGCAGGTGAGTGTACCTTGTGACAAAAATATGCGGTAAGGTGTTTGGTCGAAATTTATTAGAATAGAATCTGGAATTGGTGATGTTATAGGGCTTATACAAACTTGCCTCCGAAAGCTCAATATGTGACTATATTCGGGAAGAGTCGAGCTAATTTTCAGAAATGTTATTGGGGAAATAAGCTTTAAACCGATATTCTGTAATTCTTCAACTAATACTTGATGAGGAATTGACGGGCAGACTCCAGACAAGACTAGTCTTTCTGCTGGAGAGACAAGTCTTCGTGCTGTTACAACTTCGCCGAGTACTTCTATAGATCCATGTTGTGTCATGAAGTTATCTACTACGGTTTTGTTTGCCAAATACATGCAGATTTTATTATGAGATAATCTAGATGAAAAAATAATATTTTTTGGGTTGATGATTGTACCCAAAGGAATGAGGTAATCCTGCAGTTTAGCATTATCGATACAACTAAATACAATTGCTTGGTTCTTACTCGGAAAAGAATGTGAAGCGGCTGAAGCATAACTGTTTGTGATATTCGAACGTTGATTTACTGGACTGGTTAGATCGGAAGGTGTGTTTACATTGTGTGAAGTCATTTTAAGCTGCGGTGGCGAAAGCCTTACTCCGACTCTGGTAAATGAAAAACCAATCGCATGCTACTATAAGCTACTTATAGCAGCTAACCTCACAAAATGATTGTACGGTAGTGTATATTTATTATTTGACGTTTTCTTTTCACAATAATAAAATAATAATTACGTATAGATGACTTACGTAGTAGTATCTAGTAGATAAACACTTTAATTTTAAAAAACTATTTAATAAAACCACTTGTTTTTATTAAAAACTAGGAGTACGATATCAGTACAACTTAACCGTCCCTATTTTAAATTGTTGAGCCATTTCACCAAGAATTTATTATACTTTTTAGTACAAAATCAATGAATGATTGTTATAACCTGAATAACTGCCAATTACTTTATTTATCTTATCCACTAGTAGATTATTAACCGAACGGATTATGGTAAATAACCCTCTATAAGCAATAAAGTTTTTACGATATGTCATTTAGATTCCTGTGTGCTCGGTATAATTTAATATCACGAATTGACTATAAATTCAAAAACGTATAAGTTTTCGGCATTCTTCCGAAATTGGAACTTTATTGTCATGTTTTATAGAGCGTTTATATGGGACGAAAAAAAAAATAAAACCGATGAGAATTTTTCAGAATTCATAAAGGCATTTTCGACACAGGTGTATCAGCTATATGTAAGGATATTGGTAGGATAAATTATTCCCTGTGAATCTGAAGAAGCTCTAGGCGGTATAAAAGTAATAAATATTATGTTTGTATTACATTATTTTATGTGAATTTAAAAATAACCTTTTAGTTATTTACTTTTTTATATACTTTCAAAATCTAAGATCAGTATGGACATATGACTCACAGCTTTAGGATGCGCCAGTAAAAACAACATCTAAGTCATAGTGTATCCTTATAAACGTTAAATGTTTGTTATTTTTCTTCTAATAATTATTTTTTAACTTTCTGTTTTGTTTTAATATTTTTATTTTAAAGATAGTTAGAGCTCAACATACACAAGGTAACCTGGACCTCTCCTGATGAAAGAACAACGACTCAAATTGATCACATCTTAATATATTTAAGGCATGAAATAGACGTAATAAACTGCAGAAGTTAGAGAGGCGCAAACTTAGACTCAGGTCATTGCCTGGTGATCTCTACATTGAGCGATAGAATTTTAAACACCAGTAAAGAAAATAAAATGGATAGAAAAAAGTGGAATGTGCAAAAGCTGAGAAATGCGACAATTGCAGAACGATAATCGGAAAATATCACCAACAGACTAAGGAATTAAAATGTTAATAAGGACGGCCAGAAAGATATAGACTCCTACTGGACCAAAATAATACTATCTTTGAATACTGTAACCACAGAGAAATTACGCTTCTACATGCAGCGTATAAAATATTTTTCACAGTACAATGTCACCGTATGGTACCATATGCAGAACATATAGTAGGAAAATACCAGGCTGGTTTCAGAGGTGGTAAATCGACAATTCATCAGATTACAACCCTGAAACAAATTTTGGAAAAAACACTGAAATATTGCATTAAAACTCACCACATATTTATAGACTAAAAAGCAGCCTACGACTCGGTGAATAGAAGAGAAATGTTCAAAGTAATTAAAGAGCTAGGAATACCAAAACAATTGGTAAATTTAGCAAAACTAACTCTTGAAAAAATTGAATGTAGAGTACAAATTCAGGGGGAACTGTCTGAACCTGTTAAAAGCAATAACGGGCTGCGCCATGGAGACCCTCCCTTCTGTATACTGTTCAATCTGGCTCTGTAAAAAGTAATACGTATATAGCAAACTACAATCACTGGTTCAATATATAATAAATTAGTGCAAATCCTTGCTTATGCCTTTTGCTGATGATATCAATATTGTTTCTGAAAACGGAGAACGCTGTACGAGAGGCGTATGTAGCATTAAAAGAATCAGCTACAAAAATGGGTTTAATATTAAACACCAACAAAACGAAGTATATGAAAATAAGCACGCAACCACAAATATACGTCTACTTGAAAGGAGCTCATCGAAGCAGTGAACGAATTTGTATACCTGGAAGCGCTCCTTAACACTGAAAATAATACTACCCCAGAGATAAACCGCAGAATTTGCACGGCTAACAGATGCTATTTTGGACTCTATCTTCTCCTGAAATCCACAATCATATCGAGAAATACAAAAATAAAACTCTACAAAACAATAATACGGTCAGTCCTAACATATGGTTCAGAGACCAGGACTCTACAAAAAGTACTGAAAACATGTTAGGATGTTTTGAAAGAAAGGTACTAAGGTGATTCTATGGAGCAGTAAATGACAATAAAGTGAGAAGACGATACAACTTCAAACTTTATAGAATATACCAGGAATCAGATATCGTTAAAGATATTAAGATGGGACTTCTAAGGTGGATGGTGCATGTAATGCGGATGGAACGAAATAAACCAACTAGAAAAACGCTCCTTGATAAATCCAATGGTCAGAGAAGAAAAGGAAGACCCAGAACAAGGTTCCTTGATAATATCGATGAAGACATGAGAAATATTGGAATACGTGCTTGACGGAGGAAGGCGATGGATAGGGACGACTGGGGAGAAATTCCCCAGTCCCCATTGAGGGTAGGACCCACGCAGGGTTGCAAAGTCAGAATGATGATAACGGGTACCTATTATGCCTTTCATCGCCCAGTCGATCACTCTGAGGAATAATATACGTCAACATACACATCTTTGATGAAATCTAAGTCAGAACCCAGAATGGTTAAATTATTGTAAAAGATATTTTATCAATACGATATACTGGTATATACTTTCTGTACTCCGTATTGAGTTAGAATATTATCTTCTTCTTCACGTGCCATCTCCGCGACGGAGGTTGGCAATCATCATGGCTATTCTGATCTTAGATGCTGCTGCTCTGAATAGTTCAATTGATGTGCATCCGTACCATTCCCTCAAGTTACGCAACCATGAGATTCTTCTTCTTCCTACACTTCTCTTGCCCTGGATTTCCCTTGTATAATCAATTGAAGTAGGTTGTATCTCTCATTACGCATAACATGCCCCAGGTATTGCAGCTTTCGTGTCTTGATGGTTTCCAATACTTCCATTCTTTTGTTGATTCTTCTCATGACTTCGTTGTTTGTTACATGCTCGGTCCATGATATCTTCAGGATTCTTCTGTACACCCACATTTCAAATGCTTCCAACTTTTTAGCAGTCGACGCGTTAAGTGTCCATGCTTCTATCCCATAAAGCAGAGTCGAGAAAATATAGCACCTTGCCAGCCTAACTCTCAAGTCCAATTTTAGTTCTCTTGCACAAAGTACCTTTCTCATTTTATTGAAGTTTGTACGTGCTTTCTCTATTCGAACTTTGATTTCTTTGGAGTAATCGTTTGTGTGATTAATTATTGTGCCAAGATAGTGGTAGTTTTCAACTTGTTCTAAAGCACTACCGTTAGTTGTCAGGCTTTCACCATTATTTTGGGTTTTTGATATCTTCATAAATTTGGTTTTCTTGGTGTTTATTGATAATCCATATTCCTCTCCATACTTAATTATCTTGTTCATTAGCTTTTGGAGGTCTCAGAGGTTGTCTGTTATTATGATAGTATCGTCCGCATATCTAATGTTGTTAATTGGTGTTCCATTGACTTTGATTCCTGCTGTTTCTCCCTCAAGAGCTCTTTTCATAATTTCTTCAGAGTATGCATTGAATAGTAGTGGTGACAATACACACCCCTGTCGCACTCCTCTTTTAACTTCGAACTCTTCTGATGTGTGTTCATTAATGCGTACGTGTGCCTGCTGTTTATAATATAGGTTTGTTATAATTCGAAGGTCATTGTGTTGTAGAATATTATACTTTTGTCATATTCCACTAAATTAAATGATTGCAAAAAACGATGAAACCGATATATAAGATATGTCTCATTTTTATAGCCTGTTTCGGGACGATTCTCAATATTCATATTACAATCGGTGCATTTGGCTCTATTTTGTCTAAAACCTCGTTACCTTCGATTCTAGTGTGTCGCAATAACCTGAATAAATTAACTTTAGTATTCTTATTGTCCGCATATTTTAGTTATTAAAGACTAGTTTTTAGTTTTAATTGAGAAAAAGGAGTGGATGATCAGTAGTTTTAATTTTATAATAACGATCCTCAATTATAAAAATATGACATATTGTATAAAATGATTTACTGGTACAACAATGATTTTCGTTTTGAAAACTACATAAAATCTATTTACTGCGCAAACTTATTCTCCGAATTGAAATAAGTTGTACATATATGCTGTCACTTTAAAACTTCACCATGAATGTATTCAAATTACATGAAGCAAGAATTCGATATAATAAAACTGGAGAATAAATCAGTCGGAAGTTTATATGCATACAGCAAATTGTTATTTGGATAACAGATATGTGGGATCGTTCAAATTTTTATAGGTCTTGTTGGTATTTGCCAATATATTGGCTGAGTTTCTCTTTCAAGTATTTACTTTTTCTTTTGTACATTACATGAAGATTTTGACATAATAAAGTTGTCAGAAAAAACGTTGAAAATAAGATTTTTATGTGTATTCTGAATGTTTGATTTCTAAGGATGGTAAGCAAATATTTCAGAAATTGAAAAAGTTAACCAATTTTTATTATAAATTAATTATAAGGTAAAACGGATCACCAAAACTAATAAGC